>NC_133393.1:85500778-86100778 GCF_047511655.1 Castor canadensis
CAGAGGTGATGGTGTGGGGAGGTAGCCCAAATAATGTATACACATGTAAGTAAATATAAAAACAATAAAATAAAAAAATTTAAATGTCTTTTCTTGTTGGATGTTTGGATATACCCAACAGAAGTTACTGTGTCTTCTTTCTTGATGGTTGCTATTTGTGCAACAAAAGAGGTTTTACTTTTATCTTTTGGTGCCTGTGGCCCATGATTTTCTTTTACCTGCTCAGCACATCTCAGCATTCTCCTTTCACATGTTGCTCCCCTCCCATAGGTATAATCATCACTGATAAGTGATTTCCCATTCTTCATGACCTCTGCATGGTCAAGTGATTTGTTTTTGCCATGACAATGTGAGATATAAAGCTAAGCACCTGTGGCTTACACCTGTAATCCTAGCTACTCAAGAAGCAGAGATCAGGAGGATCATGGTTCAAAGAGAGCCCCAGGCAAATAGTTCTTAGGACCCTATCTCTAAAAAAAACTCATCACTAAGTGGGCTGATAGAGTGGCTCAAGAGGTAAGAGCATCTGCCTAGGTTTTTTTCTTGAAACTTAGTCATGAAGAGTGTCCAGCAGAAAAACAGAGACATGTCAAATCTTGGCACTTGTCACTTGTTTAAACCCAGAGATGACTTCAAATCAGTTTCCTAACAAGTGGTAGTAAGAAAACAGTTTCTGGGCTTACACCCTATTTTCTCTACAGTGCCAGGAAATCATGCCCTTACATAGAGTTGGGATGCTGTTAAAAGTGGATAACACCTGGCTGAAAAGGAAAAGAAGAGGAAGAAAACAGGAGCAAAGGGGTGAAAGGGAGGAAGAAGACCCATTGTTACCACCCTCCTCACCCTATGGAGCCCTGTGGCACTTCCACATCCCCTGCAGTACCCCATCCTCCTACACTGCCTATGGAGTGTGTGATCTTTTTAATGTCTTGTTGAATTTGGTTTGTATATAATAGAATATTATATTAATAATAGAATTACTGCATCTATGTTCTTCATGGTCTGTACTTTTCTTTTTTGTTATGTCCTTATCTGGTTTTCATCTCAGGGTAATACTTGGTTCATAGAATGAATTTGGTAGTATTCTTTCTTTTCTATTTTATAGACTAGCTTGAGGAGCATTGTTGTTTGTTCTTCTTTAAAGGCCTGGTAGAATTCAGCAAAGATTTTCTTTCTTGGGAGACTATTACTACTTTAATTTTATTGTTTGTTATAGATTTCTTTAGCTGGCTTATATACACTTGGCTCAAACTTGGTAAGTCATATGCATCTAGAAATTTATGCATTTCCTCTCCATTATTCAGTCTATTGGACTATAGGTTTTTGAAGCATTCCCAATGAAGTATTTCATTGGTATTTGTGTGATACTCCCTTTCTCATCTCTAATTCCACTGATTTTGATCTTTTCCACTTTCTTTTGGCAGTTTGGCTAAGGATTTGTAAATCTTGCTTATCTTTTCAAAAAAAATACTTTTTGTTTCATTGATTCTGCTGTTCTTTTAATCTCCATTTTCTTTATTTCTGTCCTTATTTTTATTATTTCTTTCTATCTACTGCTTTTGAGTTTGACTTGTTCTTCCTTTTCTAAGAACTTTAGATGCATCATTAGGTCATTTATTTGAAAATTGTCTGATTTTTTAATGTAGGCACTCATAGCTATAAACATTCCACTTAACACTGCCTTTGCTGTAACCTAGAGGTCCTGGAATTTGTGTTTCATTTTCATTTGATTCTAGGAATTTTTTTTATTTCCTCCTTTATTTCTTCAATGACCCATTGATTGTTCAAAAGTGATTGTTCAAAATTTCAGTCTCCATGTGTTTGAATATTTTCTGTGCTTTCTCTTGCTATTGATTTCCAGTACTATTGCATTGTGAGCTGATAAAATGTAGGAAGTTATTTCTATTTTCTTGTATTTGTTAAGATTTGCTTTATGTCCTAAAATATGGTCTATTTTGGAGAAATTCCCATGGTTTGCTGAGAAGAATGTGTATTCTGCAGCTGTTGTGTGGAATATTTTGTAGATGTCTATTAAGTCCATTTGCTCTACAAATGTTGATTAATTATGAAGTTTCCTTATTGACTTTTTTTGTATGGGTGACCTATATATTGTGAGAGTGGGGTATTAAAGTCATCCACTATTATTGTATTGGGATCTATCTGAGTTTTTATGTCCAGTAGTGTTTCTTTTATGAAATTGAGTGTGCTGACATTCAGTGCATATATGTTTACAATCATCAAATCCTCCTGATGGATTGATCCCTTATCAATATGGAGTGACCTTCTTTCTGTCTTTTGACTAATTGTGTTTTGAAGTCTGCTTTGTCTAAAAGTACAAATCCACATGGGCACACAGGCAAGAAACTGGACCTGCTCTACCCCATGCTCCTCCCAGCCCAGGTTTTGTTTTGTTTGTTTTTTGTTTTTCTGTTTTTACTGTTCAGACTTGAGTTGCTTCCCACAAGAGAAAATCATGAGGGTCACCCTACAAATAAAACCTACTGCCTGGGCCCAAAAAGCTAGCACAGAAGCAAGCCAAACAAGTTTCAGTCCTGAGGGCCACTGCACAGGACAGCTCAATACATCTGACTTTTGGCTAAACAGGCTGATTAAAGGCTCACAGATGTGGCCCCAGACTGGTAGGGACAGGGTGAAGCCTCTCAGCCCAGGCCCTCTATCCAAAGGAGGAGTGGGATGCAAGCAGGCTAACTGACTCAACATCTGGGTCTCTTCTCAGGACAAGGAGAGCACAGAAGCAAGCTGGCCAGCTAGCTAGAACCCTTAACCCACCAACCAACTCAGCAGTGCATGCATATACACATATGATATTCACCCCTCACTCTCCAAACAAAACCTTTAGCTGGAGACCTAGGTGGGAAAGGGGAATAAAGGCTATTATGGACAAACCAGAGGAGCCACTGGGCTCCTTGAACAGGGAAAAGCACAGGCTTCAAGAGCAACAAAGTGTTTTCTGATTCACTAGTTATGCTAGGGGACCCCCAACTACTACCTTAACACCTAGAACTGTCTCACCTCACCCTAGCAGCTGCACTAATCCAGAACCTCCTCCTTTGCCCTCCTCTTCATCCCCCTGTTACATCTGGTTAATATAGAGCCACAAGGTGAAGCATGAGTAAGCACAACAAAAGAGCTACAGACAAAAACCTAAGGACCAGAGATTGGAGGGGAACATCCAGTGCACTGATAGAGCAAAAGAGTGAATGTTACCATACCACTCATGGGCATATATCTGAAGATATTAAAATGAGGAGGGAAAAGACCCAAATTAGTAAAATCAGAAATGAAAAAAGAGAGATAGCAACAATCACTCAGAAAATCATCTAGGGAGACTACTTTGAGAACCTATATTCCAATAAATTGGAAAATCTTGAAGGTATGGATAAATTTCTAGAAACTTGTGACCATCCAAAACTGAACCAAGAGGATATTAATCACATAAACAGATCTATAACATGGAGAAAAATTGAAGCAGCAAAAAAGAGTCTCCCAAGAAATAAAAGTCCAGGACCTGATTGATTCTCAGCTGAATTTTACCAGAACTAAGAAGAAAAATTACCAACACTCCTTAAGCTTTTCCATGAAATAGAAAGGGAAGGAACACTGCCTAACTCATTCTATGAAGCCAGCATTACACTGCTCCCAAAGCCAGACAAGGACACATTTAAAAATCTCTTTAATGAACATTGATGCGAAAATCCTCAATAAAATAATGACAAACTGAATCCAACAACATATCAGAAAGATCATTCACCATGACCAGGTTGGCTTAATCCCAGGGATGCAGAAATGGTTCAACATATGCAAATCAATAAATGCAATACAGTGCATTAATAGAAGTAAAGACAACAACTCAACAGATGCAGAAAAAGCCTTTGATAAGATTAAACATCACTTTTTGACAAAAGCTCTAAGAAAACTAGGAATGTACCTCAACATTATAAAGGCTATATATGACAAACCTATAGCCAACATCATACTTAATGTAGAAAAACTGAAACCATTTGCCCTAAAGTCAGGAATGAGACAAGAATGCCCATTCTGCCCACTCCTATTCAACATAGTCCTGGAGTTCCTCATCAGAACAAGGCAAAAAGAAGAAATAAAAGGAATACAAATATATAAAGAAAAATAGTCAAAGTATCTCTGTTTGTGAATGACATTACCTTATACCTCAAAGACCAAAAAAGACGTCAACCAAAAACTCCTAGACACCATAAATTTCTTCAGCAATGTAGCGGGATACAAAATCAACTTACAAAAATCAGTAGACTTTCATTATACCAACAATGAACAAATTGAGAAAGAATATAGGAAAACAGTTCCATTTACAATAGCCTCAAAATAATCAAATACCTAAGAATAAACTTAAAAAAGGATGTAAATGACCTCTACAAGAACTACAAACCAATGAAGAAAGAGATGGAGGAAGACTACAGAAGATGGAAAGATCTCCTATGCTCTTGGATTGGCAGAATCAATGTAGTAAAAATGGCTATACTACCAAAAGCAATCTACATGTACAATGCAATTGCCATCAAAATCCCAATGCCATTCATCACAGGAATTGAAAACTCTACCCTAAAGTTCATTTGGAAACACAAAAGATCAAGACTATCCAAGGCAATAGTGAGCAAAAAGAGCAATGCTGGAAGTATCACAATACCCAACTTCAAACTATACTACAGACCCATAGCAATAAAAACAGCATGGTACTGGCACAAAAACAGATATGAAGACTAGTGGAACAGAATAGAGGACTGAGATATGAATCCACATACCTTATTTTTGACAAAGGCACGAATGATGAAGAAAAGACAGCCTCTTCAACAAATGCTGCTGGGGAAAGTGGTTATCTGCCTGCAGAAAACTGAAACTAGATCCATATTTATCACCTTGTACTGGTATCAACTCAAAGTGGATTAAGGACCTTAATATCAGACCCAAAACCTTGCTGTTAGTACATAAAAGAGCAGGGAATACCCTGGAAACAATAGGCATAGGCAGGGACTTCTTCAGGAGAACTCCAGCAGCCCAGCAACTAAGAGAAAGGATAGACAAATGGGACTACATGAAATTAAAAAGCTTCTGCAAAACAAAAGAAATGGTCTCTAAACTAAAGAGACTACCCACAGAGTGGGAGAAAATATTTGCTAGCTATACATCAGACATAGGACTGATAACCAGAATATACAGGGAGTTCAAAAAACTAAACTCCCCAAAAATTAATGAACCAATAAAGAAAGTGAGCTAAACAGAACTTTTTCAAAGGAAGAAGTCCAAATGGCCAAAAAACACATGAAAAAATGCTTACCATCCCCGGCCATAAAGGAAATACAAATCAAAACCCCACTAAGATTCCACCTCACCCCTGTTAGAATAGCTAGCATCAAGAACGACAACAACAAATGTTGGTGAGGATGTAGGGGAAAAGGAACCCTCATACACTGCTGGTGGGAATGCAAACTAGTACAACCACTTTGGAAAACAATATGGAGGCTTCTTAAGAAACTAAACAGAGATCTGCCATATGATCCAACAATGCCACTCCTAGAGATATACCCTAAAGAATGTTACTCAAGTTATTACAAAGGCACCTGCATGTTTATTGCTGCACTATTCACAATAGCCAACCTATGGAAACAGCCAAGATGCCCCACTACCTATGAATGAATTAAGAGAATGTGGTATTTATGCACAATGGAATTTTACTCAGCCACTAAGAGAAATGAAATCTTGTCATTCACAAGTAAATGGATGGAACTGGAGAACATCATTTTAAGCAAAGTTAGCCAGGCTCAGAAGATCAAAAATCACATGTTCTCCCTCCTATGTGGATTGTAGACCTAAAACAAATTCAGTAATACTATTGGCATGGGTCACACACTAAGAAGAAAATGCTCACAGAAGGAACAGGGAAAGGGAAGGAAACCTAAACCTTGAATGTGGTTGATGTGCTCACTGTAAAGGAGCAAACAAAGTAATCTTAAGCTGACAGAGGCCACTATGGAAAGAGGACCAGGAAGTGGTGAAGAGCTCTGGCAGAGATAAACCAATGTGGGTTTCAATACACAAGTGCATGGAAGCAATGCCAGGAATCAGTCTGTATAGTTATCTTTATCTCAAGCTAGCAAAAACGCTCTGTCTTTATTATCTTCTTTGTTTTCTCTTCAACAAAATCAGAGAAGAGGGTGGAAGAGGTTTTGCCCCAATGGGGGGGAAGAATGAGGGAGGCAAGAAGAGGGGATAGGTGGCCCAAACAACGCATATACATGTAAGTAAATGTAAAAATAAAAGAAAGAAAGAAAAAGCTGCTTCCTTGTCAGCATCATCCATTGTTTACATGTTTTTCTGTTTAACCTATGAATGTGTTATTATATTAATCTGCTTTCTAATACCAAATAATCTCATTAGTCTCTAGCACAATCCTTGATAAAGTTGGTTGGCTTAAGTTATTTTGTGGAGAAGTTTTTCATCAATATTTTGAGTATTATTTTAACCTTCTACAGAAATGCCTCTATTTATTTTATCTGCATTGCTTAATAAAGGAAAACCCTCTAGAAAAGGGGAATATTCAAACTAGGTTTTCAGCATGTTGCTCTCTTTGCAGTTACTTCCAGTTTGCAAGAACAGCTTTCCCTGAGCCTCTCCATCAGCCACTTTGGGCATTAGTGACTGACCTGTAGAGATTGTATATCTCTGATTCAGTCGTCTTACTCTGGGCCAGCTCTCCATCTATAGAACTTCATAATTGCCAAGAACTTTCTTCAAAGATGACTTATTCCACTTGTAGTCTGGAATTTTGCCACTATATTGAAGATGCCATCAATCAGGTTGTATTTAAGAATTTGATGATTGGCAGTGATGAAGGTAGAAAGGGGTACACATTAATCTCAATTTTCCAGACCTTCAGTACATGGCCTATGATGATGTTGTAGCCACAGTATTCAGAGAAGTCCTATTGTTAATCACCCATGCCACAGCCTTTGGGGACAGTGGGACAATCAAATGGATCTCATTAAACAACTTGCTAGTGGCTGCATTGCCATGGATACTCTGCAGTTAGATTATTCACAGACTACTTGCCCCATGTTTATAGTTCTTCCCAAGTCTCTGAATGACAATTTTGGTGAGAAGAACGAACAAGTCATTCAACTCACTGGTACCTGGAGTGTATTTTATTATGGAAAATGGCAAAATATTAGTCTATACATGTAACAGCATAGAAGGCAGTATGTACACACCAGAAAATACAAATCTACATGCTGACTAGTAATGGATTATGTTTTTTCTCATCTTTGAAATATCCTGAAATTGATTTTGTAAAAATAAATTATCATCTCCTTTAAATTTCCAAAATAACTCACCAGTCCAGTTATCATTCTTCAGGATTTTGAAGCTTTGGTGACTTAACTCTTGTCAAATTGTGGTTGCTATTCTCACTGAACATGAAAGCCACAAAAGCTCCCCAGAGAACCCATCTAACTTCTAGATGTGCATCTACATGCTCTCATTGTGTAGAAGAAGTCCTGGTTCCCTAAGATAAATAGGCTTCGCAAATATAGAAACTTCTCATTTGGCAAGAGAAGCCCAAAAGGAATAGGAGGTAGTTATAGAACTACATTCAGTGGAAACATCACACCATTGCTTGTGGGAACATTTTCCCTTCTCTACCTCAAGACACTAGAATCTCTAATTACCCAGAGCCTAGAGTATCAGAAATGGAAAGCTCAAAGGAGAACAAAGAATAATGGTGAAAGGGTCAAATAGCGCTTCATTCCCTTGGTTCCTAAACCCCGCAATGTGGACATACCATTATAGCAAACTGGCCATTGTATAGTCCAATCTGTAGAACATACACTGAGTGTATGATAATCAAGCTGTCACTTTACCCATTTGGGATAGGGTGAAAAGTGAACTCCATGATCATAAGCCCATTGTCTCAACATTTTGACATAGTGTGGATTCTTTGGTGCAAAGTGATACTATGCAGTATCCTTAAGTTTATAAATTAAGCATTCTATCAGGTCTTCCATCAGGTAGAAGATGCTAGGCAAGAAAGATTAACTAATATCCAGGATAGGTAGTGGGAAATTGCAGGCTTTTCCAAAATGAGAAATGTCTGAGATAAACATTCTACCAAGAGGCTGATTGGTGGTACTTCAAGGATTTGAGGTGGCCCTCTGCTTTTTTATAAATTGGACCAGTCGGCAGGGTCAACAGCTGTATCATTCTTGGTGAGAGGGAGTTCATGTTACTGAACCAAAGCATAACTGTATCCCTGCTATCATAACTATATTTTCCATCCATAGTGTAGGTACTGAAATGATCAAGGACAGAGCTGGAATGCCTCCACTTACTAAGCCTTCCTGTCCATATGGTTGAGTGGTGCACTTCTCTGGTAGACAATGACATGATAAACCATGATCCATATATTTTATAAACACATGTATGTTCATTCACTTACTTTTTACCAAGACCTCTCTGTCTTGTCTTCCAATCTTTTTATTTTCCAGCCCCTGACCTTTCACCTAAGCCATTTGCCACTGCCCTAAATGCATAATCCTATTTTGGGTTATTTCTGTCTCCACACAAAGTGGGTTATCCAAAGTCCACCACACAGAGTTCTGCCCATAGGGTGACTTTCCCTTCACTAGCTTTCTGGACCACCTCTGAGTGAAACTGAAGTGTATCATCAGGCTTTTCAAGATTGCAGTAACATATTTAGCAAATCCATCCATGTGTGTAGTCTGGGCTTTGTCTTCCTCTATCAGATGTCATAGGTAACCCTATATGAGGCCATTGAACTAAAGCTAAAGTATTGGTGCAGGAATGGTGAGAGTCATAGAAGAGCCTGTCCATGAAACTTACTTGTGCCCTGTGAAACTTCTCAAGCCAAATCCTGAGCATACCAATGCTATTGCATAAAAGATTATTGCTTGCCCAAACTTCTGACTTACAGGATCTAAAAATACTCATTTTGAGATGGGCAGCTCCAGATGCATAATCACTTGATGTCTGTAAAGAATTTCTCAGTCTCTACAATAGCATGCTAGGAGCTACTTTTCAAGCACAGAATAGTTCTCCACTGCAGACAACATGGCCTTAGTTTAGAAACCTTGTGTTATTTGGATTGGCAAAGTTATACATAATGCCCTTATCTACACGTTTCTCTTTAGCATCATTGGATTTTCCAAGACATAAAACCTAAGTATCGAAGTAGCTTATGCTGTAGACTGATTTTGAGCCCTCTTTGTATCTGGACTTCACTCAAAGTAAGAAGCCCTTTGACTCACCCCAAAATGGGTTGGTTCAATGGTCCCAAAGGTGGTTGTCTGCTTCCAAAACCCAAAGAAGTTTGTCCAGAACCATGACATTTTTTTATTGGTTAGAGGTGCAATAACTTGCTCTTCACTTTAGAGAGAATATATCAGCATGTCCTCCTAAAACCTTCATTATTGTGGCATATTCTTGAAACTTTAAAATTTATTCCCCTCTTTCTTGCATGCATGTGTCCTTGTAGCAGGGCATCCAAAGAATATGCTATTTCTTATAACATTCCAATAACTTCACCACATCCAGTTACCACGGAACCATTAATATATAAGTACAACTTGGTGTCCTACAGAATGCCCAGATGATCAGTTTTTGTGGCAGAAGGAGGGAGAGCAAAAACCCTGATTAAGGGAAGTGAATTGAAATTCTATCCTTCCTATGTAAATTGCTTTGGATCCTCTCTCTTGCTGATCTTCTCATCCTCAAAATAAGTGCCAATGGCTATAGTGATTGGTCTTAGTAAGGACACCAAGCTCCATTGAACATTAAACATTGTTCTAAACATTAAGTTTGCATATTCCTCCTTTGGCCATTCATCCTATGAAAGCTTTATAGTTTAGAGAGCTAATGTGAGAAATCTGTCCACTCCTAAGTCATTTACTCTTTAAAGGATTGGGGAAATGATTGTTAGATAGGTCCATGGACCCACAAGATCCACTTTGAAATATTTTGTACCAGGACATTTATCATTTAGCCTGCATCTGTTCCCATTATGACACTTTTCAGGTATTAGAGTCAGCTAAGATCCTATATATAAAGCCTTCAAGTTATCTAGATATTTTGCTTTGGCTAGTGTCCACTTAAGCTAATAAATGTCCTAGGACAGTTGGGGAAAGACTTGGGATAATGTTTATTGAATATACTTTATGTAACATTGCGGAGCCTTCCTAGAGGGCACCTGATTCCCTCTTAAATAGACAACCTCTGGATTTCAGAGTTGATTCACATCTAGAAAATTACACCAGAGTGTGAGTTTACATTGTGGGAGGTGACATAAGCCTTTTGCTCACCTATTTTTAATCTTATTTGGTTGTTATTATTAGTAAAGAAATACCTCATTGCCTACCTAGCTGTATCCCTCCTAGGAGCACTGTAGTCACTTCTGCATCAGTACAGATACTTACAGACCAAAGAAACTTGGTTGCCACTGTGGCTTTGGTGCCCATCAAGCAGTTGTGTTTACAGTGAATCTGACTTTTAAAGGCAGCCCTGTCACTTCTGCTATCTGCAATCTTATCTCCACTGACACTAAGGAGCCCACTTCCATGGCAGTATCTCCTATCATCAAACCTGGCATATTGAGGACAGAACTTTCCTGAGTTTCTCAGTGATTTCACTGCTTTTCATCAGTAATACATCATTTAGGGCTTTAACAAATTAAAAGCCTCCTGGAAAACATAATCAGATTGTGAGAACTTTTGTCTTCAATATTAAACACATTTTAATATACAAACCTCTTTTTTGTTGTTTTTTCATCATCAAAATAATTTTCAGATTTTTTTATTATCATATTGTTGTACTGGGGGTACATTGTGACATTTACAAAGGTTCTTACAATCTAGCATAGTTTAATTCACTCCCTCTATCATTCTCTATTATCCCCTCCTCTTCCCATTCCTGGAATAGTTTTAACATGTCTCATTTTTCCATTTTCATACATGAGTATATAATATTTCCACTACATTCACCCTCCTACACCCTTTCCTCATATCTTCCCCCCACCCCAAACTTGTACTAACCCCAGACATAACCTGTTTTACCTTCCTGTTCTCTGTTTTTTAAGGGCCTTTTTTGTTTAAGATAGCTATACAGGGAGTTTCACTGTGATGTTTCTATGTATATATGTATTATGACCCAAATTGGTTCATCCCTTCTATTTTTCTCCTTTCTACCTTAGTCCCCTTCTTATGGTGATTTCAACAGGTTTAATAATATACACACCTCTTTCTCCCTTTCTCAACATTCTGCAAGACAGTTCTAGCAACTCCACTTAATTATTCCATTGTGTAGATTCTTCCACTGTGTCCTGTCAGGACATGAAATTCTAAATTATGTGACAGTGCTACCATTTAAATAAATTACCCTTTCCTCATATAACACCCTCAAGATTCATGCCCATACATTCCTGTTGGTATATAATAACCATGTTCTGCTGCTCTTCTAAGGAATAAGCTATTTCTTCTTCTAGGGGTTCTGCACTTTCCTATTTAGACAATTCTGACATCTCACCTGCAATATTGATGCAAGGACAATGAAGTTAGGGCAGATCTTGAGGAGGACACATATCATTCTTTGAAGCTTGTGCTTCAGATGAGGTCTTTTTATCTGTCAACGTGAGGGTGATGGAAACAAAGAGTCATGATCATTTCTAGAGCCCTGAAGTTTCAAGGGACTCTGTGAGTTTAGGGTTCTCAAGCATGTCCATCTAACTACTCACATTCCTGACTCAGCACTCAAATCCTTCCTTATCAAAACCTTGACCTTAGCAATGGGAGTGCTACATATTTAGATTTCTTTGTTCTCAGCCATCTTCAAATTGAATCTTGGGCAGAATTTCAACACATTCCCCTTCTGTAACAGAGATGAAGTTTTCTTCAGTACTTCCATGTAATGTTTTTGGATTTACAGTGTGCCCTAACTTGATAACTGACTGGACTGAAAATACTATCTAGTCCAAGACTTCTAAGCTGAGTTACAAATGGTTGGCCCTCCACATACCAACCCCCAGACAGAACCTATTTTACCTTCCTGTCTCTGCTTTTGAAAAAAAAAGACATTTTTGATTGTTTAAGATATCTATATAGGGTTTCATTATGACATTTCCATGTATATATGTATTGTATCTCAAGTTTGTTCATCCCCTCCATTTTTCTCTTTTCTACTTTAGTCTGCTTCTTATGGCGATTTCAACAGGTTTAAAAATTCTATGTTCATTCTTGTATAGAAAGCCCATCAATCATATTCACCTTCTTAACTTCCTTTTTTTACCCTCCTCCTTTCATTATTCCCTCCCCTTTTGCATGACCTGTTTTTCATTCTTGTCCTTTGTTGTTTAGGTGTCTGTTCATCAGTCAGAAGAATTGTTGCCTTGGTATTATACCTGTACATGCATTGTACTTAAGTCAATCTAACCCCCCTCCACTGCACTTCCTCACCATTTTCCCCATCCTCTGTTGTTTAACAGTTTTCAGCATTTTTCCTTGTGTCTTTTCCAACATAGATATGATGTACTTCATTATTATTTGCTTTCTTTCCTTCCTTCTTTTCCTCCTTTCTTGGTCTCCTATAATATTATAACTATAATATTGCTAGTACCAAATGTCTGTTTATATATTCTCTCAAAGCACATAATGAGACACAGACTTGAGTACAGGTAGCATATCATGAATATGATTTAAAGCAGCACAAAAGTGAGGAAAAAGGCAGCATAAAGCAAGAAAAAAAGAAAACCAATAAAAGAAGTGTCAACAGCCATGTTTTTTACAGTGGGAAATTGGAGCGCAATTCTTGTGCAGACCCTCAAAGAAACCATGTGAAATACACCTTAAAAACTTCCTACCAAAGGGAAGAAAGTTAGGACATTTATCTACTGATTCTGTATCCTAATTTCTTATTGGTTAAAGATGGTCCCCAGGAGGTAACTTTCTGGACTTGTGGGTGAAGCATGTATGCTGTGGAACAAAATTCTATGATACTGGAGATCACTCTCTGATATAAAAGTTAAAAGTGCAGATACTTGAGTTGGGAATCTAACCATGCAGCTTACCTTCAGTGGGTCTGTGAAATGGGGAAGGATACAAATATCATAATATATTTGGAGATTTGTATTAGTAAATATTTCATATGTCCAATATTAATTTTATGGTAAAAATAAGAATAAATAAAATAATGTTAATATCCAAGTACAATTTCTGAAGGAAAACAATACCCTATAATGGATTTGAATATTCTAATTTCCTTACAATTCTATTTCTTATACTTATTTAAGATCTTGGTAAAAGAGGAACAAAAATCACTATTAAGCATTCTAACTTGAATGATGACATTATAGCATACCTTAGATAACTAAGTATAATTATTTGTTTATTATAATCATCTATTATGACTCAATACATAGCACATTCAATAATTAAGTGCCTCTATAAATGAATTCTTAATTGCTAAGCATAAATATTATTATACAACCATTGTGTGCCTTGAGTATATATTAATTAATTAACCAGAAAAAGCTGACTTAGTGGTTTAGACAAATAACTAGTTATTGGATTTCTTTCCTTAAATATAGTTTTTCACTCATTTGATCAACTCACATATATGCACCAGATTTACCTGGGATGAATTTGCCCTGGAGTGTCAACTAAAAAAAGAATTTCTTCTTATAAGGAAAAATAGTCAAAAAATGCAATACTATCTCTGTCCTCTGAACTCCCTTAACAAGAGCTCACATTTGATGATCCTGGTTATTACTTCAAACTAGAGTTCCAAAGGTCACACTTAGTGGAACTACATTAGTGTTTTTGAAATTGCTTAACTCTTGACTACAAAACCTGACTTCAAGTTCTGAGCACAGGGAATTGCTTCAACCATTCTCTAAACTACTGATGCCTGGGAGTCAGCCCCGAAGCTGCTAACCACAGATGCTCTGAGGGTTAGTTAGACCAGATTGTTCTAAATATAGAAAACACAGTGTATTTAGGAAAAAACAGAGGAACAAATGAAGAAGTAGCAGGGTGATAGTATCTGAGATCACCAAGACAGAAAGAAATGCCCTGTGACTATTTCACTTTGTGAAGAATTCAAGGAAATATTTTATTATCAATAGCATTTTATAACATCAATCATAAAAGCTGATATAGGAAATACCTTCTCCAGGTCATTTTCATTCTTAGTAGCTAAATCAAACATGAGCCACACACCTGTACCTATGCCTGGAAGCCCCACACCTGCACTTATGCCTGGAAGCCCCACACCTGCACCTATACCTGGGAGCAGATTGTCTTTTGGAGAGGATGTACAGGTAACATGTATTTGGGTTATGAAAAGAGAATAAGGAATATTGAAGGCTGAAAAACTAAAGGGTAAAGACTCAACTTCCCCATGGCTGGGTTCTTGACTTAATGGGAACAAGCCAGCACATGAACGGCTTGGACCAGGAAATAGATGTGGCTGACCTGACTAAATCCTATGGATGATCCAAAGGTTCAAGTCCAACGCATCAGACCAAAGCTAGAGGTGATGGAAAACATTTAGTGTCCAAACAGAAAGCCATTTCTATACACCAGACCTGAAGGTTTGAGTAAAGTCAAAGAATGTGGAAGAGACTTGATACTTGAATACTGAGAAAAAAAGTCTCAGAATGAGGGTCAAAGGGTAAATCCAAATAGCATCACTACCGATTTACACAGGAATTTATATTCTATTCCTCATATTAAGAAGTCTTTTTATAATGGGAAGAGAAAAACTATTTGGATGGTCTTCTTGTAGGACAGGAACAGCAGCTCCAGAATGTTTCAGGTGTCGGGGAATTCCAAGATGGCGGCTAGAGGTAGGAAGCAGAAAGCGACCCTCCTATAGTGAAATCTTGGAGAGACGCTGGAGACACACTTTGCAGGCATAATCACCGAGAAAAGGCATAACTTTGACCCCTCCACATCTCCAGCCGGCGCAGAGAATCTCCACTTCACATTAAACGGAGAAACGAGGAAGGCCCCCGGGCCGCCAGTGGCCGGCGCCCATACGGCTTGGGAAGACGTGGACCAGGTGAGCTTTGCGGTACCGTGGTAGCCCCACAGACAAGCCTGGGCCAGAGCAGCATAGCCCCCTGGACAGACTGACCCCCACCCGGGAAAAAAAGAGAAACTGAGTAATAAGCAATAAGAACAGTTAAGACACGCTGGAAAGAGGGTGGGGCACCCTGAGCGCTGAAGATTGGGGGAAGGGAATCCTTCCCGGGACTGTAAATAAACAAACCGGGTGGGCTGGACAGCCTCTGGTGGGAGCGGGGCACGCACCCAGCAACCAGGGGCGGGGACGCTTGTGAGAGTGGAGGAGGGAGAAAAACTCCACGGGAGAGGAGGAAAGACCCACTTCCCACGTGAACTGTAAACAAACATGGCGGCCGGCAGGAGCAGCAGCACTGCCCAGTAAGCAGGAGCAGGAAAGCTTCTGAAAGTGGCAGTGGGAGGAAAACATCAGAGGAGAGGGGGTAAGACCCACCTCCCACATGAACTGTAGATAAACACGCAGGCCTGACAACGCGGGGGCAGGGTCACCTTTCCCAGTGCTTGGAAAAGGGAAAGCCTGTAGCAGAGGCTCCCGCACAGGAGAACTCTGAGCAAACAAAGCCTGTGGGACCAGGTGAGTGCTAGCTCACCCCAGAGAGCTACATAAATAACGCCGCCAGCTACAGGCTGAGAGCAGCAGGCAGGCAAGCCACAGTTGCAGATACCACTCTCAGAACTGTCTCCAGACGCTTTTTTTTCTTTTCCTCCCTACCTTTGATGAGAGAACAACCGAATTACACCTGCAAGCCGAAAAACTTACTGAAAATGTATTGCATTTGAACTGGGGACACTTGGTGGGGCTTTGGTGTGTGTGTGTGTGTGTGTGTGTGTGTGTGTGTGTGTCTGTGAGTGTGTAGTTTTGTTCTACTTTATGCATCCCCTTTGATGAGACAACTACAGAACAACATCTGAGGCACCAACTCCAGGACTGGAGATTGAGACGGACACCCAAATTATTAAGACTGAAACTACATTGCATATAAACTTGGAAGTTTTTTGGTTTTTTTTTTAATTTTCTATTTTCCATTTTATTTTAATTCATTTTTATATATAGATATTACTTTCATTTACTTATTTTTTTTATTTTTTATATTTATTTTTTTATCTTTGATTTTCAATCCTCTCTCTGTCTCTCTAATGTCTGTTCAGCTTACTGTCGATTAGTACACTAACACTCCCTGTTTATACCTTTGAAATTCTCTTGTCTGATACCTTGTTCTGCTTTCTCCCTCTTGTCTGTATATTTGTTTTCCCCTTTTCTTTAACTTCTTGCTTTCCATCTCAGCTCACTCTTCCATTCTCAATATTACCATTGTTATTATTACAAGCTAGAAAATACTTAATTACACACAGTACAGGGACAGTAACAATACCAAGGACAATGATGGGAAGACAGAAAAAACAAGGAAACCAGTTTCCCCACAGCAAAAAATTAGTACAGGAACCAGAGGGGAATGAAAAGAACAGAAACTCAGATCCAGACTCCAACAAAATGAAGATAAACTATGCCAAAGGACCCAATGAAGCCCACAAGAATAATTTAAAAGAAGACATACTACAAGTACTCAATGAGAATTTTATAGAGATGATACTGGATAGGGTCAACCAAAATGTACAGGAGACACTCAAGAAATTCCAAGACAATAAAAATAGAGAATTTGAAAAAGCAAAAGAAGAAATAAAGGAAGCCATAGAAGCACTGTATAAACACCAAAGTGAAAGAGAGAACACAATGAATAAATGGATAAATGAACTCAGGACAAAAAAGGACAACAATAAAGAAGAAAACAGCCAGGATATGGAAAACCTCAGAAAAAAGAACGAAACAGAACTGCAAAACAAAACGGAAGGCCAACCCAGCAGAATAGAACAAACAGAAGACAGAATCTCAGAACTTGAAGATGAAATGGTAATTAAAGGAAAAACCGAAGAACTATTAATTAAACAACTCAAGACCTGTGAAAAGAAAATGCAAGAACTCACTGACTCCATCAAAAGACCAAACTTGAGAATCATGGGCATCGAAGAAGGAGAAGAGGTGCAAGCGAAGGGAATGCGTAATATATTCAACAAAATAATAATGGAAAATTTCCCAAATCTAGAGAAAGATATTCCCATACAAATGCAAGAGACCTCCAGGACACCAAACAGACCAGATCAAAATAGAACTACTCCACGACATATCATCATTAAAACAACAAGTTCAGAAACTAAGGAAAGAATATTGAAGGCTGTAAGAGAGAAAAAACAAGTAACATACAAAGGTAAACCCATCAAAATCACAGCAGACTTCTCAACAGAAACATTAAAAGCAAGAAGAGCATGGGGTGAGATCTTCCGGGCACTGAATGAAAATAACTTCAACCCCAGGATACTCTACCCAGCAAAGCTATCATTCAAAATGGATAGAGCAATAAAAGTCTTCCATGAGAAGCAGAAACTAAAACAATATGTGACCACAAAGCCACCATTACAAAAGATTCTGCAAGGGATCCTGCACACAGAAAGTGACACCCAACTTAACCATGAAAAGGCAGGCAGCACCAAGCCACAGGATAAGAAAAAGCAAGACAGTAGAGAGTAACATCAAGTTAGGTACACACAATCAAACCTTCAAACAACTAAGACAACTAAATGGCAGGAATCACCACATACCTATCAGTACTAACGCTTAATGTTAATGGACTTAATTCACCCATCAAAAGACACCGTTTGACAAAATGGATTAAAAAAGAAGATCCAACAATTTGTTGCTTACAGGAGACTCATCTCACCGACAGAAATAAGCATATGCTTAGGATGAAAGGCTGGAAGAAGATTTACCAAGCCAGTGGCCCCTGAAAACAAGCAGGAGTAGCAATACTTATCTCTGAAAAAGTAGACTTCAAACCTACATTGATCAAACGAGATAAAGAAGGACATTCCATACTAATAAAAGGGGAAATAGACCAAAAGGAAATAATAATCATCAATCTGTACGCACCCAATGTCAACGCACCCAATTTCATCAAACATACCCTGAAAGACCTAAAAGCATATATAAACGCCAACACAGTGGTTGTGGGAGACTTTAACACCCCATTATCATCAATAGACAGGTCATCCAAACAAAAACTCAATAAAGAAATCCAAGATCTAAAATATGCAATAGATCAAGTGGACCTAGTAGATGTCTACAGAACATTTCATCCAACCTCTACACAATATACATTCTTCTCAGCAGCCCATGGAACCTTCTCCAAAATAGATCATATCCTAGGGCACAAAGCAAGCCTCAGCAAATATAAGAAAATAGAAATAATACCGTGCATACTATCTGACCACAATGCAGTAAAAGTAGAACTCAACAACAAAAGTAAAGACAAAAAACATGCAAACAGCTGGAAACTAAATAACTCATTACTTAATGAAGAATGGATCATCGATGCAATAAAAGAGGAAATTAAAAAGTTCCTGGAAGTCAATGAAAATGAAAACACAACCTACCGGAACCTATGGGACACAGCTAAGGCAGTCTTGAGAGGAAAGTTTATAGCCATGAGTGCATATATTAAAAAGACTGAAAGATCCCAAATCAATGACCTAATGATACATCTCAAACTCCTAGAAAAACAAGAACAAGCAAATCCCAAAACAAATAGAAGGAGAGAAATAATAAAAATAAGAGCTGAAATCAATGAAATAGAAACCAAAAAAACCATACAAAGAATTAATGAAACAAAAAGTTGGTTCTTTGAAAAAATAAACAAGATCGATAGACCCCTGGCAAACCTGACTAAAATGAGGAGAGAAAAAACCCAAAATTAGTAGAATCAGGAATGCAAAAGGGGAGATAACAACAAACACCATGGAAGTCCAGGAAATCATCAGAGACTACTTTGAGAACGTATATTCAAATAAATTTGAAAATCTAAAAGAAATGGACAGATTTCTAGATACATATGATCATCCAAAACTGAACCAAGAGGAAATTAATCACCTGAATAGACCTATAACACAAAGTGAAATTGAAGCAGCAATCAAGAGTCTCCCCAAAAAGAAAAGTCCAGGACCAGATGGATTCTCTGCTGAATTCTATCAGACCTTTAAAGAAGAACTGATAGCAACCCTCCTTAAACTGTTCCACGACATAGAAAGGGAAGGAAAACTGCCAAACACATTTTACGAAGCCAGTATTACACTTATCCCAAAACCAGGCAAAGACACCTCCAAAAAGGAGAACTATAGGCCAATCTCCTTAATGAACATTGATGCAAAAATCCTCAACAAAATAATGGCAAACCAAATTCAGCAACACATCAAAAAGATTATTCACCACGACCAGGTAGGCTTCATCCCAGGAATGCAGGGGTGGTTCAACATACGAAAATCAATAAACGTAATAAACCACATTAACAGAAGCAAAGACAAAAAACACTTGATCATCTCAATAGATGCAGAAAAAGCCTTTGATAAGATCCAACACCATTTCATGATAAAAGCTCTAAGAAAACTAGGAATAGAAGGAAAGTTCCTCAACATTATAAAAGCTATATATGACAAACCTACAGCCAAAATTATACTTAACGGAGAAAAATTGAAACCATTCTCTCTAAAATAGGAACCAGACAAGAATGCCCACTATCTCCACTCCTATTCAAATGGCCAGAAAACACATGAAAAAATGCTCACCATCTCTAGCAATAAAGGAAATGCAAATTAAAACCACACTAAGATTCCACCTCACCCCTGTTAGAATAGCCATCATCAGCAACACCACCAACAACAGGTGTTGGCGAGGATGCGGGGAAAAAGGAACCCTCTTACACTGTTGGTGGGAATGTAGACTAGTACAACCACTCTGGAAAAAAATTTGGACGCTACTTAAAAAGCTGGACATCGATCTACCATTTGATCCAGCAATACCACTCTTGGGGATATACCCAAAAGACTGTTACTCCAGAGGCACATGCACATCCATGTTTATTGCGGCACTATTCACAATAGCCAAGTTATGGAAACAGCCAAGATGCCCCAGCACTGACGAATGGATTAAGAAAATGTGGTATCTATACACAATGGAATTTTATGCAGCCATGAAGAAGAACGAAATGTTATCATTCGCTGGTAAATGGATGGAATTGGAGAACATCATTCTGAGTGAGGTTAGCCTGGCCCAAAAGACCAAAAATCGTATGTTCTCCCTCATATGTGGACATTAGATCAAGGGCAAACACAACAAGGGGATTGGACTATGAGCACATGATAAAAGCGAGAGCACACAAGGGAGGGGTGAGGATAGGCAAGACACCTAAAAAACTAGCTAGCATTTGTTGCCCTTAATGCAGAGAAACTAAAGCAGATACCTTAAAGCAACTGAGGCCAATAGGAAAAGGGGACCAGGAACTAGAGAAAAGGTTAGATCAAAAAGAATTAACCTGGAAGGTAACACCCACGCACAGGAAATCAATGTGAGTCAATGCCCTGTATAGCTATCCTTATCTCAACCAGCAAAAACCCTTGTTCCTTCCTATTATTGCTTATACTCTCTCTACAACAAAATTAGAGATAAGGGCAAAATAGTTTCTGCTGGGTATTGAGGAGGGGGAGAGGGAAGGGGCGGAGTGGGTGGTAAGGGAGGGGGTGGGGGCAGGGGGGAGAAATGAACCAAGCCTTGTATGCACATATGAATAATAAAAGAAAAATGAAAAAAAAAATAAATAAATAAATAAATAGGCACAATTTGGAAAAAAAAATCTCTATCCTATGGCTATTCAATGAAAGCCTAACCTAGGAACTGCTACAAAGGACTTTTACAGATGTAATTAAAGTCCCAGAACAGTTTGTCTTAAAATACAGACTTTCAGGTGGTTCTAGTCTACCTGCGCCCTTTAAAAGGTGAGTGCTTTCTCCATGTGGTGGCAAGAAAAGAAAAAAAAAAGATTCAGAACATAAGTACCTGATATGTCATTGCTATTTTAAATGTGGAGAGAGTCAAGTAAGAAGGTGTGCAGGGGTATTCTACAGAAAAGCTCTATAGAAGACTCCAGCTGACAGCTAACAAGGAGATAAGGTCCTCAGACCTACAGTTTCAAAGGACTGAATTCCTTCCACACTCTGAATAAGCTTGGAAGCAGATTCATTCCCAGAGCATCCAAATAAGAACTCAACCCAGTCAACAGCTTTATTTCAGTTTTGTAAGATTCAAAACAGAGAACTCACTTGAATCCACCCTCATTTCTGACCTAGAAAATGATAAGCTAATAAACAGATGTTGTGCTTAAGCTTCTAAATTTTGGGTAACTTATTATCTAGCAATATGGAACTAGGATACTTGGCAAAAATGTGATTTCCTCTCTTGATCATTATATTAGGGCTTCCCAGAAAAGCATAGTCAATAGATTATTTGTACAAAAGATTTATTATAAGGAATGGGTTTGTGTGATTTCGAGGCTGAGAATTGTCACAATCTGTTGCAAACTGGAGACCTGGGAAAGCCAGGAGTATATTCCACTCTGAGTCTGAAGTACTAAGAAGCCAGGGAACCGAAAATATAAGGTCTAGGCCAAGGAGGAAGGCCCAAGGACTAGGAAATTGGTGATGTCAGTTCTAGTCTACATCTGCAGTCCTGAGAAACAGAGAAGCAGACAGTAAGAGAAGGCCAATGTCTCCATTCAAGCAGTCAGGCTGGGAGAGAATTCCTCCCTTCCTTGGATTTTTTTCTCTTCATTATCATAATGAATAGGATGAGACTCTCCCACATTTCTGACACCCATCTTCCTTAGTCAGTCCACCTAGTCAAGTGCTAACCTCTTCTGGAAATACATTCATAGACACAGAGAATAATGTCTAACCAAATATCTGAGTACCCGATGACCCAGTCAAGTTGACACACGTTGCCTGTGTATGGAGACATCACTCCCTCATCTCAATCTTTTTCTTCACCCATGAAGTCCAAGTTTTTGTTTTTCATTCTTTAAAAAACAAACCTCTTTTATTCCTCTAAAATATTTTCCAAGGCATGTTAACTCAAATTGAAAATTCAGGACACAAAATATTCTAGGATCCATCTGAATGTGAAGGATTTTTAAAAGTATGAATTGATATGTCATTCATTAGATACATGAAATCAAGAGTGTTTTCTGACTTATTGCTTAGTCTCTGAACATAGGATTTTGAACCATGACAAACAAAGTAGCTCCTAACATATTCTTTGACTAATTTTTCTTGAGACAAGACCTGTCTAAATAGCCCAGGCTAGCCTGGACCTCACTATGTAGTCTAAGCTGGTCTTGAACTCATGACCCTATTGCCTCTCCCTCAAGTGCTGGAACTACAGGTATGCCACTATGCCTGGCACCATGGATAATTTTTTTTCCATTTTTCTTTTATTATTCATATGTGCATACAAGGCTTGGTTCATTTCTCCCCCCTGCTCCCACCCCCTCCCTTACCACCCACTCCACCCCCTCCCGCTCCCCACCTCAATACCCAGCAGAAACTATTTTGCCCTTATCTCTAATTTTGTTGTAGAGAGAGTATAAGCAATAATAGGAAGGAACAAGGGGTTTTGCTGGTTGAGATAAGGATAGCTATACAGGGCATTGACTCACATTGATTTCCTGTGCATGGGTGTTACCTTCTAGGTTAATTCTTTTTGATCTAACCTTTTCTCTAGTTCCTGGTCCCCTTTTCCTATTGGCCTCAGTTGCTTTAAGGTATCTGCTTTAGTTTCTCTGCATTAAGGGCAACAAATGCTAGCTAGTTTTTTAGGTGTCTTACCTATCCTCACCCCTCCCTTGTGTGCTCTCGCTTTTATCATGTGCTCATAGTCCAATCCCCTTGTTGTGTTTGCCCTTGATCTAATGTCCACATATGAGGGAGAACATACGATTTTTGGTCTTTTGAGCCAGGCTAACCTCACTCAGAATGATGTTCTCCAATTCCATCCATTTACCAGCGAATGATAACATTTCGTTCTTCTTCATGGCTGCATAAAATTCCATTGTGTATAGATACCACATTTTCTTAATCCATTCGTCAGTGCTGGGGCATCTTGGCTGTTTCCATAACTTGGCTATTGTGAATAGTGCCGCAATAAACATGGGTGTGCAGGTGCCTCTGGAGTAACAGTCTTTTTCACCAATACCTTCTGACTTTGAATTTGGACTTCTTTGAGGTTCAGTTCATCTACAAATATTCCTCTGAGCTTTCTTCCATCTTCTTTCTCTCCTGCTCTGATACCTCCACCACTTCTATGGTGCTGCTCTGCTCTTCCCTTCTATATGCCTTTGGGATGTGCTTCCTAATCTTCTCCTAAACCTGCATTGTCCCATGACCTGAGCATCAGCTCCACTGCAAGGCTTTCTCCACCTACTCCTCTTGGCTGTTTCCATAACTTAGCTATTGTAAATAGTGCTGCAATAAACATGGGTGTGCAGGTGCCTCTGGAGTAACCTGTGTCACAGTCTTTTGGGTATATCCCCAAGAGTGGTATTGCTGGATCAAATGGTAGATCAATGTTTAGCTTTTTAAGTAGCCTCCAAATTTTTTTCCAGAGTGGTTGTACTAGTTTACATTCCCACCAACAGTGTAAGAGGGTTCCTTTTTCCCTGCATCCTCACCAACACCTGTTGTTCCTGGTGTTGCTAATGATGGCTATTCTAACAGGGGTGAGGTGGAATCTTAGTATGGTTTTAATTTGCATTTCCTTTATTGCTAGAGATGGTGAGCCTTTTTTCATGTGCTTTTTGGCCATTTGAATTTATTCTTTTGAGAAAGTCCTGTTTGGTTCACTTGCCCATTTCTTTATTGGTTCATTAGGTTTGGGAGAATTTAGTTTTTTAAGTTCCCTATATATTCTGGTTATCAGTCCTTTGTCTGATGTATAGCTCACAAATATTTTCTCCCACTCTGTGGGTGTCCTCTTAGGATTAGAGACCATTTCTTTTGATGGACAGAAGCTTTTTAGTTTTATGAGGTCCCATTTATCTATGCTATCTCTTAGTTGCTATGCTCCTGAGGTTTCATTGAGAAAGTTCTTCCCTATACCTACTAACTCCAGAATATTTCCTACTCTTTCCTGTATCAACTTTAGAGTTTGTGGTCTGATATTAAGATCCTTGATCCATTTTGAGTTAGTATTGGTATAGGGTGATAGACATGGATCTAGTTTCAGTTTTTTGCAGACTGCTAACCAGTTTTCCCAGCAGTTTTTGTTGAAGAGGCTGCTATTTCTCCATTGTATATTTTTAGCTCCTTTGCCAAAGACAAGTTGGTTATAGTTGTGTGAATTCATATCTGGGACCTCTATTCTGTTCCACTGGTCTTCACATCTGTTTTTGTGCCAGTACCATGCTGTTTTATCACTATTGCTTTGTAATATAGTTTGAAGTCAGGTATCGTGATACCTCCAGCATTGTTCTTTCGACTGAGTATTGCCTTGGCTATTCGTGGCCTCTTGTGTTTCCATATAAATTTAACAGTAGATTTTTCAATCTCTTTAATGAATGTCATTGGAATTTTGATGGGAATTGCATTAAACATGTAGACTACTTTTGGGAGTATAGACATTTTTACTATGTTGATTCTACCAATCCATGAGCATGGGAGATCTCTCCACTTTCTATAGTCTTCCTCAATCTCTTTTTTCAGAAGTGTATAGTTTTCCTTGTAGAGGTCATTCACATCTTTTGTTAGGTTTAAACCTAGGTATTTGATTTTTTTGAGGCTATTGTAAATGGAATTGTTTTCATACATTCTTTTTCTGTTTGCTCATTGTTAGTGTATAGAAATGCTAATGATTTTTCTATGTTGATTTTATATCCTGCTACCTTGCTGTAGCTATTGATGATGTCTAGAAGCCTCTCAGTAGAATGTTTTGGGTCTTTAAGGTATAAAATCATGTCATCTGCAAATAGGGATATTTTGACAGTTTCTTTACCTATTTGATTCCTTTTATTACTTCTTCTTGCCTAATTGCAAGATAGGATGACCTATCTATTGATGATAATGGGGTATTAAAGTCTCCCACAACCACTGTGTTGGCATTAATATATGCTTTTAGGTTTGATGAAATTGGGTGCATTGACATTGGGTGCATACAGGTTGATGATTATTATTTCCTTTTGGTCTATTTCCCCTTTTATTAGTATGGAATGTCCTTCTTTATCTCGTTTGATCAATGTAGGTTTGAAGTCTACTTTGTCAGAGATAAGTATTGCTACTCCTGCCTATTTTTGGGGGCCATTGGCTTGGTAAATCTTCTTCCAGCCTTTCATCCTAAGCATATGCTTATTTCTGTCGGTGAAATGGGTCTCCTGTAAGCAAAAAATTGTTGGATCTTCTTTTTTAATCCATTTCGTCAAGCAGTGCCTTTTGATGGGTGAATTAAGTCCGTTAACATTAAGCATTAGTACTGATAGGTATGTGGTGATTTCTGTCATTTAGTTGTCTTAGTTGTTTGAAGGTTTGATTGTGTGCACCTAACTTGATGTTACTCTCTACTTTCTTGCTTTTTCTATTCCTGTGGTTTGGTGCTGCCTGTCTTTTCATGGTTAAGTTGGGTTTCACTTTCAGTGTGCAGAATCCCTTGAAGAATCTTTTGTAGTGGTGGCTTTGTGGTCACATATTGTTTTAGTTTCTGCTTATCATGGAAGATTTTTATTGCTCCATCTTTTGAATGATAGTTTTTCTGGGTAGAGTATCCTGGGGTTGAAGTTATTTTCATTCAGTGCCCCAAAGATCTCACCCCATGGTCTTCTTGCTTTTAATGTTTCCGTTGAGAAGTCTGCTGTGATTTTGATGGGTTTACCTTTTTATGTTATTTGCTTTCTTTCTTATAGCCTTCAATATTCTTTCCCTAGTTTCTGTACTTGTTGTTTTAATGATGATATGTCGTGGGGTAGTTCTATTTTGATCTGGTCTGTTTGGTGTCCTGGAGGCCTCTTGCATCTGTATGGGAATATCTTTCTCTATTTGTGAAATTTTCTGTTATTATTTTGTTGAATATATTACACATTCCCTTCACTTGCAGCTCTTCTCCTTCTTTGATTCCCATGATTCTCAAGTTTGGTCTTTTGATGGAGTCAGTGAGTTCTTGCATTTTCTTTTCACAGGTCTTGAGTTGTTTAATTAAAAGTTCTTTGGTTTTTCCTTTAATTACCATTTCATCTTCAAGTTCTGACATTCTGTCTTCTGTTTGTTCTATTCTGCTGGATTGGCCTTCCATTTTGTTTTGCAGTTCTGTTTTATTCTTTTTTCTGAGGTTTTCCATATCCTGGGTGGTTTCCTCTTTAATGTTGTCTATTTTTGTCCTGAGTTCATTTATCTGTTTATTAATCATGTTTTCTGTTTCACTTTGGTGTTTATACAGTGCTTCTATGGTTTCCTTCATTTCTTCTTTTGTTTTTTCAAATTCTCTATTTTTGTTGTCTTGGAATTTTTTGAGTGTCTCCTGTGCATTTTGGTTGACCCTATCCAGTATCATCTCTATAAAATTCTCATTGAGTACCTGTAGTATGTCTTCTTTTAGATTATTCTTGTGGGCTTCACTGGGTTCTTTGGCATAGTTTATCTTCATTTTGTTGGAGTCTGGATCTGAGTATCTGTTTTCTTCATTCCCCTCTGGTTCCTGCACTAATTTTTTGCTGTGGGGAAACTGGTTTCCCTGTTTCTTCTGTCTTCCCATCATTGTCCTTGGTGTTGTTATTGTCCCTGTACTGTGTGCAATTAAGTATTTTCTAGCTTGTAATAATAACAATGGTAATATTTAGAATGGAAGGGTGAGAGGAGATGGAAAGCAAGAAGTTAAAGAAAAGGAAAAAACAAATAAACAGACAAGTAGGAGAAAACAAAACAAGGAATCAAACAAGAAAGTTTCAAAGGTGTAAACAGGGAGCGTTAGTATACTAATTGACAGTAAGCTGAACAGGCATTAGAGAGACAGAGAGAGGATTGAAAATAAAAAATAAAAAGAATAAAGATAAGAATAAAAATAAAAAATAAGTAAATGAAAGAAATATAGAGAAAGAGAGAAATAAAATAAAACAAAATGAAAAATAGAAAATTTTAAAAAACACCCTCCAAATTCAAATGCAATAAAGTTTCAGTCTTAATAATTTTGGTGTCCATCTCAGTCTCCAATCCTGGAGATGGTGCCTCAGATGTTGTTCTGTAGTTGTCTCATCAAAGGGGATGCATAAAGTAGAACAAAACTGCACAAAAAAAAAAAACCCACAAAGTGTCCCAAGTTCAAATGCAATACAGTTTCAGTAAGTTTTTCAGCATGCAGGTGTAGTTCGGTTGTTTTCTCATCAAAGGTAGGGAAAGAGGAAAAAAAAAAGAGTTGGAGACAGTTCTGTGAATGGTATCTGCGGTTGTGGCTTGCCTGCCCGCTGCTGTCAGCCTGCTGTTGCTGGAGGCGTTATTTATGCACATCTCAGGAGTGAGCTTAACACTCACCTGGCCCTTCAGGCTTTGTTTACTCTGAGTTCTCCTGTGCACGAGCCTCTGCTACAAGCTTTCCCCTTTCCAAACACACTGGGGGAGGTGACACTGCACCTGCTTTCTCAGGCCTGAGTGTTTGTGTACAGTTCACGTGGGAACTGGGTCTTCCCCCCTCTCCTGTGGAGTTTTCTTCCTTCCACCACTCTCACAAGCTTTCCCGCTCCTGGTTGCTGGGCGCGCTCCCCTGCTCCCGCCTGAGCCTCTCCAGCCCGCCCGGCTTGTTTATTTACAGTTCCAGGAAGGATTCCCTTCCCCAATCTTCGGTGTTCAGTGCACCCCACCCTCTTTCCTGCGTGTCTTTATTGTTCTTATTGCTTATTACTCAGTTTCTCTTTTTCCCCAGGTGGAGGTCAGTCTGTCCGGGGGCTATGCTGCTCTGGCCCAGGATTGTCTGTTGAAGTACTGCGGTACCACTAAGCTCACCTTGTCCGCATCTTCCCAAGCTGTCTGGGCGCGGGTGTCTGGTGGCCCGGGGCCCCTCCTGGTTTCTCTGTTTAACATGAAGTGGAGATTCTCTGTGCTGGCTGCAGGTGTGGAGGGGTCAAAGTTTTGCCTCTTCTCAGTGTTTTTGCCTGCCAGGTGTGTCTCCAATGTCTCTCCAAGATTTCACTATAGGAAGCACGCTTTCTGCTTCCTCCCTCTAGCTGCCATCTTGGAATCTTCCTCTATATAACTTTTAAAATTCACCAAAAATACTCTAGCAATCCAATTCAAAAACAGGTGAAGGGAGATCCAAAATGGCAGCTAGGGTAGAGAAACAGAAATTCTAAGCTCCGTGACCCTCCAAACTTCCTTAAGACATTGGAGCTACACATGGATAATAATGATTGCTCCTAGCCAAAATAATAACCACCATCACATTAGGTGCAGATAAAATTCAAAGACTGACCCTTAAATCAGCCTTTAATTGCACCTAACGGCTGTGAAAATCCCATGTGTGCAGTCAGCAAGGCGTGCAGCCTCCGGCCCTAGGAAAAAAGCCCTTGGCCATTTCTCTTTTTTTTTTCTTCTCCCAAAAAGCAGAAGACAGAGCAGCAGTCAGAATCAAACTCTGTAACATTCTGGACTCCTAGCCAGTGGAAAGCCACCCTACACCATGCTGCAGTAAAAAAAGTGTGCCATTTCTCCCCACCAGCTGGCTCCAAAGTTTTTGTGTGAAACTGCAGAACAGGTGAGCATCACACAACACATGTGACTCCCTTACCTACCCCCAAGGAAAATAATCCAGCTCAATCCCTGGGCAGACTAAACCACCCCCCAGCAAAACTGAAAAACATAGCAGTGAGCTGTAATATAACACAAACAGTGGAGGTGGTGGAATGCTGAATCTGACCTGGAGAATGGGGATGGGGCAAGAAGCCAAACTCTCAGTGTAGAACTCTCAGTGATCTAACACCAGTAAAGCAGCAAAGGCTGAGAGCAGGAGCGGGGCAACAAGCGAACCTACCAGAGGAGCCACTGGCATGCAGCAGAGATCTGGAAAAACACAAAAACTGGGAGTGGGGGAGGGGTGACAGGCCAACTTCCCAAATCAGGGCAGGTGGTAGATCCCAGAGCTGATCTTTGGGACAGAGGGCAGCATTCAAAACTGAATTGCCCTGCCTTGCCTGGGGAGGAGCTGACCAAACAGAGCTGCAGCTGAAGGGCAACCCAGCTGCAGCCTGATGAAAACCAGCTCTCACCACCCTGCACAAATTGGCAGCCTTACCTCACCTCACAATTCCAACTAATCTTGTGGACAGAAGGAACCAAATTCTACTCACAAGCCAGTCACCTGGTGAGACCACATCAGAGCTTGCATTTGTACACCAATGCCAGGATTGGACACCAAAGGAAAAACTCATGAACTTCTACCAAAAGACTGAAATTTCTGTGGTTCCTGAACCTGGTGTTTTCTATTGTGTTTCTTTTTTAGTTTTATTTTTATTATTCCTGTATTATTAACTTCACAGTCACTATTCTCTTATCCCTATTCTTAGCCTCTTCACTTTCCCACCTCCTCTTGTGCTACAATCCATTGTTTTCCCTCCCAACTTCTCTCTGATCCTTCTCATCCACTCTTTCCCCCATATTCGCCTCCCCCCAACTACCCTCTCCCAACCTGTCACCTCACTAACCCTCCCTCTTACACACTCACCATCTGCTGACTAGCCTCCTGTACCAACTGCACACAATCCCAGCCTCCTGCAATCATTGACATAAGCACCCTCCACTGTAACACACACAAAGGCCACAAAACCCAGAAGCCGCCTTAACACTGCCCCCACACACCTACCCTTTTTCCACCACCCCCCTTTGAGTAACACCTTTCCCAACTCCCCAAAATCTATAACTAACTTCATAACCATCACCCACCCAACTCCCACAGTTTATAGATATTATCATCAAAGAGTTTTCTATATAATATGTAAACAACTGTCCGGCATTGAACTTGTGAATTTGTTATTGCTATTTTACATCTCCAGGTTAGGGACAGAAAGAGCACAATAACCTAGCTAAAAACCAAGTCAGTCACAACACAAAAATTAAATCAGGGAAAGAAATCAGGCAATCAAAATCACCAACTAGCCTATCAAAAACATAGTTGGATAGCAACAAGGGAAGTAATAGGAAGAAAAAGAAGGAATGGAAACCATTCTCCTAAAAAAAAAAACAATTAAATACAGGATTCAGTGGGAAATGAAGAAAATGGATACCCAGTTCCTGACCTCAACAAAACAATCATAAATGTCACCAAGGAGCCCAGTAACACCCACATAAAAACCTTCGAAGAAGAAATTTTGGAAGCTATCACTGAGAAATTCATGGAGAAGATACTAGACATGGTTAACCAGAATGTACAAGATGCACTCAAGCCTTGTATGCACATATGAATAATAAAAGAAAAATGAAAAAATAAATAAATAAAAAGAAAAAAAAGTAGCAGAATTTTAAATGGGAGGGGGAAGCATTGGAATGACGTATATTTTTTAAATTAATGAACCATTTGAAGTGTTCACAGACAATAACAATAAGTTCTATTTTTGTTTAGTACCCTGTTTTCTTAAAATCTGTTGTTCAGAGGCCATTAATTCACCTACTTCTCATGTATTTCTAAAAAAAAAAAAAAGAAAGAAATTTCAAGACACCAAAAATAAAGAACACGAGAAGTCACAGAAACAAATGAAGGAACTCGGAGAGGACTTCAAGAAACATCAAAGTGAAACAAAGGGCACTATAAAAAGGGAGATATATGAATGAAAGATACAACACAAAACATAAAACAGGAGTTGATATGGAAAACCTCAGAAAAAAGAATCAAACAGGAATCCTGGAAATAAAAATCCCCTTTAGTCAAACAAAAAATGCAGTGGGAGCTACTCCAGCAGACTAGAACAAGTGGAAGATGGAATCTTAGAGTTCAAAGATAAAATAGAAATTAAAAAAAGAAACAGAAGAAATCTTAGTCAAACAACTCAAAAGCTGTGAAAAGAATATGCAAGAACTCAGTGACTCCATCAAAAGACCAAATATGGGTATTGAAGAAGGAAAAGAGGTGCAAGTCAAAGGGATACATAGTATATTCAATAAAATAATAACAGAAAATTACCAAAGTTTGAGAAAGTTTGACCATTCAGATACAGGAAGCCTCCAGAATGCCAAACAGATGACCAAAAAATAGAACCTCCCCATGGCATATTATCATTAAAACAACAAGCACAGAGAACAGAGAAAGAACTTTGAATTTTGAATGGTGTAAAAGAGAAAAAACAAATAATGTATAAAGGTAAATCCATTGAAATAACAGATTTCTCAACAGAAGTCTTAAAAGAAAGAAGGGCATGAAGTGAAGTATTTCCAGCACTGAATGAAATAACTTCAGCCCTAGGATACTCTACCCAGCAAAATATCATTAAAAATTAACAGAGTAATAACAATCTTCCATGATAAACAGAAACTGAAATAATATATGACCACCAAGCCACAACTACAAAAGATTCTCAAAGAAAATCTGCACACAGAAGATGAAAGCAAACAAAACCACAACAGGATGGGAATGTCAAACCACAGGAGAAGAAAAGACAAGTAAACAGAATAGCATTGATTTGGCTGCACAAAATCAAATCCAAAAACAACTAAATGGCTGGAATCACCACATACCTATCAACATTAACACTGAATGTCAATGGACTTAACACCCCCATCAAAAGACACTGTTTGTCAAACTGGATTAAAAAGGAAGGTCCAACAATCTGTTGTTTACAAGAGACCCAACTTATTGATAGAAATAAACACTGGCTTAGGGTGAAAGGCTGGAAGAAGATTTACCAAGCTAATGGCCCCTGAAAACAGGCAGGAGTAGCAATACTTAGACAAAGTGGACTTCAAACTTACATTGGTCAAATGAGATAAAGAAGGACACTTCATACTAATAAAACGGGCAATACATCAAAAGGAAATAACAATTATCAACCTATATGTACCCAATGTCAATGCACATGATTTCATCAAACATATACTAAAGGACTTAAAAGCACATATACACTTCAACATAGTGGTAGTGGGAGACCTTAATACCCCCCATCACCAATAGATAGGTCATCCAAACAAAAAATCAACAATGAAATCCAACACAAATCAAATGGACCTAACTGATGTCCACAGAATATTTTATCCATCAACAGCACAATATACATTCTTCTCAGCAGCCCATGAAACTTTCTCCAAAATAGAACATATCTTAGGGCTGGTAAGCAAGCCTTAGCAAATATAAGAAAATAGAAATAACCCCCTGCATTCTATCTGATCACAATACATTAAAACTAGAACTCAACAACAGCAGAAAATGCAAAAATACTTGAAGGTTGAATAACACATTGCTCAACAATTAGTGGGTCATAGAAGGAATAAGAGAGGAAATCAAAAGGTTCCTGAACACTAATGAAAATGAAAACACCACATACCAGACCTATGGGACACAACAAAGGCAGTCCTAAGAGGAAAGTTTATGGCCATGAGTGTATATATTTAAAGGACAGAAAGACCTCAAATAAATGACGTAATGCTACACCTCAAACTCCTAGAAAAACAAGGACAAGCAAAACCCAAAGCAAGCAGAAGAAGAGAAATAATAAAAATAAGAGTTGAAATTATGAAATAGAGACCAAAAAAGAAAGACATACATAGAATTAATGAAACAAAAAGCTGGTTCTTTGAAAAAACTAAACAAGATTGACAAGCCCTTGGCAAATATGACTAAAATGAGAAAGGAAAAACCCAAATTAGTAAAATCAGAAGCGAAAAAGGAGAGATAACAACAAACACTAAGAAATCCAGGGAATAATCAGAGACTACTTTGAGAAACTATAGTCCAATAAATTGGAAAATCTTGAAGAATTGGACAAATTTCTAGACACTTATGACCTTCCAAAACTGAGCCAAGAGAATATTAACCACCTAAACAGAATTATAACACATAATGAAATTAAAGCAACAACAGAGTCTCTCAGAAAATAAAAGTCCAGGACCTGATGGATTCTCAGCTGAATTCTCCCAGACCTTCACAGAAGAACAGATACCAATCCTCCTTAAACTTTTGCACAAAATAGAAAGGGAAAGAACATTGCCTAACTTATTCAATGAAGCCAGCATTACATTCATCCCAAAACCAGACAATGACACATCCAAAAAGGAGAGCTACAGGCCAATCTCCTTAACAAACATTGATGTAAAATTCCTCAATAAAATAATGGCAAACCAAATCCAACAATATATCAGAAAGATAATTTACCATGACCAAGTCAGCTTCATCTCAGGGATGCAGGGATGGTTCAACATACACAAGTCAATAAATGTAATATAGCACATTAATAGAAACAAAGACAAAAAGCCATGTGATCATCTCAATAGATGCAGAAAAAGCCTTTGATAAGATTCAAAACTCCTTCATGATAAAAGCTATAAGAAAACTAGGAATAGAAAGAATGTACCTCAGCATTATAAAGGTTATATATGACAAACCTATAGCCAACATCATATTTAATGAGAGAAAACTGAAACCATTACCCTAAAGTCAAGAACAAGACAAGGATGCCCACTCATGCACTCCTATTCAACATAGTCCTGTAATTCCTAGCCAGAGCAATAAGGCAAGAAGAAGAAATAAAAATAGGTAAACAAATAGTCAAAGTATATCTATTTCAGATGACATTATTCTATACCTCAAAGACCCAAAAAACTCTACCCAAAAGCTCCTTGACACCATGAATAGCTTCAGCAATGTAACAGGATACAAAATCAACTTACAAAAATCAGTAGCCTTCCTATACACCAACAATGAACAAACTGAGAATGACTATAGGAAAACAATTCATTTACAATAGCCTCTAAAAAATCAAAACCTAGGAATAAACTTAACAAAGGATTGAATTACCTCTATAAGGAGAACTACAAATCACTGAAGAAAGAGATGGAGGAAGACTACGGAAGATGGAAAGATATTCCATGTTCATGGATTGGCAGAATCAATATAATAAAAATGGCTGTACTACCAAAAGCAATCTACATGTTCAGTGCAATTCCCATCAAAATCCCAAAGCCATTCATCACAGGAATTAAAAAAATCTACCCTAAAGTTCATTTGGAAACACAAAAGATCAAGACTATCCAAGGCAATAGTGAGCAAAAAGAGCAATGCTGGAGGTATCATAATACCCAAATTCAAACTATACTACAGAGCCATAGCAATAAAAACAGCATGGTACTGGCACAAAAACAGATATGAAGACCAGTGGAACAGAATATGAATCCACACAGCTATGCCCACCTTATTTTTGACGAAGATGCCAAAAACACATGATGGAGAAATGACAGTCTCTTCATCAAATGTTGCTGGGAAAAGTGGTTTTCCACCTGCAGAAAACTGAAACTAGATCCAGGGCTGTCAACCTGTACTAGTATCAAGTCAAAGTGGATTAAGGACCTTAATATCAGACCTGAAACTCTGAAGTTAGTACATGAAAGAGCAGGGAATACCCTGGAAACAATAGGTGTAGGCAAGAACTTCCTCAAAAGAACTCCAGCAGCCCAGCAACTAAAAGAAAGGATGGACAAATGGAACTACATGAAATTAAAAAGCTTCTGCACAACAAAAGAAATAGTCTCTAAACTGAAGAGGCCACCCACAGAGTGGGAGAAAATATTTGCTAGCTATACATTGGACATAGGACTGATAACCAGAATATACAGGGAGCTCAAAAAACTAAACTCCCCCAAAATTAATGAACCAATAAAGAAGTGGGCAACTGAACTAAACAAAACTTTTTCAAAGGAAGAAGTCCAAATGGCCAAAAAACACATGAAAAAGTGCTCACCATCTCTGTCCATAAAGGAAATGCAAATCAAAACCATGCTAAGATTCTACCTCACTCCTGTTAGAATAGCTAGCATCAAGAATACCAACAACAACAAATGTTGGTGAGGATGCAGGGGAAAAGGAACCCTCATATACTGCTGGTGGCAATGCAAGCTAGTGCAACCACTCTGGAAAACAATATGGAGGCTTCTTTAAAAACTAAACATAGATCTGCCCTATGATCCAGGAATACCACTCCTAGGGATATACCCAAAGGAATGTGACTCAAGTTATTACAAAGGTTTCTGCACACCCATGTTTATCGCAGCACTATTCACAATAGCCAAGCTATGGAAACAGCCAAGATGCCCCATTACCAATGAATGGATTAAGAAAATGTGGTACTTATACACAATGGAATTTTACTCAGCCACAAAGAGAAATGAAATTTTGTCATCCACAAATAAATGGATGGAACTAGAGAACATCATCTTAAGTGAAGTTAGCCAGGCTCAGAAAGCCAAAACTCATGTTTTCCCTCATTTGTCGATTATGTACCTAAAACAAGTGCAGTAATATTATTAGACGTGGGTCACTCACTAAGGGCAGAATGGGCACGGGAGAAATAGGGAAAGGGAAGGAAACCTAAAACTTGAAGTGTTTGATATCCCCACTGTAGAGAAGAAAATAATTTTAAACTGACAGTGGCTACTATGGGAAGGGGACCAGGAAGTAGTGAAGGTCTGGCAGAGATGAACCAATGTGGGCTGCAATACAGAAGTGCATGGAAGCAACACTGGGAATCTCTCTGTGTAGCTATCTTTATCTCAAACTAGCAAAAATGCTATGTCTTTCTTATTATCACTTATGTTTTCTCTTCAACAAAATCAGAGATGAAAAGGGTAGAGGAAGTACTGGAGGAGGGGGAAGGTGGCCTAAACAATTATGCAAAACCAGAGGTGAAACAGGCCTAGGATAGACATTCTCATTCCAAAGTGGAAAAACAAGAATGAAGAAGGCAATAGTTCCAAGTCCAAATTCCAACAAGGCAAACATTAACTCTCAAGGCTTGAGAATAATCTTTGAATCTGTGTTCTGTCTTCTTGGCATGTGGGGTGGGAATTGGGCCGCCATGGCTCCAGGTTACCCTACCCTTAACATCGCTGCTCATCACAGCCCATGCACCAGTTCTCACATGTTGGAGTTGAGTACCTGCAGATCTCCTAGGCTTGTGTTGTTTGCTGATAGCTCTACAGGTTTAAGATTGGGGAAGTGGCCTTGACCCAAAAGCTCCACTAAGCTTTATTTGGGCTTTTTACAGTAGCTCTAACTCATGGTTCTGCTGGACATTACCCAAATGGAAACTCTCTACGGTGGGCCCACCCCTGTGGCAATGCTCTGCCTGAGCCCAGAGGCTATCTGCGGCATCCTTTAAAAACTAGGTAGAAGTACAGATCAACCCAGCACTTTAACTATGAATGCCTGCAAAGTTAACACCATGTGGAGACTGCCAACATTCTTCCTAATGATACATAAGTTATCTAACATGCTAGAAGTTTTCTCTGCCAAACTCCTCATTTCATTTTTTAGCTCTCACCAGAATAGCTTCAAACATCCACATTTCAGTTTCTTCTAGGAAATACAGGCTTTTTATCTCGCTTTTCAAAATTCTTCCAGTTTGTAACCATTATCTAATTCCAAAGCCACATTCTGATTTTTACATTAGGACCCCACTTCTAGTATCAAAATTCATATCATTTCCTATTACTGATATAATAAATTACTACAACCTTAGTATCTTAAAACAACTGAAATGTATTCTCTCATGGTAATAGATGCCTAAAGTCCAAAATCAAGGTGTCAGCAGGGCTTCACTCTCATTGGAGACTCTCAGGGCAATCTGTTCTCTGCCTCTTCCAGCTTCTCCTGGCTTGTCAACATTCCTTGATGGCAGCCACATCACTCCAATCTCTACCTTCATAGTACATTGGCTCCTCTGCTTCCCTCTGTCCTCTCTTTTGTCTGTCTCAAATGTTCCTCTGACTTTTCTTGAAAGGATGTTTGACATTGTATTTAGGACTCACTGGGTGATCGAGGGTAATCTCAGTTCAATATATTAATTTAATTACATCTGCAATGATTCTTTTTCCAAAAAGGCAATGTTTAAAAGTTCTCTGGCTTAGGACCTGGATGTACCTTTTAGAAGCCACCATTCAACCACTACAGTCTAAGACATCATAACACAGCTATGAAATGAATTGTCCTTCTCTCAGTAGACTAAAATAAAACCACATATTAAAAAGAAATGAGTTGGTGGAGTGACTTAAGTGGTAGTGACTTAAGTGGCCTAGCAAACGTGAAGCCCTGAGTTCAATCCCCAGTACCACAAGGAGGAAGAGGAGGGAGAGGGGAAGGAGAAAAAGAAGAAGGAGAAGAAATTACTTTCTATGTGCCAGGTTGTGGATATATTGAAACAAAAAAAGAAAACTTCTTGTAAGGGTAGTCAGACAATAATCTGAATATGAAAATTCTATATGGTAATTATTGCACAAGAAAATGACATGGGGTACAGTAATGTGTCACAGATCAGCTTACTTGAAAACACCAAAAAGGTATTTCATGAAGAAAATAACCTTTAGTAAAACTAAATTTTTCTAAAAAGATCCATTTTTCGTTATTCCCTTCCCACCCACCCCCACCCAATAAGAATTCTACTCTAAACTTTAAATAATTGTTTTAATTCAAAAACTTCAAATGTTCCCCTGTGCTTCTAACTGCTTACTTTTTAGTTAATGGGGAACTCTGTAATTAGTGAGTCCAGAGATTGGCTTCAGTGTGAGACTGCAGGGAATACTGGCCCATCTTCCCTTGGGTATAAAACACAGCACATCGCTACAAGAGCACAGATAGCTTTCTGGTTCATTTAGGGAGTTTCTTCTTTAGGCACTATCCTTAAAATGATATTCAAAGCATCATAGATGCAATAAATGAAGAGGTGGCAGTTTACTAGAGCTCTGATGAAGTTTTCATGAAATAGATGCCAGTACAGAATATAAGCTCCTTTAGAAGAAATATCCTTATTTTTCTTTATAGTGTCCTGCCTACAGAATGATACTGCTCTGGGTTTCAATCCAGAATTATTTACTCTGGGAGAACAATCTTGATTTTGTGTCATTTCAAGTGTACCTAGAGCTACTGTAAAGTACAACACTTGTTGACAGACAGAGAAAAAAGAAAAGAAGATAGTTCTTCCAGCGTGACATGACACTCCGGTAACAGGAGTCCTCTTATAGGAGACTTTACCTGGGATGTGTCTAGCCGAATGGGAGAGCCAGAGCATGAAGGAACTGTATCCTCCAGGAATATCCAGAATGAGAGTGATATCTTCCCCGATAGCTGATATTCCTCCTATTTTTTTTGTCCTGGAAAGTACTGTTTGTGTTTGAATTCAGCTGATCATTCTCTCTTCTACTCCCAGGCTGTGGATCTTCCTGATCTTCCACTAGCGCTTGATCCTGAAGCTCTTCTGTACTTATCCCCCTTTCCTGAGCTGGTGATGAAAACTTCTCAGACCTTGGTAAGCCATCTCCTTCCTTGGACAAGCCTCTGATGCTTCTGTTCCCAAATATGTCCTGTTTGATCCAGCTGCTTTGGACAGCTTCTCAGAAAGGTATTTCTCTTCTCCCTGCATATCACCAGGAACAAGGACAACTTAAAGCCTGAGCATGAATGTTTTCATGGTTGAGGGTCCTAAAAGATTGCAGAAAACTGACACCTGGAATGAAATGAGATCAGAAGTAGATCTGGAACTGCTGGAGTTGCTTAACTTCCTGCCTCCACAGACAGACTCCTGTTTTTTCTATAATTAAAACCACCATCAAATCTAGCCACCACTGAGACACTGAATAGTATAAAATAGAACAAAAGGGACAGAAGATATCCTACTTCTATTCAAATTCCTCCTTCATGCACCTAGGGTCTGCATTTTTCCTCCAAACCAGGATGCCTCAAGCCATCATTTTGTGTAAATTGAGCTTCTGAAAATACACTTCCATTCATTTATTCATTATTTATTCCAAATATTTCTTTAAATAGCCAGTATGGGCAAGACATATGTATGACACTTCTGAAATCCTCTTTTCATATGTTTTCCTCTTTTAATCATCTCTTCTTCTTTTCATTATTTAGAGAATATTAGTTTCTGTAATCAAATCTGTTTAGATAAAACCTTACATTTTTAATACAATGTGTTACTCCTGAACAAATGGAAAAGAATTAACTTTAATATTTCTAGACCAATGTAGCTATTAATTTCTGTTCAATGACAACCCAACAAAGTAAACTTTAATTTTATTTTTGGGCTCCCTCAGGTCTATGTCTGACAACAGTCTCTCATGTGTCAATATGAAATTAAGTCAATGCCTTTAATTTCTCCATAGTGAATGAAAGCTGAGAATTTTTTCCTACTTATAATTTATGATCTAGAATTTAGAAGACATTGTCCTTGGTCTTGTTTTTCAAATGCCTGGAATTGGTCTGAGATGCCTTTTAGCATGGCAAAAGAGGTTGGCTCTTTTCTTTGTGATACTCTCAAGATCATATGATACAAACATCTGCAGCCCTTTATCCATATAAAACATCCATATCAGGACATAACTATAGAATATTCTTCAGAAATGTTATACTATACTTAGGTAATTATTCATGCTCCCAAAAAACACTGTGGTCATGAGCTCCTTGTGAGTGGAACTGGAAGAATGACAGCAATCTCAGGACAGCTATAGCCACAGATAATTCAAAATACCCAAACACTTGAAGGAAACAGAACAAATATGCCCTTTCACTTTGCTTATGTAGAATACAAGTACCATCTTTTTTTTCCACAGTATTTACAAATGCAGAATCTTCAAAAAAGTTCTATAAATGTTTATGCTTCATTATCACTGGATCTAGCTGAAGTCACAAAAAGAAGGAGATTGCTATGTTTGTACAGGCTCACAAGTAATGTACACTTGATTTTAAAATGGTTTTCAATTTGGGATGGTGAATTTGTTTATTAGGATCAGAATTTTAAAAGCCCATTTGATGAAAAAAAAGCAGGATTTGAGATGAGGGTTGAAGGCACATGGAAGTTTTGATCATTGGAATGGAAGACAATGTGATCAAAGACAAAGAAATAATTAGATCTTTCTCTTCTAAAAAGGTGGAAAATGACAGAAAAATACGTTAAGGACAGATAAGAAAAACTCCAAACCTCAGGGTAGAAATACTGATCCTTATTTCTGTCCAACAGTTATGTACTAGACTGAGAATTAGGAAAAACCAAGGAATTTTTTCCTGGTTCTACTTGATGTCAACTATGACTCATCATTGTATTCTGGGGTAAAAGGGGAATAAAATCCTAGTCCTGAAATTCTTCAAGGGGGTTAGAGATGTTGCTCAGGGATAGAGTACTTGCATAGCATGTATAAGGCTCTATTTCAATATTCATCACCAAAAGTAAATGAAATGCTCACATGAAATACTTCATAGAATTTCAGTGAGAATAAACAAAAGTAATTGAAAAAGTGTTCTGTTCACAAAAAAATTACTAAAATTGCATGCCTGGTTAATTAGTAAGGGTCTCCAGACTGTCTTGAACAGGGAGAATAAGGAGAAGAGAGAAGGATTGGAACAACCATTACAGATTATGTGGTTCAATGTTTGAAATGTAATGAGAATAGGGATTTCTGAACTTTAGAACATGCAGTGAAAAACAAACAATGTAAATGTGTAAGTGAACAAACAATATTGCTTATCTAGCAAATTCTGTGAGACAGGAATAAAATTCTCTAAAATATGTAAAGACTATGACCAAGGCAAAAGGATAAAACTCTTACTAAGACATACTGAAGGCAGCCTTGACATATCACCTCTCAAGTTCAGGCAGAGCGTGGACAAATGTAGAAGCAGACAAGATGATGCCCTAAAGTATGGAAAAATCACTGACTTCCTCACCCCTTTCTATTATATTCCAAGGAAATATCCACAAATGGCTTGGAGGAACCACAGCACCATCACTGAGTTTATTTTCATTGGCCTTTCTGATGATCCCTGCATTGAAGCTCTGCTCTTTGTACTGTTCCTGGGGATTTACCTCCTGACCACGATAGGGAACCTGATGCTGCTGCTGGTGATCAGAGCTGACTCCCACCTCCACACCCCCATGTACTTCTTCTTGAGTAATCTATCATTTGTGGATCTCTGCTTCTCCTCTGTCACTCTGCCCAAGCTGCTAGAAGACCTCCTATCTGAGAAGAAAATCATCTCAATAGAAGGCTGCCTGACTCAGGTCTTCTTTGTGTTTTTATCTTCAGGAACTGAAGCCTGTCTGCTCTCGGTGATGGCCTATGACCGCTATGCTGCCATCTGTCATCCACTGCTCTATGGCCAGGTGATGAGCAATGAGCTCTGTGTGAGACTGGTGTTAGTCTCATGGGGTGTGGCCTCTCTCGATGCATTCATCATTGTGCTCTTGGCTGTTAACCTAGACTTCTGTGAGGCCCAAACCATACACCACTACACCTGTGAGCTACCTGTTCTTTTCCCCCTGTCTTGTTCAGATATCTCCATCGCTACCAATATCCTGCTCTGTGCCACCTTATTGCATGGGCTTGGAACCTTTATCCCAATCTTCTTCTCCTATGCCCGTATTGTCTCCACCATCATAAGCATCAGCTCCACCACAGGCAGAAGCAAAGCCTTCTCCACCTGCTCCTCCCACATCATTGCAGTAACCTTGTTCTTTGGTTCTGGTATTCTTTGCTATCTTATGCCCCCCTCTGGTTCCTCCCTGAATTTGCTCTTGTCTTTGCAGTACAGTACAGTTACACCCATGTTGAATCCCCTCATCTACAGCCTAAAAAACAAGGAGGTGAAGGCAGCTGTGAATAGGACATTGAGGAAGTATCTATGTTTTAGGTAATAAGCAGACAGTTATTAATCAAAATATAAAGATTGTGTTCTTTGTCCCCTCTCCTCCCATCACATGGTTTCAGATAATTTGGAAGAAACTTTCCAGAGTTTACCTAAACACCAAATCTTGTTATTCCAAGGTAGGAGTTCTTGATTTGGGGCCATTATTTGTAAATTCTGTTTTTTGGTTGGAAGAAAATGTGAAGATAATATTCTACAAAATAGATTTAGATGACAACAAAATAATTAGGATGGAAAGATGTTATAATCATATCAGAAGATTTGTATCTAACCATGAAACATTAGTGAATTATTTAAAGACACTTACTCTAAAAAGAAAAAACTATGTCAACAAAAAATCAAGACTGCATATAGAATATTGTGAACACAAGAACAACATGTGCTAAAGTTATGAAACATTGAAGTGAGGTCTGCAGTAAAATCAAATTATATTCTTAAATGCATTTATTAATAAACAGAAAAGTAATTAAATTTCTGAAAGCTCAAATCCAGATCTTAGAAAGATAACAAAACCTAACATGATTTTAAAAAAAGAAAGCAAGAGAATTAGTTAAAAGCAAAATTAATAAATTAGAGCAAAAAAAAAACAAGGAATAAGTCTGTGTTCCAGTTATTCAAAAAGATGTATAAAATGTGACATATCTCTGGAGAAAACATTCATGAAAAAGAAACTAATTTAAACCATTGAAACAAAGAATAAAAATCAGCTATGGTGGTTTATAACTTTAATTCCAGGACTCCAGAGGCTAAGCCGGAGGATTGGAAGTTGGGGGCCAGTTTGGGATATATAGTGAGACCCTGGTTTTTTTTTGTTTTTTTTTTCATTTTTCTTTTATTATTCATATGTGCATACAAGGCTTGGTTTATTTCTCCCCCCTGCCCCCACCCCCTCCCTTACCACCCACTCCACCCCCTCCCGCTCCCCCCCCCAATACCCAGCAGAAACTATTTTGCCCTTATCTCTAATTTTGTTGTAGAGAGAGTATAAGCAATAATAGGAAGGAACAAGGGGTTTTGCTGGTTGAGATAAGGATAGCTATACAGGGCATTGACTCACATTGATTTCCTGTGCGTGGGTGTTACCTTCTAGGTTAATTCTTTTTAATCTAACCTTTTCTCTAGTTCCTGGTCCCCTTTTCCTATTGGCCTCAGTTGCTTTAAGGTATCTGCTTTAGTTTCTCTGCATTAAGGGCAACAAATGCTAGCTAGTTTTTTAGGTGTCTTACCTATCCTCACCCCTCCCTTGTGTGCTCTCGCTTTTATCATGTGCTCATAGTCCAATCCCCTTGTTGTGTTTGCCCTTGATCTAATGTCCACATATGAGGGAGAACATACGATTTTTGGTCTTTTGAGCCAGGCTAACCTCACTCAGAATGATGTTCTCCAATTCCATCCATTTACCAGCGAATGATAACATTTCGTTCTTCTTCATGGCTGCATAAAATTCCATTGTGTATAGATACCACATTTTCTTAATCCATTCGTCAGTGCTGGGGCATCTTGGCTGTTTCCATAACTTGGCTATTGTGAATAGTGCCGCAATAAACATGGATGTGCAGGTGCCTCTGGAGTAACAGTCTTTTGGGTATATCCCCAAGAGTGGTATTGCTGGATCAAATGGTAGATCGATGTCCAGCTTTTTAAGTAGCCTCCAAATTTTTTTCCAGAGTGGTTGTACTAGTCTACATTCCCACCAACAGTGTAAGAGGGTTCCTTTTTCCCCGCATCCTCGCCAACACCTGTTGTTGGTGGTGTTGCTGATGATGGCTATTCTAACAGGGGTGAGGTGGAATCTTAGTGTGGTTTTAATTTGCATTTCCTTTATTGCTAGAGATGGTGAGCATTTTTTCATGTGTTTTCTGGCCATTTGAATTTCTTCTTTTGAGAAAGTTCTGTTTAGTTCACCTGCCCATTTCTTTATTGGTTCATTAGTTTTGGGAGAATTTAGTTTTTTAAGTTCCCTGTATATTCTGGTTATCAGTCCTTTGTCTGATGTATAGTTGGCAAATATTTTCTCCCACTCTGTGGGTGTTCTCTTCAGTTTAGAGACCATTTCTTTTGATGGACAGAAGCTTTTTAGTTTTATGAGGTCCCATTTATCTATGCTATCTCTTAGTTGCTGTGCTGCTGGGGTTTCATTGAGAAAGTTCTTACCTATACCTACTAACTCCAGAGTATTTCCTACTCTTTCTTGTATCAACTTAAGAGTTTGGGGTCTGATATTAAGATCCCTGATCCATTTTGAGTTAATCTTGGTATAGGGTGATATACATGGATCTAGTTTCAGTTTTTTGCAGACTGCTAACCAGTTTTCCCAGCAGTTTTTGTTGAAGAGGCTGCTATTTCTCCATCGTATATTTTTAGCTCCTTTGTCAAAGATAAGTTGCTTATAGTTGTGTGGCTTCATATCTGGATCCTCTATTCTGTTCCACTGGTCTTCATGTCTGTTTTTGTGCCAGTACCATGCTGTTTTTATTATTATTGCTTTGTAATATAGTTTGAAGTCAGGTATTGTGATACCTCCTGCATTGTTCTTTTGACTGAGTATTGCCTTGGCTATTCGTGGCCTCTTGTGTTTCCATATAAATTTAACAGTAGATTTTTCAATCTCTTTAATGAATGTCATTGGAATTTTGATGGGAATTGCATTAAACATGTAGATTACTTTTGGGAGTATAGACATTTTTACTATGTTGATTCTACCAATCCATGAGCATGGGAGATCTCTCCACTTTCTATAGTCTTCCTCAATCTCTTTCTTCAGAAGTGTATAGTTTTCCTTGTAGAGGTCTTTCACATCTTTTGTTAGGTTTACACCTAGGTATTTGATTTTTTTTGAGGCTATTGTAAATGGAATTGTTTTCATACATTCTTTTTCCGTTTGCTCATTGTTAGTGTATAGAAATGCTAATGATTTTTCTATGTTGATTTTATATCCTGCTACCTTGCTATAGCTATTGATGATGTCTAGAAGCTTCTGAGTAGAGTTGAGACCCTGTTTTAAAAATAAATAAGTAAAAATTATGAAGAAATACCCATAAATAATAAATTTGAAAAGCAGTATTAAGTTTAATTTTAAGGAATACATAACTCAAGAGAAATTAGGCTGAGCCATTATTAGATTTTTAAAACCAAAAAGACATCAAAAACAACAAGAACTGAAAATTTTTCAGATAAGTCTTATAAAATTCAATGTAGATTCATTTACCTAGAGCACAGAATTATATGAAAGTCACAAGGCATGTTCAGAGCTAAAGTAACTCTAATTTGAAATCTGAAAAATCATCTTCTTATAAATAGAAAACAGCAATTCTAAATAAAATATACATTTAATCCAAAAGTATGATGAAAGAATAAAATAATCTACATCATAAACCAGGTAGAGTTTACTATTGATTTGACTTCAAATCAAATAAGTCAAATGAAAATAGTCATATGTTCACCCTGATAGATTATTAATAGACAGAGTAAAACTCAACAATTTTAACCTGAACTGTTTAATAATACAAATTCAAATCATTCTTTATTTCATATTCACTGTGCTCTGTCCTGCCTCCCTTGATACTCCCTACATCAAAAATTATAACACAGAAAAAATGAACTACTCTTAGTTGCATAGGACTAGTGTGATCTTTACATTACATAAAAGTGATGCGTACATTAGTAAACCTTAACTATAAAGCAGTTTCACAGATTACAAAACTAGTGAGTGAGGATCCAAGATGGCAACTAGGGTACAGAAGCAGACAGAGTGAGCTCCATGAATCAAAAATCTTGCTGAGATGCTGGAGCCACACTTGGTGGAAATAAAGCACCAAGGAGAATCAAAACTTCAACACCCTGAACCCCCAGCCAGTAGAAAGCTTCTCCATGCCACGTTACACTGAGAAAACAGATGGGCTGCTACCGCCACCAGCCACTGGCTCCAAACCTGCTTGGAAGACAAGCATCATGCGGTATTCCCCAAGCCACCCCTAGGATAAACCAGCATAGCCACCTGGGCAGACTGCTCACCCTCCCCCCACCCCCGCAAAAAAAAAACTGAACAATAAACAACAAACAGAAAACTAGCACATGGCAGAGGGGGTGGGAACTCTGAAAGCTCACCAGAGAAGAGGGGAGGGGCAAGGAGTTAATCTCCATGTGAACGATCAGTAAACAAACAACTGTAAAGGCAGGAATGCCAACAGAGGGTAGGTGATAAGCCACTGCCTGAAGTAGGGCAGGTAGCGGACAACAAAGCTCATCTCCTGAGCCAGTGAGCAACATCCAAAGTCAAACAGCTCTGCAAAATTGAAAAACAGTGAACCATCACAACACGCTGACAGCAGGGGCTGGCTGACAGATCACTGACCTTGCCCCAGAGAAAGGGGGTGAGGCAAAGAAACAAGCCCCCAGTAAACAAGCACAGCAAAAAGCCAACTCCAAAGCAGGACAGCTGGTGGACTACAGAGCTGATCTCCAGAGCCTGAGGACAACATACACTGAATGAAAATAACTCCAACCCTAGGATACTCTACCCAGCAAAATCATCATTCAAAACAGATGAAGCAATAAAGGTCTTCTACCTTAAGCAGAAACTAAAACAATATATGACCACCAAACCACCACTATAAAAGATTCTCCAAGGAATTCTGCACACAGAAAATGAAAGCAAACAAAACCATAGAGGACAGGCAGTATCAAACCACAGGAGAAGAAAAGACAAGGAATCAAGAGAGTAACATTGATTCAGCTGCACACACTCAAACCCTTAACAACAAAAGCAACTAAATGACAGGAATTACCACATACCTATCAATATTAACACTGAATGTCAACTAGACTTAACTCACCCATCAAAAGACACTGTTGGAAAACTGGATTAAAAAGGAAGATCCAACAATCTGTTGTTTATAGGAGACCCATCTCATTGACAGAAACAAGCACTGGCTTAGGGTGAAAGACTGGAAGAAGATTTACCAAGCTAATGACTCCTGAAAACAGGCAGGAGTAGCAATAACTATATCAGACAAAGAAGACTTCAAACATACATTGATCAAATGAGATAAAAAAGAACACCTCATACAAATAAAAGGGAAAATACACCAAAAGGAAATAACAATTATCAACATATATCCACCCAATGTCAGTGCACCCAATTTCATCAGACATACTCTGAAGGACCTACAGCATATATATACTCCAACACAGTGGTAGTGGGAGATGTTAATACCCCCTATCACCAATACATAGGTCATCCAAACAAAAAGTCAATAAAGAAATTCTAGAACTAAATCACACCATAGATCAAATGGACCTAGTTGATGTCTACAGAATATTTCATGCAACTTCCTTACAATAATACTTTTTTCTCAGCAGCTCATGGAACTTTCTCCAAAATTGATCATATCTTAGGGCACAAAGCAAGCCTCAGCAAGTATAAGAAAATAGAAATAATCCCCTGCATTCTATCGGATCACAATGCATTAAAACTAGAAATCAACAACAAAAACAAAAGAAAATTCGCAAACAATTGGAAGCTGAACAACACATTGCTCAATGATCAGTGGGTCATCAATGAAATAAAAGAAGAAATTAAAAGTTTCCTGGAAGTTAATGAAAATGAAAACATGACCTACCAGAACCTATGGGACACAGCAAAGGCAGTCCTAAGAGGAAAAGTTTATAGCCATGAGTGCATATATTAAAAGGAAGAAAGATCTCAAATTAATGACCTAATGCTACATCTAAAACTCCTAGAAAAACAAGAACAAGCAAAACCCAAAACAGGCAGGAGAGAAAGCATACAAATAAGGGACATAATTAATGAAATAGAAACAAAAAAAATACAAAGAATCAAGAAACAAAAAGGTGGTTCTTTGAAAAAATACACAAGATTGAGAGACCCCTGGCAAATCTGACTAAAATGAAGAGAGAAAAAACCCAAATCAGTAAAATAAGAAATGCAAAAGGGGAGATAACAAACACTGCAGAAATCCGGGAAATCATCAGACTACTTTGAGAGCCTATACTCTAATAAACTTGAGAATTCTGAAGAAATGGACAGATTTCTAGATACTTATGACCATCCAAAACTGAACCAAAAGGATATTAATCACCTGAATAGATCTATAACACAAAATGAAATTGAAGCAGAAATTGTCTCCCAAAAAAAGAAAAGACCAGGACCTGATGGATTCTCAGCTGAATTCTATCAGACCTTTAAAGAAGAACTAATACCAACTCTCCTTAAACTTTTCCATGAGATAGAAAGGGAAGGAACACTGCCTAACTCAGTCTATGAAGCCAGTATTATATACAGCCCCAAACCAGGCAAGGACACCTCCAAAAAGGAGAACTATAGACCAATCGCCTTAATGAACATCGATGACATGTTGTTGGACTGGCAAACAAATCCTAACACATATCAGAAAGATCATTCACCATGACCAAGTCACTTCATCCCAGGGATGAGGGATGATGGTTCAACATATGCAAATCTATAAATGTAATACAGCACATTAATAGAAGAAAAGATAAAAACCACTTGATCATCTCAATAGATGCAGAAAAAAACTTTGATATGATTCAATACCACTTCATGATAAACGCTCTAAGAAAACTAGGAATAGAAGGAATGTACCTGAGCATTATAAAGGCTATATATGATAAACCTTTAGCCAACATCATACTTAATGGAGAAAAACTGAAACCATTTCCTCTAAAATCAGAAACAAGACAAGGATGCCCATTCTCCCCATTCCTATTCAACATAGTCCTGGAATTCCTAGCCAGAGCAGTAAGGCAAGAAGAATTAGTAAAAGGAATACAAATAGGTAAAGAAACTGTCAGTATCCCATTTGCAGATGACATGATCCTATACCTCAAAGATCCAAAAAACTCTACCTAAAACTCCTAGACACCATAAACAGGTTCAACAATGTGGCAGGATATAAAATCATCTTACAAAAATCATTAGATTTTCTATATACCAACAATGAACAAATTGAGAAAGAATATATGAAAACAATTCCATTTACAAAAAAATCAAATACCTAGGAGTATACTTAACAAAGGATGTGAATGATCTCTACAAGGAGAACTACAACCCTTAAAGAAAGAGATTGGGGAAGACTACAGAAGGTGGAAAGATCTCCCGTGCTCATGGATTGATAGAATAAACATAATAAAAATGCCTATACTACCAAAAACAATCCACATGTTCAATGCAATTCCCTAAAGTTCATTTGGAAATTCAAGAGACCATGAATATCCAAGGCAATACTCAGCAAAAAGAGCAATGCTGGAGGTATCACAATACCTGACTTCAAACTATCTTACAGAGCAATAGCAATACAAACAGCATTGTACTGGCACAAAAACATATATGAAGATTAGTTGAACAGAATAGAGGACCCAGACATGAATCCACACAGCTATGCCCACCTTATTTTTGACATATGATGGACAAAGACAGCCTCTTCAACAAACATTGCTGGGAAAAGTGATTATCTGCAGACAGAAAACTGAAACTAGATCCATTTTTATCACCCTGTACTAGTATCAAAGTGGATTAAGGACCTTAATATCAGACCTGAAACTCTGAAGTTAGTACATGAAAGAGCAGAGAATACTCTGGAAGCAATAGGTACAGGCAAGGACTTCCTCAATAGAACTCCAGCAGCCCAGCAACTAAGAGAAAGAATGGACAAATGGGACTACATGAAATTAGAAAGCTTCTGCACAACAAAAGAAATGGTCTCTAAACTGAAGAGACCACCCACAGAGTGGGAGAAAATATTTGCTGTCTATACATGAAAGGACTGATAACCAGAATATACAGGGAGCTCAAAAAACTAAACTCCCCCAAAATTAATAAACCAATAAAGAAGTAGGCAATTGAACTTGTTCTGTTTGAACGTTTTCAAAGGAAGAAATCCAAATGACCAAAAAACACATGAAAAAATGCTTACCATCCCTGGCCATAAAGGAAATGCAAATCAAAACCACACTAAGATTCTACCTCACTTCTGTTAGAATAGCTAGCATCAAGAACAACAACAACAAATGTTGGTTAGGATGCAAGAAAAAGGGACCCTCATAAACTGCTGGTGGGAATGCAAGCTAGTACAATCACTCTGGAAAACAATATGGAGGCTTCTTAAAAATCTAAACACAGATCTGGCATATGATCCAATAATACCACTCCTATGGATATACACAAAGGAATTCAACTCAGGTTATTCCAAAGGCACCTGCAAACCCACCCATGTTTATTGCAGCACTATTCACAATAGCCAAGTTATGGAAGCAGCCAAGATGTCCCACTATCAATAAATGGATTAAGAAAATGTGGTATTTGTACACAATGGAATTTTACTCAGCCATAAAGAATGAAATTTTGTCATTCGCAAGTAAGTGAATGGAACTGGAGAAGATTATCTTAAGCAAAGTTAGCCAGGATCAGAAGACCAAAAATCATATGTTCTCCCTCATATGCGGACTTTAGACCTAAAACAAATGCAGTGATATTACTGGACATGGGTCACACGCTAAGGGGAGAACATGTACAGCAGGAATATAGGGAAAGAAAAGGAAACCTAAAACTTGAAAGTATTTGATGTGCCCCCTGTATAGGAGCTAATACGTAATCTTAAACTGACAGAGGCCACTATGGGAAGGGGACCAGGAAGTATGAAGAGGTCTGGTGGAGATGAACCAATGTGGGTTGTAATACACATATGAATGGAAGCAATGCTAGGAATCTCTCTGTATAGCTATCTTTATCTCAAGCTACCAAAAGTGCTATGTCTTTCTTATTATTGCTTATGTTTTCTCTTCATCAAAATTGGAGAAGAGGGCAAGAGGGCAGAACAGGTTCTGCCTGGAAGCACTGGGGTTGGAGGGATGGGGAGGGGGTGGAAGCCAGGGAGGAGAGATGGCCCAAACAATGTATGCACATATGAATAAATGAATAAATAATACAAAATGATATTTTTAAAAAATTAGTCTCTCTGGAGAACATGAACTTGGGCATGGAAAATGTAAAGAAGGAGCTAGCATTTCCAAAACCTGCCCATTCTGCCACCATTCTAAGGTTGGTTGCCCTCAGTTCATTTTATTTGGTGTGTATGGTATAGTTTGTTGATTTTATTCATAATACAGAATTGTCAATCAAAATCAATACCACCACTTTCCAGCATGAATTAATCCATTCAAGCCATTTTGGAACTCAAAACCACACTAAAAGATGAATATTGCCCAAAACAACATTAGAATCTCTTGTCTATAAGAAAAAACAGGTTGTAGTTAAGGACAGCGATGCATAAAAACAGAAGAGGATATGCATGGCTCACATAATTTTGTAATTGGAGTAGAAAAAGCAAATGATATTCACATAATTTTAAATACATGAAAAAGTGAAAGCCAATGCATGGAGACTATCCAGAGAAATGAGCTTCTGTGAGAAAAAGTTGAATGCTGGTATGCAATTATACTAACTGACATCAGTATCATGGAGCAATGAGAGAGTCAGGTAGCAAACGACTGGAGAACAACTATGAGAGGATGGCATAGAAAGTACTAATAGAAGTGACTATTTCCTCCCACTCTAGTTTATTTACTTACTGCCCAAATCTACTCCCGTCAGGCACAGCACTAAGAACCAGAGACAAAGACACCAAAATCCTTGGTTTCGAAGTTGAAAGACATGAAATAAAAGTGCCATCTGACACTGCCTTGCTAAACTAGGAAGAAGAGATGGGAGAAATTGTAGGAGCTTTCCTTGTGAGCAGGCAGGGTTCTGCCATTTGGCCTCTGACCCTGTGGTCCATGGTTTTTGCATTTTTATTGATGTCAAAGCTTCTTTCTTTCATTAAGTTTACAGATGTGACAGTAAAGAAGAATTGACTCTTGCTTTTATGTGTGGCTCAAAATGATTTTTAAAGCCCTAGGAGAATTCACACGCATACACACACACAAAAAAAAAAAAACAAAAACACACACACACAGTGGTATAACCACCAGAGACCAGGAGAGAGAAGATGAATTAAGTAAATGTAGGTAAGCAGAAGACATAATCCTCACTTTCTTTCCCTTACAAAGACATAACAGGACACCTGATCATTTCTGAATCTCTGTTAAAGGTGAAATGATACTAGTTTAATGAGAGAGCTAGTAGCCTGCAAAGTGGCCTGTGAGTAGAAGAAGATGCAACTGAATTAGAAGATTTGTCATGGTCAGTCTTGCCAGAAAATGAATGAAAATGATTCCCACCCTAATAGATTGTCAAGAGAGAGATGGCATGCCTCAAAACAATAAGGGACGTTTCACTATTGAGCAGGAAGACAGCATAGGAAAAAAGCAAGCCACTGCTAAGAAAAAGATGCCTCTCCTCACCAACTTCACAACTGGTGCCAACCCCAGAGAATAATGTTGACTCCTAATAAGAGACAAGAAGGTGAAGATTATGAATTGAAATAAGACTTAAACCTTAAAGTACTAAAAAATTACTTAATTTTATTGCACTTGTAGTTCAGTGAATGGACTGTTTCTGCATCAGACTTAAATGATAGCTTGAAAGAAAAATTATTATGAGTCAGAATTTTTTTTCACTCTTCAGACTATAGATTAAAAAAAATTAACACATATAATCCATCAAGCAAAGACAAAATGGCATTGATATCATTGTGTGTCATCCTATATTTGTGGCATAGGAAAAGACGATGAAGTCCATGCTGTCCTACAGTTTATCCAAAGAAAATTCTATCAGTCACTGAATCTGGGCCCAGATTTATTCAGCTGATGCACCTCAGGGAGCACCTGAAAACCACATGACTCCCAGATTTAGAGTAGGGGAAGGTGAGTTCACGACACTGTCTTTTTGATTAGACAGCTGTTTTGTATTTTAACCAAAATTTGTAGTCCTTTATAACCTTATCTCTGCTATTTTTAGTTGAATCATTTTGAGCAAGTTTCTGAGCCTTTGTGGACTTTACTTTCTTAATCTGTAAAACAGAGTTAATAACCCTACCTATCTTGCAGGGTGGTTTGTGAATTGGATCATATACTTATATACCATAAACTTAAAATAGTGCTTGCCCCATTCTAAATCTAAATTATATATATTATTGACTTTTGCAGAAACTTCTTTAAAAAGTATTTAGTATTCTTATTTTCTCATTTTTACCAACTATATATTACATAGGTTTCATCAAATATTGGCATCCCCCTCCCTCCACCTTTAGGATCAGGATACGCTTCACCAATCCACTTAATTGGGCTCAGCCATATGAATTGCTTGATCAGTAAAATGTGGAGGGAAGTGACAGTATTCCAGTTTTAGTAGCAACTTTAAATTGTTCTCCCTTTTTTTAATTCTTCCTCAATATTTACCCTCTGCCACAAAAAAAAAAAAACCTTTTTCAGGTAATCATTGATGCTTTACGTGTCTCTCAGAGTGGCAGAAGCTGAGCCCACAGGTTCTCATTGAAGTCAAAACCAATCCAGGATGGGCACCAAATTCACAGTCAAGAATAAATGTTTGCCGTGAAAATTTATTAAGAATTTAGGGTTATTTTTTGTCAGAGAGAAAGCTAAAAAATACAAGACCTGACCATCCCTAACCCCCAATCCTAAAGCTTTTCTAGTTCCAAATTTTTTTCATGATACTAGGGACTGAACTCAGGGCCTCACACTTGGTAGACAGGCAGTCTGCTGGTTGAGCCTCTCCACCAGCTCTTTTTGCTTGTAGAATTTTTGAGGTAGGGTCTCACTTTATGCCCAGGACAGCCTGAACAGCAATCTTCTTATTTGTGTTTCCCTGCATAGCTGGGATGACAGGCACATGCCACCAAGCCCAGCCAGTGATTTAGATGGAACCTCACGAGCTTTTTACCCAGGCTGGGCTTGAACCATGATCCTCCCAACCTACCAAGTAGGCAGGATTACAGGCTGAAGCCACTGTGCCTGATCCTACCTTCAAAATCTTAAGTGCCTAATCTTATAGTCTTTTGCACCTTCTATCTTTCAAAAGCTCTCATCTGCATTTGATTTAGTGATTAGAACTATTCATCTTCTGTTGCTCTCTTAGGTTCTGTTCCTGTATCATGGTCACCTTATTCTATACACATTCACAATGTTCGCACACTTATTCTTGTGCTTTTAACTTCATGCCTAATGCTAAAACCTAAGTCTCCAAATCATACCTCTTCCTAGAGTTTATCTCTTTATCATCTGTGCATCTCACTCATCAATAAGTCACATACATCATCTTCCCTTTTAAGCTGGTTGCCTATCTTGTTTGAAATCCCAGTTACTGGCAATACCATCTACCCAATTCCCAAGTAGGAAAGCTGGTAGGCTTTCTCCACCCTTCCTATCCCTCACTTCCCATATTAACAACCACCATGTCCTTATGCTGTAGTTTGGATCTGCAATGTCACCCAAAAGACCCATGTATTAAAGGCTTGCTCCTCATGCTAGGGAACTATTGGGAGATTGTAGAGCCTTTAAGAAGTGGGGTCCAGTGGAGTATTTTAGGTCACTGGCAGTGTGCTGCTGAAGGGGATTATGGGGCTCCAGTCTTTTCCCGTTTTTCTCTTATTCACGTCCCAATCATGAGGTAAATGGTTTTTTTGTTACACCATATGCTCCTGTGTCCTCCCCCAAAGGGCCTAAAAGCAATATGCCTGCCCAGTAATGGATTGGAACTTCCAAAGCTGTGAACCAAAATAAACATTTTCTCTTCATAAATTGAATTATCTCAAATACTGTTACAGTAACCAAATCTAACTAACACACCTTCCCACTTTACTTCTAAATAATTCTTCTGTGGGGGAAGAGTGGGACTGGGGTTGGAACTCAGGGCTTCATTCTTACCAAGCAGGCATTCTACCACTTGTGGCACAGTCCAGCACATCTTGCTCTGTTATTATGGAGATGGGATTCTCATGACCTGTTTGCCTGGGCTGGCCTTGAACCTTGATCTGCACAATCTCAGCTTCTCAAGAAGCTAGAATTACAGTGTGAGCTACCAGTGCCCAGCACTTCTAAGTAATTCTTGAAATTAAAATGCTCACTGTCACTACAATAATCAAGGAAAGTATCTTCTTAAATTCCTTTCACCCTAGTCATTCTTCTCCTGAATTATATCTCCACATGAATCCAAGAGTGACCAATTTAATATGCAAATCCAATCATGTCACTTTCCCTTGGTAAAAAGTAAATATCAAATCTCTTCTGCAATAAAATCAGTCATTGTGATCTGATCTGTGTCCCTTGATACTCCCTACATCAAAAATTATAACTCAGAAAATGAACTTTCCTAAGTTGCATAGGACTAGTGTGATCTTAACTACATTACATAAAAGTGATGAGTACATTAGTAAATCATAACTATGAAGCAATTTCACAGATTACAAAACTCTAGTGATTCAATGATTAGAAAGGACCTAATTAACAGGTTTTTTAGCAACCTATGATGGAACCTTTTTCAAATTAAATGATCATACTATTACCTGAGCCAAACAAACTCAGTTTCTCTAGAATTTTAAGTGAAAGTCCTGAGATATGTTCCAGGATGGAGTCTCAATATAATTTTGATTTCCGTTTCCTTTATGGCGAAAGATGTTGAACATTCCTTTATGTGTTTATTAGCCATATGTACATCTTTTGAAAATGCTTTTCAGGCTTTTTCCAAGATGGCGGCTAGAGGGAGGAAGCAGAAAGTGTGCCTCCTAAAGTAAAACCTTGGAGAGACACTGGAGACACCTTACAGGAAAAACCACTGAGAAGAGGCAAAACTTTAACTCCTCCACACCTCCAGCCTGCACATAGCATCTCCACTTCATGTTAAACAGAGAAACCAGGAGGGCTCCCACGCTGCCGCCAAACAACAGTGCCCAGATGGCTTGGGAAGACACAGACCACAAGGTGAGCTAAGTGGCACTCAGTACTCCCACAGACAACCCTGGGACAGATCAGCATAGCCCCCTGCACAGACCAACCCCCCCCACCCAAGAAAAAAAGAAAAAAACTGAATAATAAGCAAAAACAGCAAAAAAGACACATAGCAAAGAGGGCGGGGCACCCTGAGCACTGAAGAGGGGGGAAGGGGAAATCCCCCACAAAAAGCCAGCTGGAGAAGCCAGGACCAGCACACACCAAGCAACCAGGAGCGAAAAGCTTGTAAAAGTGGCAGTGGGAGGAAAACTCCACAGGAGATGGGGGAAGACCCACTTCCCATGTGAACTGTAAATAAACAGTCAAGCCTGAGAAAGCTGGTGCAGTGTCACCACCCCCAGTGTGCTTGGAAAGGGGAAAGCTTGTAGCAGTGTTGGTCACACCCAGGAGAATGCTAAGTAAACAAAGCCTGCAGGGCTAGGTGAGTGTTAAGCTCACTCCTGAGATCTGCATAAATAAAGCCTCAAGCAACTGCAGGCTGACAGTAGCAGGCAGGTGAGCCACAGCCTCAGATAGCCATTCACAGACCTGTCTCCAGACTCTTTTTTTTTCTCCCTACCTTTGATGATACAACAACCGAACTACACCTGCATGCTGAAAAACTTACTGAAACTGTATTGCATTTGAACTTGGGACACTTTCTGGGGTTTTTTTGTTTTGTTTTGTGTTGTTGTGTTTTGTTTTGTTTTAGTTTTTTTCCCCTTCGATGAGACAATGACAAAACTACTTCAGAGAAACAATCTCCAGGAATGGAGGCTGAGGAACTAACACCAAAATTATTAAGAGTGAAACTTTACTGCATTTGAACTTGGAGATTTTTTTTCACTTATTTAGTTTTTTTTCAATCCTCTCTCTGCCTCTCTAATGCCTGTTCAGCTTACTGTTTACTAGTACACTATCTCTCCCTGTTTATATCTTTGAAACTTTTGCTTATTTGTTTGTTTTCTTTTTTCCTACTTGTTTATTTGTTTTTCCCTTTTTCTTTAACTTTTTTGCTTTCCATCTCCTCTCACCCTTCCATTCTAAATATCACCATTGTTATTTTTACAACATAGAAAATACTTAATTGCACACAGTACAGGGACAATAACAACACCAAGGGCAATGATGGGAAGACAGAAAAAACAGGGACCAGTTTCCCCACAGCAAAAAGTTAGTACAGGAACAAGAGGGAAATGAAGAAAACAGGTACTCAGATCCAGACTCCAACAAACTGAAGACAAACTATGTCAAAAAACCCAATGAAGCCAACAAGAACAACCTAAAAGAAGAAATACTACAGGTAATCAATGAGAATTTTATAGAGATGATACTGGATATGGTCAACCAAAATGTACAGGAGACACTCAAGAAATTCCAAGAAAACAAAAATAAAGCATTTGAAAAAGCACAAGAAGAAATAAAAGAAACCATAGAAGAACTGTATAAACACCAAAGTGAAACAAAGAATATGATTAATAAAGAGATAAATGAACTCAGGACAAAAATAGACAACGTTAATGAGGAAGAGACTCAGGATATGGAAAACCTCAGAAAAAAGAATGAAACAGAATTGCAAAACAAAATGGAAGGCCAAAACAGCAGAACAGAACAAACAGAAGACAGAATCTCAGAACTCGAAGATGAAATGGTAATTAAAGGAAAAATAGAAGAAATATTAGTTAAACACATAAAGACCTGTGAAAAAAATGCAAGAACTCACTGACTCCATAAAAAGACCAAACCTGAGAATCGTGGGCATAGAAGAAGGAGAAGAGGTGCAAGCAAAAGGAATGTATAATATATTCAACAAAATAGTAACAGAAAATTTCCCAAATCTAGAGAAATCTATTCCCATACAGATGCAAGAGGCCTCCAGAACACCAAACAGACCAGATCAAAATAGAACTACCCCACAGCATATCATCATTAAAACAACAAGTACAAAAACTAGAGAAAGAATATTGAAGGCTGTAAGAGAGAAAAAACAAGTAACATACAAAGGTAAATCCATCAAAATCACAGCAAACTTCTCAACAGAAACATTAAAAGCAAGAAGAGCTTGGGGTGAGATCTTCCGGGCACTGAATGAAAACAACTTCAACCCCAGGATACTCTACCAGGCAAAACTATCATTCAAAATACATGGAGCAATAAAACTTTTCCATGATAAGCAGAAACTAAAACAATATGTGAGCACAAAGCCACCACTACAAAAGAGTCTTCAAGGGATTCTCCACACTGAAAGTGAAACCCAACAAAACCATGAAAGGACAAGCAGCACCAAACTACAGGAAAAGAAAAAGCAAGAAAGTACAGAGTAACTTCAACTTAGGTACACACAATCAAACCTTCAAACAACTAAGACAATGAAATGACAGGAATCACCACATACCTATCAGTACTAACACTTAATGCTAATGGACTTAATTCCCCCATCAATAGTCACCGTTTGACGAAATGGGTTCAAAAGGAAGATCCAACAATTTGTTGCTTACAGAAGAACCATCTCACTGACAGAAATAAGCATAGGCTTAGGATGAAAGGTTGGAAGAAGATTTACCAAGCCAATGGCCCCCGAAAACAGGCAGGAGTACCAATACTTATCTCTGACAAAGTAGACTTCAAACCTACATTGATCAAACGAGATAAAGAAGGACATTCCATACTAATAAAAGGGGAAATAGACCAAAAGGAAATAATAATCATCAATCTGTACGCACCCAATGTCAACGCACCCAATTTCATCAAACATACCCTGAAAGACCTAAAAGCATATATAAACGCCAACACAGTGGTTGTGGGAGACTTTAATACTCCATTATCATCAATAGATAGGTCATCCAAACAAAAACTCAATAAAGAAATCTTAGATCTAAAATATACAATAGCTCAGGATTCCAAGATGGCCGCTAGAGGGAGGAAGCAGAAAGCGTGCCTCCTAAAGTGAAATCTTGGAGAGACACTGGAGACACACCTTGCAGGCAAGGCCACCATGAAGAAGCAAAACATTGACCCTTCCACACCCCAGCCTGTGCAGAGCATTTCCACTTCACGTTAAATGGAGAAACCAGGAGGGTTTCTGGGCCCCTGGGCTGCCAGACACCCAAGCCCAGACAGCTTGGAAAGATGCAGACAAGGTGAGCTAAGCAGTATGTGGTACTTCCAAGACAACCCTGATCCAGATCAGCATAGCCCCCTGGACAGACCAACCACCACCTGGGGAAAAAAGAGAAACTGAGTAATAAGCAATAAGAACAATAAAGACACATAGCAAAGAGGGTGGGGTGCCCTGAGCGCCAAAGATGGAGGGAGGGGAATCCCTCCCAAAATTGTAAATAAACCAGCCGGGCCTGGCTGGAGAGGGTGGGACCAGCAACCAGGAGCGGGAAAGCTTGTGAGAGTGGTGGAGGAGGAAAACTCCACAGGAGAGGGGGGAAGACCCACTTCCCACGTGAACTGTAAATAAACACACCAGCCTGAGAAAGTGGGTGCAGTGTCACCTCCCTCAGTGTGCTTGGAAAGGGGAAAGCTTGTAGCAGCGGCTCGCACACAGGAGAACTCTGAGTAAAAAAGCCTTGGGTGCCAGGTGAGTGCTAAGCTCACCCCAGAGATCTGCATAAATAACGCCACCAGCAACAGCAGGCTGACAGCAGCGGGCAGGCAAGCCACAGCCACAGATAGCCATTCACAGACCTGTCTCCAGACTCTTTTTTTCTCTCTCCCTACCTTTGATGAGAAAACAACTGAACTCACCTGCATGCTGAAAAACTTACTGAAACTGTATTGCATTTGAACTTGGGACACTCTGTGGTTTTTGTTTCTTTGTTTGTTTGTTTGTTTTGTGTGGTTTTGTTCTACTTAATGATTCCCCTTTGATGACACAACTGCAGAACAACATCTGAGGCACCATCTCCAGGATTGGAGGCTGAGGGACGAACACTAAATGGATTAAAAAGAAAGATCCAACAATTTGTTGCTTACAGGAGACCCATCTCACCACAGAAATAAGCATAGGCTTAGGATGAAAGGTTGGAAGAAGATTTACCAAGCCAATGGCCCCCAAAAACAGGCAGAAGTAGCAATACTTATCTCTGACAAAGTAGACTTCAAACCTACATTGATCAAACGAGATAAAGAAGGACATTCCATACTAATAAAAGGGGAAACATACCAAAAGGAAATAACAATTATCAACCTATATGCACCCAATGTCAACGCACCCAATTTCATCAAACATACCCTGAAAGACCTAAAAGCATATATTAACTCCAACACAGTGGTTGTGGGAGACTTTAATAACCCATTATCATCAATAGATCAGTCATCCAAACAAAAAATCAATAAGGAAAACCAGATCTAAAATATACAATAGATCAAATGGACCTACTTGTTGTCTACAGAACATTTCATCCAACTTCTACACAATATACATTCTCCTCAATAGCCCATGGAACCTTCTCCATAATAGAACATATCCTAGGACACAAAGCAAGCCTCAGCAAATATAAGAAAATAGAAATTATACCATGCATTCTATCTGATCACAATGCAATAAAACTAGAACTTCACAAAAAAAAAGTAAAGACAAAAAACATGCAAACAGCTGGAAACTGAATAACTCATTACTTCTTGAACAATGGGTCATTGATGAAATAAAAGAGAAAATTAAATAGTTCATGGAAGACATTGAAAATGAAAACACAACCTACCAGAACCTATGGGACAGAGCAAAGGCCAGTCCTGAGAGGAAAGTTTATAGCCATGAGTCCATATATTAAAAAGACTGAAAGATCCCAAATCAATGACCTAATGATACATCTCAAACTCCTAGAAAAAACAAGAACAAGCAAATCCCAAAACAAACAGAAGGAGAGAAATAATAAAAATAAGAGCTGAAATCAACGAAATAGAAACCAAAAAAACCATACAAAGAATTAATGAAACAAAAAGTTGGTTCTTGGAAAAAATAAACAAGATCAACAGACCCCTGGCAAACCTGACTAAAATGAGGAGAGAAAAAAACCCAAATTAGTAGAATCAGGAATGCAAAAGGGGAGATAACAACAAACACCATGGAAGTCCAGGAAATCATCAGAGACTACATCAAGAATGTATATTCAAATAAATTTGAAAATCTTAAAGAAATGGACAGATTTCTAGATACATATGATCATCCAAAACTGAACCAAGAGGAAATTAATCACCTGAATAGATCTATAACACAAAATGAAATTGAAGAAGCAATCAAGAGTCTCCCCAAAAAAAAGTCCAGGACCTGACGGATTCTCTGCTGAATTCTATGAGACCTTTAAAGAAGAACTGATACCAACCCTCCTTAAACTGTTCCACGAAATAGAAAGGGAAGGAAAACTGCCTAACACATTTTATGAAGCCACTATTACACTTATTCCAAAACCAGGCAAAGACACCTCCAAAAAGGAGAACTATAGGCCAATCTCCTTAATGAACATTGATGCAAAAATCCTCAACAAAATAATGGCAAACCGAATTCAACAACACATCAAAAAGATTATTCACCACGAACAAGTAGGCTTCATCCCAGGAATGCAGGGGTGGTTCAACATATGAAAATCAATAAACGTAATAAACCACATTAACAGAAGCAAAGACAAAAACCACTTGATCATCTCAATAGATGCAGAAAAAGCCCATGATGAGATCCAACACCATTTCATGATAAAAGCTCTAAGAAAACTAGGAATAGAAGGAAAGTACCTCAACATTATAAAAGCTATATATGACAAACCTACAGCCAAAATTATACTTAATGGAGAAAAATTGAAACCATTCCCTCTAAAATAGGAACCAGACAAGAATGCCCACTATCTCCACTCCTACTCAACATAGTACTGGAATTCTTAGGCAGAGCAATTAGGCAAGAAGAAGGAATAAAAGGAATACAAATAGGTAAAGAAACTGTCAAAATATCCCTATTTGCAGATGACATGATCCTATACCTTAAAGACACAAAAAACTCTACTCAGAAGCATCTAGACATCAACAATAGCTACAGCAAGGTAGCAGGATATAAAATCAACATAGAAAAATCATTAGCATTTCTATACACTAATAATGAACAAACTGAAAAAGAATGTATGAAAACAATTCCATTTACAATAGCTTCAAAAAAACTCAAATACCTAGGTGTAAACCTAACAAAAGATGTGAAAGACCTCTACAAGGAAAGCTATACACTTCTGAAGAAAGAGATTGAGGAAGACTATAGAAAGTGGAGAGATCTCCCATGCTCATGGATTGGTAGAATCAACATAGTAAAAATGTCGATACTCCCTAAAGTAATCTACATGTTTAATGCAATTCCCATCAAAATTCCAATGACATTCATTAAAGAGATTGAAAAATCTACTGTTAAATTTATATGGAAACACAAGAGGCCACGAATAGCCAAGGCAATACTCAGTCAAAAGAACAATGCAGGAGGTATCACGATACCTGACTTCAAACTATATTACAAAGCAATAACAATAAAAACAGCACGGTACTGGCACAAAAACAGATGTGACGACCAGTGGAACAGAATAGAGGACCCAGATATGAAGCCACACAACTATAACCAACTTGTCTTTGACAAAGTCGCTAAAAATATATGATGGAGAAAAAGCAGTTTCTTCAACAAAAACTGCTGAGAAAACTGGTTAGCAGTCTGCAAAAAACTGAAACTAGATCCATGTCTATCACCCTATACCAATACCAACTCAAAATGGATCAAGGATCTTAATATCAGACCACAAACTCTAAAGTTGATACAGGAATGAGTAGGAAATACTCTGGAATTAGTAGGTATAGGTAAGAACTTTCTCAATGGAACCCTAACAGCACAGCAACTAAGAGATAGCATAGATAAATGGGACTTCATAAAACTAAAAAGCTTCCGTTCATCAAAAGAAATGGTCTCTAAACTGAAGAAAACACCCACAGAGTGGGAGAAAATATTTGCCAGCAACACATCAGACAAAGGACTGATAATCAGAATATATAGGGAACTTAAAAAAGCTAAATTCTCCCAAAATAAAGAAATGGGCAAGTGAACTAAACAGAACTTTCTCAAAAGAAGAAATTCAAATGGCCAAAAAGCACATGAAAAAAAGCTCACCATCTCTAGCAATAAAGGAAATGCAAATTAAAACCACACTAAGATTCCACCTCACCCCTGTTAGAATAGCCATCATCAGCAACACCACCAACAACAGGTGTTGGCGAGGATGTGGGGGAAAAGGAACCCTCTTACACTACTGGTGGGAATGTAAACTAGTACAACCACTATGGAAAAAAATCTGGAGGCTACTTAAAAAGCTAAACATTGATCTACCATATGATCCAGCAATACCACTCTTGGGGATATACCCAAAAGACTGTGACACAGGTTACTCCAGAGGCACCTGCACACCCATGTTTATTGTGGCACTATTCACAATAGCCAAGTTATGGAAACAGCCAAGATGCCCCACCACTGACGAATGGATTAAGAAAATGTGGTATGTATACACAATGCAATTTTATGCAGCCATGAAGGAGAACGAAATGTTATCATTCACTGGTAAAAGGATGGATTGGAGAACATCGTTCTGAGTGAGGTTAGCCTGGCCCAAAAGACCAAAAATCATATGTTCTCCCTCATATGCGGACATTAGATCAAGGGTGAACACAACAAGGGGAGTGGACTTTGAGCACATGATAAAAGCGAGAGCACACAAGGGAGGGGTGAGGATAGGTAAGACACCTAAAAAGTTAGCTAGCATTTGTTGCCCTTAATGCAGAGAAACTAAAGCAGATACCTTAAAAGCAACTGAGGCCAATAGGAGAAGGGGACCAGGAACTAGAGAAAAGGTTAGATCAAAAAGAATTTACCTAGAAGGTAACACACATGCACAGGAAATTAACGTGAGTCATCTCCCTGTATAGCTATCCTTATCTCAACCAGGAACCCTTGTTCCTTCCTATTATTGCTTATACTGTCTCTTCTACTAAATTAGAGATAAGAGCAAAATAGTTTCTGCTGGGTATCGAGGGGGTGGGAGGGAGACGGAGGGGGCAGGGTGGGTGGTAAGGGGGGGTGCGGGTAGGGGGGAGAAATGACTCAAGCATTGTATGCACATATGAATAATAAAAAAAATTAAAAATAAATAAATAAATAAATAACAATAGATCAAATGGACCTAGTTGATGTCTACAGAACATTTCATCCAACTTCTACACAATATACATTCTTCTCAGCAGCCCATGGAACCTTCTCCAAAATAGATCATATCCCAGGGCACAAAGCAGCCTCAGCAAATATAAGAAAATAGAAATTATACCATGCATTCTATCTGATCACAATGCAATAAAACTAGAACTCAACAACAAAAGTAAAGACAAAAAACATGCAAACAGCTGGAAACTGAATAATTCATTACTTCTTGAACAATGGGTCATTGATGAAATAAAAGAGAAAATTTTAAAGTTCCTGGAAGTCAATGAAAATTAATATCTATTTTTATTACAGTATGCTGTAGAAATGTTTGTGGTTATGAAGATCAAATGGCAACATCCATAAGATTTTATCCATTTTTTATCTTGAAAAACCTTAAAAGTTGCTATCATTTTAGAAGGGTATATATTTGCTAGCCATTTCGCAATGTAATAACTTTCTTTTTCTTACTCTAAATCTTGGCATGGGATCTGACAACTTAACTGAATATCTGAAATCCAGAAAGTCTAACATGTGGTTGCAGAAAACACCCTGTTTTGTACATTCTTAACTCAGACCTATAAAAGTAGGCTTTGCATCAGTGTAGATAGTAATAATCCTGAGGCCTAGGTTCATGTAGATCTGGGTAAGTCCTGGGCATTTCTGGATACAAACTAGAATATAGATTCTGCAAAATTATTGTTGCAGAATAAATTTATCTTTCAGGTAAAATGAGGGAATGTTTATTTGTAGCCTCCTATATGTTCCTATTTTCTATCTAGGGATATCAAGGTGTCTAGAAGACCAAATAAGGAGTTAGAAGATGCTTCATAAGCAAAGGGACTTAGGCTGCTTTTTGTGTAGAGAAGGGAAATCTACTCTAGGGGGTCATGTGTTCTTTTTATGTATGTCTCGATACTTATGAATCATCACTTAATTATCCACTATTGAAGACTGTCATCTACTAGTCTTTACATTTAATGTGCTTATTTTGAAGGAAATTCCTTAAATCATTTTAATAATAATTTTATTTATCTATTTTTGGTTTTTTTTTAGTTAATTGCAAGAGGTTACATTCTTAAAAAATACAAAAATGGTGTATGTTAAGTATTTTCACTGCAAAAATGATAGCCATGTGAATGAAGTAAGGCATTTGTTAGTTAGCTAGATTTAACTGTTCTGTAATGTATATAGATTTCAAAATATCATGTTTTAGAGGATAATATATAGTCTGTTATCCATTACCTTAGACTTCTTATGAAAATTTAAGAAGGATTCATTTTATCAGTAACGTAATTACTCATCATCTCTTGGATGGGTCATTAACTGAGTTAGATTATTGATCAGTTAAGTGGGAAGATTTTCATAATTGCTTCACCGAGAGCTAAATAAATAATGATCATTTGCTAGCTGATAGGTAAGAGCTGTGTGCTTCTTACATGGAAGCAAAAATGGATCAAAATGGATCCTTGTATCTGTCAGCAACTTTTGCTGTAGTAATAGACTATTCCAAAATCTCAGTGGCTTGAAGTAGTGAAGATTCTTTTTATTCTCAGCTACCTGCCTGTTGTGTCAGGCCTCTGCACCTTGTGTCTTCACTCTGGTGACATCTCCATTGTTGTCTTGAATCTCACCACTCACTGTGACTGAGGGAAAGACAGAGTTCTGGCCAGTCTTGAACTGGCAATTAAACACCCTGTACTGGAAGTGACAGAACACTACAGCTCACTGCCTAGGAAAATGTACTTCGCCCTATCTACCCACAAGGGAGCCAGAAATTGCCATCTTACAATGTGACCAGAAATGAAGAGAACAGAAAGTCTTGGTAAAGGACACAAATGACTCTAAACATTTGAATAAAGTTACTACTCACTTCTCATGTTGGCATACCTCATGTCCAGGAATGATAACTGCAAGTTGTGTCAAACAATGACAATGACTACCATGATCCTTTCTTTTGAATTCCAATCTTTCTTTATGAGTTTTTTCCACACTCAAGTTATTCAAAATTATGAGCCACTATCTTCATTCATATCTCTAAGCATTTCTCCCCCTACTTCTTTGGATCTCAATTTGTTTTAGCAAGAATGTAAAAGTCCAGACCAGTCACTCTTCTAAATTTTTTTTTACCATAGCATTATAGAGTTACTAAAATGTGACATTTGTAATAGTCAATGATGTCATTATATGTAATGTGTATTTAGCACTTTTGGAAATCATGCTATAATTGCACAGTATTTAAGGCTCACTAGATTAAACTGACATTGTGAGGAATTTCAATAATATCCTACACCACAACTGAGTAGGAACTCCAATGAATAAGCTATACATTGTACTGGACAACTGCTGTTTCCTTTCAGACCCATTCCTCTTCTTTATTCTGCTTTCCTCTGTACAGCAAGAAACTACAATTCCCAGGATCTCTCAACCTCCTGCCTCATTTCAACCAGTCAAAAGTAGGGAAGATGGGCAGGGGCTGGGGGAGGGGAGTCCAGAAGAGGAGAAAAGCCAGAGCATATTTCCCTTCACTTCCCCCTCACTATGCCTCTTGTGATGTCCCTAGAGCAGCAGCAGCCACCAAAACTCCCTGGTGGTTCTCCTGACATCTTTCAGTGTTCCTAGCCCCAACTGGGGACTCTGGCTTCTATTTTTTAATATTTCCAACTCCAGTTGTCCCTTAAACACTAGCAAAGTTAATGGCTTCCTTTGCTAATTTCTGGATCATTGTTGTTTCTCCTGTTTACTTTCTCAGCAACTTTGACACCTAAATAACTATCTCCCTGTATTAAATACCTTTATTTGAAAAACAGGTCCCACTAAGAGGAGGTCATATACAAGAGAGGGAGGGTAAAAGATGGAAGTTAAGAATGTGAATATGGTTGATGTACTTTCTATACAAGAATTAATATAGAATTTTTAAACCAGTTGAAATCACCACAAGAAGGAGAATAAGGTAAAAAGAAGAAAAATAGAGGAGATAAATAAATTCGGGTTATAATACATACATATAGAAATGTCACAAGGAAACTCCCTGTATAGCTATCCTAAACAAACAAAAATGTCATTTTTTTCTTTTACAGGAGGGCAGAACAGGTCCTGTCGGGGAGGGGGGGGTGTTACCAGTGAGAGGAGGAACAAGTGGGGAAAGGGCATGGGATGATGAATATAGTACAAACACTGTGTACACATCAATGTAAATGGAAAAATGATACCTGTTGAAATTATTCCAGGAATGGGGGAAGGGGAGGATAAAGGAGAATGATGGAAGGGGTGAATTCAAGCATGATGTATTTTATATATTATAAGAACTTTTGTAAATGCCACAATGTACCCCCAGCACAATAATAAAAAAATACCTTTGTTTGAAAACCACTCTGAATCTAGTGTGGCTTCTGGTTTCTAGCTAGATCTTAACTAATAAAATCTCTTACCACAAAACTCCAGAAAGGCTCTCACCAGGGACCTGATTATGCTGCTTCAAACACCAAACTGTAATAGACACTTATTAAAATGAATGAGGTCAAAGACTGGGGACATAGGTCATTGGGAGAGCCTAGTGTATGCAAGGCCCTGAGTTCCATCTTTGGTACTACAAAAAATAAAAACAATAAAATAGGATAAAATGAATGAGGCTGGAAGGGCAAGTGGAGAGCAACCTGAACCAGGGACAAAAAAAGGTACTTGTGCCTTTTGTCTCTTTCTAGTTGTATGATTCTAAGCAAAGTACTTAACTTCTATATTTCTTTTTACCATTTTTAAAAGGAATTTGGGTTACAAAAGTCCAACATAGGTTAAGCTAATTTATGAAAATCAGAATCATGGTTTTCTTGGTAGGAAAAAGGGATAGAATGAAAACAGAGAAACTTCCCAGGGACGTGATGGTTGACCAGGATGTTATTTACATAGATGTCCATATTTGTCAATACTCACCAGACAGGGTATGAAGAATGTGTATGTTTTATTGGGTACAATTATGTCATGATGAGGAAAAGGGAAAGAAACACTGTGAAAGATAATAAATTACATATTTAACTGATTAAACAAGAAGCTAGCATTCTATGTTTCCAAGATCTCTTTTAGTTCTAAAATTTATTCCTCTGTTGAAGAATTTGGATGAGATAAAGGAGGAAGAAGTGGAAGACATAGAATAGAGGTAAGCTAAAATAAAAAAAAGCCAAAGTTATTCTGCACACGAACTTTAAACCTCTCATTAAAGTTAATAATTATTTATTAAAATAACAGACTATGAAAATCACCTTCATGGATCTCAATCCAAATTCCTTGAGTGATTGACTCTGAAAAAACTAAATTCTCCCAAAATTAATGAACCAATAAAGAAATGGGCACGTGAACTAAACAGAACTTTCTCAAAAGAAGAAATTCAAATGGCCAAAAAACACATGAAAAAATGCTCACCATCTCTAGCAATAAAGGAAATGCAATTTAAAACCACACTAAGATTCCACCTCACCCCTGTTAGAATAGCCATCATCAACAACACCACCAACAACAGGTGTTGGCGAGGATGTGGGGGAAAAGGAACCCTCTTACACTACTGGTGGGAATGTAAACTAGTACAACCACTATGGAAAAAAATCTGGAGGCTACTTAAAAAGCTAAACATTGATCTACCATATGATCCAGCAATACCACTCTTGGGGATATACCCAAAAGAATGTGACACAGGTTACTCCAGAAGCACCTGCACACCCATGTTTATTGCAGCACTATTCACAACAGCCAAGTTATGGAAACAGCCAAGATGCCCCACCACTGACGAATGGATCAAGAAAATGTGGTATTTATACACAATGGAATTTTATGCAGCCATGAGGAAGAACGAAATGTTATCATTTGCAGGTAAATGGATGGAAATGGAGAACATCATTCTGAATGAGGTTAGCCTGGCCCAAAAGACCAAAAATCGTATGTTCTCCCTCATATGCGGACATTAGATCAAAGGCAAACACAACAAGGTGATTGGACTTTGATCACAAGATAAAAGCGAGAGCACACAAGGGAGGGGTGAGGATAGGTAAGACACCTAAAAAATTAGATAGCATTTGTTGCCCTTAATGCAGAGAAACTAAAGCAGATACCTTAAAAGCAACTGAGGCCAATAGGAGAAGGGGACCAGGAACTAGAGAAAGGTTAGTTCAAGAAGAATTAACCTAGAAGGTAACACACATGCACAGGAAATCAATGCAAGTCAACTCCCTGTATAGCTATCCTTATCTCAACTAGCAAAAACCCTTGGTCCTTCCTATTATTGCTCATACTCTCTCTTCAACAAAATTAGAGATAAGGGCAAAATAGTTTCTGCCTGATAGTGAGGGGATAAGGGGGAGAAGGGCAGGGCAGGGGAGTAAGGGAGGGGGTGGGGGAAGGGGGGAGAAAAGAACCAAACATTGTATGCATATATGAATAAAAGAAAAAAAAATGCTAAAAAAGAATACAATTAAAGAAAATCTTTCTTTGAATAAAAACAAAAAGAAAAAAAAATCAGGAAAACAATCCTATTCACAATAGTTTCAAGAATACCTAGTAATAAACTTAACTTCTAAGATAAAAACTATAGAACATTAAAGAAAGAAGTAGAAGACACTAGAAGATGGGAACACCTATCATGTTCATGAATTGGCAGAATTAATATCATGAAAATGGCTACGTTACTAAAATTGACCTACGTATTTAATGCAATTCCCAACAGAATTCCAATGACATTTTCCACACAAACAGAAAAGTTAATCCTAAGATTCATATGGAAGCAGAAAATACCATGACTATCCAAAGCATTCCTGAGCAAAAAGAGCTGGAGGTACCATAGCACTTGACTTCAAATTAAACTATGGAACAATAGTAAGAAAACAGCATGGTTCTGGCATAAAAACAGATCCATAGAAAAATGGAATAGAATAGAAGACCAAGAAATAAGCCAACACAGCTACAGTTATCTGATTTTCAACAAAGGTGTCAAAAACCTGTGTCTGGGAAAAGACAGCCTCTTCCACAAATAGTGTTGGGAAAACTGGATATCCATATAGAAGAGTGAAACTAGACCCCATCTCTCACCCTGCATAAAAAATCAATTCAAAATGGATCAAAGATCTTAATGTAAGACATAAAACTTTGAAACTATTGCAAGAAAATATAGCAGAAACACTTGAAGATAAAGACATTTCAAGAACTTTCTGAACAGGATTCCAATAGTTCAGAAATAAGAGCAAAACTTGACAAAACTTGACTTGCATCAAATTAAAAGCCTCTGCACTTCAAAGTAAACAATTATCAGAATGAAGAGACAACCTATGAAATGGGAGAAAATCTTTGTCAACTATGCATCTGACCAGGGATTAATACCCACAATATATAAAGAACTCCAAAAATGAAACACCAAAAGAACAAACAATCCAATTAACAAATGGGCAAATTAATTGAAAAGCATTTTCTTTCTTTTTTTATTTTTTTTATTCTTATGTGCATACGATGCTTGGGTCATTTCTCCCCCATGCCCCTACCTCCTCCCTTACCCCCTATCCCCTACCTCTCCCCCCCACCCCCTCGATACCCGGCAGAAACTATTTTGCCCTTATCTCTAATTTTGTTGAAGAGAGAATATAAGCAATAATAGGAAGGACCAATGGTTTTTACTAGTTGAGATAAGGATAGCTATACAGGGAGTTGACTTGCATTGATTTCCTGTGCATGTGTGTTACCTTCTAAATTAATTCTTCTCAAACTAACCTTTTCTCTAGTTCCTGGTTCCCCTCTCCTATTGGCCTCTGTCGCTTTAAAGTATCTGCATTAGTTTCTCTGCATTGAGGGCAACAAATGCTATCTAGTTTTTTTTGGGTGTCTTACCTATCCTCATACCTCCCTTCTGATTTTTTTCTTAACTGATTCATAATTGTTATATAGAAAAATATTGATTTTTATATGTTGAATTTGTATCCTGCTAATTTGCTGAAAGTGTTTATGAGACCTAAGAGTTTTTGCTTCAGTCTTTAGGGTCTTTTCACTATAGGATCATATCATCTGCAAATAGGCATAGTTTAACTTCTTCCTTTCCTATTTGTATCCCTTGTATTTCTTTCTCCTGCTTTATTGTCCTGGCTATAAATTCAAGCAGCATGTTGAATATGAGTGGAGAGAGTAGACACCTTTATGTCATTCCTATTTTTGGAGGAAATACTTTCAGTTTTTCCCCATTTACTATAATGTTGGCTGTAGGTTTATTATGTTGGGGTATGTTCTTTTTATTCCTAGTTTTTTCCAGGATTTTATCAGGAAGGGATGCTGAGTTTTGTTAAATATTTTTCTGTATATTGGCACGATAATGTGGTTTTTGTCCTTAATTCTATTTATGTGCTATATTACATTTAGTGGTTTTTCTATTTTGAACCTACCCTAAATCCTGGAATAAAACCAATTAATCACAGAATATGATATTTTTAATGTGTTTTTTAGTTCAGTTTTATAAGTATTATATTGAGAATTTTTGCAAAATATGTTCATCAAGTAAATTGGTCTACAATTTTCTTTTTTTCTTGTGTTCTTATCCAATGTGGGTATCAGGGTGATATTGACTTTATGGAATGAGTTTGATAATGTTCCTTCACTACTTTATGGAGTAGTATGAGGAGCATTGGTGTTAGTTCTTCTTCAATGTCTGGTACAATTCAGCCATGAATTGTCTGGTTTGGGGATTTAGCTTAGTGACATAACACTCATCCAACACCTGCAATGCTCTGAGCCATGCACATAGACAAAAATGCTGCTTGCAAATTCCCCTCCTGTCCCCTAGGGAAGTGATTCATAACCTCCCAGTTTGCTCCTTGCTCACTCCCGACTGGTGTCTACTTCAGGTCCACACAATACTCAACTAACCCATGATAATTGCGGCAATTTCTACATTGCCCAAGCCCCTGCCAACCCACAGGTCGCTGATGCTGCTCTAACCTCCAACTTACTGCTCACTCAGCTTATACCAGGTGCTGCACTGGCATCACTCCCCAGACCATGGCTTTAGGTTTTACATCACAGGATTCCCACATCACTCTGGCCTGCTATGATTCACAACTGGCTCCCTACTCAACTCTTGTAGGATGCACCCAGGGCTAATGGCAGAGTTGCTCTGGTATTTACTGCTCACTCCCTGGCTCTAGTTTTTGATTCGTGGAGTTCCTATGTTACTCTGGATTCTGCTGAGTCCCGGCTGGCTCCCCAGTCACTTGGAAGCTCATGGTAGTGCTACAAGAGCAGTTTCTCCCTGTGCAGCAACTTGGTTCTGGTTTGTGACCTCAAAGCCTCAGTGAAAAAGCTGCTTTCTGGCACTTTTCTTTTTGAGTCATGGAAAAGCTAAAGAGTGCTATTTGCTTCTAATTTTCCATCTTGGCTAACTCTCAACAAGGTGGTATTTTTGAAACAATTTGTCAGGTCACCAAAAGGATTGAAACCATCTCATCAAATGTGAAGTCTTAACTTTGTAGGAAATGCACATATATATTAATGGGATTTCAGTGATTCTTCTTCAGGAAAATGAGTTTGGGCCAATTTTATCCTGAATTGTCCATGATACACTGATTGGTCCTTCATGATCTGAAATAGTATCTTTTTCCAAAAATAAATTCATTATTATTGGCAATAGTGGTGGGAAGGGAGCCAGACTTCGGGGTGTTAAGCAATTAGGAAATATAATATAAAACTTAATTTAGAACACATTCCCAACAAGTTTAGCATTATCAAGAATGAAAACCGACAACAGCAATAAATGATAGCAAGGCTGAAAAATTAATTTTAATAGGGAAAAGATGCAGCTATATTTATTGGTATAGAAGAAGACAATGAAGAAGTAGAAATGCTGACAGAGTATTCAGAGTTCAAGTATAAAAACTGTCAAGCAAGCACTACTAGGCTAGCCAAGTACAATGTCCACTTCTAGGTTAATCACTGTGGTCAGGGGACTTGAAGGCTATGATTGTCTATACCCAAGTCATGGGCTCCTCAGAGAATGGAGATTGGGCTATTGAGATTCAGGTGCATGAAACCCCAGAGTTTGGGAAGGCATCCTTTAAACATTTCCTTTTTTCACCTTCACTGTTTAAATCTACCAATCTTCTAGTCTCTACTATTTGTGCTGCCTGTTAGTGTTGGATTCATGGTGTTCTTATCTACTTCAGATCCTGGTGTCATAACAGCCAACTCTCACAGTAACTTTAATGAGTCATCCAACAACCAGATCTCAAAGTTCTCTGAATTTTAATTCCATTCTCTATCATTCGTCTTGACTTCAGCATTACACTAGCATACTAGCCCTCAGGATATGATCATTCATCTTATCTGCAGGTACCACCACTGTAATTTTTATGTTCAGTTATATTCTTCTATCCTCCTAGCTTCTCACTTTTTTCGCTTGCACTGTAATTCTAAAAATACCAGTTCCTCTGATAGCATGGCTCAAGCAGGCACCAGTCCCTGAGATTGAATCCTAGTACCACCAAAAAACAAAACAGTTGGACTGGGATCATAGCTCAAGAAGTAGAGCACTTGCCCAGAAAGTGAAAGGCCCTGAGTTCAATCCCTAGTACAACAACAAAAAACTCCTCATTTCATCATTCTCACTCCATCAGAGCTTCACTTTATTCCTTATAGTCCTGACTCCATGGAATATTATTTTACAGCTCATGTCTGTGCCTTCCATGTTTTGCCCACTTCTTTCAATAAATTCACAAGACTGCTCTATTTTCACCATTTCAATATACAGAATGTAAACATCTATGCAGTTTCACTTATATTTCAAACATAGCTTGACCCTTCTTTCTCATCAAACTTAACAAGGGCCTCCAACCACATGAACTCCTTCACACTTGAGAGAATCTGTTAATCATTTTTTTCCATTCCCAAAATTTTATCTATATCTGCACATAACTACAACACTTATTTCAATGTCAGAGAAAAGCTTGGTATTGCTGATTCTATACCTGCAGGGCAAGCTCACATGCCTGCACATGTGTGTGTGTGTGTGTGTGTGTGTGTGTGTGTGTGTGTGTGTTCCATGCTTCATCAGTGTTGACTATTTTATCCTTTTTAATTTCTCCTGCTGTATAAGTATAGGGATACTTATACTTGCTCCATACTATACCTATAGGTATTAATATTTTTATATAGTAATAAACTTGCTATTTTCCCCATATAAAAATGAAAATAAAGTAGTAATACTCCCTCAGATTCACTGGCCTCTGCCTTATCTCTCTCCTACCTTTAAAGTCAAAAACTATTAATTCACCATCCAGGCACTAATGAGGTAAAAAGATGATTAAAGACATACCCTTGCCTTCTAGTAGAGTGTGTAAGATGAATTATGGATGTATAAACAGGTAACTATACCATAATGTAATCTGAATCTCAGACTTTATACAGGGTACAAGAGCTCAGAAAATGAATAGCAGCATGGTCTGAGTAGGAAACATCAGAAGAAACTTATCCAAGTGGACTAAATCATAAGGGATGATTCTTGAAGTGGTGACTGCATGTCCTCAGTCCCTAACTTCTGTGACTTACCTAATGTGGCATTTTTCATGCTGTTTTACTTTCTCTTTACATTCTGGTTTTGCATTTTGTGGATATACTGCAGATATAAAGGCAACTCCACACCAGTTTATTTGCAGTTTCCACTTCTATCATCCATTTAAATGACATAATTCTGTCCTTGGGAAACTTTGTTTTCTATTTTGCATTCTTTCCTGGAATTATTTTATTTACCTCCATGGAATCAATGACCACCTATATTGTAATAACTCCCTAAATAAAGTGGATGTTTCTCATATATCTCAAATGTAACACATAAAATTAAGTACATTTTTTGATGCTTTCACAAAACATTGATTAAAATATCTACTATAAATCAAATTTTGAATATCCATTATACCATCTCCATTCACTTTTCTCATTAACAAATGTCAAACACTCAGTTCTCATGTTTGATGCACCTACTAATATCACAAATATTTATTGCATGAAAATCACACTTTGCCACCATCAGTCTTATCTTAAACAAGTCGCTTTTTTCCCTCACTTAAAGCAAACAAAGGGCTAAAATAAATTGGGTGTTTTCAAAAATATTTTGGCACTGACTACATTATCTTTTTTAAATCTTACATAAAAACAAAATCAGGGTATTCAAAGATGGTGACTAGAGGGAGAAAGCAGAAAGCATGTTTCCAGAAATGAAGTCTTGGAGAGATGCTAGAGATTCACCTTACAGGAAAAACCACTGAGAAGAGGCAAAACTTTGACTCCTCCACACCCCCGGCCTGCACATAGCATCTCCGCTTCAGGTTAAATGGAGAAACCAGGAGGGCTCCCATGCTGCCAGACGCCAGCGCCCAGACCACTTGGGAAGACGCAGAACACAAGGTGATCTAAGCAGCACATGGTACTCCCATAGACAACCCTGGGCCAGATCAGCATAGCCCCCTGGATAGACTGACCCCCACCAAGGGAAAAAAGAAAAAAAACTAAATAATAAGCAAAACAACAAAAAAGACATGTAGCAAAGAGGGTGGGGTGCCATGAGCACCAAAGAGGGGGAGGGGAAATCCCCCACAGAACTGTAAATAAACAAGCTGGCCAGAGAAGGCAGGAGCAACAGCACCCACCCAGCAGCCAGGAGTGGGAAAGCTTGTAAAAGCGGCAGTGGGAGGAAAACCCCACAGGAGAGGGGGGAAGATCCACTTCACATGTGAACTGTAAGTAAACATGCCGGCCTGAGAAAACAGGTGTAGCATCACCTCCCCAAGTGTGCTTGGAAAGGGGAAAGCTTGTAAAGGAGAACTCTAAATAAACAAAGCCTGCAGGGCTAGGTGAGTGTTAAACTCATTCCTGAGAACTGCATAAATAAAGCACCCAGCAACAGCTGGCTGACAGCAGCAGGCAGGTGAGCCACAGCCTCAAATAGACTTTCATAAAGCTGTCTCCAGACTCTTTTTTCTTCTCTCTTCCTTTGATGAGACAACAACTGAACTACACCTGCATACTGAAAAACTTACTGAAACTCTATTGCATTTGAACTTGGGACAGTTTGTGGTGTTTTGGTTTTTTTAGGTTTTTTTTTTTTAGGTTTTTTTCCCCTTTGATGAGACAAAAACAGAACTACTTCTGAGACACCATCACAAGGATTGGAGGCTGAGGGACTAACACCAAAATTATTAAGACTGAAACTTTATTGCACTTAAACTTGGAGATTTTTTTTAATTTTTAAACCCTCTCTCTGTCTCTCTAATGTCTGTTTACCTTTCTGCTGATTAGTATACTATCTCTCCCTGTTTATTTCTTTGGCACTGGGTTTTTTTTTTTTTCGGTTGTATGGTTTGTTTTTCTTTTTAGTTGTTTGTTTCTTTGCTTGTTTTTCCCTTTTTCTGTACCTTCTTTGCTTTCCCTCTCCTCTCACCCTTCCATTCTAAATATTATTATTACAATCTAGAAAATACTTAACCGCACACAGTACAGGGACAATAACAATACCAAGGGCAATGATGGGAAGACAGAAAAAACAGGGAAACCAGATTCCCCACAGCAAAAAAAAAAATAGTACAGGAACCAGAGGGGAATGAAGAAAACAGATACTCAGATCCAGACTCCAACAAAATGAAGATAAACTATGCCAAAGAACCCAATGAAGCCCACAAGAATAATCTAAAAGAAGAAATCCTACAGGTAATCAATGAGAATTTTATAGAGATGATACTGGATATGGTCAACCAAAATGTATAGGAGACACTCAAGAAATTCCAAGAAAACAAAAATAGAGAATTTGAGAAAGCACAAGAAGAAATAAAAGAAACCATAGAAGCACTGTATAAACACCAAAGTGAAACAAAGAACATGATTAATAAAGAGATAAACGAACTGAGGCCAAAAATAGACAACATTAAGAGGAAGTGACTCAGGATATGGAAAACTTCAGAAAAAAGAATGAAACAGACTTGCAAAACAAAATGGAAGGCCAAAACAGCAGAATAGAACAAACAGAAGACAGATCTCAGAACTCAAAGATGAAATAGTAATTGAAGGAAAAACCAAAGAACTATTAGTTAAACGATTCAAGACCTGTGAAAAGAAAATGCAAGAATTCATTGACTCCATAAAAAGACCAAACTTGAGAATCATGGGCATTGAAGAAGGAGAAGAGGTGCAAGCAAAGGGAATGTGTAATATATTCTACAAAATAATAACAGAAAATTTCCCAAATCTAGAGAAATCTTTTCCCATACAGATGCAAGAGGCCTCCAGAACACAAACAGACCAGACCAAAATAGAACTACCCCACAGCATATTATCATTAAAACAACAAGTACAGAGACGTGAGATAGAATATTGAATGCTGTAAGAGAGAAAAAAACAAATAACATACAAAGATAAATCTATCAAAATCACAGCAGACTTCTCAACAGAAACATTAAAAGCAAGAAGAGCTTGGGGTGAGATCTTCCAGGCACTGAATGAAAATAACTTCAACCCCAGGATACTCTACCCAGCAAAACTATCATTCAAAATACATAGAGCAATAAAACTCTTCCATGATAACAGAAACTAAAACAATATGTGACCACAAAGCCACCACTACTAAAGATTCTTCAAGGGATTCTGCACACAGAAAGTGAAACCCAACATAACCATGAAAGGGCAGGCAGCACCAAACTACAGGAAAAGAAAAAATAAGAAAGTAGAGAGTAACCTCAACTTAGGTACACACAATCAAACCTTCAAACAACTAAGACAACTAAATGACAGGAATCACCACATACCTAACACTACTAACACTTAATGTTGATGGACTTAATTCCCCCAATGAAAGGCACCATTTGATGAACTGGATTAAAAAGGAAGATCCAACAATCTGTTGCTTACAGGTGACAAATCTCACTGACAGAAATAAGCATAGGCTTAGGATGAAAGGCTGGAAAAAGTTTTACCAAGCCAATGGCCCCCAAAAACAGGCAGGAGTAGCAATACTTATCTCTGACAAAGTAGACTTCAAACCTACATTGATCAAACGAGATAAAGAAGGACATTCCATACTAATAAAAGGGGAAATAGACCAAAAGGAAATAACAATTATCAACCTATATGCACCCAATTTCATCAAACATACCCTGAACCTAAAGGCATTTATTAACTCCAACACAGTGGTCGTGGGAGACTTTAACACCCTGTTATCATCAATAGACAGGTCATCCAAACAAAAAATCAATAAAGAAATCCTAGATCTAAAATATAACATAGATCTAATCAACCTAGTTGATGTCTACAGAACAATTCATCCAACTTCTACACAATATACATTCTTCTCAGCAGCCCATGGAACCTTCTCCAAAATAGATCATATACTAGGGCACAAAGCATGCCTCAGCAAATATAAGAAAATAGAAATTATACCATACATTCTATCTGATCACAATCCAATAAAACTAGAACTCAACAACAAAAGTAAAGACAAAAACCATGCAAACAGCTGGAAACTGAATAACTCATTACTTAATGAAGAATGGGTCATTGATGAAATAAAAGAGGAAATTAAAAAGCTCCTGGAAGTCAATGAAAATGAAAACACAACCAACTGGAACCTATGGGACACAGCAAAGGCAGTCTTGAGAGGAAAGTTTATAGACATGAGTGCATATATTAAAAAGACTGAAAGATCCCAAATCAATGACCCAATAATATTTCTTAAACTCCTAGAAAAACAAGAACAAGCAAATCCCAAAACAAATAGGAGAGAAAAAATAAAAATAAGAGCTGAAATCAATGAAATAGAAACCTAAAAAAACATACAAAGAATTAATGAAACAAAAAGTTGCTTCTTGGAAAAAATAAACAAGATCAACAGACCCCTGGCAAACCTGCCTAAAATGAGAGAAAAAACCCAAATTAGTAGAATCAGGAATGCAAAAGGGGAGATAACAACAAACAACATAGAAATACAGGAAATCATCAGAGACTACTTCGAGAACCTATATTCAAATAAATTTGAAAATTTTAAAGACATGGACAGATTTCTAGATATATAGATGATCTAAAACTGAACCAAGAGGATATTAATCAACTGAATAGATCTATAACACAAAATGAAATTGAAGCAGCAATCAAGAGTCTCCCCAAAAAGAAAAGTCCAGGACCTGATGGATTCTCTGCTGAATTCTATCAGACCTTTAAAGAAGAACTGATACCAACCCTCCTTAAACTGTTCCATGACATAGAAAGGGAAGGAAAATTCCCTAACACATTTTATGAAGCTAATATTAAACTTATCCCAAAACCAGGCAAAGACACCTCCAAAAAGGAAAACTATAGGCCAATCTCCTTAATGAACATTGATGCAAAAATCCTCAATAAAATAATGGCAAACAGAATTCAACAACACATCAAAAAGACTTTTCACCACACCAAGTAGGCTTCATCCCAGGAATGCAGGGGTGGTTCAACATATGAAAATCAATAAACGTAATAAACCACATTAACAGAAGCAAAGACAAAAACCACTTGATCATCTCAATAGATGCAGAAAAAGCCCATGATGAGATCCAACACCATTTCATGATAAAAGCTCTAAGAAAACTAGGAATAGAAGGAAAGTACCTCAACATTATAAAAGCTATATATGACAAACCTACAGCCAAAATTATACTTAATGGAGAAAAATTGAAACCATTCTCTCTAAAATAGGAACCAGACAAGAATGCCCACTATCTCCACTCCTATTCAACATAGTACTGGAATTCCTAGCCAGAGCAATTAGGCAAGAAGAAGGAATAAAAGGAATACAAATAGGTAAAGAAACTGTCAAAATATCCCTATTTGCAGATGACATGATCCTATACCTTAAAGACACAAAAAACTCTACTCAGAAGCATCTAGACATCATCAATAGCTATAGCAAGGTAGCAGGATATAAAATCAACATAGAAAATCATTAGCATTTCTACACACTAATAATGAACAAACTGAAAAAGAACGTATGAAAACAATTCCATTTACAATAGCTTCAAAAAAAATCAAATACCTAGGTGTAAACCTAACAAAAGATGTGAAAGACCTCTACAAGGAAAACTATACACTTCTGAAGAGATTGAGGAAGACTATAGAAAGTGGAGAGATCTCCCATGCTCATGGATTGGTAGAAACAACATAGTAAAAATGTCGATACTCCCTAAAGTAATCTACATGTTTAATGCAATTCCCATCAAAATTCCAATGACATTCATTAAAGAGATTGAAAAATCTACTGTTAAATTTATATGGAAACACAAGAGGCCACGAATAGCCAAGGCAATACTCAGTCAAAAGAACAATGCTGGAGGTATCACAATACCCGACTTGAAACTATGTTACAAAGCAATAACAATAAAAACAGCATGGTACTGGCACAAAAACAGATGTGAAGACCAGTGGAACAGAATAGAGGACCCAGATATGAAGCCACACAACTATAACCAACTTGTCTTTGACAAAGGTGCTAAAAATATGTGATGGAGAAATAGCAGCCTCTTCAACAAAAACTGCTAGGAGAACCAGTTAGCAGTCTGCAAAAAACTGAAACTAGATCCATGTCTATCACCCTATACCAATACCAACTCAAAATGGATCAAAGATCTTAATATCAGACCTCAAATTCTAAAGTTAATACAGGAAAGAGTAGGAAATACTCTGGAATTAATAGGTATAGGTAAGAACTTTCTCAATGGAACCCCAGTAGCACAGCAACTAAGAGATAGCATAGATAAATGGGGCTTCATAAAACTAAAAAGCTTCTGCTCAGCAAAAGAAATGGTCTCTAAACTGAAGAGAACACCCATAGAGTGGGAGAAAATATTTGCCAGCTACACATCAGACAAAGGACTGATAACCAGAATATATAGGGAACTTAAAAAACTAAATTCTCCCAAAATTAATGAACCAATAAAGAAATGGGCAAGTGAACTAAACAGAAATTTCTCAAAAGAAGAAATTCAAAAGGCCAAAAAACATGAAAAAATGCTCATCATCTCTAGCAATAAAGGAAATGCAAATTAAAACCACACTAAGATTCCACCTCACCCCTGTTAGAATAGCCATCATTAGCAACACCACGAACAACAGGTGTTGGCAAGGATGTGGGGAAAAAGGAACCCTCTTACACTGCTGGTGGGAATGTAAACTAGTACAACCACTCTGGAAAAAAATCTGGAGGCGACTTAAAAATCTAAACATTGATCTACCATATGATCCAGCAATACCACTCTTGGGGATATACCCAAAAGAATGTAACACAGGTTACTCCAGAAGCACCTGCACACCCATGTTTATTGCAGCACTGTTCATAATAGCCAAGTTATGGAAACAGCCAAGATGCCCCACCACTGACGAATGGATCAAGAAAATGTGGTATTTATACACAATGGAATTTTATGCAGCCATGAGGAAGCACGAAATGTTATCATTTGCAAGTAAATGGTTGGAAATGGGGAACATCATTCTGAGTGAGGTTAGCCTGGTCCAAAAGACCAAAAATCGTATGCTCTCACTCATATGCAGACATTAGATCAAGGGCGAACACAACAAGGGGATTGGACTTTGATCACATAATAAAGCGAGAGCACACACAGGAGGTATGAGGATCAGTAAGACACCTAAGAAACTAGACGGCATTTGTTGCCCTCAATGCAGAGAAACTAAAGCAGATACTTTGGGGCAACTGAGGCCAATAGGAGAAGGGGACCAGGAACTAGAGAAAAGGTTAGTTCAAGACGAATTAACTTAGAAGGTAACACACATGCACAGGAAATTAATGTGAGTCAACTCCCTGTATAACTATCCTTATCTCAACCAGCAAAAACCCTTGGTCCTTCCTATTATCGCTTATATACTCTCTTCAACAAAATTAGATTAAGGGCAGAATAGTTTTTGCTGGATAGCGAGGGGGAAGGGGGGGAAGGGAGGGAACGGGGGGTGGGGGAGGGAGAGTAAGGGAGGGGATAGAATGGATGGGATAGAAATGACCCAAACATTGCATGCACATATGAATAAAATAAAAATTATAAGAAAAAAGGGGGCATGGGAAAAAAACAAAATCAAAAGTGATTAAAGTGAACTGCTCTGGATTAACTGGGGTTTAAGAACACATGGCCTACCCACCTATGCCCCTCTTCTCTCAAAAAAAGCTGCAGGAAATCCCTTACTGCTCAATCAGCAAAATGGCTTTTATCCCTCAGCAAATAATGTCAAGTCCTGAACTGCCAGAAGTGTTAAAGACATTGACCTTACTTACACTCATGTTCTGCACATGCAGTGCCAATCCAGAAGCAATACATACCAAACACTGCCAAAGTCATACCATATTGGCTGTTATAAGAAGTATGTTTGCATCCTAGATTTGATATACTTATTTGCTGACAAGTCATTAACTATTCAGAAATTAGTTAAGTTAGTCAAGCACAGTGGCAAATGCCAGTAATCCTTCTATTAAGGAGGCAGAAGCAGGAGGAGTATGAGTTTGAGGGCAGCCCAGACAAAGTTAGTGAGAACTTATCTCAAAAAGAAAAAAAAACAAACAAAAGAGTTGGGGTGTAGCTAAAGTAGTAGAGCCCTTGCCTAGCATGCACAAAGCTCTGGGTTCAATCGTCAGTACTTGAGAGAAAGAGAGAGAGAGAGAGAGAGAGAGAGAGAGAAGGAAGGAAGGAAGGAAGGAAAGAAAGAAAGAAAAGAAAGAGAAAGGGGAGGGACAGAGGAAGGAAAGGAGGAGGGATGGAGGGAAAGAAGGAGGGAAGGAAAGGAAAGAGGGAGGGATGGAGGGAAGGAAGGAGGGGAGGGAGGGAGGAATGGAGGGAGGAGGAACGGAGGGAGGAAGGGAGAAATTAGTTAAGCCTAGATTTAATTTCTCTCCAAAGATGATGTTTAAAGATAATGCTGGGTCTGGGGATGTAGCATAGTGGTAGGGCACTTGCCTAGCATTCATGAGGCCCTGTGATAGATGATAGAAGATAGATAGATAGATAGGTAGATAGATAGATAGATAAAATGCCTATTTCCACCTAAGAGATCTCAAGAAGATGATTGAAACATGTCATTTTTTTCTGGAAACCCTTTTCTCATTTCTTAATTTTAAAAATGCTGAATAAATGTTTAATTGCCTTTTGTATCACTTGAATTAAATCCAGAGTTACATGTCCTCTGTGTTTGTTACCTATGTGTAAACTCCATTAAAATGCTGGTAACTCAAGCCAGGCATGGTGGCACAGGACTGTAATCACAGCACTCAGGAGACTGAGACAGGAGGATCATGAGTTCGAGGCCAGCCTGTGCTACACAGCAAGATGCTATCTTGGAAAAAAATGATGATGACTTTTCCCTGCCTCAAATAATAAGTTAATTTTTATTTTAGACATTCTAAAACCAGATATATGAATTATTAAAAATACTTCACTGTATGCCTGAATTATTTCTGCTTTAACAAACCTGTTAAAAATTGTTATATACTTGAAATGGAAACTCAGGGCTCAATAATTTTCTCAGAGTGAAGCCATCTTCTCTCATTAAATCACTGCCATGGACAATCTTGCTGTAAAAATAAGGAAGTTCAAATGTGCACTAGAAAATGGCATGGAGTCGATAATATATCACAGCACTGCTCAATTGAAAACTCCATCAGGTAAAAGGTCCCCCATGTTGCCATGAGGAAAATGTCCACTTTCTAAGAGTAATTTTTCTATAAATCCTTTTTTTCTCCTCTTTTTCACCACTACCCCCAATACCTAATAAGAACTCTCTTCTAGGCTTTAAAGTAATTAATTGTCTTAAAATCAGAGGCTCCAAAGACTTGCCTGAAGACAATCCCTGTGCCTGAAGCTAGGTTTAACGAGCTAACTGGAAACGGTGTGGTTACTAAATCCAGAATTTGACTTCAGGCTGAGACTTCAGGGAATCCAGGGCATTGGCCCTGCTTCCCCTGGGTGCCTGACTCAGCCCATGGCTACCTAAACACGGGTGGCCTTCTGATTGGTTCTGCTAGAGAATTTTTTTTCTTTAAGTGACATTTTAGGAGAGTATTCAGAATCACAGAAGAAATATATGAAGAGAAAACACCTGAGACCACATGAGAAGTTTTCAAAGAATATGAGCTTCTTTAGGGAAAATGTCTTCATCTCTCCATAAATTGTCTTCTGTTGCAGAATACCACTCTCAGTTAAGGTGTTCAGGGGAGTAATCCTGATTCTGTGACATACCCAGTATTTCCAGCTCATATTATTCCCACATCCTTTGCTGGTTGAGATCAAACAAAAAAAGCCTATCTTCTCTTTAAAGAATCAGATTCTTGTGGCTGAGAGTTTTTCACGTGAAGACTTTACCTGTGATGTGTCTATCATGATGGGAAAGACAGAACACGTGCAGCCACCTCCTCCAAGAGAGACCAAGAGAATGGTAATAACCTCTCCCATTTTCTGATGCTTCCCCCGTGTTTGCCTGTGAAGTATAAATGTTTTAATTCTGCTGTTGATTCTGCCCCCCTTTCTCACATCCACCTCCTACAACTCCATGACTCATTCCGGTCATCCTGCTTTCCCCTTCTTTCTTCCCTAAGCTAGAGATGGAAAATTCCTTGTCCTTGGCAGAACATCTCCCCTTTATGGGACCCAGATATCTTTGTATTCCCAGATGGAATACAAAGAAGCCTCAGACACCTTCTCAGAAAGGTCTTTATTCACATGCTGCTAAATACTGAGGACAGTGACACCATAAATCATTTCAAAAGATTGTGGGAAACTAACACTTCAAATGTAATGAGTGCACCAGAGATAGATAGTGAACTATTGGAGATACTTACTCTCTAGCTTGCCCAGAACTCCAACCAGGGGAACTGCAGTAAAGGGGTTTTTTTGTTGTTATTATAGAAACCACCTTCAGATCTACTCACCACTAAGACACTAACTAGTGTGAGGGCGCTCAGGAGAGAACAGTTCTGAGAATAGCCCTTCCTGTGCTGACATCCTTCCCCACCTCAGGTTCCTCCGCCGTGTATCTAGGATCTGAACCTTAACCCTCAGACCCAGGATCCTCCTGTCACCTTGTTCAGACTGGCCTTCCACGCACACCCTTTACTTATTTCTTCATTCCAAGAATATCTTAAGGCAGCCAGTGTGAGAAAGGCATTTTGCCAGGCACCTAAAACATGTCTCATTTTATAGAAACCTGGGTCAAATAGCTGACTTTGGCAAGATCAGATAACTAAGTTATTGCCACTATCAGAGTTGTTCTTCTTAACTTTGGATTTGATTATTCATCAGTGAAATGAATCTGTGATTTTCTGTATGAATAGCTGTATTCAGGAAAATGTTTATTTTAGTGAACTTTCTAAGAACCATAAAATCATAAACATACCAATATCCTGCTTCATCTCTTTTTATTAGCATACAATAGTTATACAAGGGGATACATTGTGATATTTACATATGTGCTTACAATATATCTTAGTTAGATTTACCCACTCCATCACTCTCCCACACCTCCCCTCCCCCTTCTTAGAACAATTTCAACAGATTTCATTCTGTTTTCATAGATGAATACAAAATTCATCCACCATATTCACACTCACACTTTCCTTATGCCAAGCTCCCTCCCACTGGTATGCACCCCCGGAAAAGACCTGTTTTATCTTCCTGTCCTTTTTTTTAAGTGTATATTGATATTCCAAGGGGGTTTTATCTTTGTACTTCAGGCCTGTATATATTGTGCTTTTATCAAATTAACCCCCACTACTTACTTATGCTCTATGACCATGCTCACCTAATGTTACAACTTCTGGTACATTACATTATATTATATTCAAATATAGATAAGATGTTTCAATATTTTTCATTCCCTAACATTTTCTCTCCCTCTCCTGCCACCTCCTCAGACAGACCCATTACATACAATTTTATTCTGTCTCTTCCTATATACATGTATGTATGTGTATATGTATATAATATATATAATAATTCTTGCTTCATCTCTTTATAAGAGAAATTAATCAAATGACCAAGTGTGCCACAGATGTAAGCATCTGTGTTGGCAGAATGGTGACACAGATGTTATCTAAAACATCTCCTACCCCTCTATGATCAACCTCCTTGTCTTTCTCTGTAGCCTTTTTTTATTTTTACCCCATACTCAAAAACTAGCATCAATCTTTAATACCTCAGGATTAAATAAGCCAACACCTTCCCTTTGATGAATGATTGCAGGCTTGATTTGCTTGTATGTCTAATTGGCCTAGGATTTAAATGAAAACATTTGATGTTGATTTTTAAAGAAACTTTAGTTGGAGGTGATGTTTAGGAGGGGAGAGGAGTATGAGGAGGCTCCTTTCCTTGTTATAACTTGAAAGCCAAAGGAGGTAAGTAGCTGCTGCCTTCTTTCATATGAGATGTGAATACAGGGCAGAGAGGCTTTCAGAATAGTATGAGAGGTATAGTTTGACACTAACATGGAATGGGTGGGGATGAAGCCAAAGAAGTGCTGATGTATGGTTATTACTATGTTGTAGTCCTTGTCCCCCAAAGAGCTCTCAATCTGGAGGAGTAAAATGAGATACGTATTTGACATGAGGAAATAAGCAGAATTCAGACTATGGCAAAAGGCAAAGAAACTATGGGCTAAATAAAGGGGCCACCAAGATAGGCTATAAGAAAAAAAAGCAGGTGTTCAGGTGACATTGAAAAGTGCATTTGGATTAGTGGAAGTAAAAGGCGGATATTTAAAGTGGAGAAAAATGTGAACAATGACACAGAAACAAATAGACCTTTTAGGTATCAAAAGTAAACAAAATGGCTAAGAAGTTAAAGGAAGATGAAGGAGAAAAAAATGTTACCAAGCTTAGACATTGAGAAGATAATTAGGGGAAAAAGTGTAATTTATTTTCTGGTTCCTGTGCTTGTTGTCAAAATAACATTATAAAATATCCCTGAATATGACTTCTTACAGGAAAAATGGAGATAAAGCTCCTTATCCCTGGGATAAGAATTTCCTGACGATTCTCACAGAATTTCCTTGAAACCAAAATAGTGGTTGAGAAAATGCTCTGTATATAAGGTCTTATTAGAATTAAATGTGCTGTCTATGAAGTAAGGAGGAGGGTCACATCGATGCATAGGCATCAGGTATTTTGCCTTCATGGGGTCTGTTTCCCCACAAATATTAAAGTTTTTATTTTATGATTATATGTCTATAAAGATAAATATAATCTACTCTGATTACATTCATTTCTTCTTCTAAGCTTTAAAGAAATAAAAACGTTTCCATCGGCCCCAGAAGAATTGCAGCCCCAGGCACTGCATTTACCGTGCCTGATGAAGCCAGCACTAGGAGCCACTGGACGACTTTGAACAATAACAAAAACAAAATGGCTGAGAAATTGGGAGAGAAGACAAGACATAAAAAAAAACACTGCAGATATGTGCTAGAATTTATAGAATTTTTGAACTACAGGAAGAGTGCAATAGAAGCTAGGTACCATGAGCCAGAGACACTTACTCTCTGGTAAATCTGAAATATGCAAAGAGTGTGACCCAAGATTAAAAACTCTCACTGAGATACAGGTGAGGACAGCTTTGATTTACCTGAGGAGAGAGTCGAGGCAAAGCAGAAAGGGATGTATGAGAAGAACGGGTGATATCCCTAAAGAGATAGGAAGAATTGTACTTCATCTCACCCCACCCCTCTTTCTATTTTTTTCCAAGAAAATATCATTCACAAATGGCCTGGAGGAACCACAGCACCGTCACTGAGTTTATTCTCTTCGGGTTGTCTGCTGACCCCCACATCGAGACTCTGCTCTTTGTGCTGTTCCTGGGGATTTACCTCCTGACTATGATGGGGAACCTGATGCTGCTGCTGGTGATCAGAGCTGACTCCCACCTCCACACCCCCATGTACTTCTTCTTGAGCAACCTCTCATTCCTGGATCTCTGCTTCTCTTCTGTCACAGTGCCCAAACTTCTGAAGGACCTCCTATCTGAGAAGAAAACCATCTCAGTAGAAGGCTGCTTGACTCAGGTCTTCTTTGTGTTTGTCACTGCAGGGACTGAAGCCTTTCTTCTTTCAGCCATGGCTTATGACCGCTATGTCGCCATCTGCCACCCACTGCTCTATGGCCAGATAATGAGCAATGAGCTCTGTGTGAAGCTGGTACTGGTGTCATGGGGCCTGGCCTCTCTTCATTCAGTAGTCATTGTGCTCTTGGCTGCTAATCTGGACTTCTGTGAGGCCCAAACCATACACCACTATACCTGTGAGCTGCCCTCCCTCTTTCCTCTGTCCTGCTCTGATATCTCAATCAATATTGACATCTTTATCTGTTCCATCTTGTTGCATGGGCTTGGAACCTCTCTACCAGTCTTCTTCTCTTATGCTTGTATTGTATCTACAGTCCTGACCATGAGCTCTACCATGGGCAGAAGCAAGGCATTTAATACCTGCTCCTCTCACCTTATTGCCGTCATGCTGTTCTTTGGGTCAGGTTTGGTTCGCTATCTTATGCCCACCTCTGGATCGTCCCTGGATTTGCTCTCCTCCTTACAGTACAGTGCAGTCACACCCATGCTGAACCCCCTCATCTACAGCCTGAAGAAGAAGTTGGTGAAGGCGGCTGTGAAGAGAACTTTGGGGAAATGTCTACATAATTTCAGGTTAACAAACAAGGACAGAGAAGGGTAAGAAAAGGGTTTTATGTTGCCAAGTGCTTGAATTTAAGGTAGAGTTTTGGACCACTGAGTTAAAGGGAGTGCTCTCTCTCTTTGTGTATATATACAAATACACATATGTATACATGTGTGTATACATATATATGTATATGTAGGTACACATATATATTAACAATGAAAAATAACATAAACAAAATTGTATTTAGATATAGTTCATACATAAAATCTATGGCCTGTCTTTTCTTTGTTCTTCTTCCTAGGATGCACAATTAATTAAATATTGAACCCCATAAACTGATCGTTTATGTATCTTATTTTTTACTCTTATCATTGGTCCACTCTGTTATAGATTTTTCTGATTTATTACCTTCTATAGCTGTTATTCTATTTTATTTCTTTGTTATCATTTTAAGCAAAAGTCTTAAACGTATATATGAATTTCAAGTTTAAAAACAAAATATATTGACATCTCTGTGACAGACTACAAATCCATTTTGTTTTGACAATCTCCCTCTTCCTCCTACCTTGTATTCTCCTCCCTCCAATTTTGTTCCTACATTGTTGGGTTTTTGTCCCTGTATATCATCAGAAAGCCATAAGCTTTACATTCAAATCCGGATTCTAACCATAATTTCTGTGGTTTTTAGGCCTCATTCTGTGCTTAAGTTTATTTAGTATTCACTAACATCCTGTCGTGGCGCCTGTCCCCGTTTTACTTCCCCTCTTCCACAGCACAGCATAATGGCAGAAGCCTGGTCTTGAGGCCTGTTGCCTTGGCTCATCCCTTTGCTCATATAAGCTTTTGGACCCCAGAAGTTATCTAACTCCTCTGTGCCTCAGTTTGTTATTTATAAAATTGGGATAACAGTATCATCATAGGCTTTTGGGAGAATTAAATGAAATGATATATACAGAGCACTACAATAGTAGTAACCATTATGTGAGAGCCCCATCATTATTCCTGAGTTTATTTTATTCCTTTTTTTTTTGGAAAATGCACTTATTTAGACTTTCTTAAGAAATGAACATTATGACATATCCAAGACCTTGCAAATCTGAGCATCTCATTACTTTGACTCTACATATGAATGAAAACTTGTCTAATTTGGGATACCATTTTTCCCCTTGGTATTTTTTTGTCACCTGGCATCTAATATTCTTCAGAAGTTTAAGGACAACAAGACAAGTTTTGCCATAAACAAAATATAGAAAACAAAATAACACTAAGCACAAAAGCAGTAAAAATAAAGTTGAAAAAGTAACATCACAAGCGGAGTGCTAGTGGTTCACATCTATAATCCTAGCTGCGTGGGAGATTGAGATTGTGAAAACTGTGGTTAGAGGACAGCCTAAGCAAAAAGTTAGTGAGACCTCTCACATCTCAATCAATAACTGGGCATGGTGGTACACGATGCCATCCCAGCTATGGTGGGAAGAGTTAAAGAGAAGGATCATGGTCCAGGCCAGTCTCAGCAAAAAGTGAGACCCTCTCTCAAAAATAACCAGAGAAAACAGGGCTGGAGGTGTGGCTCAAGTGGTAGAGCACCTGCTAAGCAAGTGCAAAACCCTGAGTTCTAACTCCAGTACCATGAAAAATAATTAATAGTAATAATAATATCACAGAAAAAATATAATAAATACATAATAGTGGAAATGCAAACTTTCAAGTTTATAAAAAATGCTATATGATAAAAACAAAATAAAGGTTTAAGCAATGTGACTCATGAAGGTTGAAAGTTTTTTTTAAATTGTGGTGAGAGCTGAACTAGAAAATGTATATAAACAGAAAGCGGTTGTCAAGATATAGTTGTCACCCAAAATTAAATATAGTAAGTGCTCAGCAAATATTTGCTGGTTGAATTAATATCATTTTCAAATTTTGAAATCTACCATCCACAATGATGTCTATAAGCCACAAAGAAGATATAATAACTGTGAACCCTAACTGCTCAAATTATATAACATAAAATCCCATAGAAAATAACAAGGGAAATGAACAAATTAACAATAATTGTGAAAGAATTTTACACAACTTTTATAGTTCTTAACCAAGTAAATGGAGAAAACAAAAATAATGATGAGGAAAAACAGGATAACATAGCAATGTTCTAATATATAACTGTGTATCCTACTAATGTGTACATATGGTGTACTTGCAAAAAAATGATCAAATAAAAAAGTCATAGAATTCCAAAAAGTAGAAATGAAACAAATTAAATTCTCTCTTCATAATGTGATAAAATAACAAATATTTGACAGATGTACATTGAATAAATAGAAACCAAAAAAACCCAAAGAAGCCAGGCATGGAGGCATGTGCCTATAATATTAACTACTCAGGAGGTTGAGGAAGTTGGAGTTTAAGGCCAGTCTCGCCAACATAGTAAGACTTCGTCTCAAAAGGAGAGACAGACACAGACACAGAGAGAAAGGGAAAGAAGGAAGGGAAGGAGGGAAGAAGGAAGGGAGGGAAGGAGGAAGAAGAAAAGAAATATAAACATTTGGAATTTTTTAATAGCCCAATAAACATATTTAGATCAAAGAGAAACTCAAATAAATAAAATAATGAAATACTACATATTGAAACATGTATAATAAGAACAAAACAGAAACATGAGCTAATCCTCCAAGGAAATGATGCTGAACTTGTTTCAAATCATCATTTTGATTCAGCAAGCCACAGCACTTCAAAAAAAGGATATCAGATAATTGGGGATAGTACTTAGTTTATGAAAAAACAAAAACAGTTCAGCAGACTAATGAATAAGATCTAAGTTACCCAGCTACATAAACAAGATTCTGGATTATAAAACCAACTTGTGATACTTTAATAATGCAATAAAAGGCTTCTATTGACAAAAAGAAAAGAAATATAGAACAGAACAGAAAATCAGAGAGTGATGACAAGAAAATGGTGAAATAAAGACTTTTCAGTGCTCATCCTCTCATTAAATAAAAAAAAAAGGCTGAACAACATTCCATGCACAAAAATACCTTCATAAGAGCTAAGGAAACCAGGTGAGAGATTATTGCACTGGAGTATAGTACAGATATGAGAAAGGACATATTGAAGAGGACAGGAAGGGCAGCTTCCAATTACCAGCATCACCCCTGCCCAACCCAAGGCAGCACAGCATGGAGAGAGGAACCCTCCTCATGGGGAACGGAGAGAGAAGTGAAGACTGATGTTTGCCTCAGAGCCCAACACTGGACCCACCTCAATAAAACTCAGTGTTAGGCAGGCCCCCAGAGACTCAGGCTCCAAGCCACTACCTTCGGACTGAGCCTCCAAGCTTGCCCCACTGCTAATCATACCCCAGCAGATTAGGTATAGCATCAGACTGGTCCAGTGGGCCCATGCTTCAGGCCCACCCCAGAGCCAAGCATACTCTAGCTGTCCCAACTCCAGGCCAGCCCCCACATCCTTAATTATCAGCATGGCACCTGAGGTCCCAATCTCCAAGCCTATAATGGTGCCATACCAGCCACCAAACCACAAAATCCAGGCTGACTCCAGCAGCTTCAGGTTCCAAACCACTTCCAGAATTGGACGGCCTCCAAAGCCCTAGATTTCAATGCTGTGCAGTGCCAGGCTACCCTCCTTAGTCCTAGTCATCAAGTCAACAGTCACAGAACCAGCCTCCAGGCCTGCCCCAGGGCCAGTCCATTTCCCAGTCTCAGATTCTAGGCCCACCAGATGATCCTGGCCCCACAGCCAGACCAGCCCCAATCACCACAGTATCTACACCATACCCATCACCACACAAGCTTCAGTATCCCCAGGCCCTAGGCCAGCACCATAGATCCAGCTTCTAGAGATTTTCCCAGCCTCAGGTCAGCACACTGGTGCCCCAGCTCCAGGCTAGGCCCTGCTGACCCAAGATACAGTACATTCCACCACCAAACAGTCTCTGTAGCCACAGATTTCAGGCCTATCTCAACACCAGGCCATCCCCAGCAACCACAGTCTACACACCATCCAAGGACTCAGACTCCAGGCCTGCCCCAGGCTCCAACCATCCCAGTACTAGGTTCACCACAGCACCAAGTCAGCAGCCCCAGCCTCAATAGACATGGGCTCCAGGCCTTCCAAGTGGCAAGCTAATCCCTGAAGTAACCCCCTCTCCAGCAGACCTAGGATCCAAGTCTGATCCAGTGGACCCAGTGTCCAGGTGGAGCTTGATAGACCCTAACACTGGACCAGGACCCAAAGCCAGGCTCCAGGAGTACCCCTCTGGACCCAGGTTCCAAGTCAGCCCCCAGACCCAGGCCAGCTCTTGTGTACCTAGCTTCTAGGCTAGCCCCCATGGACCCTGCCTCCTGACCAACACCCATACACCCATCCTCCAAGCCAACCCCTATGGACCTATCCTCTAGGCTAGGTTCAAACCAGCCTCTAAGGACCCAAGCTCCACACCTACCCCAGCACCAGGAGCTGAATACGAATATTCCTGGGAACACTAACACCCAGGTAACTACATGCACATGTAAGGGAAATGTTGGGATTACCACTTGCAGATACATCTCTCTGACTGACTCCCAAGCATGTGAGAAATAACTAAAATAGAGCTAAGTTTACCTGTCTTGAGGATAAGGAGACACAAGAAGGCCAGAGTGCAGAGTGGGTGCCTGGAAGTAGGACTGGCAACTTGCCTACTGCCACACCACAAGCACACAGGGGTAGAGATGCCCTTCAGATAGCTAGTCTTTAGTCACAATGAGCAAAACAACAGTACAAAGGCCATGAAAGAATCATCAAATAGAATAATCATAACAACCCTTTTAAAAATGTTGGAAGCATCCAGGCATGGTAGCACACATCTGTAATCTCAGTACTCAAAAGGCTGAGGAAGAAAATCCTGAGTCTGAAGCCATTTTGAAGGGAGTTTGACACTCCAGTTCCTTCCAGGTTCTTGAACCAGGCACCCATATCTTGTAACCAACACACTGAGGCTTCTTTGTTTTGGTTTCTAGTTCATATGTAAGTGGCCACACTGGAGGTGTGTAGCAGAATTGCCTATCTAAAACAGTGAGTGAGTATTCTCAAGGTATCTGCCAGTTTTGTCTAATTGCTTGTTCTAATATACTTTATCTGGTATACTTCGAGTTCATAGTGACATCTTGTGGCCCTTGATATAATTACAAACTGGTCAACACTATAAGCTATATGATTATTTAAATGATGGGAAATTAAATTTTTCATTCCAATAAAAGAGATAATTGCTCTTTCTGGTCCCCTCAAGGAAGTTTCCAGATCACTAGAAACCTGCTCCTCACTAAAGAACAATCCTTGCTACTGTCCTAGGGATCAAAGTCACTGAAATGCAGGGACAAAGTATCCATGACATGCAGTCATCTCACAGCCTACAACCAAAAAACATACCCTATTCCTGGATCAGCAGGAACTTTTCTGGACCATCTGGAAGGATCCTATAATGAATTGGTTGGTCTATTAAGTATCTAGGGCTCATATAGTCTGAAAGACTTAAATTGGAGGGTGATCATTTGGCATGCATACAAAAACTTGAGAAGGGTTTGGGGACTGAGCAGATATTGTGAAAGTGGGTTCCTAATTTCTCTTTGGTTGCTAAGCCATCATAGGAAATGCTGCATGCCTGTATACCAGAGTCTTCAGCATGGTTTTTAAGACTTTAAAGGAAACTTAACTACACACCATCTTAGGCCATCCAAACTGGGACTTACCTTTCTGCTTATTGTGCATGAGTGCAATGGCACCACTTTGTGGTACTTATTCAAAAACATGGAGTAGGATCCTGGACCCCTGGCCCAGGCTGGGTCCAGTCACCATGACAAACATGTACTCTTTGAATGGGATTCTGGTGTTTAGTTTGTTCTTTGTTTGCACCTGTGCTACTTCAAGAAAGGACATCTCAAAACCTGGCTGCTCTCAGAGAAGAAGGGAGTATGAGGTATGTTTTACAAAGCTCCTGTGATTGGAACTAGGTTGTACATTGCTGTGGTCATCGCCAACATTGTAATGACCTTTTACCTTCTGTTTATAAAGTGAATTTCAAAGTCACCAATTGATCAACTGCCAGCAAAGGGGATGGGAGTTAAGATCCTGTCGGAAGCCTGAACCTAACCTAAGATATGACATCACAACATATGTGCCTGCCATATATAGGGGAACATCTTTATGGTCACAAACATTACTTATGCTTCAGAGGACTCCAGAAAATCAACTTCCTTTGATCTATGTGTAAATCAGCTCTCAGAGGCCAGTGTATAGTGTCCAGATAAATTACACTCCCAGTGATAAGATTACATAACTCCTGCTTAAAATCCTGTCACCTGGGCTAGGGTTGTGGCTCAGTAGTAGAGCATTTGCTTTGTATGCTCAAGGCCCTTAGTTCAAACCCTGGCACTATGATAACCTATCACTTATTTTGTTCCTCTGCACCCTCATCAGGATCTTTTGTACTGAGACTCATTAGTGAAGGACTTAGGCTGTGTTCAGACTTCTTGGAAAGACAGAGAATTTCCACAACTGGACTTTTTTTCACTAGTTTTCATGGATATGGCAAATTAGAGATGGAGGGTGCTGGGTGGGAGATAGGAATTTTAAAAGGCCAAGAAACTGTTTGGCTTGAGAAATGTATCTTTTTATCCCCATCTAGGAACCTAAGAGAGCCTGACTCTGACTGCACAAAAGAGAACAGATGAAGCAGCCTGTCATGTGCTGGTAGCTTAAGAGTTTTGCCAAAAGAATCAGAGCTTATTGAAATTTGGGAATTATCTCTAATGAGACCAGAAAGCAGTGACTGAGACAAGAAAATACCTTCTGTTCACCAGTATCCCCAAAGAAGACTTCCCTCGATCAAACAGTACATGAAAAAGGAATCAACTCTTGCTATTTCATAAAGCTTTTTTTCTGTTTTCCAAATTACTTAGCACTAAACTGTTACTCAGTTTTAAATGCCACCATGAGGAGAAAAAGAAACTATTGAAGATATAATTGTTTAATATATTTGCAGTTATGGTAGAAGAAATAAATCAGTATGTCAGTTCATATACTAGTAAATTCATCTAGTATAAGAATTTATTGTGATAATAGATGGAGATTTTGTCACGTTATAAAAAATACAAATTTATTCTTTAAAAATAAAAACAAAAACATGGAGTATTTCACCATCTGTAGGGTTTGAAGTAGCTTTTTTTGTTTCAGTCCTTTCCTCCCCATTCATGTCAAGAAGAGTCCCAGGGAACGGAACCCCTCAATTCAATCCAGAATTCTTTCTTGACCCAGCCTCACTTTAGTGCACAAGGTCGGTATCTACCCACCTTCAGCATCCTCTCCTCCTCTGCCACCACCTTCTACCCACAACTCAGACTCACCGGTCCCTGCTTATGCAGCCATAGCAGCCACCCTGCCAGCAGCTGCCAAACACACAACCAGCCACGGCCAACAACCATCCTACGTCCTTGGCATCCACACCAGTTGGGACCCTCCTTGGTCCTCGACTTGACTCTGTGGGAAGCACAGAAGTGGAAAGCACACACTCCCCAGTTTTGGGGATAAATATTCTAGTCTACAGGTACATCACAGTGGGTATGTAGCACAGGGAATGCCTCCTCACTAAGTAGCCATCCCCTGCTACTGTCTTTTTTAGCAAAAGACAATGAAGACAATTTTGCAGGCAACCCCTTTAACTACCTATATTCCTTACTCACCTTCCACCACATACAGTATCTATCTGCCAGCAGGTTGTCTTCATATGCAATAATTCTCCTTTCAGCAGAATTATATTACTATAATGAGATGTCACCTGCTCAGTCCCCAACTTTGTTGCCCAGGAATTATGTGAAACTCCTCATAACTGCATATTTTACTGGCACTCTTTCACTTCCTAGAAAAGATTTTAAGAAAACTTCAATACTTAGTGCTGACAAATCTTGGTACAGTGGTGGTTCTTATTTAAAATGTGAATGTGGAGATCTGTTGCTGGCTATGCAATAAATAATTTATTTGACATTATGGAACCTGGTCACTTACCTCATTACCTCACCCAATAAGGTGAACTTTACACCTTAACATGAATGTGTATTTGAGCTAAAGGACTGGTAGCCAATATTTACACAGATTATTCTTATGCATATAGTATGTCCCATGGTTTTGTAATGTTATGGAAACAAAGAGGATTTTTACTGCCAGTGGGATCAAGATTAAGAACAGTATTTTGTAGCCTAGTGTGGTGGCACACACTGGTAATCATAGCACTCAGGAGGCTGAGGCAGGAGAACTGCAAGTTCCAGAACAATCTGGGCAACATAACAAGACTCTGTCTCAAAAAAAAAAAAAACGAGTATTTTTGTATTGAAATTATTGAATGCTCTTTTGCTTCCCAATTAGTTGGCTATCATTAAGATTGAAGGACATTCCAAATTGCAGAATGAACATGTTTTAAAAGTCAGCTGATACTGCTACAAAGGCAGCTCAAAATAAAGCACCAATGAGACCAAGATCCTTGTCCTGAGAGCATTAAAAACCACTGTTCATAAGGAAGTTTTACTGAATCTGTGTATCTAAGGTTCAACTTAGTGCCTGCGATGTTAATACTTTTTTGGCAAACTCAGGGAGGTTTTCTAGACTCTAAGAAAAATCTTTGGTATGGTCCTAACATCCTTCCTAAATTTCCTGGTTCCACGGAGAAAAGAATGTTCCAAGCTATACATGATCTAACTTACTGTCCACAAATATGTTAGACTACTAAATAACATTGGTAAGATCAACAACTTTCTAAAGCTATTTCAGCATAGATGAAGTGTCCCACCCATCTAAAATACAATACGGGAAAGCCTACCAAAGCTCCATTTGGGAAATATAAATTACCAACAAACTCATTTTGAAGTATGGCAAGTAGATTTCAGACAATCCCCTCCTATAATGGATGTCAGTACATACTGTTGATGGTACTGAATCTTGCTATGCATAGTTCTTATGCTTAGTTTATAGCTGCTATGGTAATTCTATTCTTAGGAATTTGTTAATTTTGATTGTGCTGTGCCAAACTGGTCAGCTTCCTTGTGTTTTAGATTGTCTATTTTTTGCCATTATTGTCTTAATCACTAAAGAGAGAGGTGAAGTTTTTAGACACAGATATTATACTTATTATCATCACTCAGGTATACAGAGATAATATCTTAGGCAGAATTTCACAATCTCCAGAAACCTCTGGAAATTTAACAAGATGTTGGCTATGCCACCCTAAGCTTCATACCACCCCCAATCATAATGACCCACTGACATGTCCTGCTGTAAACTTTAGCTCCATTATTAAATGTATTTTCAATCCAACCCACCATAGTTGTTGTGTATAACATCACTGTCTGCTATCTGACTTATCTAACTCATTCCAATCAACCAATTTTTTTATATTTATACTTATGTTTTTTCCTCAAAATTTTACCCTTAATACTATCAAGTAGGCCCATGCTGAAACAGAAAAACTAATAAAGCAATACCACAATGGATTGCTCAAAGGTGCAGGTTCAGGTTTAGCCATTGCTCTAGTCCTGACACATGATTTAGTGATCTTCATGAAATAGAGGATATAAGGATACGTATTGAAAGCTGTTGAAAAAAGGGGGGTAGGCAGTAAAGGGGTAAGGGAGAGAAATGGAAGGGGATGAATGGACCAAAGTAAAGAATATTCATGGCAGGGATACACTGAGAAATCCCTTTGAACATCGACTTAAATATTACTAATGAAAGACAGGACTGTAAAATAGGTGCAGAATGTGGGAGGGGTACTTGTAGGAGGGGAAGAAGATTAAGGTAAGAGAATATGGTTGATGGTCTTCATATACTTATACAAAATAGAACAAAGAAACCTCTTGCAATAGTTTTAAGTGGGGCGGAGAGGAGGTCAAAGGGAAGAGATGGTGGGGGTGATCAAATCAATGTATAATATAAGCCTATTTGGAATTGTCACAATGTATCCCCCCATACAATGAATATATCCTAATAAAAAATTAATGAAAAGAAAAAAATGATCTTCGTGAACAAATTGGACAAAACTTTGACAAGGCATAGGCCTTGTATTATGTTTTCAAAAGGGAAAACCTAGGTTTGGTGGCAAATTTGAATCAATGTCAATTACAAAATAATAAAAACTTTCTGGCTTGTATATAATTCTCTAGTTCCAATAACTCTTCTTATACCTGACAAGTGGTCTCAAATGAGGATGATGATGTCTCATTCTTGTGAAGAAGAGTGTTCACAGGTTTCAGAAAAGATAGTATATAGGGGTGTTATGCTCTTTTTCCAAGGAAGTCTCTCTTGGAATTGGGCGAGATATAAAACCAAGCATGGGACTGACTCTTACAAAAATTCCTGGAATTAGGTTGGTATTTTTGGAAACCATTGGTTTCAGAATAAATTTTCACTTTCACTCCAAAACTTACTAGTTATATGGCCTCCTTTAAATGTAAGTCAAATGCCAATAAAAATATTCAACATCCTTAGCCTTAAAGGAAATGCAAATCAGAAGGTAATTGAGGTTCTGTCTCACCCCAGTCAGAATGGCAATCAACAAGAAAACAAATATTCGGTCCCGGGTTTCGGCACCAAAAAAAAAAAAAAAAGAAAACAAATAGGCTCCAGTGGCTCATGCATGTGATCCTAGCTACTTGGGAGGCTAAGATTGGGAGGATCACAGTTCAAAGCCATCCTGGGCAAATAGTTCACAAGACTCCATCTCCAAAATAACCAGAGCAAATTGGGTGGGAGGTGTGGCTCAAGTGTGGAACACCTGCTTTACAAGTGTAAATCCCTGATTCCCTGAGTTCAAACCCCCATCCCATCCACCAAAAGAGAGAGAGAGAGAGAGAGGAGAGAGAGAGAAAGAATAACAAATATTGTCAAGAATGCAGGGAGAAAAGGAACTCTTATACCCCTTATACACAATGGGAATGTAAATTCGCACAGTCACTGTGGAAATCAATATGAAAGTTCCTCAAAAAATTAGGAATAGACCTACTGTATGATCCTACTATACCACTCTGGGCCATATACCCAAAAGAATCTAAGAAGGCATACAATAAAGATGCCTGTGCACCCATGTTTATTGTGGCACTATTCACAATATCCAAGTTTTGGATCAGTCTAGGTGCCCACCAGCAGGTGAATCAACAAAGGAAATGTGGTAGATATACACAATGGGGTTTTATTTAGTCATAGAGAAGAATGAAATCATGTCATTTGCAGCAAAATGGATGGAACTGGTGATCATCATGTTAAACAAAATAAACCATACACAGAATGACAAATATTGCATGTTTTCTCTCATATGTGCAATTTTTTCAAAAAAAAAAGACATGAGAGTAGAAGGGAAACTATTTGGGAAGAGGAAGAGGACCAGTGGGAGGGAAGAGGGGGAACAAGAGAAAAGGTAATAGAGAGTGAATGTGATCAAAGTACATTACATACATGCATTAAAAAGCCATGATGAAACCCATTATTTTGTAGACTTAATATATGCTAATAAAAAAGATGAAAAATGGCAGCTATATGAAGCTACAGAGGGAACACAGAACTCTCTTAGCACTCCATTGATATTTTTTCTTTGAATTTTATTCTCAAGATTCAGCCCTATCCTTGGGCTTATTAGATGGGGTTGAATCTTGAGAATAAAAATCATATTAATTATCTCAATTAATTATAGACTTTGAATGAATTATCGTGAGCTTAGAAATTCCTTTTGATTAGTTCATTCAAGAATGATTAGAGTTATGGAAACAAAGTCATGACACCGAAATTAACAAGGAAAATTGTATATAAACCAGAAAAGGTATATTGTTTCTTGTGGACATGGATTCAAATTTGCCATACAAAGTTTGCCAATTTCATAAAATTTTCTGTTGAAAACATAGATTTGCATATCCAAATTCATTCCAAATCACAGTCCCTCAATTTCAGCACCAACTGACATTTTGGGTCAGGTAATTCTTTGTTATGTGCACTGCCCTGCACACTGTACAATGTTTATCAGCATCCCTGGCCTCTCCTCATTAGAGACTAGCAACCAAAAATGTCTCCAGACATAGCCAAATTTCCCTGAGGTAAAAATCATCCCTGTGTGAGAACCAGTATTTCAAACACACATAAAAGTTTTCCAATCACTGGCATCAGTTCTAAATTTCAAATTTACATAAATTAAATTATATTAAAAAGTCCTTCTCAGGTTGGAGGTGTGGCTCAAGTAGTAGAGTGCTTGCCTGGCAAGTGTTGATTTCAGTCCCCAGTAATGCAAAAAAAAAAAAATCTCCTCAGTAGGTCGTAGGTAATATTTCAAATTAGTCACATGTTGCTAATAGCTACTACATTAGACAATGCAGAGTCAGACTTCCTAAGGTCTGCACCACAGTCTCTATGCTCTGACAATTCAATCAGGCTAATTCATTACAATTCAATTTAACTCACTCATGTTTACGGAAGTATTGTTTCATTAATACCATATCACAAATCCAATAAGCTAGTGGACCTTTTAAAGACCAAGAGCCTTACTGTAGAAGTTGAAACGTGAATATGGCAGAGACCATTGGACAAGTATTTGTTATATTTACCTGATTTGTGATTGTACTGGAGGGGATTTATTGTGACAATTCCAAATAGACTTATACTGTACATTGGTTAGATCATCCCCACTGTCTCTCCCCCTCAACCCCCTTCAGGACCACTTAAAGCAATTGCAAGAGGTTTCATTGTTCTATTTCATATAAGTATATGAAGTACATCAATCATATTCCCTCATCTTCATCTCCTTCATGCATCCTCCCCCCTCCCACAAGTACCCACACACACACACACACACACACACACACACACACACACACACACACTGTACCAATTGATAAACTGTTTTCTTAAGGTAAATAGATGATCCTTAGAAAGAAAAGGACATCATCTCATTTCCAGATCACGGGGTTCTCGTCACCGACACCAAGGCAAACATCTATCGGACCACAGCCTTAGAAAGGAATCAGCAAGATACTGCTTTCACGTTCCATGGTATTTTTCATCCTGAAGGCCTCAAGTATCTGGTAAAACATTTTTTGCAAGATCCTACACCTTGAGTCCTTGCATATTCTCTTCACTAATGCTAATTAGAGTGCCAGAGGCTCAGCAACCTCTGGGAACTGCCATTATCAAAACAGAATTGCATTTACCCCAATAACCATTGTTTAAGTTTATGTTTTTTGCTTTCTGAATCTCTTTCCACCACTGCTTAGCAAACTGAAAAAGGAGCACAACCCTCTCAAGTTTTTCTCATTGAACCTGCAACTTCCAATCAGGATTCAGTGAATATTATGAAAAAGATGTGCTTGGTTGTTCCCCCACCACTCATATCTTGTTTTCACACCAGAGTTAAAAAGAAAGATCAAAAGAATTAAAACAAAAGATAGACTTCCTATGGAAGGCAATTTGGCCTTTTTTTTTTTTCCTTTGGTGGGACTGGGGCTTGAACTGGGGGCATTACAAAGCAGGCACTCTGCCAATTAATCCAAACCTCCAGTCTATTTTGTTCTAGTTATTTTGGAGATGGGGGTCTCTGGAACTATCTGCCCAGGCTACCCTTGAACCATGAGCCTCTCACAACTAGTTCTAGCTGTGTTTACCCATTTTGAATGTGGTTGTCTTTTGAATTACAAATTCTTTCAGGGTCCATTCTATACAAATATTGAAACAAAATATTTACACAATTATTTATTGCACCATTAGTTATTATTGCAAAAATGTGGTAAGCTAAACATCTGTCTCTAATGAATTCATTGTTACTTCTACAAAACAATCTTAAAAAGTAAGGTGAATAGAAAAGACTAACTAGAAGTATATCCATTTAATAGAAATAATCAAGATATTGATTGATATGTATTATGTAATTAAAATTTATCTTACATATGTTTATGTAAGAGAGTATTAAGAGATACTCTTCTTTTTCCTTAGGATTTTATCTAAATCCCTAAAGGTTAGGACATTAGAAGATAAGTACTCCAATATTCTAATACCACAGTGCTGCCAGACACCATATTGGGGATTTAATAAAAGGGACAGTACTGAAGCACTGGCCCTAAACACTCCAATAGGTTTGTGTAAAAAAAAGACTAGAAATTTAATTGAGTTGCTGGAAAGAATAGAAACAAGTCTTTGAGATGAAGAATCCATCTCTTCCAATGGAGAGATTTGATGGGAAGATCAATAAAATAGATATTTGGCAAAACTGACCAAGAAATATTAAGATGCAAAGAAATAAATATGATGTAAAACAGAAACTTTAAGCACAATACAGCATAATATTAAAAGAATTGTATGCTAAGAACTGAAGACCTAAATAAATGGATACTTAGAAAACTTGAAAATGTCAACTTGGGCAAAAAAATACACAATTTAATAGACTAGGAAGTATTAAAGAAAAAGAAACCAAATTATGGAGAGACACTTCATACTTTTGGATGAAATGTTTGATTAGTATAAATACTTCAGTTTTCTCCTTATTTAACCTATAATTACTTTTTAATTGTTTTGTTAGCATAATTACTTGTACAAAGTGAGGGGTTTCATTGTGATATTCCCATACATGCATATTAATGCCCTCTATTACTCTTTCTTATCTCCTGTCCCTCAACCCTTCCCCTTTTTTTAAATTTCTTGCAAATTTTAATGGGTCTTATTATTACCTTTTCATACATGCACACATGTATTTCAATCATATTCTCCCCGACCACCCTCTCTTTTCTCCTCACCTGCTGGTTCCCTCCAGACCAATAGTCCCTCCCTTAGGTTCATGTCATTTTTTTATACTTAGATTTTGAATATGAGAGAAAACATGTAATATTTGTCTTTTTGAATCTTGCCTATTTTCCATCCATTTTCCTGCAAATGACATAATGTTGTTCTTCTTTATGACTGAGTAAAACTCCATTGTGTATGCATACCACGTCTTCTTTACCCATTCATTGGCTCATGAGCACCTAGGCTGATTCCATACTTGGCTGTCATGAATAGTACTGCAATAAACATGGGTGTGCAGATATCACTATTATATACTGACTTACATTCCTTCCAGTATATGCCCAAGAGTGATATAGCAGGATCGTATGGTAATTCCATTTTTAGTATTCTGAAGAATCACCATACTGATTTCCATAGTAGATGCATTAATTTACATTCCCACTAATAGTGTATGGGGGTTCCTCCTCCTACCATATCCTTGCCAACATTTGATGTTGTTTTTAACCTACAATTTCAATGATAAACCTATCAGATTTCCTGTTGTAAATGAACTTTTTTGTACAATTGTACAAAATATTTGTACAGGATATTTGTCAATATTTGTACCGAATAGTAAGGACCAATGAATAGCCAACTCAACCTCTTTATTTTTTTTCATATAAACTATTTATTAACAGAAAGGCCCAGACTCATTTCTTCTTGGACACCCCCACAGTGCATCCACGACGGCCAGTGGTCTTGATGTGCTGGCCTCTGACCCAAAGGCCCCAGAAGTGGTGCAGGCCTCTATGGGCCCTAATCTTTTTCAGTCGCTCCAGGTCTCACAGAGCTTGTTGTCCAGACCATTGGCCAGAACCTGGCTGTATTTTCCATCCTTTACATCCTTCTGTCTGTTTAAGAACCAATCTGGGATCTTGTACTGGTGTGGATTCTGCATAATGGTGATCACATGTTCCACCTCATCCTCGGTGAGTTCTCCAGCCCTCTTGGTGAGGTCAATGTCTGCTTTCCTCAACACCACATGAGCATATCTTCGCCCCACACCCTTAATGGCAGTGATGGCAAAGGCTATTTTCCACCACCCATCAATGTTGGTGTTGAGTACTCGCAAAACGTGCTAGAACTTCTCAGGGATCACTAGAGACATGGCGGCGGTAATGGCGGCGGTGTGTAGGCCTCCAGTGGAAGCTCAACCTCTTTAAAAGAAAAAAGAGTAAAGGTGCCAAGATAATTGCCTTCCCTATGGGAGATATTACAAAGCAATGATAATAAAAAGAATGAGATGAACAAATAAACCAACAGGTCAAAGAAGAGAGCTCAGAGAGAGATACTGTACATTAACACTACAAGGTTGCTACCAAAATCAATGGGAAATGTGTAGATAGTATAGTAGGTTATGGCAATACTAACTCATATATATGCAGAAAACCAATTTGGATCCCTGCCTATTTGGGCAGAGGGTTTAGATTGTTTTTTCTAAAGTTAAAAATGATCCCTAAGGGTTAACTAACACTTGTTAGTGTCTAAACTTTTCTAATTAATAAATTTAAACCAAGTTGAAACTGTTAAGCAGATTTCTCAGTTCAGACTTAAATTTTCATTTTTTCCCTTTTCTGAGGAAAACTTGTCGGTTAATTTGAAATAACTCACTCGAGACAAGTATGTCTTTGGTTGCTGAGATTGCAAGGTAGTGATCAGATGATGCTACAGTTTTCTCTTGAGTGTCCCACCAAAGGTCCAAGTGGTAAAAGTTTGGTTCCCGGGTAGTACTATGGGAGGTGGTAGAGGCCCTAGTGGAAGATCTTTAGGTCATTGGAGGCATGCCCTCAAAGAGGATTGTAGGATTGTGGGAAGAAAAAAGCCTCTTCCTTTTTCTCTTTTTGTACCCCAGCCATGCAGTGAGCAGTTTTGTTTGGTCACACGCTCCCACCTTACCATAGGCCCAAAAGCAACAGGGCCATAGACTGAAATCTCCAAAACTATGAGCCAAAATAAACCATTTCTCTTCATAAGTTGATTATCTCAGGTATTTTGGAGTAATAATAAAAGCTGACTAACACAAATGAGAAATAGTCCTGGCTTTTTTTAACATTTTTGTCTTGTTTCTTTTGTTTCTTTTCTTTTTATTAGCATATATTCATTGTACTGGGGGGATTCGTGTGTCAGTTCTGAATAGCCTTCACTGTACATTTGCTACTTTGCCTTCACCATCTCCCCACCCCCAATCCTCTTCTTCCCCCCTTCAGCAATTGCAAGAGGTTTCATCGTTCTATTTCATATATGTATATGGAGCACATCAGCTATATCCCCCCTCACCTTCATCGTCTGCATTCACCCTGCTTCTTCCTCCCACAAGTACACACACACACACACACACACACACACACACACACACACACTGTACCTATTTTACAGTCCTGTCTTTCATTTTTAATTTCAAAGCGGGTTCTCAGTGTATCCCTGCTGTGAATATACTTTACTTTGGTCAGTTCAACATAGTCTTGGCTTTTTAGTGATATATTATCATGTTAGAAATATTGAGTTCTGCTTATAATGTTACTGAAGAAATATGTGATTTCTAGGGAGTTACTGCATCATAGATATGCCTGTTTGAATTCTGGTATTTGACCAATAATCCAATTGATCAAAGAGATTGTAATACTATGACTTGAGTGTTGCCTTTTCATTGCTTTGTTAACCACCATGTCAATAGTCTGCAACCCAACTTTTCTTTTAACAAAATTAGAACAATTTTGGCTTCCCAAACTTTGTATTTGCATAGGTTAAACTGCCATATTTGTACAGTGTGAATAATGTTTAAACTGAAAATTCTATGAAACTTAATTTTTCAAAGACTTTTTTAAATAATAGTAGAACTAAAAAATAAATTACTGGCCAGGGCCTTCTTGTATGATGCAACCCAATAAAGTAAGAGTAATACTGAGGAGGAATAGATGACCCTGGAGAACATATGCAGAAGCAAAGCAGCTTCCTACTTAAGAGTCTCCCCAGGGTCTTCCCTCATTCTCCAAGGTCTAGAGCTGAGATTGAGTCCCTCTGGCCATTGTCATTTGTAATGCAGAGTCAAAGAAAGCTTTCCTTTGGACAGAAAGACTATGGGGATATTTCCTTGCTCACATGTTCCTCCCCTACAACCTCTAAAGGAAGGACAAAGGCAAGTGAAGCCCACAGAACCCTAGTCATATCTATGGGTTTTGCTCCACTGTTGAAAAGGATGCCATACCGGTATCCTCCACTAAGGGCAGCTGTTGTTGGCTAATGGAGTCCAGGTAAAGACAAATATTCTCATTCGATTCTACCTTTCCCTAAAACTACCCACTCTGGTAACCTGAGGGTTTAGATTGTCTTTTCTAAAGTTAAAAATGATCCCTAAGGGTTAACTAACACTTGTTAGTGTCTAAACTTTTCTAATTAATAAATTTAAACCAAGTTGAAACTGTTAAGCAGATTTCTCAGTTCAGACTTAAATTTTCATTTTTTCCCTTTTCTGAGGAAAACTTGTCGGTTAATTTGAAATAACTCACTAGAGACAAGTATGTCTTTGGTTGCTGAGATTGCAAGGTAGTGATCAGATGATGCTACGGTTTTCTCTTGAGTGTCCCACCAAAGGTCCAAGTGGTAAAAGTTTGGTTCCCGGGTAGTACTATGGGAGGTGGTAGAGGCCCTAGTGGAAGATCTTTAGGTCATTGGAGGCATGCCCTCAAAGAGGATTGAACAGAGATCAGATATTCATTTATTGCCTTTCTAAGTTATCCTGCAAAAGGAAAAGAGGTAGCCACTTTACCTTCTTCAGGTCAAGACTAACCCTGTAACTGTCCTTTTGACAGGTGTTCCTTTCTCTTTTTACTTCTCAACTTCCATAGTACACAGAAGTTGGTCCAATTTTGATTTCACTTTATCCAAATTCACCAGTACCAATTCAGAAAGCATCTCAGTCTTTGTGGATTCTTATGTTAAGTCCTGAGATTACAGAGACAGCAAAGGACATCATAGATTCACAGAACCCTGGAATGGGAAAACCTTGGAAGGATTGATATGCACGGTTCTTGCCTCCATTTTGAGGGCTACGTGCTGTCTGGCTCCCATGAAACTGTGCGCCACTTCAACTTGGATTAGCACAGAAAGGGGAAAGGGTTTCTATTTAGTAGCAAAGACACCCAAAAATCATTTCCCCTTCTTTAGAATTCCTATGATATAATGGACTTTGAAACCATCTAGTTTTTCCAGATTGTTTTTTTAAAAACGAAAAGCTTAAGTGACTAAACGACCTGTATCATCATCAGGTGTCACAATACCTCTGTCAATCATTCAAACATTCGTCATGGTCTATCAACCAGAAAGTCAGCCAAAATGTTTACTGCTGATTCACTATGCCAGCCAGCCCTCCTGTGGTTTGAGATCGGCTCCCTTTGGAACCAGAGATCAGTACTTCTCAGCATCCTGGAGTCTACCCTCAGCTCCCTTCCTTTCCTTCTCCAGTGAGTAACTCTTGTTCTCATCTTTTTCCTTTCTAGGTCTGATTCTCTACACCCTTCCTCCTTACCTTCTTCACTTTGGCCATTAGGTTACTGCCCTGAGCTATAGGAAGTGCTGATGAAGTCCGACAGAGCAGAGACTTCTATGTAGTCTGTCCTGGGTCACCTCCGAGCTTTACTCATAACCCCTGAAACAGATAGCCCACTTGAGCACTCTTTTCATTCTCATCTCTCTGAAAGGATTCTTGAGTGTTTCATGGAAGTTAGGAATGTGACCAAAGTCACTATGTTTATTCTCCTAGGACTATCCAACAACCCTCAGACCCAGGTACTACTCTTTGTGCTGTTCTTAATGATTTACCTCTTAACGCTCCTGGGGAATCTGCTGATGCTGCTAGTGATCATCACAGATTCCCACCTCCACACACCCATGTACTTCTTCCTGAGACATCTCTCCTTCCTGGATGCTTTCTATTCCTCCATCATTGTGCCTAAACTGCTAGAGAACCTTCTTGCTAAGTGGAAGACTATATCCTTCCTTGGATGTTTCACCCAGATTTTCCTGGTCATATTTTCTGGGTCAACTGAAGCCTGTCTTCTTTCTGTCATGGCCTATGATCGTTTCCAGGCTGTGTGCCACCCTCTGTTGTATGTGGTAACTATGAACAGGAAGGTGTGTATTGGTCTGGTAAGTGCATCCTGGGCCATAGGAATGAGTACTGGACTAATTAACACTTTCCTCCTAGCTCAGCAGCAATTCTGTGGCCCCAACCTCATCCACAATTTTGCCTGTGAGCTTCCCCCAGTGCTCTTATTGGCCTGTTCTGACACGTACACTAGTCTTGCCTCTATCTTGACCACCATGGTAGTCCTGGGCCTTTGCACTTTTGTCCTATTGCTGGGTTCCTACATCTGTATAATCATGACAGCCCTGGGGATCAACTCTGCCACAGGTCGGAGCAAGATCTTCTACACCTGTTCTTCTCACTTCCTTGTGGTCACCATATTTTATGGTTCAGGAATATTCAGGTATGTTGTACTATACTTCTTAAATATAAACATTACATATTCTTCACTCTAAGTGCTCTTAGTCTGTAGAACAGAGACTTGCAATGAAGCAGGAAAAGAATCAGACTGGAATTTATGAGGCTTGAGCTCTAGTCTGGCTCTGCTGTGGACTGTGTGGTTTATAAAGAATCCATTTTTGTTCTGAGGCTCGATTGTCTATTCTAAAAAATGAGTTTGGACAAAAATTAAAGATTTTTTTACTTTATTAAGATGTAATTTGGGAATTCTCAAAAAATTACAAACCCTTGATAGATTTTTATTTAGTACTAGACAAAAAAATAAAGCATATTAAAATAGATTTCATTTTTCTTTCTCACTGGAAGATGATGCTTCAAAGTTTGTTTGTGCTGTAACTATTTATTAGGCACCAACTATACCGCAAACTTCTTTACATAGACAAGCTCAATTTTCGTACACATCACACTACAGGAATTAATATTATTGACCCCATTTCTTTACCATTTTCAGGTAAAGAACTTGAGTCTAAGGAATGACCAGATAATTTCTCAAAGGTCCAGAACAAGTCAGTTGAGGAGCCAGCTGAGAAAAATCTCATGCTGTTTCTGACCATGCTTCTCTCAAACCTAAACATCTCCAGCCAGTGAGTCCTCCCTTACCAGGAGACAGAATAAACAATGCCTATGCTCCCTCACTAATAAACTGGACGTGGACTTGCACAGATTGCTCAATTCTTTTCTCACCTGCTGTGACTTGGAGAAAAGTAAGAGGGTGTAAATGGATGATAAGGAATAGTTCAACAGAGTTCACCTGATCCTGAAGACAAATACCACCTCCCTTTATCCTAGTTTCCTCATATGTCCTAAAGTAACAATAGGATTTCTCCAACATACTTCACAGGAATGTTAGAAAGGATAAATAGATTATTTTAAATGTCAATAAGATGAATTATCATAGAAAACACCAGAATCAACAAAGAACATTTTGCGATATTCTACACTAATTCCAATGACTATGGTACTCTTGAAAAATATAATGATTCTTCTTTGAGAAATAGCCCCAAAATTTAATCTTATTATTTTGGAATCATATCTTTTGCTTAGCACATTGTTATCTTCCACTTTATATGCTTGTCTTAGCTTCTTTTCCAAACCAAAGAAAAATGTTTGTTCCACTAAGCACTATAAAAATAACATGCTCTAGAGCTGGTGGAGTGGCTCAAGTGACAGAGGGCTTGCCTAGCAAGTGTTAAGCCTGAGTTCAAACCCCAGTACCACCATCAAAAAAAATAATATGCTGTGATCTTAAGAGTAACTCTAAGAGTTGTAGATATTGGGAACAGTATCTTCAACTAAGCATACAGTTTTGCAAAAAAAAAAAGTCAACACAAAATAAGAACATAGTGTGTCTATACTTTTGTGTATAGAGAGGGGAAAAGAGAAAAATTCATATTATCGTAACTATTAGATAAGATGCTTTATATGAATTCAGGGATATGTAAAGCATAAGATTATTTTATTAGTTCTCTTCTAGCCTGCAGCTCTTGATATGCTGCAGAAGTTCTTTTATTCCTTGGGGAAGCTCCTATAACTCACTTGTGTCTGGAGGCATTTGAAGGCAGAAACGACTGACCTCTTACTGATCAGTCATGTCTAGATGCTGCCACAAGTGATAGTTGACTCAGTGCTGAGGACCCCCTTTGCAGAACTGGCAGAAATAGGATGGACCATTACTGTCAAAAGTATTGTGACAATTGTCTTAACTCAGTTTGCTCCTTTGTGTAATTCCCTACAAGGTACATGACTCCAGCATCCAGCTCAGCCCTGAAGCAAGTGCTTTCCATGCAGTACAGTGTGGTGACCCCACTGGTAAATCCCTTCATCTACAGCCTGCAGAACAAGGAAGTGAAGGCAGCTCTGCTGAGAATGCTGACCAAGAAGTCCAGGATGATCTTCTAATCCAAAGTCTACTTCCTCACCGAGAAGAAAAGTTATGGAAAGAAGAGGCAAAGAGTTTTGCCACTCAGCTATCTCAGCATTCCAAAACAGATTTAGTTTCTCTTCCTCTGATGCCCTGTCTCCAATCAAGAGAAATTAAGAACCTCATAAAGCAGGTGACACCCATCCACAGGAGGCCCACTCGGTATACTAGAAAATCCTCAGCGCTTCACTTGACATTTCTACAAACATTGATTTTTCCTCTTACTTCTTATCTTTTCTACCATTCCCCTTTCCCCTTCTGCTTCTTTCTGCTTCTCCCTTTTACTTTTCTCAGTAGATAGATAGATGATAGATGATAGGTTGATAGATAGATTCATATTATATATTATATATATATATATATATATATATATATATATTACAAATCAACCTTATGGGACCACTAGCAAATATCCTGCCACAGGATATCTGGGAGGGTCCCATCTTGGCAGTGCAAAACCCAATGCCTCTTTTGTTCCCATCCCAAAAGATCCCTAGCAAGATCTAAATTTCCATAATATCTTAGAAAGAGTAAATTAAGTGCGTCTACTCCTGTCTTCATTCTTAAAAAGTAGAAAATCCTCAATAATTCTTTCTGGGCAACTTCAGGAATGAATGAAGGAATGAGTGATGTATCCATCTGAAGAGACCTTTCTCCGCAGGATCCTCAGAAGTGGGAGGAGTTGAGTATCCCCTTCTAAAACATCAGTGTCCTGAGGGCAGGACCTCTGTCTAATAGTTTCTACATCCCCCACATCTATACATCTTGCCACCTAATAGGTTTTGTTACATAAATGAAAAAAATGAGTGAATGAAATATAAGGGGAAGTGAGAGGATACATGAAAGGGGACATTTAATATTATGTAGTAAAACTCCTACCTTTGTGGGAGGTGTCAGAGTATTATAGAACATAGGAGAAATCCCAAGAGGAGAAAGAGACTCCATATCATTGGGCACCAGCCTGAGTCCTTCTCACCCAGAGCTCAATGAATTCTCTGCACTCTGTCATTTCCCTGAGCCTCCCCACCTCACACCTGAACATGGACCACTTCAGATTCCTACCTGCTTTGGGGCCTCGTTCCAGGCCTAAAGGAAAGAGAAGTTGGAGAAAGCAAAGCAAATTCCCAGCTGTCATCCTATTAGATATCCAACTCCCAAAAAATTTCTCAGGAAGAGAACATTTCCCTGTCCTGCTTCTACCCAAAGGCCAAGAGGTCTGCAGTGGTCAGGACTGCTTCCAATAAGGGATGGGGTATAGCTCAGTGCTAGAGCTCTTGCTTACCACTTAGTATTTGTGAGACCTGGGTTCAATCCTCAGCACCCACACCCCAAAAAAAGGCTACTTCCATTCCAAAAGGAAAAACAGACTTGATCATGCCATAGTGATATATCTGTCATCATATCAGATGATATATATCTATCGCCATGACCTGACATAATGATAGAATGTAAATTACCTTGATTATGGTGATTATTTCACAATTACATGTATAGCAAAACATCAAGTTGTAATATATATATATATATATATATATAATTTTTACTTGAAAGAAGGAAGAGGAAAAGAGGAACTATTACCAGTGACTCTGTATGTCATAAAGATGCTCTAGTCACACATGACTTGATAAAGTAGGCAACTTTTAATTTATTTTCTCAAGAGAATTCAGTGGATGCCATGTTAAACACTAAATAAAAGAAATATAGAAAAAAGTGTGAGAAAACAAATTTGGATTTGGAGTAAGAATTTGCCTAAGAATTACAAATGCTAACCCCAAATGCCTTCGAGTGTTGCTTGTACCAAAGAACATGGCAATTAGTTTTATTTGCTTTACTTCATGGATCATTTTATCATTTAATACAATAAATTTCAGCTGAGTAAAAGTACATAAAAATTGCTCCACAGTACTGATATACAGTAGGGAGTTTATAAACATTTGGATGATTATCTACTATAACAACAACAAAATGGATTTTTTTAAACTACTGCTTGCATAGCAGCTCCCTGGCTTCTATCTATTCTTCATCCTCCAACCATCAGGCTAAGATCTTCACTATAGATAAATTTCTTATTATCAAGTTCCATTAGCTTCCTGAAGATCATGGCTTCATATATAAGTGTACTTGTCCTGATCTCTGTAGGATGAAGGCCAGTACTATGGTTTGGATGTTGAATGTCCCCCCAAAGGTCCTTATGCTAAGGTTTGGCCCTCAGGGTAGCAGTATTGGGAGGTGCTATGAATATTTAAGAGGAGGCCGATGCTCATAATCCTAGCTATTCAGGAGATGGAGATCAAGAGGATTGCTGTTCAAGGTCAGCCCGGGCAAAGAGTTGGTGAAACCCCATCTCAACCAATAAAAACTGAGCCTTGTGGTATGTGTCTGTCATCCCAGCTATGCAGGAAGCATAAATAGGAGGATTGCAGTCCAAGCCAGCCAGGACATAAATGCGAGATCCTATTCAAAAAAATACCTAAAGCAAAAACAGCTGGTGTCAAGACTGTGAGTGCAAACCCCAGTACCACAAAAAAAAAAAGAAAGAAAAAGAAAAAACCAAAGGTGGGACCTAATGGAGCTCCTTAGGTCTTTGAGGCTGTGCCTCAAAGGATATTACAGAACCCCAGTCTCCCAGTCTCCCTCTCTCTCTCTCTCTCTCTCTCTCTCTCTCTCTCTCTCTCTCTCTATTCTTCTTCTTCTCCTCCTTCTTCCCCTCCCCTGTCTTTCTTGTCCCCCTCCTTTTCCTTCTCTTCCCCCTGCCTGCATCAATCCTCCAATTTGAGACATAACTATTTGATCCTACTTGGCTCCTGTCATATCCCACTGACCTTACCAGAGACCAGATCAATGAATTGTGTACTAAATCACTGTTTTTCTCTGTATAAATATACTACTATTATTTCATAGCAGTAATACAAAGTTGACTAATTCAACCAGGACTGTGAGGGTAACCAGAACAGCCCCAGCTTTAATGGCCTTCCTGCTCTAGCCTCGTGATGGAGTTGGTCCCTCATATTCTCCAAGCATGGGGCAAGTTAATTGGCAAGAGGTAAATACGGGAGGTCAGAGGCCAGAATGTCCATCAACTCTGCACCTTCACATACACCCATGCACAGGCCATGTCTAAAACCCTGAAAATTTGGGGGAAATGTTTTATCCTGTCATTAGGAAGGGAATAAAATGAAATGCCACTGGAGATACAACATGTTGAGTTTAAATTCACATTAAAATGATATGACTAATACCAAGTTATTTCCTGAGAGTGCGTTTTCATTAGATATAGGATGGATGGCCTCCCTACCCCTTTCTAGACTTGTAGGTCCTTAAACATGGGGGCTCCATTTGGAAGCTGATGGTTTCCAAGACAAGGGAAGCATGATCTGACTGTATAAAGCCCCAAAGGGTGTTGGGATGGGAAAAGTGCAATCAGCAATATTAGACATCTTAGACAAGCAAGGAATACAGAAAAAGAAGTGGAATTCATTCCAAGTTAATTCATAAATGTGGGAAATTAAAATGTACTTTTGAACTGCTGGATTGTCAAAGCAAGAACAATAAGAGAAGAGATCTCAGAAAGCAATCAAGGCACAGAGGTCAGAGAGGACCTGCATACTCAGACTATCAATGAGTAGCACAAACTTCAGGACCTAAATTTTGTGATTCTTCTTCTTCCACATATCCCATATTCATTAAAATAAATAAGGTTCTGCACACATCCTACTTATACACAAGCAAAGTGCAAGGAATATTAGTGGAGCAGAATCATTGAGCTGATTATAAGTGTCCCTGTATATTTTTTTATTTCCAGAGAGGGAGTTCCTTTCAAGCCATCCATTTTAGATTCTCAGAGCAGCTGCCCATTCTTTCCTTTTCTCATCCCACATCTCCAGCTGTCAAACTATCACCCATACTTCAAAACCAGCTTAAATTCCATCCCTTCCATGTGAGGTATGCTGTGCACACCTGTAATCTCAGCACTCCAAAGGTTGAGACAGAAGGATTGCAAGTGGGAAGCCAGCCTGGTCAATATAGCAAGATACTGTCTCAAAAGAAAAGTCCACCCCTTCCCTAAATTTTTTCTTAATCTCTTTTTTCAATATCCTCCAAATATAAATTATCTTTCTTTTTATGAATGTGCAGGGCACATTTCTAACCTCTCTCATGAAGCTTATGACACAATTCTTTGTATTACAACTATTTGTTAATGTTTATATTTCTCTCCTTTTAGTCCTTGAGTTACAAGAAACTTTTAGCAACTTGGATTCTCTCTGTGGTCCCTTAAATATACTAGATGACCAATAAAATTTGTTGAATTGATACAGGAGGTAACTATCTTTCTGCAGTAAGTTTAGCCTGCTTCTTAGGTAGATATGGGAGGTGACTATAACCTATGTCTTCAATGCCCCTCCACCTCCTCCCTTTCCCTGTGGGAAGAAAATATAGCCAGCCACTCCAAATCAGGCCCTTTATTTAGGACAGAGGTGGAATCTCTTGCTGTAGTGAAAGTGCCATCGGGACACTGAGCAAGGGTCTAAAGTCTAGTGTACCAATCATGCATCCCTGGAGAATACTCCTCAGGAATCCAGTGATGTCACTACAGGGTCCAGGGTTCAGAGACAAATCAGCTTCATGGGGTATAAAGAAGCAAACTGAGGTAGCATTAGGGAAGAGGAATTCCAGGGGCACAGGGAGGGCAGGAGCGTCAGGATAGCAAGCACTCACAATGTCTCACAGCGCCACTGTTCCAGCTTCTCCGAGCAGAGTGCTTTATGGGCCAACCTGATGATGAGAAAGGGACAAGGTGAGTTGACTGGCTGAATCTTAGCTTCATCCTCAGGAGGGCCTATGTGGATATAAATTACAGAAAGGCTTCCCTAGACAGATGGCAAGGGCTTCTATATCACCTAGTGGAGTAAGTTACACTAAAAAAACTCCAAGAAAAGTGTAGGGGTAGAAGAGATATGCAATGATAACAAAGGCTTGTGAGTTTTTTAGTTTTTATGGTTATTTTTCTGTTGATGCTGTTTTTGTTTTTTTGATGGCACTGGGGTTTGAACTTAGGGCCTCATGCTTGCTAGGAAGGCACAATACAGCTTGAGCCACCCTTCCAGCCTTTTTGCTCTGGTTATTTTAGAGATGGGGTCTCATTTTTGCCCAGGCCATGATCCTTCTACTTTACGTCTCCCACCGTTTCTGGGACAACAGGTGCGGGCCACCACGCCCAGCTTTTTTTCCACCATGCCCCAACTTTTTTCCCCAGGCTAACCTGGAACTGAGATCCTCCCAATCTCAGCCTCCTGTGCAGCTTAGATGACAGGTGCATGCCACCATGCCCAGGTATTGGTTGACATGGTGGTCTCAGACCTTTTTCCCAGACTGGCCTCAAACCATGATTCTATTGCTCTCAACCTCCCAAGTAGTTAGAATTATAGGCGTGAGCCACAGGAACCCAGCTCAAAGGCCAACTGTAAGGTATAGGACTTGACCAGGTGAAGGAAGACTGAATATCAGCCTTCCACTAGGGAACTCCTTACTGGAAAGTTGTCACACAGGAGTGGAACAAAGGAGGCTTAAATAATGGAACCCTGAGTCTGGCAGATGAATTTTGTTTTGGAAACTATACCCAAGATTAAATGACCAGGAGATAGAGAGAGAGAAAATGAAGGGGAATAACAAAGAGGTGAGGGAAAGGACGATGGGGGAAAATAGAAAATCTAATGAGAATTCACCAGTAGCCAATTCCTCTGATATCCAGGATCTTCTTGACACACATTATGTCATCAGTGAGGTCATCATCCAGGAACTCTAGCAGAAGTTGCAAGGAAAGGAATGAGAGAGATAAGACATATTACCCAGACAGGTAATAAGTTCCCCTATTCCCTGGGTCTGGTGGGTTTGTTTCTCTGAACTGAAGGCTTATGCCTAGTGTCTTTCTATATGAAAAGCCAATACAGTAACACCCCCTGGGGAGAGACTTCCTTCACTTCCCTGGGACATTTCTGGAAGAATCATCAGCTTTATGTACTGGCACTCTGCATGCACAGTTTCAGACTTTGAGACTCCCGAACAGTTCAGATTGCCTACCCAAGCTTCAGGAGACCATCTGTGCATTTGACGATCAAGAAAATTCCAAAGATTCTTACTTAGCACTTTTGCTTCAAATTGCACAGTTTTTGTGGCAATGAAGCCAGAAATATACTTGATGACAAAAAGGATATTACCCCAGGGAAAGACTGCAGGAAAACAGAGAAACAGAGTGTAAAAGGCTACTCACTGTCACAGGAGATGTCACAAATATTCCTTGACTGAGGGATCTGGCTACTCCCACACCACAATTTATTACTGATCTGGAAGAGTCCATACTCTGTGCTCCCATTATTTTTGACTATGGCTTGTGTGTCATAACCACTGGTATGAAATAAGATACAGGCCCCTGAGGGAAATATAAGAAAGAGGTGTCACAGAGGATCTGCATAAATTATGAACTATAGTTCCCAGACACATACACACAAAAAGGCAGCCAATCTCCCAAGGTGGCAAAGCATAGAGTATCTTGATGTGATCAGATGAGGAGAGTTCCAAAACGGATCAGACAATGGGAGAAAGGAAGGGAAAACCAACTGAATAAAGAGTACATGAACAACAGAGAATATAAGAAAATGGTTAGGTAATTAAATGAAAACAGAAGAAAAAAAACAGATGAAGGAGAGACAGATGAGAAGTGAATGAAGCAAGGAAGCAGAGAACTCACATTCTGGCAAAGTGATGCCTCCATAGTCATTCAAGTCTTTCAGCACATGAGGCAGCTCACACTTTGTAAGTTGCTCAGCCTGAGTAGCAGGGAACAAGATGCTCACCAGGAACAGGGGGACAAAAGACACCATTATGGCTGCCCCCAAGAATCTGAAATGGGGGCACCACTCAGCTTCACCTCCTTTTATTCATGGAGAACACCTCAGGAGCCTTCATGCCAAGACTGAACCTGCCAGCTTCCTTCCATAATTTCACCCTACTTTTCCTCCTCACCCCAAGTATCTAGTCAATACCAAGTATTGTTCTCTGCCCAAACACAGGTCCATGCGTGATCATGTTTCCCATCTGGCTTTGTTTATACCTTTGTTTCTCATAGGGTTAGTTCTAGGAAGCAAGACGTCTCCACTCTACTTTAGGAACAATGGTGCCCTTTGTCCAAGGACAACCCCAGTAAGGCAAGTAGAATCTACAATAAGAGTTCATAGTCAACTCTCTTCTTCCCCCTAAAGACATGCAGAACGTGGAAATGGAGTGTATGTCATCACATTCCAGGATCAGAGTTTGCATTTGTCTAGCTAACCCAGCCATGGAATAAAGTCCAAGAAGAGTCCCTTGATGTGGTGGTTCATGGCTAAAGACTCAAAAATAGGGATAGAACATGGGGACATAGACTATGAGAATCAAATATAACTTGAATCCCAAGTTGGATCCTACATAGGAAAATAAATTCTTTGAAAAAGAAGTATGAAAGTATCTAGCCATCTTATGGGCTATTCTCAGGCTCTGGACCCCCAACCAGCACCACCATAAATAGCTAAATACTACTTTGGCATGAAGACACTGTATAAATCCAAGACTAGTAGCTCGGAATACATTTGTTCATGGATGAGTAAATTTGTGGATAGCCTCAGAACTGATCACAGGAAAATGGGAAAAGGGTAACCCAAGCCAAAGGGAAGGTTAGGCCTTAAGCACTTTAATATTGGACAAGGATATATCTGAAGTCTATAAAACAAGTTCCTGATTCTGAACTATAAAGTCAGCACCTCTGAGCAGGTAGGGTTGAGGGTGCCAGTTCTGAATAATTCCTTTAATTTACTGTTATCAAGCTTTATATTCATGGTACCAGTAGCTTTTATCCTCCCTCATGCCAGTTCTTTTTTTGTTATTACTATTATTATTATTATTAACATATTATAGTTGTACAGGGGATACATGTGACACTTACATAAGTACTTACAATATATCTTAATTAGATTCACTCCCTGCATCTTTCTCCTTTATCCCACTTCCCCCTTCTTACAACAATTTGAACAGGTTTCATTGCTCTATTTTCATGCATAAATACAAAATATTTTCACCATATTAGCCCTCCTTTGCCCTTTCCTTATGCCCTCCCCCTGATATCTACCCTCAGGCAAAACCTGTTTTACCTTCTCTGTCCTTTTAAAAAAAAAAGACATTCTTGTTAGTTTATGATAGTTATACAGGGGGGTTCATTGTGACATTTTCATATGTACATGTATTATACTCCAAACTGGTTCATCCCCTCCATTATTCTCCCTTCTACCATAGTTGTCCTTCTTATCGTAATTTCAACAAGGTTCAATGTTCCAAGTTCATACATGTATAGAAAGTACATCAACCATATTCACCTTCTTTACTGTCTTCATTTACTCTTTCCCTTCCACTAGTTATGCCAGTTCTTATCCTCTTTATCCCAGTTTTTTTGTTTGTTTGTTTGTTTGTTTTGATCTTGGGTTTTTTTTTTTTGGCAGTACTGGGCCTTGAACTCAAGGCTTTCCACTTGTGAGGCCGACAGGCAGGCACTCTACCATTAGAGCCACACCTCTGGCCCTTTTTATTCTGGTTATTTTGGAGATAGGCTCTTGCTTTTTGCCCAGGCCAGCATGGACCACAGCTCTAATCCATGTAGCTGGATGACATGAGTGCACCAATGTGCCCAGCTGTTGGTTGAGATGGGATCTTATAAACTTTTTGCCAGGGCTGGCCTCGAACCACTATCCTCACAATCTCAGCCTCCCAAGTAGGTAGAATTACAGCCATGAACCACCATGCTCAGCCTTTATCTTAATTTCTAAACCTGATTTCTTACATGTCAGGAGGCATCCATCCCACTCAAACTATTTAAGACTTACAAACTGAATATTTCCAAATTGTTATTACCTACACATCTTCAGAGTCCAAGAAGCTCTTCTCAGTTTTATACCATCTTCTATACTGTGGATAAGCAGTATATGAAGTAGCATGAATGAAGATAATGTGGAAGATGTAGGAAGCCAAGAGAGATGAGCATAAAATCCCGATAGGAAGGAGACACATGTTCAGAAACACAGCACAAGGTCATCACTACTTTTCTCCTCTACTCTATCCAGAGGCAATGGGAGGGTGTATGACAAGAATAGGAATTCTACCACACTGAGCAAGTTTTGTGCGGAATATAGCCATGGATTAGAGGATGACCTTGAGCCATACAGGAGAGGGACAGATAGAAAAGCTAGTCCTGAGGACTAGTCTTTGCAATAGGGGAGTCTTGCATAAAATAACTCCTGGTCTGGGCTATGAATTAAGTACCTATGATGGAATAAAATGGTAGGCCAGGGTCTTTGGAATCAGGGGGCTTTCTACACTTCTAGTCAAGTCAAAACCTAAGGCAGCAGTCTGCTTGCCTATAATATAATTATATCTCTGCCTTTCTCCATAAGCAATAAAAAGTAGCATACAGGCCAGGAATCCTAGCTAAGTGCAGAAGAGAAAAGTAAATGTGCATCAAGCCAAAAGGAACCACTATTTCCTTAAAAATGTTTGCAAAATAGGATATCTGGGGTCATCTGAAAAAGAGGATAGATAGCTAATGAGAACAATGGCAAACATTCAGAGAAAGGTGGAGGTTAATAGGATATCTGGGGTCATCTGAAAAAGAGGATAGATAGCTAATGAGAACAATGGCAAACATTCAGAGAAAGGTGGAGGTTCTTAGAGATGGTCCAAAGGAGAACAAGAAACAATGACCATGCACTGAAAGAGGAAGTGTATGGAAAGACGTAAGCATAGCAACAGAGGAAAGTTCCTGCCTGTCTAGGTGCTCCTGAGGTCTAAATCAAAGTGGTTCCAATATACTTTCCTGGATTTTTTCAAGATATCCTAGAAAGATTTGTTCATTTCCTCAAATACTGTGGTAAAAATCAAAATTTCTAAAACCAGGAATCATCTTTTGGAAGCACTTCTAAAAATTCAGGAATCCAAGGCATCTGCTTCAAAACACATTTGCTGTTGAAACTGTAGTTTTTAAGTAAATGGTGGTTAGAGAAAGCCTAGGACTATTTGAAGGGAACCCCCTGAGGGTAACAATAATATTGATCCTTCCTTCTCATAGTTGATATCTTCACTTTGTTCTACTTCATCTCATAATTCAGGAAAATTACTAGGTTGAGAATGGAGCTAGTTCTTGAACTTGAAACCCAAATTTCACATGCAACTAAATTAAAGTTAATTAAAGCAATTAATTTAAAGAGGAAGTAATTTCTACTGACACTTTTCTTTTTTGGTTATTCATACAAAAGTCTCTGCAAAGTCATTTAGCACTGTGGATCGCGCTCTATTTCCACACTGAAGGCCTACTATCAATTTATGTAAGATTATTTAAACTAGTGTATCTGCATTACTATTCATATAAGTGCTTTTATACTTAAATGAACCATTGATTCATTTTGTGAACTGGGAATAGTATCAACAAAAAATGAAAATGCATAAATTCAAATCATAATATACAAATGATTTTTAAATATAGTAATCAAAATGAATTTTACTTTCAATTGAATATTAGCTAAAACAAACTGACGCACATGTAATTACAAAAAGAGGTACTAAATTTCTATGTAAATACTAAACACACTTTTCACTTTCAATTTATACCATGTTCGTTTTCATATAAATGTATCTCTACATAATTTTACATCAATACCCTCAATAGAACCTTTTGTGCTATATTGTGGTGAACGTGGCACTGACTGCTCTCCTTTTTGGACCGGCTTCTCTCTGTCCGTCCTCATTTCTTCCCTGCCTCATGTTATTCAGTGCTCTCACATTAACAATCTACCATATGTCAGTCGATATTTCTATCAATTATCATATTTATATACATATTGTTTTTGCTATTCATTTTCAAATTTTAATCCATCTGCAATTCTGTCTAGTTTCTCTCTTCTGTTCAACTTGTTATATTTGTTTGTTCTAACACAAATACTTTATTTATTGCATTGCAGTGCCATTTTAGTATGCTTTGCTATCTGATTTGACAAATTTGTGTTCTTTTTCTTTTTTGAATGTGGGTGTCATCCTTGCTCATGCTAATCTTCTTTGTATGGTTCCAATTTTAGTATATGCGCTGCTGAAGCAAGCATGTTGTTTGCTTTTTCTTAGAAAATGAATTAAACATTCTATTTCCAAAAAGAATTTAATCCTACAGAAAAGTTGTGAAAACATTATAATAAACTCGCCTGTCCCCTTCCTTGTACAGTCGCCTAATGACAATACTTTTGCCATGTTTTCATCTTCTTCCTCATATTCTAATGATGTTAATTCTTTTTCAAAATATGCTTATCTATGCTAATTTCATTTCCATGTAAATCTTAATATATTTTATCTAATTTCCTCCACTGAAAGCCTATTGTGGTTCAAATTAGAATTGCATACAATATACATAGTGTCTTTTAGAAAAGTAACCTCTTGATATCAACTCTTTAATCTCAGAATGTGCATATTTTTCCTTTGTTCAAATTTTATTTTATATACTTCAGTAAAATTTTATAGCACTGTACATATAGATTCAGTGCCTGTTCAAGTAAGTTTATCCTTAAACATGGGTCACATTTTCATTAATATAAGTGAGATATTTTTCCCCCTTTCACTTCGAGGTATTTATAAGTAGTAAAGAGGATGGGAACTTTTTTGCAAATGTATATTCTAATGGCCACCTCACCAAAATATCATACATTTTAATGTCTGGGGATTTCTAATATGTAATCATATTATCTCCCAAAGTGATAGGTAAGTTCTTTCTTTTAGTTCTTTGGTTTCCAACAAAGGAAAGCTAGCAGGACAGCAGCCTGCCTCTGCCATAGCTCATGGCATAAAATAATTAACCAGAACAGTAAAGTTCTCCAGTGAGGATTTAAAACTATTGGTTTGTTCTCACTTAGGCCTGAAGATCATGTCTATATAACCACAGCCAGCCAAGGAACTTCCAAGTTGATAAAGTAAATTGAAATGGGATGTAGAAGAAGCTTATAAAAACCCTCCTGGGCGGGGTGTGTGTTTCAGTGATAGGAAGTTTGCTACCAAGCAGGAGGCCCTGGGTTCAATCCCAAACACCTCAAAAAAAAAAAAATTCCTCCCTGGAGGCCTGTGAAATTCCCACAGATTAAGCTAACCAAATATGAGTTCCAAAAGATTTACCAATCCCACAAGTAAATAAGCCAGCATGCGTTTAAGTGAGGATAGACAACTTCCCTCTTCTGAAGACAGCCACTTCATCCACGGGCACATCTACTCCCCTGGGGCAATCCATATCCAATAGCTGGTTGATGTTGACAGAGAAGCTCAGCCCCTTCACCTCAGTGCAGGACAATTCTTTAGGGCCGTCCAGCTCCAGAGGCCTTTATGGAATCATTTGAAGCTTTTGATGTAGCAGAGCACAGTTCAACTCCTTCTGGCCAATCCTGCTTCCTTCAATCCCCCACCCACAGGTGTTGAGCCCAAGTACATCCCCAGTAAACTTCCTGCATGCAAATCTGCATTTCAGAATCTGTTACCCAGGGAACCTAACCACATCAAACAAACATTTGGTGTGACAAGTTGTCCAAGACAGCAGGCTTTAAAATGAGATTTGGGTGATATCCTATACGAATTGTGTGCCATCCTCCATGATAATATACATGACCGTTATATGGTGCTATATCTCTGAAGGATAGAATTCATGGAGCTGCAAACCAAGGAGGTAGTTGTAAAATTGACCTGCTCACCATCAGTGCCAATGATCTACTTTGGAAATTAGTACTTCCTGTTTCTGCAACTTTCAACTCTGTGGGTAAGTGGTTCTAGTTCTCAAGCCCAGGGGACATAGTAGGAGTCCCCTTAAACTTTAATCTACAGCTGCCACCAGGTCACTATATGTTCCTCATGCCATAAGACTGGCAGACACAAAAGAATCACCATCCTGGGAGGGACAACTGACCCTAATCATCAGGATGAGGAAGAGGGAAGAATATATTTGGCACACAGATGATTAACTGTGGTGTATCTTGGTTCTCCCTTGCCTAATTTTGATTTTAAATTACAAACAAAGAAATCACAACCTGAGAAGGGCAAGGTGACCAGGGTTTCAGATCTTTCAGGAATTAGGATGTAAGTTAGACCACCATGTAAGCCATCTAGACCAGCAGATATGCTATCCAAGGGTCAGAGGAATCTAGAATGAGTACCAAAGGAAGAAAACAGCATTAGTTGTAGGCTAGAGACCGCCTGTAGCAGTGGGGGCTGTAACTTATCTCACTAAACTTCTTTTAAGTTTCCCCATGAAATAAACTATCAAATGTTGGAGTTGCTGCTCCTAGGACTTATGAGGCAAAGCAAATGGATCCAAACAGCACAAAAATGTACTAGAGTGGAACCTATGGTGCACCAACCAGATTCTCTCCACATCTTTCAGGATTAAAACCCTCATTTCCCCAGTGCTGACAGCATTCATCTAAGCCTCAGTCTCTCTCTCTCTCTCTCTGTCTCTCTCTCTCTCTCTCTCTCTCTCTCTCTCTTACTCTGTGGGGAAGAAAGTCCCTTTGTCTCATTGGAGGTCAACTCTTTAAGGGCATCTGGGCTCCATAGATTCCCATGAGATTGGCTGAGCACTCTGTTGTTACTGTACCTTAGTTCAACTTGTCCCTCTGACCAATCTATGTCCTTCAATCTCTAACCACCACTACCCCAATCACCCAACAGGTGTTGATTCCAAGAGCAACCCCAATGTTACATAAAAATTATGGGAGATCATTCTTTTAACTGAGCTTCTACACTAGGCGCCAACCAATGAGATGGAATCAAGATGGAGTCACTCATGCTAAATGCCACATACACAAACTAAAACTTTCAGAAAGCTAATAGAGTTCAAAACCAACAAGTTTTTCCTGAAAATGGGAGACTCCAGTCTACCTGAGTCAATGTAATAAAAAGTCCTCTCTCCCTTAAACCCTAACTAAAAAAAGTAACCTGAAGTAAAATGGTGTTACTCAATCAGCGTTTTTTATATTGTGCTACTTCCTTGGTCCATCCTATACCACCCACTGTCATACCATTGCCCAGTGGGTGCTCTCATTCTGTTTTATAGAATGAAGGCCGCCCTGATTCATGAATCACAAATAAAAGCCAAGTTAATCATTAACTAAATTTATTACAATTTTGTCTGTTGATACCAGTAAACTTCTTGCACACCAACCTTCCTCTCAGAATCTGTTTCCCAGGAGAATATGACCTATAATGAAAGATGAAATAACAATGTCTACTTTGCAGAGTTAGATATTCAAAACTACAATAATTTAAAATAGGCAATACTTATAGTAAGTTTCCTAAAACCTTGTATTCTATAGGAGAATGATTAAGACATTCACTTTAGGCTTCATTAAGAGCATATTAGGATCAGGACTTGAGAGGTAGAGGCAGGAGGATCAAGAGTTTGAAGCCACCTGAGCAAAGATGGGGTGAGACCATATCTCAAAGACAAAATAAAAACAAAAGGACTGAGGTAATGGCTAAAGTGGTAGAGTTCTTGCCTACCATGCACAAGACCTTGGTTTTAATCCCCAGAACCACAAGAGGAGGAAGGAAGACAAAAGGGAACAGGTAGGGTGAATATGGTCAAAGTACATTGTATATGTGTAGATGTCATGATAAAAACCCATCTTTTAAAAATAACATATTGTGATGCTTCCATTAGCCCTTGGTATTTTTTGTCAGTACTAGAGTTTGAACTCAGGGCCTCACACTTGCTAGTCAGATGCTCTACCACTTGAGCCACTCTGGCAGCCCTTTTGTGTGTATGTATTTTGGGTATTTTTGAGATAGGACCCAGTTACCCATTAGTATTTTTATACTCAACTCTTTTCCTTGAGTGTCATACTTTTCAAAAGATCTTCCTTATTATAAGCTTATTAAAAAGTTTACATTTAGCCATTAAAAAGAAAGCATTAGCACTTAGTCAAATATCACAAGTTTTCATCCTTATGCAAAATCTAGACCTAAAATAATAAGAAGAAAAAGAAGAAGACATGATTGTAAAAAGGGGACTACTTGGTGGGGGGAGAGCAACCAGCAGGAAGGAGGATGAGGAAAGAAGAGGGTGATGGACAGTGAATATGATCAAACTACATTATGTACATATGTATGAAGATAGCATAAGGAAGCTCACTAAAATCTGCTAAAGGGGGAGGAGGAAGAGAAGTTAAGAAAGAGCAATAGAGGGGTAAATTTGATCACCCCTCTTTATATGCTTTCTATGCATATGTGGAAATATCACAATAAAACTCTTTTGTATAATTAATTTATGCTAAGGAAAAAAGAGAGGAAATATGGGTGGACAGAATTCATCAGTAAAATTTCCAGCTCAACTATAAAAGAAAAGAAATATAAGAATTCCAAGTCTGCATAGAAACAAAATCGAATGAAGAAAATAACAAACAAGAACAGGGGGAGGGGGACAAAAGAGGAACAGGCAGGTGAATATGACCAAAGTACATTGTATGCATGTATTAAAATGTTATGATTAAGCCCATTATCTTGTATAACTTATATTACACTAATCAAAGTGTTTAATAAAATTAAAATGTGAAGATTTAAGGCAAAACAGAACTAAAATATCATATTAGAATTGAATTAAAAACAATAACAAAAAGATCTCTGGAAAATCCCCCTAAATATTTGGAAATTAAAAGACAGACTTCTAGCCAGGTACCATGTCTATAATCCTAGCTACTTAGGAGGCAGACATCAGGAGGATCTTGGTTTGACACCAGCCCCCAGGTAAATAGTTCACAGGAGCCCATCTGGAAAAAGCCCATCACATCACAAAAAAAGGGCTGGTGGAGGGGCTCAAGCAGTAAGAGCACCTGCCCAGCAAGCATGAGGCCCTGAGTTCAAACCCCAGTATCACCAAAAAAAAAGACACACTTCTAAATAGCCAATTAGTCAAAGAGAAAAATCTCAAGGGAAATAAAAAGTATTTAAAACTGAATGAAAATAAAAGTTCAACATATCAAAACTTGTGGGATGCAGCCAAAGCAGGGTTTAGAACAAAATTTATAACATTAAATGCTATGTTAGAAAGGAAGAAATGTATCAAATCAGCAGTCTAAGCTTCTACCTTAAGAAACTGGAAAAAAAGAAGAGGAAATTAAACCCAAATCAGGTATTTTTAATTTCTCAATGCATATGATAGAGATACCTGTATACCCATGTTTACCACAGCAATATTTGACATGTAGCAGTTAGACATGAACAACTGGGATATGCAAAGGGAACCCTAAGAGGGAGAATACTTGGTTCAGGTGTGTACCTGCTGAGAGCCCTCTCCCTCTCCCTCTCCCTCTCCCTCTCCTTCTCCCTTCTTTTTTTTTTTTTTTTATGTACTGGGGTTTGAACTCTGGGCCTTGCACTTGCTAGGCAGGTGCTCTACCACTTGAGCCATGCCCTCAGTCATTTTTTGCTTTGTAGTTATTTTTCAAATAGGGTTTCTAGTTTTTGCTCTGGGCCAGCCTCAGATCACAAGCCTCCTACCTACAGCTGGGGAGCAGCTGGGATTATGGGTATGATCCACCATGCCTAGCCTCATTGTACTTTTAAATTTTCTTCCTCCCCTCCCTGGGTTTTTCTGAGGTGGTCATGATAACTGCATGCGCTGTGATTCTTTCACAATTTTCATCTCAATCACTCCCTATAGGCTGATCTTGGGGAGGGACTTGATGCTCCAAGTCTCTTAAACTTCAATAAAACCTGAATCAGCCTAGGTGCTCATAACTGATGAATTGATAAAGAAAATGTGGCATATATACACAATGGAGTATTTTTCAGCCATAGAAAAGAATGAAATCATGTTATTTGCAGGAAAATGAGTGGAAATGGAAATCATCATGTTAAGCTAAATAAACCAGATGCAGGAAAGCAAATATCACCTTTTTTTCTCACCTGTGGAATCTAGATTTCAAATTTAAAAGACATGAAAGTAGAAGGGGAACCATTTGGGAAGATGAAAGGGACCAGTGGAGAAGGACAAGAGAGGGTAAGGATAGGATGAATGTGATCAAAGTACATTATACACATTTATGAAAATATCACAATGAAATCCATTACTTTGTAAAATTAATATGCTAATAAAAAATAAGAACTATAAAAAAACACAATAATCCTACAAACATTAAATAGATTCATCTAATAATTAAGATCCTTTCCCAAAATAAATTCTAATGAATTCTACAAAAAGATTATGAATAATTTCAATACTATTTAAAATATCTGGCAAAGAAGAAAAAGGTTCAATTTTCAACTATTTTTATAAGATTAGTCTAGCAATGATACCATGATCTCAGGACATTTCCAAGACTTTAAGAAAAGAAAAAAATCACAGGCTAGTCATATGGTAAACATGATTAAAAACATCCTAAATAAAATATTAAAAAACTAAATCCATCAATAAATGAAGAGTAACTACCATGATCATGTTGTATTTATCCAGAAATGCCATATTTGTTTAATATGGGTATGAATCTTCAAATAAGCTTATTGAAATTAGTAAGAAAGTTTGGCAAGGTTGCTTAGTAGAAAATTAACATATAAAAATCAATTCATTTCTATATGCCACCAATTAAAAAATAAGATTCTAAAGTGTTATCAGTTACTATAGTATCAAAGTTTTAAAGTACTGTATTCAATATAACAAAACATACTTAACACTTCCATAATACCTTAAGACTTGAGTAATGAGCTATATATTATGTTACTCTTTTGGAAGGGTTAACCTTGTAAAACCTACAAATTTTCCTCAATCTGAACTACAGATTCAAAGCAATCACAATTAAAATCCCAATAGTTTTTTTTAATGGAATCTGACCATATATTTATAAAATTAAGTGGAAATACATAGGCTAAGAATAGCCAAGGCCATTAGTGAAGAAGAATGAGGTAATATTTCTTATTCTACCAGCTATTAAGACTTATATAAAGCCATATTAAGACAATGTTATTAATGAAGTATAAACGAATAATAGACCAATAGTCAAATGAACAGGAGCATATCTACACAAGTATATTCCCTTGGTTTATGATAAAAATGCTGGGTGCTGGTGGGTGCTGGTGGCTCACACCTCTAATCCTAGCTACTTAGGAGGCAGAGATCAGGAGGATCGCAGTTCGAAGCCAGCCCAGGCAAACAGTTCACAAGACTCTATCTCGAAAATACCCATCACAAAAAAGGGCTGATGGAGTCGCTTGAAGTGTAAGCCCTGAGTTCAAACCCCAGTACCACAAAAAAAAAAAAAAAACTTTTCAATAAATTGTTCTGAGCAATTTACTGGGAAAACAATGAATATGACTTCTACATTACAATATACCCATGAATCAATTTCAAAGATCATAGGCTGAAAAGCAAAAGGCAAAATAAAATATTTAGGTGAAAAATATAGAAAGGTTTATGACTTCAGGGTAAGCAAAGATTTCATTAAAATGGTATCAAAAAAGCACTAACCAGAACTGGAGTTGTGGCTCAAGAGGTAGATCACCTGCCTTGTAAGCTCAAAGCCCTGAGTTCAAAAACTCTACAAAAAAAAAAAAACTTTAGAAAAAAAAAAAAAGCACTAACCAAGGCTAGGGAGCATGACTCAAGTGGTAGAGTGCCTGCCTAGCAAGCATGAGGCCTTGAGTCAAACTCCCCACACTGCAAAAATAAGGAAAAAATGCACTAACCAAAAAAAGAATACAATGATAAATTCAATCACATTAAAATATGCATTTCTGCTCAACAAAAGAAAAGTACTGTAAGGAAAAGCCACAAATGGCAGGGCATAGCGTAGTATAGGCTCACACCTACAATCCCAGCTTCTCAGGAGGCAGAGATAAGAAGGATCATGGTTCAAGGCCAGTCCAGGCAAAAAGTTAATGAGACCCCCCTCACCCCCATTTCAACAAACAAACTAGGTATGATGGTACACATCTGTAATTCCAGCTATGTCAGAGGCATAAGTAGGAGGATTGTGGTCCAAAGCCAGTCTGGGGCAAAAATGCAAGACCCTTCTGAAAAATAACCTAAAGTAAAATGGGCTGGGGTTATGGCACAAGTGGTGGAGTATTTGCCTGGCAAGCACAAGACCCTGAGTTCAAACCCCAGTAGTGCCAATAAATAAATAAATAAATAAGGTGAGCCACAAAATAAATATAATAAATGCAATGACTAAAACTTATGTTTAGAAAACATACGGAATAAAGGAAAGACAGAAAACTCCATAGAAAATGAACAAAACTAGATCCATGTTTATCACCCTGTACTAGTATCAACTCAAAATGGATCAAGGACCTTAATATCAGACCCGAAACTCTGAAGCTAGTACAGAAAAGAGCAAGGAATACTCTGGAAGCAATAGGTATAGGCAAGGACTTCCTCAGTAGAACCCCAGCAGCTCAGCAACTAAGAGAAAGGATGGACAAATGAGACTACCATGAAATTAGAAAGCTCTGAACAACAAGAGAAATGGTCTCTAAACTGAAGAGACCACCTACAGAGTAGGAGAAAATATTTGGTAGCTATACCTCAGACAAAGGACTGATAACCGGAAAATACAGGGAGGTCAAAAACTAAACTCTCCCAAAATCAATGAACCAATAAAGAAATGGGCAACTGAACTAAACAGAGCTTTCTCAAAAGAAGAGATCCAAATGGCCAAAAAACTTATGAAAAAGTGCTCATCATCTCTGGCCATAAAGGAAATGCAAATCAAAACCACACTAAGATTCCACCTCACCCCTGTTAAAATAGCTATCATCAAAAACACCACCAACAACAAATGTTGGCAAGGATGTGGGGAAAAAGGAATCCTCATTCACTGCTGGTGGGAATGTAAGCTACTAAAACCACTCTGGAAAACAATATGGAGGCTTCTTAAAAAACTAAACATAGATCTGTTGCACAATCCAGCAATCCCACTCCTAGGGATATACCCAAAGGAATGCGACACAGGTTACTCCAGAGGCACCTGCACACCCATGTTTATTGCAGCACTATTTACAATAGCCAAGTTATGTAAACAGCCAAGATGCCCCACTACTGACAAATAGATTGAGAAAATGTGGTACTTATACACAATGGAAAGTTACTCAGCCATGAAGAAGAATGAAATCTTGTCATTTGTAAGTAAATGGATGGAACTGGAGAACATTATTTTCAGCGAAGTTAGCCAGGCTCAGGTCAGAAGTCGTATGTTCTCCCTCATATGCGGACTTTATACCTGAAACAAATGCAGTAATGTTATTGGACATGGGTCACACGCTAACGGTGAATACATACAGGAGGAATAGGGAAAGGCAGAAAACCCAAAACTTGAAAGTGTTTTGAGTTCTCCACCTCAGAGGAGCTAATATAGTAACCTTAAAACCACAGAGGTCTCTATGGGAAGGTGACTGGGAAGTAATGAAGAGGTCAGGTAGAGAACCAATTCAGGCTGAAATACATTTGTGTATGGAAACAATGCTAGGAATCTCTCTGTATAGCTATCCTTATCTCAACTAGCAAAACACTTTGTCTTTCTTATTACTGCTTATGTCTTCTCTTCAACAAAATTGGAGAAAAGGGCAGAACAGGTTCTGCCTGGAAGTGAGGTGGTGGGAGGGAGAGAGAGGGGGCAGGGAGCAGAGGGAAGAAATGTCCCAAAAAACGTATGCACATATGAATAAATGAATAAATTTTAACAAAAGAAAATGAGCAAAAATCTTGAATTAGCACTTCACAAAGAGGAAATCCAAATGGCCAGTAAATATATCATTAATAATCACAGAAATGTAAATTAGAATCTCAATATACTACCACTATACTTTCAAAAGATTAGCCAAAAAATTAAAAAACTAACAAAACTAATGTAAGGTACTGCTGAATTAAGACCACACCACATATGGAAAGGAAAGATTTATTAAGATCCAGTCTGAATGGCTGCCCCTCCCCCAGGTCAGGGAGCAGCGACTTGGGTGAATTGGGTAGTGGGCTTTATAGGAGGGGCCAAGCCATGGGGGAGGGAGAGAGTTTCTGGCCTCTGATTATCTGCGATCACCAGATGGAACAGGTCGACATGCCTGGCTAGTTGAGTAACTCGAAGTTCCTGAGGTGTTTTGCAAGCTGAGAAACAATCAGGCAGGGAGAAACAAGTGGTCATAAATCAGGGGGTCTGGTTTTAAGGTGTAGCCTCGGGTTCTTCCACCCTCCCCAAGAATGCCAGGAACCTAACATTCCAGTCTTTTGTTGGTATTATGGGTGCCAATTGATCTAGCTGCTTCGTGCTGAGTGGGGGCATCATTAAAGGGGATTCGGCTGGAATTTGGAAATTTGTGAGGTCCCCAGGAGCAGAGGCTGACGGTTTGTCCCAGGCTTCGTTTGCATACAAGGCCAGTTGTTGGGAGAAGGTTGTAGTAGCATCTAGTGGGAAGTCTGTCTGCTGAGTTACCTGAATGATCCTGGAGGCATCTAGGGTTAAAGAGCATTTTCCTGGTTTAAGGGTTTGTATTCCCATAGCATCATTACATGTGCAGCTGTTTTTCTTTCTATAGTAGCCTCTATAATGGACCTAACAGATCATATAACCAAGGGAAAGAAGCAGGGAAGTATTATGCATGCTCCCAGAATTAGGCCAACTGCCCCCACCAGTGTTTTAAATTCACCTGTGGCAGAAAATTGAGAGCCAGATGAGAAATAAGAGCTTATGCAGGAGTGGAAGAGGGAGAGAGAGGAGAGAGTTTTCAGGAGAGGCGTAGCTGTGTGGGGCCCAGCGGTACACAAGAGTACTCATCCTTTGCTGTTATGGAAGAGTCAGAGGTTGGTGGGCAGTGTTTTATCCTTGAGAGGTGCTGCCACTGGGGGATCCCGTTGAGCTTGACAGCAGTGGGTGTTGTGAGGATGACCAGATGAGGGCTGGTCTACCGAGGTCCCAGAGTAGAGGGTCAAAGATCCTTGAGGAGAACAAGATCCCCTGGTTTAAAAGAAGTTGTTATGGGACCCTCTGTGGGGTGGGGTAGGATCTGGTCTGCATGCTCTCTGAGAAGTTCCTGGAGAAGATTAAGGTAAGGCAGGTAGTCAGCCAAAGGAGCAGGGTCTGTTGGAGGCAAGTTTCCTAGGAGAAATGGGAGGCCATACATTATTTCAAAGGGGCTCAAGAAGGAAGGGCTTTGGGGGGTGGCTCTGACATGGGCTACAGCTAAGGGCAAGAGCTGAGTCCAGGGCAAGTGGAGCTCAATGGAGAGCTTTTTAGATGGTTTTTTATTATTCTGTTTACTCTCTCCACTTTTCCAGATGACTGAGGGTGATAAGAGATATGCAGGTTCCAGGCCATTCCCAGGGTAGAGGATACAATTTGAGTTAACTTTGAAATGAAGGCTGGACCATTATCAGATTGTAAAGTCTGAGGCAATCCAAAGCAGGGGATAATGTCATTGATTAAGTGGGTAGACACTATGTCTGCTGACTCGCCTGTAGTAGGAAAAGCCTCAACCCATCCAGAAAAGGTGTCAACCAAGGCTAATAAATACTTTAGTTTTTTATGAGCTGGCATATGGGTAAAATCAATCTTCCAGTCTTCCCCTGGTATGAAGCCCCAGAGCTGGTGAGTAGAGAAGGAAGGGGGTGGTCTCAGGCCACCCTGGGGGGAAACCTGGGCACAGGTGGGGCACTCTTGGGTAACTTTCTTATGAGAGAAGGAGGGAAGGATGGAAAAATAAAGGCTGAAGAAAGCGGAGAAGGGGCTTAGCACCAATATGAAGGGTTTTGTGAAGGGCCCTTAGAACCCCTGTGCTTGTGTGTTGGAGAGAACATGTTTTCCATTTAAAATGAACCATCCTTGTGAACCTGGCATGGCTCCTAGATTGATAAGTCTATTTTGCTCTTCTGATGTATAAATAGGGTTTATCTTAGGGGTAGTTATGAAAAGTGCTGTGGGGAGAGTCTGAGTGCCCTTTTTGCCTCTCTGTCAGCAAAGGCATTGCCCTGGGCAGTCTCTATAGTTTCTGGATGGTGTCCCTTGCAATGGATTACTGCTATTTTTGTGGGATGGTAAGAGGCCTTTAGCAGTTTAAGAATTAGAGACCCATTGGTGATGGGTATGCCTTTTGTGGTGAGAAAGCCCCTTTCCTCCCAGAGAGCAGCATGATGGTGTATAATGTGGTAAGCATATTTAGAGTCAGTAAAGATGTTGGCTGTCTTTCCCTCAGCTAAGGTAAGGGCTCTGGTTAGAGCGATCAGTTCTGCCTTTTGAGAGGTGGTACCCCATGGGAGAGGACTGGATTCAATAACATCTGTGAGGGACACTATGGCATAGCCTGCTCATCTCCTGCCTGTGGAATCCAGTGAGGAACTGCCATCTATAAACCAAAAAGTATCTGGGTTGGGCAGAGGTGAGCTTGATAGGTGGGGTTGACAGTCAGTTAGGGTCTCTAAGGATTCCAGGCAAGAGTGTTCCAGGGGTGTGACATCAGGAAGTAGGATGGCGGGGTGAAGGGGAGGGCAGGCTTGTAAAGTAACATTGGGGTTTTCTATAAAAGTGAGGTGGAAGAGTTTTAGTCTTGAAGGAGACAAGTTGGAAAGGCAGCGATGAGACAAGAGGTCAGTCAGCCAGGGACAGGACAGTAGTGGGTTTCCCAAAAGTGAGTTTGGAGGATTCCTGTATTAATAGGGCTGCTGCACCTAAGGCACACAAATAAGGCTGCCAGCCCTTGACAACAGGGTCAAGCTCCTTGGATAAGTAGGCTACAGGGGTGAAGGTGGGACCCTTCATCTGTCCTAACACTCCCAATGACATCCCTCCTCTCTCAGTGACATATAGCTTGAAAGGGCCATCTAAGTTTGGGAGAGAGGGAGCAAGGGCCTGAAAGTGGGCTTGTTGAAGATTAAGAAAGGGAGTTTTAATGGGCTTGATTAGGTCAAGGGGTTCAGTTAGAGCCCCTTGCAGCCTCATAGAGAGGCTGGGCCAAGAGAGCAAAACTGGGAATCCATGACCTGAGATAGCCAGTCAGACCTAGGAAAGAAAGTACTTCTCCTTTAGTAGAGGGGACCATTAACAACATGATGTGGACCTTCCTGTCTACTGTAATCTGTCTGGAGGTTGTTAGAAGGACCCCAGGTATTTAACCTGTAGTAGGGAAAGCTGAGCCTTGGAAGGTGAAACTCAATAGCTCTTCTGTGCTAGAAAGTTGAGTAGTAAGGCAGTGTGGTCTTGAGAGCAGGTAAGGGTGGGGCTACAGAGAAGGAGATCATCAACATATTAGAGCAGAGTGCTGAGTTGAAGGTTAAGTGAGGATAAGTCCCATGCCAGAGCCTAGCCAAAGAAGTGGGGGCTAGCCCTGAAGCCCTGGGGAAGGATTGTCCAGGTGAGCTGTTGTGCTAATCCCAACATAAATGCAAAGAGACTGACAATCAGGGTGAAGGGGGATAGTGAAGAAAGCATCCTTAAGATCAAGGACAGAAAAATAGGAGGTGTCTGAAGGAATGCGAGATAATAGTATATATGGGTTGGGTACCACAGGATGGGTAGGAGTACAGCTGAGTTAACGTTTCTCAGGTCCTGAACCAGTCTGTATGAGCCATCAGGTTTTAGGATAGGTAGAATGAGCATGTTACATGGGGAGTGGGTGGGTTTAAAAATCTCCTTGTCCAAGAGTTTGTCAATGAGGGGCTTTACTCCCCACCTATATTTTAGGGAGATGGGATATTGTGGCCTGTTTGGGTGAGATTTAGGATCTTTTAGACATATTTTAATTGGTGAGTGGTGGGAAGCAACAGAAGGGGAGGAGATATCCCAGACTATTGGATTTACTATATCAGGAAGCAGAGAGAGAGAGATTGGAGCTGATGAAGGAGGGCAATTAGTAAGCACCATTAGGAAAAGGACATGGGACTGGTCTTGAGTAGTGAGTGGGAGTGTAAAGGAGAGGGTAAAATGAAGTTTGAAGAGAAGATCCCTTCCCAACAGTGGAGTGGGACAAGAGGGCAAGATAAGGAATGAGTGTGTAAAGGGGACACCAGATAAGGAGCAAGAAAGTGGCCCGGTAGTTTTTGGCTGGTGGAGGACACCATCTACTCCCACCATAGAGATCTGTGAGAGATAAAGCTTACCTGGAAAGTTGGGTAGCACTGAATTACTGGCCCCTGTGTCCAGCAGGAATGAGGTTGGCCTACCTGCTATTTGGACAGTTACCCTGGGTTCCTCCAAAGTGATCTTGAAGGGGGCCGAGGTCCCAGGGCCACATCAGTTTTCTGCTGCCAGGCCCAAGAGGTCCATGAGGCCTTCACTCTGTTGAGAGTGGGAACGGGAGACTGACCTACCTTGCAGAGACAAAGAGGGGCAGTCGATCCTCCAATGTCCATTCTGGCCACATTGTGGACAGGGTCCTGGTGGCAGGTGAGGTGAAGGACAGTATTTTGCCCAGTGTCCCATCTGGTTGCACTTGAAGCAGAGCACTGGAGGTGTTTGTTGTAGTTGTCCGGCCTGTCTCAAAGTTGGAGTAGGTAGCCTCAGGGCAGCCGCCAAGAGCTGGGCCTTTTGCTGGTATCGGGCCTCATCTCGGCTATTAAATACCTTAAGTGCCATTTTTATAAGATCTCCCTGGGGGGGTTGAGGGCCATCCTCTGCCTGTTTAAGCTTTCTTCAAATATCAGGGAAGGATTGAGAAATAAAATGAGAGTTGAGAATAATTATTCCATCCTTGGAAGATGGGTCTAACTTAGTATAGAGGGTTAGAGCTTCAGTAAGGCGTCCTAAGAAGTCAGCAGGGTTTTCAGTTGGGCATTGGATAATCTCTCTAAGTTTGTCAAAATTGACTGCCTTATAGGAAGCAGTCTGTAGCCCCACAAGGAGGCAGGTGAACATATAATTTCAGGTGGCTAGCATGATGGGGTCCTGATAGTCCCAATGTGGGTCATTACATGGCACAGCTGTAGATGCCACTGGGAGAGTAAAATCTGTGCAGTGGACATCACCAGCATGTACCTGGGCTGCCAACCAAACTCTTTCCTTTTCATCTGGAGTTAAAGTAGAGAAAAGAATAACATATATATCATGCCAAGTCATATCATATGCTTGGGTTAGGTATTTAAATTCTTTAATATAGGAAGTTGAGTCATTAGAGAAGGAGCCAAGCCTCTTTTCAATTTGGGAGAGGTCAGTCATGGAAAAAGGCACATGAACTCTGATAATGTTGTCAGCTCCTATAACCAGAATATATAGGGTACAGACCTTTAAAGAAGAACTGATACCAACCCTCCATAAACAGGCAAAGACACCTCCAAAAAAGGAGAACTATAGGCCAATCTCCTTAATGAACATTGACGCAAAAATCCTCAACAAAATAATGGCAAACCGAATTCAACAACACATCAAAAAGATTATTCACCACGAACAAGTAGGCTTCATCCCAGGGATGCAGGGGTGGTTCAACATATGAAAATCAATAAACGTAATAAACCACATTAACAGAAGCAAAGACAAAAACCACTTGATCATCTCAATAGATGCAGAAAAAGCCTTTGATAAGATCCAACATCATTTCATGACAAAAGCTCTAAGAAAACTAGGAATAGAAGGAAAGTACCTCAACATTATAAAAGCTATATATGACAAACCTACAGCCAGCATTACAGTTAATGGAGACAAACTGAAACCATTCCCTCTAAAATCAGGAACTGGACAAGGATGCCCACTATCTCCACTCCTATTCAACATAGTACTGGAATTCCTAGCCAGAGCAATTAGGCAAGAGGAAGGAATAAAAGGAATACAAATAGGTAAAGAAACTGTCAAAATATCCCTATTTGCAGATGACATGATCCTATACCTTAAAGACACAAAAAACTCTACTCAGAAGCTTCTAGACATCAATAGCTATAACAAGGTAGCAGGATATAAAATCAACATAGAAAAATCATTAGCATTTCTATACACTAACAATGAGCAAACTGAAAAAAAAATGTATGAAAACAATTCCATTTACAATAGCCTCAAAAAAAACTCAAATACCTAGGTGTAAACCTAACAAAAGATGTGAAAGACCTCTACAAGGAAAACTATACACTTCTGAAGAAAGAGATTGAGGAAGACTATAGAAAGTGGAGAGATCTCCCATGCTCATGGATTGGTAGAATCAACATAGTAAAAATGTCGATACTCCCTAAAGTAATCTACATGTTTAATGCAATTCCCATCAAAATTCCAATGACATTCATTAAAGAAATTGAAAAATCTACTGTTAAATTTATAAGGAAACACAAGAGGCCACGAATAGCCAAGGCAATACTCAGTCAAAAGAACAATGCTGGAGGTATCACAATACCTGACTTCAAACAATATCACAAAGCAATAACAATAAAAACAGCATGGTACTGGCACAAAAACAGACATGAAGACCAGTGGAACAGAATAGAGGACCCAGATATGAAGCCACACAACTATAACCAACTTGTCTTTGGCAAAGGAGCTAAAAATATACGATGGAGAAATAGCAACCTCTTCAACAAAAACTGCTGAGAAAACTGGTTAGCAGTCTGCAAAAAACTGAAACTACATCCATGTCTATCACCCTATACCAATATTAACTCAAAATGGATCAAGGATCTTAATATCAGACCACAAACTCTAAAGTTGATATAGGAAAGAGTAGGAAATACTCTGGAGTTAGTAGGTATAGGTAAGAACTTTCTCAACGAAACCCCAGCAGCACAGCAACTAAGAGATAGCATAGATAAATGGGACCTCATAAAGCTAAAAAGCTTCTGTTCATCAAAAGAAATGGTCTCTAAACTGAAGAGAACACCCACAGAGTGGGAGAAAATATTTGCCAACTACACATCAGACAAAGGACTGATAACCAGAATATATAGGGAACTTAAAAAACTAAATTCTCCCAAAACTAATGAACCAATAAAGAAATAGGCAAGTGAACTAAACAGAACTTTCTCAAAAGAAGAAATTCAAATGGCCAAAAAACACATGAAAAAATGCTCACCATCTCTAGCAATAAAGGAAATGCAAATTAAAACCACACTAAGATTCCACCTCACCCCTGTTAGAATAGCCATCATCAGCAACACCACCAACAACAGGTGTTGGCAAGGATGCGGGGAAAAAGGAACCCTCATACACTGTTGGTGGGAATGTAAACTAGTACAACCACTCTGGAAAAAAATTTGGAGGCTACTTAAAAAGCTAGACATCAATCTACCATTTGATCCAGCAATACCACTCTTGGGGATATACCCAAAAGACTGTGACACAGGTTACTCCAGAGGCATCTGCACATCCATGTTTATTGCGGCACTATTCACAATAGCCAAGTTATGGAAACAGCCAAGATGCCCCACCACTGACGAATGGATTAAGAAAATGTGGTATCTATACACAATGGAATTTTATGCAGCCATGAAGAAGAACGAAATGTTATCATTCGCTGGTAAATGGATGGAATTGGAGAACATCATTCTGAGTGAGGTTAGCCTGGCCCAAAGGACCAAAAATCGTATGTTCTCCCTCATATGTGGACATTAGATCAAGGGCAAACACAACAAGGGGATTGGACTATGAGCACATGATAAAAGCGAGAGCACACAAGGGAGGGGTGAGGATAGGTAAGACACCTAAAAAATTAGCTAGCATTTGTTGCTCTTAACGCAAAGAAACTAAAGCAGATACCTTAAAAGCAACTGAGGCCAATAGGAAAAGGGGAACAGGAACTAGAGAAAAGGTTAGATCAAAAAGAATTAACCTAGAAGGTAACACCCACGCACAGGAAATCAATGTGAGTCAATGCCCTGTATAGCTATCCTTATCTCAACCAGCAAAAACCCTTGTTCCTTCCTATTATTGCTTATACTCTCTCTACAACAAAATTAGAAATAAGGGCAAAATAGTTTCTGCTGGGTATTGAGGGGGTGGGGGGAGAGAAAGGGGGCAGAGTGGGTGATAAGGGAGGGGGTGGGGGCAGGGGGGAGAAATGACCCAAGCCTTGTATGCACATATGAATAACAAAACAATAAAAAAATGTTGTCAGCTCCTGCCACCTCCCAGAGTTAAGATAAATGAGAATTAAGATAAAGTATATCGGGTTAGGGTGTAGCAGGGGCTGAGGGCAAGGCTGGTGTTGTTGGTTCCTGAGGAGCCGATGGCTCAGGGTCAATAGTGACTACTGTAGAGGGAGAATAGGGTGACAGCTGTTTGGGAGAGCCAGCAGGGGTGGAAGAAGTGGGGTCTGAGTCATGGGAGGATGAGGTGGGAGAAGAGATTGATGAAGAGGACTGGCAGGAGGAGTTGGGAGGTGGGCAGACAGAACCCGTGAGGTCACAAGTAAGAGAGTTCAGTGGGAGGGAGAGACACAGACTTTGAGAGGGGGGTTTGTTGTTGGCAAGGAGGATTTGAACAGTGTTACAAGACTGGAGCAGGGAGGGTTGAGAGCAGAGAGAAAGGAAAGCTTGAACTTATGTAATCTCAGACCACTTGCCATTGGGATGGCAGAAATTGTCAAGATCTAGAAGTGTGTGAAAATCAAAAGTACCATTTTCAGGCCATTGTGACTGATTGTCTAGCTTGTAACGAGGCCAACCGGTGTTGCAGTAATAGAGCAGTCGCTTAGGTTTTATATCGTCTTGGAGACCGAGGTTCCCAAGGGAGCCAAGAAGGCATCCCAGGGGCATGGACACATCTAATTTAGAGTGTGTGGTTCCCATAATGGAGAGAGAGAGAGAGAGAGAGAGAGAGAGAGAGAGAGAGAGAGAGAGAGAGAGAGAGAGAGGTGCCTTGGTGAGTTTACCCTTCAGGCCAATATAGACATAGGTCAAGATCTAGCCTCCCTTACGTGACTCAGGCAACACAGCAGAATCGTCCTGTTGCTGTTTGGTCAAAGGAAGCTGGAGGGGCTGTTGAGCTCTCACCTTGGGCAGAGGAAAGGAAAGCAGGGAGGGAGAGCAAGAGAGAGAGAGAGAGAGAGAAGGAGAGTGTGAGTGTCACCCGAACGGGTTCCCAAGGGCGGGCGTCCCCGTCCTGGGTTGCCATCTGACAGAGAATGCCCAACCAGTTAGCCAGGCGGCCCGGTGCTAAGCGGTGGGCACCCCAAACAGGGGTAGGAGGCGTGCCTGGCGCAGGACCTGCGACTTCCGAGACCAGAAAGAGAGAGAGGGAACAGGCAGCCCTGAGAGAGGGTGGCACTTACCGAGTCTGAGGAGAGGAGTAGGTCAGGTGGAGAGCAGTGGAAGAGAAAGGCTAATGATGGATGGGAAAGCCAGCAAGGCAGTAAGGTCTGAGATCCAGAGTCTGGAGGCACGTGGGGTTCATTCAGCAGTCTGGGTTCAGGAAAGGGCAGGACACGAAGGCCAAGGGAGCAGCCCCAGGCAGAAGCATCCTGTTAACCTCTCCCGGGTTTCAGCACCAGATGTAAGGTACTGCTGAATTAAGACCATGCCATGTGTGGAAAGGAAAGATTTATTAAGATCCAGTCTGCATGGCTGCCACTCTCCCCCCCCAGGTCAGGGAGCAGCGACTTGGGTGAATTGGGTAGTGGGCTTTATAGGAGGGGCCAAGCCATGGGGGAGGGAGAGAGTTTCTGGCCTCTGATTAGCTGCGATCACCAGATGGAACAGGTCGAAATGCCTGGCTAGTTGAGTAACTCGAAGTTCCTGAGGTGTTTTGCAAGCCGAGAAACAATCAGACAGGGAGAAAAAAGTGGTCATAAATCAGGGGGACTGGTTTTAAGGTGTAGCCTCGGGTTCTTCCACCCGCCCCAAGAATGCCAGGGACCTAACAACTAATATGATGAAAATTTTCATATCTGGTAAGAGCAAAATTGGTACAATTACTTTGGAAACCATTTTGCATTTCCTCCTAAATGTAAACATATGCAAGTCCTAGTACCCAGAAATTCCACTCCTATGTATGCACAGTAGAGAAGCATATACTTGTGCCCCAGGATATTTACAAGAAAAGAAATGTTCATGCCTGCATTATTGGAGATCCCTCAAATGTCCATTAAAAGTACATGGAGCCAGGAACCTGTGGCTCACACCTGTAATCCTAGCTACGAGGAGGCAAAGATCTTGAGGATCATGGTTTGAGGCCAGCCCCAGGCAAATAGTTCACAAGACCCTACCTGGAAGAAACCCATCACAAAAAAGAGCTCATGGAGTGAGTGGCTTAAGTGGTACAGCACCTGCCTGGCAAGAGTAAGTTCCAGTGCCGAAGGAAGGAAGAGAGGGAGGCAGGGAAAGAAAGGAGAGAAGAAAGAGAAAAAAAAAAGAAGAAAGAAAGAACGAAAGAAAGAAAGAAAGAAAGAAAGAAAGAAAGAAAGAAAGAAAGAAAGAAAGAAAGAAAGAAAGAAAGAAAGAAAGAAAGGAAGGAAGAAAGAAAGAAAGGAGGAAGGAAGGAAGGAAGGAAGGAAGGAAGGAAGGAAGGAAGGAAGGAAGGAAGGAAGGAAGGAAGGAAGGAGGGAGGAAAGAAAGAAAGAAGGAAAGAAAGAAAGAAAGAAAGGAGTATAATGGATAAGCAGGATGCAATGGCTCAAGCCTATAATCCTAGCTACTTAGGAAGTGCTGAAAACAGCTTCAGCAAAAAGTTCACCAAGACCCCCATCTCAACTAATGGCTGGGCATGTTGGCACATGCCTGTCATCACAGCTACACGGGGAAGCACAAATAGGAGGACTGTGATCCAGGATGGCATATGCATAAAGTGAGACTCTATCTCAAAATAACCAACACAAAAAGGACTGATGGAGTGGCTCAAGTGATTGAGCACCTGGGAATTAGTTTATATAGTGTTAAGTTTGTGTTTATATGGAAAAAGAAATCTGGGATTTCCCCTTCCATCATTTGCTGATGTCCTTCCCTTTATTGTCTTATTTTTCTCTGGTTAGGGATCACATTTATCCGCTTTTTTGCATTTCTACTAATTATTTTTTTAGATTCTGAGTATGATAGACATTCTGTTGTTGTCTGGATTTTGTTGTCTTCCTTTGAAGAGTTCTGGCTTTGTAGTACTAGGAGACAGATAATATTCTTAAGAGTCAACTTATCTTTTCAAGTCTTGCTTCTAAGCTTTATTACAGCACATCTAGATCACCTTTATTCTTAGGCTAATTTGTTATTATAAGTTATATCTATTCCTAAGCAATGGTCTTTTTTTTTAATTCTTTTTTTTTTCATTTTTCTTTTATTATTCATATGTGCATACAAGGCTTGGTTCATTTCTCCCCCCTGCCCCCACCCCCTCCCTTACCACCCACTCTGCCCCCTCCCTCTCCACCCCCCTCAATACCCAGCAGAAACTATTTTGCCCTTATTTCTAATTTTGTTGTAGAGAGAGTATAAGCAATAATAGGAAGGAACAAGGGTTTTTGCTGGTTGAGATAAGGATAGCTATACAGGGCATTGACTCACATTGATTTCCTATGCGTGGGTGTTACCTTCTAGGTTAATTCTTTTTGATCTAACCTTTTCTCTAGTTCCTGTTCCCCTTTTCCTATTGGCCTCAGTTGCTTTAAGGTATCTGTTTTAGTTTCTCTGCGTTAAGGGCAACAAATGCTAGCTAGTTTTTTAAGTGTCTTACCTATCCTCACCCCTCCCTTGTGTGCTCTCGCTTTTATCATGTGCTCATAGTCCAATCCCCTTGTTGTGTTTGCCCTTGATCTAATGTCCACATATGAGGGAGAACATGCGATTTTTGGTTTTTTGAGCCAGGCTAACCTCACTCAGAATGATGTTCTCCAATTCCATCCATTTACCAGTGAATGATAACATTTCGTTCTTCTTCATGGCTGCATAAAATTCCATTGTGTATAGATACCACATTTTCTTAATCCATTCGTCTGTGCTGGGGCATCTTGGCTGTTTCCATAACTTGGCTATTGTGAAAAGTGCCGCAATAAACATGGATGTGCAGGTGCCTCTGGAATAACAGTCTTTTGGGTATATCCCCAAGAGTGGTATTGCTGGATCAAATGGTAGATCGATGTTCAGCTTTTTAAGTAGCCTCCAAATTTTTTTCCAGAGTGGTTGTACTAGTCTACATTCCCACCAACAGTGTAAGAGGGCTCCTTTTTCCCCGCATCCTTGCCAACACCTGTTGTTGGTGGTGTTGCTGATGATGGCTATTCTAACAGGGGTGAGGTGGAATCATAGTGTGGTTTTAATTTGCATTTCCTTTATTGCTAGAGATGGTGAGCATTTTTTCATGTGTTTCCTGGCCATTTGAATTTCTTCTTTTGACAAAGTTCTGTTTAGTTCACGTACCCATTTCTTTATTGGTTCATTAGTTTTGGGAGAATTTAGTTTTTTAAGTTCCCTGTATATTCTGGTTATCAGTCCTTTGTCTGATGTATAGTTGGCAAATATTTTCTCCCACTCTGTGGCTGTTCTCTTCAGTTTAGAGACCATTTCTTTTGATGAACAGAAGCTTTTTAGTTTTATGAGGTCCCATTTATCTATGCTATCTCTTAGTTGCTGTGCTGCTGGGGTTTCGTTGAGAAAGTTCTTACCTATACCTACTAACTCCAGAGTATTTCCTACTCTTTCCTGTATCAACTTTAGAGTTTGTGGTCTGATATTAAGATCCTTGATCCATTTTGAGTTAATATTGGTATAGGGTGATATACATGGATCTAGTTTCAGTTTTTTGCAGACTGCTAACCAGTTTTCCCAGCAGTTTTTGTTGAAGAGGCTGCTATTTCTCCATCGTATATTTTTAGCTCCTTTGTCAAAGATAAGTTGCTTATAGTTGTGTGGCTTCATATCTGGATCCTCTATTCTGTTCCACTGGTCTTCATGTCTGTTTTTGTGCCAGTACCATGCTGTTTTTATTGTTATTGCTAAGCAATGGTCTTTTTGAGGTATCTACTGAATGCTCCAGGTTTTCAATGAGATTTCTCCCACCCTATATAAGTCCCAGAAGTTACTTAACTTACAAGTCCCATCATGGGTATCCTTATACAGACCTCTTGAGTTCTCTCTCTGCATACCTCCCTCCTCTTTCACCCTAGAAATTCAATAGTCTATACCTTCCCAAACTCTGATTTAGTCTCTTCAGTTCAGCAAGACAATCAATCATGCTTTGTGCCTCTGAGATCTCAGGTCTGGAAAGTAAACAGAAAATTAACGTAATGGGAGATACCATCTCAATAGCTTCCCTTCTTCCCTAAGGGATTAAAGTCCTGTGCTATTTTCGACAAGCTGAAAACAGATATTTCATATGTTTTGTCCATTTTGTGGTAATTTATATCAGGAGAGCTAGTTTGAGACCAGTCACTCCTTCATAGTTGGAAGCTGAAGACCATTGCCCTTATTTTTAACTTTCTAAAACCTTTATTTCACTCTAAATTCTAGTTCATATTTCACTGTCTCCATTAAATTCCTTTACTTACCTCTCTGTAATCTCTGTACATAGCTCTTTTGCGGCCATTATCACATATTCAATGTTATACCATAGTTAGTCTGTAGGGACATCGTATGTCTTGATCATTTCAATAATGCCTAACATGCTATGGAACTCAAAAATGCTTATTTGTTAAAGGGGTAAGATACTCCAAAGGATCGTCTTTTTTGGGTGGTAATAAATAAGAGGAGGATAAATTACCTCCTCAGTTAGTAGAAGGTTAGAATATATAGCTTGCAGTGTCTCCCAACACAAAACTTCAATGACAAAATAGAAGTTATGCTACATCTACAAAATGGATATTATATGATTATTCTAAATGGGGGATATATAAAATGCTTAAAATAAAATATTAGGTGAATCACCAAGATTCCATATATGATGATCATTACAGCCATGGAAAACTTGCATATAAAATGCTGGAAGGAAGTATTCTTAAATAATACAGTTGTTTTAATTCATATGTACTATTGACTTTCTTTTTCAGTTCTAGGAATTGAACCCAGGGCCTTTTGCTTGCCAGGCAAGTGCTGTATCACCGAGCTATATCTCAAGCCAACATTTTTGTTTTACAATGATCTAAGATTAGTGTTGAAAGACAGTTGGCTTGGCTATCTAACTCTTTCATGAAGGATGGATTAGGATGATTATTCCAAAAGCAAAATTTTATTTTTATTTTACATCCTCCAACATTTAGTTAGCTATTTAGTTAATAGCATTATTGAGAATATTGGTTCATATAGTGATCTGCAATCACATTTTGCAGCCAGCTCATCCTTGAGGGCTCACCAGGAAGCTTTGCTGCTCATAGTGAGGTACTGAGTGGTGTATTGAGACTGGTAATGATTAAGACCATTGTTTGATAACATCTACTTTATGTGTTTTCCAGGATGAAATTTTGACATTCAAAAGGAGCCAAGTTAGGGTACATTTTATGTAAGTCTGTACATCTGTGTGCCTATTTTCCAACACTTATAATCAGGAGATAGCAAGTATGTGAAGATAGTTTTTATGGATCAAGTTAATCATATTTTCAGAACAACCCATCATGGTTTTCTTTTTCCTAATATCTTCTATTTACCCTTCCCTATTATCTAAAGGCAAAACTCAACTCTGAAATGTACCTTGATACAACATCTTGTGGAGATTCAATGAGATAATTCTGTAAAATTCTAAGAATGTCTAGCACAGAGAAATGATCCATCAGAGGGTTTCTTTTAGTATCATTATTTTGCAACGATTTTACTACATTCTCCTTTTTATATTCTATGTGAGTTGGGATAAGAGATATAAGAAGTTTGTCCAATGAAGGTGAGTTTTCCCCAAGCAGTATGCCTATAATCAGGAAAACTGCCCCTGAGAGAAAAGAGCATCCCAGTGAGAGATAACTTAAAAAAGTAAGTATATACTCTACTAACCAATTTTGTTTTGTTCACTGCTCTATGGCTACAGTGTTAGAACAATGACTGATAGGTCATAAGCACTCCATAAATATTTACTAAATTAATGTCATGATACATGTCTCTATAAAAGACATAATTTATTATTAAAAAATAGCATAGAGATGCCCCATTTCTACTTTAAACTCACAAATAACATTCAGAAAAAGAGCTAAAATTAAAACAAACTTTTAAGCACAAGTTAGGTATTCTTATCACTATTATCATAAATTCTAAGTCAATAAATACTGGCTTTTCTTTCTACCTAGAAAAGGCTCATTCTTCTCTCTCAGCTGGTACTTCCCTCAGGCTCTTTATACAATCCAAGACCTCCATCTCTGTATTTTATTCTCAGCTACTTCCTCAAAGAAAATATGCTAATCACTTCCTTGCAGGTTACCTCTTCCTCATCCAGAGCAATCTACTCAGCCTCTCTTCAAACAAGGTAAGACATTATCCAATTCTTCCAGGAAGGACTAACCTAGTCTGTTACTAGGAAAACCCAGCCCATGATCCTGGGCTGGCCTCCTCCTAGTCTAGATCTGCTTTCTGCTTTCATATGGAAGGGACTCAGTGCCATATTTCTGCAGTGGGGGCTCCTATCCACATTCATTATTCAGCTACAATTTATTATCTGCTTCCATTATTTTGAAGGGACTGACCTGGTTTTATGCTAATCTATGATGTTAAACTATCAAGGTAAATAGAACAAATTATCTACAAAATTATATAGAGGTTTTCTCCTGCCTCCTCCCTGCCAAGATCAAAACAGAGTATAAACACTGTTAATCCAGTCCTTAAAGGTCATACTCCTGCTAATCCATCCTCATACTGCAAGAACAAATCACAGCACACTCACATTTTTCACATTTAAGGTTCATTCTGAGAAATGACTATTTATTAAATAAGTTAAAATTTGCCTTATGAATCATAAAGCATTAGATAAATAAATTTTGCCTTATGAATCATAAAGCATTAGATAAATGCTGGCTTTAAGTGTGGCCATTCTTATGTCTTGACAGTCTTTCCCCATCTCATAAGAAGGAGGTTATTAGATTCACGTGAAACATCTAGTTGTGGTCCCTTATGGACTAAAACATTCCCCTGGAAACAAAACACAGATGCAGCTGCTCCAGTTGGCTCCAAGTTGCATCTCCTCTCCAAGGAGGCTCTTCTCAACCTTCAAAATGAAAGGGAGCTATTCTGCTCTATAAATGACAGTAGTGTCTATAGCAGCACATACAGAAAGGGACATTAGTCTTCTGTGAACATCCTAGGGTGTGGGGAGCCAAGGGCATGGAGGTCTCACAGGAGAGAAGCAGAAAGTCCACAGAGCTGGCAGCTGGCAGAAGAATGTAGTCCAGGAGTAAAGACATCCAGGAGAGAAGACATCAATTCCAAGCCCAAAGCAGATCAGCCCCCCTTCTCCACTAAGTGTGAGTATCTAGAGTTCATGTGGGTTGACATTGCTCCCTGCCTAAAGAGAGGCCCACTTCTGTCCCAACCTATATAAATACAAAGACAGCTTACCATATTTCTTAATGTCTTGCTTTTTCCAGAAGTTTCCAACAGATAAGGTCTATATTTGCCAACAAACTTTTGGAGGACATAAGAAGAAATTCCATTCCCTCTACTCTATCCCCTCACCTTCTTTTCATACCTTAAAAGGCAATTCTGTAAATAACAATAGTTAGTCCCTTAAGAATCACCTCTAAGAAACTAGCACAGATGGATAGTCAGGGGCTTTTTACCACCACCACCCCCTGGGTCCCAGTTCTACTCTCTGAGAATGTATTTTAAATATATTTCTTCTTATTTATAGGAATGCCTCAAGTATCTGAAAGCAGCCTCTGTATTCTTCCATTAGTTTTGACTTTTCCAGATTAAACATCTCCACATTCTTCACATATTTCTCATCTTTCATAGTTCTCAACCTTAAATCATGATGGTCAACAAAAACATCCAAGTTATTTTTACACAAATGGTTACAAAGTCAAGTGTTACCCTTCTTGTGCTTGTTCAACTCATTGTTAAAGCTTATATCAGATTTTATATGTGTCCTTGTTAAATTTCTTTGTTTTTAGTTTAATGTTCCAATGGCAAGATTCTTTTGAATTCTAATTCTTTCATCTATAATATTGGTTTCCCTCTTCATTTCATATCATCTGAATTTTGATGAACCACGAATATTTATGATATCTATGAAAGTCACTGCTAAAGGGGTGAACTTGTTCAAAGTACATTGTACGCATCTGTTCCATGATCAGAATGACACACCCTTGTACTGTTAATGTTTGCTAATATAAAAGAGGTGAAAGGTCACTGTTAAAAATAGGTGAAGGAGACAAGATCTAGAACACATCTTTTCACTAGACATCCTTCTCTAGATTTTTGGTCATTAATGAATAATTGTGTTGTGTGGTAGCCAAAGTGTTATCTTTAAGCACAGTGTTCATTTTTTCTACAAAGCTTTACTGAATTAATATGTCCTCTTTCTACTCCTCTCTTGACCTATTTAATTACTAATGCTCTAATAAAGGACATTATGTGAGGTTTCACATTATGATTAGTATTACAAATCTCTTCTTGATCTCTTATGAGATTTCCAACTAGTTTATAAAACATCTATTTAAGCCAGGCATGGTGCTTTATATCTGTAATCCCAGCACATGGGAGGCAGAGGTAAGAGGATCATGAGTTCAAAGCCAACCTGAGCTACATAGCGAGACTGTCTAAAAAAAAAAAAAAAGTCTGTTTAAGAATTTCACCAGAGATCAACCTCAAATTCAAGAGCAATAGTAACTTTTTGATCATAAACGTTGGTTCAGAGTCTAGACTTGAGAAGGTTGGGGTCAGTAGACTGGTTGGTTGATTTGATTGGTTAAATTAGTTTCATTTTTTGTTCCATCTCTGCTAAATCAGGTGTTCTATTTTACTCTCAGTTGAAATCTCTTCCTGGCTCTTTAAGAAGTCATTAGTTTATAAAGGCAAAATATGTTGAATACGTGTGAAAGCATTCAGTTTGTTCTGTCTCTGTATCACATGAGACTGAATGCATGTCTGTATGACATAAGCCCAAAACCAGAGGAAAAAGTACCAGGGCAGGAACACAAAAGGCCTGTGCTCATGCTGCTATCTGCAAATGTGGAATGTCATGTTTTTTAATTTAAAAAAATGTAGAGACTGTATCACATTAATCTTTCTTTTCTCTTTTTCTCTCTCTCTCTCTCTCTCTCTCTCTCTCTCTCTCTCTCTCACACACACACACACACACACACACACACACACACACACCTTTTTGACTTCCATCTCTATTCTTAATCATAGATCCATCTCAACCTCTGAGTGGAAACATTCCAATATTCTCTTAGTTAGGGGAGGACCCAGAGATTCCTTCTCCTTTTTAGGAATCAAGTATTACTTGTGATGCTTTATCATGGAATATGCTGAAATTTTTCCATGGTAATTTGCTATTTGAAATTTCTTAATTTTTTTATTCATTCCACAAGTACTAATCGTGCTCTTCCTGTGTATTTGGTGGTAAGTTAGTGCTACAGTAATTATGAGGAGAAAATCTGTACTGGGGTAGAAATTTCTAAAGAACCATGAATAGGTGAGATAAATTGAGCATTTGACCTACATGGAGAATACAGAGCAGGAGAACTAAGAAAAATATAGAATACTCAACTTCTGACAAACTAACCAGAGACTGGGGAAAGTTTGGAAATGGCTTTACCAAGAGTCACCAGGCCACTTGTCCAAGGAGAAAGAATGTCTTCCTAGGGGAGTCGAATCTGGGCTAATACAGATTTTTCTATACTGCCTCTCTCACAGAGTAGATGGCATAGATCATGTGCCTGGATCTCCAAGTCTGACTTTCTTAGAAAGCGAAAATAGTCAAGATGAGTGGCTGCCTCAGGGATGTGCATGACTCCAGAGTAGGATCATCTTCCCTGAAGGCCATGGGCACCATTCCCACCTTTCTAGAAGGGTTCACCAGGTGGCTCTCCTGTCGGTACTCGGCCAGGATCACCATGTAAATGGGTTCCTGCTGATGGGAAGAGTGCTATGATGCTCTCTAATTGTAACATTTTTATCACTGAAGAAAAGGTTTAGGAAGGCACTATAGAACTGCGGGAGCTTGGAGTCAAGCAAACTTGAGCTCAAGTCATGACTTTACCATAGTAACCTTGAATAATTGCTTCAATTATTCTTCTAAATAAATAGGAGACAATAAAGCTTGTCTCCAATGCTTGTTGTGATGTATAAATGAATAAATCAAGCTTGAAGGGGTTCATAATAAGATACTGCTTAATATTGGTTATTGTCATCTCTTCCCTTCAGCTCAGATCCAGATGAGGAAGCAATCCAGTGGTGACAGTGAAAACCAGACCACCTGGCTGATTCTAGTGGGCTTTTGGGAGTTGCAACACCTGGGCTTCCTGTCCTTCACCCTCTTTCTTGTCATCTATGTTGTGACAGTTGGAGGCAATGTCCTCATCATGCTGGTTGTAGCCTCCAATCGAACACTCCACACACCCATGTACTTCTTCCTCTGCCACTTCTCCCTCCTAGAGATTGGCTACATCTCCAACATTATGCCTGGGCTGTTACAGAGTTTGCTGAAAGGAAAGGAAGTTATCTCACTGGTCAGCTGCCTGATCCAGTTCTACACATTTGCCTCACTGGCTGCAGCTGAATGCCTCTTGCTCTCAGTCATGTCCTATGACCGCTACTTGGCCATCTGCCATCCCCTTCACTACCCTGTTCTTATGAGCACCTGGTTTTGTACCTGCCTGGCCGGTGGTGCCTGGGTCAGTGGTTTCTTCTTCTCTTCCTTTACTCTGGCCCTGGCAGCCCCTCTATCCCTCTGTCCTGGCAGCAGGGAGATCGACCACTACTTCTGTGACTTCAGTCCAGTTGTAGGACTGTTCTGTGGGAATGTGAGGGTCATGTGGGGAGCTGGAGTCAGCATCTCAGGCTTCCTGACAGTGGCCCCCTTCCTGTTGATTGTGACATCCTATGCCTTCATCCTGAGGGCTGTGCTACAAATACCTTCAGGCCATGGGCGACAGAAAGCCTTCTCCACCTGTTCCTCCCACCTCAGTGTGGTTGGAGTGTTCTATGGCACCCTCATTGTAGTCTATGTAGCCCCAACAAGCCACATGGTCCCCTTGTTTCAAAAAGCCTTCTCTGTCCTCTACACTGTCCTCACTCCCATGGTCAACCCCATCATCTATAGCCTCAAGAACCAAGAGGTAAAAGGGGCTCTGCATAGACTCTGGGGACAGCTCATCCTAAGACACACACTCCTGAGAAGGACAATTTCTTCCTCATTTTCAGCTTAGTCTCTTTCTCAAGACTGGATGGAAAAGACCACCATGATAAAATGATGGAGACTGTGGGATTGAAATTGAATATGTAGGGCTGGGTGCATGGCTCAGTGGTAAACAGCTTGCCTAGTAAGCATGAGGCCTTGGGTTCAAGTCCCAGTACTGCCCCCACCCCAAAAAGAAAGTAAGTGTCTAACAAAATGAAGTAATTCCAATGTTCCCATTGTAATTAGGTAGAAATCAAAATCACATGTCTGGCACAGGGCTTAAATACTATAGTCATTCCATAAATATTAGGTGAAAAAAATGAATTAATTCTAAAAAGAAGGCAAAGCAGGGCAGTAACACCAAGTGGGGAACGTTTGCAAAATCTTAATGCAAGGTGGCGAGGATTGATGTTGGCGACAGGAAAAGAGGGCTTAGGCAGGTGATAATGAGAACCAGAGTTAAGTTATGATCTCATGATATGCTTCCAGTAAAATCTCAGAAATGAAGAAACAAAAGTCTTAGATAGAAAGTCTGTAGAGTAGATAGCAGGAGGATGAGAGGCTCTCTCACTGCACACAGACAGGGCTCTGCCTTGGAAGGCAAAGGTCAGTTAGGGGAGAGTCACTAATGCTTGGAGCCCAGGAGGCCAATTAGGCCACTGCTCTGCCAGTTCCCATTAGTCCTCCTATTGTTGATGTTGGACCAATAAGTAGTAGAGGAAAGGAAAAAGACAATTAAAAAGAAAAAGGAAGGATAAATTAAACCCAATGAGAATGTTTTGAAATTTTGCCTCTGTCAGAGAATCTTTGAAACCTTTAAAAAATGGCCAAGCTTGGTGGTTCATGCTTGTGATACCAGCTACTCAGGATGCAGAGATGATGGCTTTGAGGCCAGCCCGGGCAAGAAGTTAGCAAGACCCTAACTCTATTAATAAGCAAGGTGTGGTGGTGGTATGTGACTGTGATCCCAGCTATATGGGAGGCCATAGGTAGGAGAATCATGATCTGAGGCCAACCCAGGGCAAAAATGCAAGATCCTACCTGAAAAAAACTTAAAATAAAAGAGGGTTGAGGCATAGCCTCAATGAATGAAGATTTCTAGGCAACAGGACCCACAGAACGTGGCTCCCTAGAAATGAGGCCCAGAAGTCTGCATTTAATGACCAACACACTTGCTTCTCAGTAAAGGGAAAAGCTACAGTGTCCAGGGATGGGGGGGAGGGGATAGTAGGAAAACCAAGCAAGAAAGAAAGGGAATATAGACGTTCATGGATGTAAAAAGATATATCCCTAAGTAGTGGGAACTAGAGAGACTGACTTATTAAAAAGGGTGAGTGGGGGGACGTGAAGGGCATTAAAAGATCTGGGACAGACATCTGTCCTGTCTGATGGGGAGGGAATATAAAGAAAGGAGAAAAAATAGGTAACCTGTCTGGAATGTTGCTTGGGAGGTAGGCAGGATCCCAGCTGGGTCTGAGTATTAAAAATGTCTCTGTGGGCTGGCTATGGTGGGACAGAGATGAAGGAGGGCGAGCATGTATACTTGTGTGAAAAACAGAACAGTGAAACCTGCTGAAGTTTTTTTGAAGTTAAAATTCTTTTCTATTATAAAATTTTTTATTAGGATATATTCACTATACAGGGAGGATTTGAACTGACAATTCCAATTAGACTTACATTGTATATTGTTTACATTTCTCCCATCATCTCTCTCCCTCAGCCCTGTCCCCACCTCACCCAAAGCAATTGCAAGAGGTTTTTTAGTTCTGTTTCATATAGGTATATGAAGTCCATCAACCATATACCATCCTGAAATTGTTTAAAGAAGAGGATGAGAGAGAACGATGAAGAGAGTTAATCTAACCAAGGTACATTGTAAGCACATATGGAAATGTCACAAAGAAACCACCCTGTACAACTAAAATATGCTAATATAAGTGTTTTTTAATGTCTCTGTGGTACTCATTCTTTACATTAAAGTCAAAAGTAAAACCCTGTGTTGTGTGTGTGTGTCCTGGAGAGATGACCAAAGCAGAGTAAACCAGAAGCACAGCAAGCTCCTCAGCAAAAACAGCACCCTCCTCAGAATTCACCTCTCATACCACACAAAAGATTCCATTTACCCCAATACACAGGATGTTGAGAACACAGACTAGCAAGTCTTCTATTTAACAATCCCAGATGGTTATGTGAAAAAATAAATTTGAAAACAGGAAATGAAAAATGTAATCATTAAAATATTTAAAGACTCAATAGATGAAGTAAACTGTAGACTTAAAACAGAGAGAATTAATGAATAGTAAGACAATATTGAATACTTCACCCAGAACACAGCACAGAGAGGTAAAGAAATAAAACATCACAAAGCAGTAAAAAGACATAGAGTTTAAGTGGAGAAGTTCCAAAAATTACTGATCGATATTCCTGAAAAACACAGGGGAGAAAATAAACAACAGTAACTGGAGAGTGAAAATTGTCTAGAATTGAAAACAGATACAAATTCTCATTAAGATGTACTCGAGGCTGAAATTGGATTGGGGACGTAGCTCAGTGGTAGAGCACTTACACAGCACACTCGAGGCCCTGGGTTTGATCTCCAGCACCACAAAAAGAAAAAAAAAAAGAGCATGGAATGGTAGCTCAATGTTGGGGTATGTGAATGAGACCTTGGGTTTAATCCCCAGCACCAAATAAAATAAAATGTCCTCAAAATACTAAACAAAACATCCAGACTTTGACACAGACTATCATAGATAAAGAAAACACATACTTGTACTTATTGAGCATTTCCTGAATAACAAAGGTTGGAAATAAGCTAAATGTCCATTAGTAAAAGAATTACTACAAAATGTGTAACAATATAATGAAATGTTGTAGAGTAGCTGATGGGAATGAGAGTAAGTATCAATATGGGCAAATCCAAAACACTTGCGAAGTGGAAAACAACATGGAGAATGGTGTGAACAGTGTTAGGTAATTTGTTAAAGTTCAAAACCACAAAATACTCTTACTGTGTGTGTATATAATGCATATCAAAGACACAAAAACTGCATGGAAATAATATATGCATGTTTAACATCATTCTTACCTCTGTAACAATGACCTTGCCTGAAGGCTGTGTGTTCTCCCAAAGCCAACAATAACTGCATTTAGAAGTAATGGATCACAGAACTGGCATTTTGAGACCATCACCTCCCCCATCGTCTTTTTGTTTTTGTTTTGTTTTTCTGAAGCAGGGTCTTACTATGTAGCCCAGCCTGGCCTTGACCTTTTATACCTCCTGCCTCCACCTCCTGAGTGCTGAGATTACAGATGTGTACCACCATGCCCAGCTCCCACCATCATTTAAAGTTCCCTATTTCCATAAAGTTTGTGTAATTGAGGCATAAACCTACCATCCTTCTTTTACTCCTCTCCCTCATTCCTTAAGAATACTGGAACTTGTTTCATTAGAATGACTCTCCATCCTAAGACCTGGATTTGCCATTACTCTGAGTGATTCAAACATCCATGTTGTCTGATCCAACATCCATTTTGGGGAGCAATACTGGGGTTTGAACTCAGGATTTCAAAATCTAAGCCTTGCTTTGCAAATATCTTCAATTTGCTTACCTATCATCTTTCAGTCACACTTCCCTAGAAAAAAAATCTCACCCCAAATGCATGTTCTTATAGGCACACTCAGAGTAAGGGAGAACTTCTTGACTTGATCCCTGCATGCCTCTACAGATGTATTTCTTGACACTCATAAACTCAGGTTCTGTGCTTCAGCCATAATGATAATCTTTTATTTCCTTGAATGCAACCAACTCTCAGACCTTTTCACTTGTTGTTGTTGCTGTTGTTGTTGTTTGAAACAGGATCTTGCTACGTAGCTTAGGCTGGCCTTGAACTCACAGTCCTCTTGCTTGCCTCTCAAGTGAGGAATTACTGCATGCATTACCATGCCTGGTGCTTCACATACTTTTGCCCTACCTATAACAATTCCCAACAGCTATCTCTAGACCTTACATGAAAAATGAGCAATAAAGATTTATTGAATGGCTCAAGCAGTAAGACTGCCTTCCTAGCAAGTGTAAGGCTCTGAGTTCAAACCCGTGTACCACCAAAAAAAAAAATTTATTGAAATAATTTAATCAGTGAAAGACACGTGAGGGGGAGAATTCAACTATGATATATTTTAAGAACTTTTGTAAATGTCACAAAGTACCCACAGGACAACAATAATATAAATAAATAAAATACATCTCTGAAATGCCAAGGCAAAACCCCCTCAGACTATCAATATATGGGTTTTTTTTAAATGAAGGACAAGGGGGTAAGGGAAAAGGTAGGGGGAAGGGGGGAGAAGTGACCCAAACATTGTATGCACATATGAATAAAATAAAAATTTTAAAAAAGACATACAAGTGACAAACAGGAAAAAAAATGAAGGACAAGAGGGTAAAACAGGTCTTTTCTGGGCATGGGTACTGGTGTGAGAGGGAATGACTAAAGGTAAAGGGAAATGAGGGTGAATATGGTGGATGTATTTTGCATCCATACATGAAAACAGAAGAATTAAACCTGTTGAAATTGTTCTAAGAAGGGAGGAGCAGAAGGAGGGGAAGATATATTGTAAGCACATATGTATTTTTCAAGATGGGGGTATGGTAGATTAAAGATGGTGCAAGTGCTTTGCCCCTTCTTCCCTTAAAGAGCTAGAGCTGGCTCTAGCTTTGACCAATAGCAGTGATGGAAGTTTTTTCCACCAGCCTTGAGGGTGCTGCAGATTTAATTTCAAGTGCTTGGAATGCTAGCACTTGGAGCCCAATTGTCATGGGATGAGAAACTCAAGCAAGTAGAGAGGCCTTATGGAAGATAACTGACTTGTTCCAGCTCATTTCACAGTAGAGAGCCAGCACCAACTCCCAGCCATGTGAGTAAACCATCTGAAACATTCATCTCCTGATGACTGTAATGCTTCCAGATGACACCCGTGGGCTAGAGGAACCACAAGGTTGGGCCCAGTCAACCAAAAGGACTGTGATAGAGACAACGAATGCTTGCTATGTGAGACCTATAAGTTTGGGGACATTTTTAAATGTAGAAATAGGTCCTAATAAAATAACTGAAGGACCCTTTTTTGCTCAAAAAAAGAAAGAAACATGAATAGGTGGTAGATAAATCAATTTCTTATTCTGAGTAAATATTATAAATAGCATATACCACAAAATTGATCCTTCACACCTCTAAGTCAATATCATAGAATACCCTTCCACATATACAGATGTGCCAGGCAATTCAAGATGATCAAAAGGGACTTCATTCTAATACTACCACTATTAATTAGTTTCATGCACTTTCTCAGAAAGTGTTGATCTACTGGTAATCTCCCTTCACAATGTCTACTTGTCCAGCAGACATCAAGACCTCATGCTCTCTAATAATAATAAACTTTTGCTGAACACTTTCATGTATATCTTCTCATCTGGGTTTCTCAACAATCTGTGATGCAGACATTATTAACATTATCTTATAGTCGTAAGAAATAAGACTCAAGTGGGTGAATTTGCCTAATGAATGATTCCAGGAGTCAAAGTCCAACAATTTCAAAGTCCATGTTTTCAGAGTGTTGTCATTCTTGGTCAAAAACAAAGGAGATGAAGAGGAGACAGGGGAAAGCAGATGAAGCACAGACATTATTTTTAACGTCCCTGAAGGCTACAGCATAGGTTTCAGCACCAAGGACAACACACACATCTCTGTGTTGGTTGAGAATAATGAAAGGGAGTAGGGAGCTTTATCGTCTGTGTTAATATTGGGAGAGGAGCTGTAAAAAGGGATGGGTGTGAGAAAAGGAATGGACCTACCACTTTGACATAGCCCAGGGGATGAGCGAGTAGAGGCAGATCTTTGACCTAAATGTGAACAACCACAGCAACCTTTTCCAACCTGACTTTCTTTTCCTCTCCCCCAGGATACTCTCTCTATCCTTGGGATTTCACGTGAATCCTTTTTTCTTGGTTCAACCTTAGCAAATCTTTGTTTGGGATACGTATTGAAATTTTGTCAGAACAAAACATACTCCCAGGAAATAAGAGAGTCCAAAAGAGGAACAAAATGACAGCAGAACACCCAAGATATGCTCATGTCTGCTACATGGCCTTTTCAGGCTCTACTGATGGCTTCCATAATAAAACTCCTCACACCATCATCTCAACATCAGCTGAAGGTTCCCCATGACATCTCCAGCAAAGTCATCAAGTTTTCTAAACAGACAGAATATCATTGTTCCTGGATGTAGGGCTCTTCACTGATATACATCTCTAAAAGGATTATACATCTCAAGGGTGGTCCATATGTGCCATATCCCTGCACATAAAATAAGACCAGTCAAAAATTAGGCCACCCTCTATCTCAGGGTAAATCAGGTACAAAGAGGACTCAGATAATAGGGAGCCAGGCCTGGAGACAAAGGCATATATAGAAATTTAGATACAAAAGTTAGACTTCAAGCCATAGTAAGAACTACAGTCTACCATGAAGAAGGCTCTTCAGATAGGCACAGAGGCTAGATAACTATCTAACTTTCTTATGGAACAAGCACTAGATTTCCCCTAAGAGTGTTTTTATTCTAAGCCTCACTTTTTACCTGACTGAAAGCCCTAGATTTGAAATGAGATGGGAACTCAGACTTTGATCACCCTTAAAAGTTATAAAATGAGAATGGTGGTGTACACCTGCAATCCCAGGGCCTGGGGAACCAAGGCAAGAGAATCATGAGTTCAAGGCCAGCGTGGGCTACATAGGGAGTTCCAGGACAGCCTGAGCTATACAATGAGAGCCTGTCTCAAAAAAAGTGAGAATAACTTTGTATCCTGAAGGTAATTGGTTTCTGTACAGGAATGCTGGGCCTGAGATATTCCTGAGCAAATTAGAACAATCTATAAAGTAATCATCCACAATTGGCACTGTAAAACTTTTCTCTGGAACAAAGACAAGAGGGAATACTAACAGCTTATATTTGCTTGGTGTTTACTGCAGACCAGCCACTGTTCTCAGTGCTTTGTGCTAACATGTCTAATCTTCACAATTGCCCTATGATGCACTATTATCCCTATAGTTTGGATCTGGAATGTCCTCCAAATGTCCATGTGTTAAAGGCTTGATCCCTACACCATATGCTTTTGGGAGGTAGTAGAACCATTAAGAGGTGTGGCCTAGTAAGAAGTTTTAGGTCACTAGAGGCAGCCTTCAAAGAGGATGTGGGACCTCAGTCTTTCCACTCTCTGTTCTCTTTTTAATTTCCTAGCTACCATCAAGTGAATGGGTCTCCTCTGTCACACGCTCCTCCCATGATGTACTATGCCACCAGAGGTCCAAAACAATGGAGTCCACCCGTCATGCACTGAAACCTCCAAAACTGAGCCAAAATAAACCTTTCCTCTTTATAAGTTGATTAACTCAGGTATTTGTTACAATAACAGAAATCTGACTAACACAACTGCAACATCTGTCTTATAAATAATAAAAAAGAGTAAATTCCTTGAGGTCACACATTAATCAGTGGCAGCATTGGTTCTAGACTCAGCAGTCTGGCTCCAGAGTCCATGCTCCACACCATCAGAGCCCAGGATGCCGCAGCCAACACAACACCCCTAAAGTAGTCAGTCTCACCCTATCAGACCCTATTAGGCCTTATTGAAAATTCAAAACTTTTATTATCTCCTTTAATGTTCTGAAGTGAAATCTACAGATAAGTATCTTCACACATAATTTCATGAAACATAATTTAGTACAACACCTTGTAGTAGCTGCCAATACAAGGAAATAGTTTATGTGTTTTAATAAAAATGCAATCATACCAGAAGACATATAATAGGATGCTGGACCCAAATAGAGAACCACTATGAAAGCAGTAGCTGAAAACACAGATGGAAAGAAAGACTTCCAAGGATTCTTAGGTCTCAGAAATGAATACCTTCTCCACAGAGGAGGCACACAAGGAGGAGACAGTCTCTGACTCAGAAAATTAACTAAGGGTCACAGTTGGATCTGTAATACACATATGAATGGGAACAACACAAGGAAACTCCCTGTGTAGCTATCTTTATCTCAAACTAGAAAAATTTTTCATTTTATCTTTTACGTTTTTTCTTCTACAAACTCAGAAAACAGAAGGGCAGAACAAGTTTTGGTGGGGAGGGTTCAGTTGCCACTAGTGGGAGGGAAGAGGTTACAGGGAAAGGGGTAGGAGGATGAATGTGGTACAAACAATGTGTACACACATATGTAAATGCAAAAATGATGCCTGTTGAGACTGCTCCAGGAATTAGGGGAGGGAGGATGGGGAAGAGAAGTGGAGGGGGGGATTTCAAGAATGATATATGTGATACACTGTAAGAACCTTTGTAAATGCTACAATGTACCCACACCCAGCACAATAAAAAATAAACCAAACAAGTAATGATGCCAAATTAAGAATATTTAACATTCAGTTGAAGATTATGAGGCAGGAAAACTAGCAGCACAGATATGAGGACAAAAATAAGTCAACTGAAACTAGCCAAGAACTAATGCAGATGTTAGAACTGGGAGAGAAAGAAATCAACTACATTGCATACATTCAGAAAGTTAAGTAGAAACGTCAGAGAGAGGAAAAGACCCATATCAAACATCCATGGAATTAGTCTCAGATTAGATTCTACAGCAGAAAACATTGGGGAACCTGAGGTCATCCGCAGATAATCTAAAATGAAACGCAAATGAGGGCCAGCAGAGTGACATAAGTGGCAGAATGCTTCCCTAGCAAGAGTGAGATCCTGAGTTCAAACCCCAGTACCATCCAAAAGAAAGTGAAAAGGGCTGGCACTCAGAAGAAACTATTTTACCAGTGCCTAACCTAAAATTTTATCAGAGTCTAACCTGCTTTGGGGAAGGAAAATAAACCCCATCCCCGCTAGCTGTTCTGTGCCACATAAGGAAGAGGAAAAAACTGAAAAACACTGGTAAAGTTCACAGTCCAGGGCACAAGCTCACCAAAAGACTGAGATATAATTATAAAACTGTAGAATGTTTCTCCTTTCTCTACACCTTGCATGACATTACTGAAGGCTGTTCCTTTTACCTGTGCATCACATCCATCCTTCAACAAAAAAATTACAGGGCAAGGCTGGGGATGTAGCTCAGTGATAGAACACTTGCCTAGCAAGGAGGCCCTAGATTCAATCTTCAGGACAGAAAAAAAAAGTTACAGGGCATGCTAAATAATAAAAACGTGGTTTGAAAAAAAGTAAATTGCACAGTTTGTAGAGACTGAATAGGCATCAGAACCAGACTCACATATGACAGGAATGTTGGAATTATGCAATATGGAAACTAAGACTGATTGATATGCTGAGGAATTTAATTGAAAAAGCAGACAACATACAAGAACAGATGGATAATGTAAGCAAAGAGATGGAAATTCTGAGAAAGAATTGGAAAGAGACTAAAGATCAAAAACGCTATAAGAAAAATGCAGAATGCCTTTGACAGGCACATTTGCAGATTGGGCATGCTGGGAAAGAATCTTTGAGCTTGAAGATATGACAATATAATAGCTAAAAATTTTCTTAAAACTTGGGCTGGGGATACAGCTCATTGGTTGAGTGCTTACTTAGTATGTGTGAGGCCCTGGGTTCAATCACTAAAACAGTAAAAAAAATTAAAAATGGACTATTCCATTCTCATACACCAATGGTAGGAATGTAAAATTAGTAAAACCACTTTAAAAAACAGTTTGGCCTACATTCTTCCTTTAGTTTCTTCCTGATGAATGTCCAGGACTTTCCACTTATTTCCATTTTCATAGTAGGCTCCCAGTATAATAATTGTGGAATGAGGGGAAAATGATCTAAAACATCTCAAAGAATCCATTATTTGCTTCTGTCACTGTAAAAGTGGAGTGAAAGACTGAGTACCATGTGAAGCCAAAAGAGGAAGCAATTATTCCTCCTGGAAGCAGAGGTATTAGTTAGGGTAGACTCCCTGAGGAGGTGGTGTTTAAACTTCACCTTAAAGGGTAGAAAAAGATTCTTGTGGACAATGTCAGGTAGAAAAAGCTATCCCAGGCAGAGAGAATAGCCTGGGCAGAGGCAGAGAGGCTGACGACCACGGAGGGCTCAGGGCACAGAGACTCAGCATCTGCCCCATCTCTGCCCACCCCAGATGTTGTTTTCTTTAGTATGCTATTTTTTTCCTTTGATTTGCTTTGTTTTGGTTAGACAGAGATCTACACATTATTCTTTAAGGGAGAGAAAGATAGTTACTGTCTCCCTTCCTTCCAAAGACAAGGCAAGCATAGTGTAATGAGCAGTTGAGAAAAGGCAGTGATCAGAATGACCCATGCAGACCTGGGGCATGGTGTTTCCAAAAATGAAATAGCTTGGAAGCCTACTAAATTCTTACTTGATCTGTATAAGCAAAAAAGCTCTAGGTCAAGTGAACCAAATTCTAACCTGAATCATAAAAGCAGAGTCACAGACTAGGCACCAGAGGCTCACATCTATAATCCTAGCTACTTGGGAGGCAGAGGTCAGGAGGATCACAGTTCAAAGCCAGCCTAGGCAAAGAGTTCTCAAGACTCTGTCTGGAAAATATCCAACACAAAACAGGGCTGGCAGAGTGGCTTAAATGGTGGAGTGCCTCGCTAGTAAGCATGAGGCCCTGAGTTCAAACTCCAGTAGCAACAAAAAATAATAATAATAAACTAAAAGCGGAGTTACAGCCCCTCTCAGTTTCCAGACTTGAGCCAGTTTACAAATTCTGAGTTTCTTGGAGGAAAGGGAAGCTGGGTTCCCTTGAAAAAGAACTCTGATGCACTGACAAAAACTTATACTGTTAATCTTTCTCCCAGCCTCCCTCCAGAAGAAGCTATGACCTATTACCAGGGAAATTGCACATTGAGGAAAAGGAAACAATCAGACTTTTTCGGGGTGAATGGACACCACCCTGAATTATTACTAATTCCAGGAGGTCCAAAATATCCCTCTAGTTCACCAGCTAGAGCGGAGGCTTACGAAGGTCAGGTAATCAATGGAGTTTTAGCTCTGATTCATCTCACAGGGGCCCAGTGTGATTATTCTGTGGTTATTTCCCCAGGTCCAGAATTCATAGTTGGAATAGATGGACTTGGCAATTGGCTTAATAAAATAGTGGAATGGTGTTCTGAAGACTTGGTTACAGCACTACCTAAGTGCAGGACTTCAGGACTGGAACAAGGTTCTTTGTGTGCTAAGTCAGCATCCAGTGCATGGTGTTGAAGCAGGGCTCATGGGTCCAGGAATCATAGGAGTGGAACACTTGCGATTATCCTTAGTGGCCCACTAGCAAAATTTTGACTTCCTATTTCATGACCTTGTGCTCTCTGTCCTAGAGGTCTTTGTTCCAAAAACAGAATGCTTCCACAGGGAGACACAGCCTGGACACTTTGGATTCCTCATCCCTCTGAATCAACATGCAAAGAAGGGAGCTTCTGTGCTTGCTGGGGTGATTGGTCCTGACTACCAAGGGCAAGTAGAATTGCTACTCCATAATGGAGATAGGGAAGACTGTACACAGAACACAGGAGATTCCTCGGCATCTCTAATGTTACCATCCCTATAATTAAAATCAATGGAAAAACCGTAACAACCCAATTCAGACAAGAGCACCAATGGCCCAAGCCCTTCAGGAATGACAGTTAGGTAAAGAGCCACGGCTAGAGGATCAGCCTGATGAAGACAAAGGGAATTCAGAATAGACCATTAAAGAACATAGTTATAATGCCACGTGTGGCAATTGGACCAGCTACAGGAACAAGGACTTCTAAATTTTTTTCTACACTCAACTACTTTTTAATTTTTTATTAACATAAATAAATTATACAAAGGAGTTTCATTGTGATGTTTACATACATGTACATATGAACTTAACAAGGACTTTAGTCATAAGTATTTCTTCCTTATTTTGATGTATGTTTGTGTATAAAATTCTTAAAAGCAAATATGTTTTTCTTCCGTCTTAGTCTCTCATCATGTAACCTAAGATTATTGCCTTTATAACATAACATTTAAGTATTACTAATTTTACATCATAGCATTTAAGTTATGGGATATCAAGAAGAGCAAATATCACTCAAGAAATTTGCCTTCTCTTCTGGGGAAGAGATTAATACATTTTTTGTTTTGCACTGGATAGTTGTATCATGTTAAATACAATTACAACCACCTAACTTGTTATTTTCTTTATTTGAAGATTTAGCAAGGTTTAAGAAGATACACACAGGTGCCAATTTAACATGGGGTGGTTTTGTGATGGTTAATTTTATGTGTCAAATTAACTGGGCCATACAGTGCCCAGGTAGTTTGTTAAACATTATTCTGGGTATATTTGTGAGAGATCAACATTTAAATCAATAGACTGAATAAAACAGATGGCCCTCTCCAATGTACATGGGCCTCTTTCAATCTATTGAAGGCCTGAATAGAATAAAGGTTTCAATAAGAAAGAATTCTTTCTGTCTTTGAGATTTAGAGATGGTAGTACTGGGGTATGAATTCAGGGCTTCATACTTCCTAGGCAAGTGCTCTACCACTTGAGCCCTTCTGCCAGGCGTGTGTGTGTGTGTGTGTGTGTGTGTGTGTGTGTGTGTGTGTGTATTGGGTATTATCGAGACAGGGTCTCACAAACTATTTTCCCAGGCTGGCTTTGAACTGAGATCCTCCCAAACCCTGCCTCCTGAGTAGCCCACTCAAAGACACCTTTGTACTTGGAATATATAAGAGACAACAGCATCCTGGATGTACCAGCCTTGGATTTCACTAGAATGCAGAAATGAGGTCCATTATCATCTCCCCCCTTAACTGCTTCTTTGCAGTTTACAAAGGCCAAAGTCTTCAACAAGGGTGAGCAGCCTGAAGGCCCAGGGAATGGATGGCTTCTCTGGCTACAGCTTGGCAGAGTGTGAATATGAACTACTCACACTGACAAAGAGACTCCTTTCCCAGCCTGGAAACCTCTCCCTTTCACTTCACAATTTCCTGTCAAGACTCTGTGATAACTAAGAGCTGCTCCTACTCCCCTGACCATAACTCCTGACTGGCTCTCCCTCTCACACTCTCTACCAGGGACTGTCATATCTAGAGTAGGTTTTCATCTGCTTCTCCCCAAAATTACTTTCCCATCTCATGGCCTGGACACAGTTAGTTCTGTGGACACAGCTAGAATCTGACTTCCCTTTTCATTGCCCTTTGCTTTTGCCTGCATTATTTTTAGCCCAGGTTTCTATAGCACAATAGGTTTCTGCCTCCCACACTCTCCCCTGCCCTTTTGTCTGCTGAAAATCAAATCATATCTGCTAACTTTGTCTATGGGTTGTTCTATTAGTATCATAAGGGAACTACAGTGGGATTGTGAGAATGAAAGTGAGATGAGGCCAAGGGTGCAAGAAGGACTGAGAATCTGTCATCCATCTCATTGGTGAGAAGACATGAAACTGTTTCAATTCCCTTTCTTTATCTCTCCATGCCAAAACCTAGTGTTTCTTATCAACCCAAAGAATCATTTTTCTGCTCTTCCTTCCTAGGATTCTCCTCCACCACCTCTCGTCCTCTTCTCTCACATGTACATTGGGATATAAAGCAAAAATGAAAATAACAAGTGTAGATATTTGGCTGGGAGCTGGGGCAGGAAAGGTAATTGTACACTTAGCATGTAAGCTAATTGTTGGTTAAGACTGGGAGTACATAATGGGATTATAAATGAACCTCTGACATTTAGGGTCTCATAGTTTTTACATCTCAATCTTACAAACAGACTTTCAATTCTGAGAGCAGTGGTACAGCACAAGTTATGTTTCATCTTCCCCATGGTGAATTGAGTGACTGCTCATCAAACACTGCTCTCCCTTTTCTATCCATATTTTTGCTTTCTCTGACACAGGGGCTTGCTTGGTTGAGTATTGCCACGGACCTAGAGAGAAACGGGAGGGAGTGCATATTGAAAAGAAAGACTCGGAGTCTGCATGAAATTTGGAAGCAAGGGGGAAGCTGGGGACCTGAGAAAGGACGCAGACCCAGAGTGCTCTCTCCTTCAGGATTTATTGAGTTGCTGTGTATAGCTATTGATCATGAAGCATATGTGGTTTAATAGTTAACTTCTGGGCAAAGTAAGGTATATTTACAATCTTCTGTGTTCTGAGAAAAAGCACATAGCACTATTGAATGCAGGAACAATCGTGCATGCAAGGAACTCATAGTTCTTGGAACAATACTGAGAGGATACTGTTTTCAGTATCACATCCCATGTCCAGATACTCGGTTTCCAAGTAATCTGGCTGTACGTTCATGAACTTCTGAAATTCATTACACTGCATGGTCTTCAACAGAGTACAAGAGTAACTTCAATACCCAGGACTTTAATGGAAAAATGCCAATGGCAGTAGTAACTATGGAATCTTCCAGCTGAAAAACTGGTAGTACAGAGACACAAGAATTCCTCAGAAATGCTGGCAACACATTGTGCAACAGCAAGGACACTAACTCCTCTGAGGGCTGAATGAAGCAGGGCCAGGCAAAATAGGATCAACCCTGAGTGCTCTGCTCCCTAACACCCTTCTCCAGCCTGTACTAGAGAAGCAGACTATTGGAACCAGAAGAGCCCATACATCCTCACACTAAAACAGGATTCCATGGAGATCTTCTTATCACAAAGGAGGAAGCAAGAGCCACTGGCCCATGACTAAGCCCCCTGATTCTCAGACTCCTTTTCATCTTCTGCATTCATGGGTTCCCAACCCTCAAGACATGTCAACCTGTCTCTGGTACACACATTAAACACATGGCAGCCTCCTGAAAACAAAGGCCCTCCCTGGTAAATCAGGTCCTGGATTAGTACGCAGAAATAGATCCTAATCAAAGGCAAGAAAACATAGGCAAAACAGAAGGCAAACCCAGAAAGGGACACCATAGATACAAAGGATTTCTGAAATTCAGTTTCTTCAGAATTTATCTTTAAAAATAGACCAAGTATTGGCCAAGTGGGGTGGCTTGAGCCTATAATTTTAGCTACTTGGGAGGTGGAGATTGGGAGGATCAAGGATGAAGCCAGCCTGGGTGAAAAAAGAAAAAAAATCACAAGAGCCTGTCTCGACAAATGGCTGGGCACAGTGGTGTTTGCCTGTCATCCCAGCTATGACCCTATCTCAAAAATAACCAATGCAAAAAGGGCTGGAAGATAGGTTCAAGTGGTACAGCACCTACCTAGCAAGTGTGAGACCCTGAGTTCAAGCCCCAGTACCACCAAAAAAAAAACTATTGAAAATAGAAAAAGGGATTTTTACCTCCCCACTCATCCACCTTTCCTTTCAAAATTTATAGATGATGACATCAATTAATGACATCCTCTGTGCCATGAGGGATGTCTGCTAGGTGAAGGGAATGTGAAGAACAGAGGCCAGCCACTCTGCAGGGATGGATCCAGACAATATCTGGACCGTTGATATGAACAATATCTATGCTGTAGGATTTTCCCTGGGGTTGAGGAGGGGGCTAAGACTGATCTCTTGGTATAAAAATGAGCTGGAACTACACTGTGATGCATTTATCCCAAGCATCACTGCTATACCCACCACAGGTGTCCTGGACAGGCAAGTTCTCTCTACCTGGAACTCTCCCACAGCATAAACTCCAGCATCTGAGTACCCCTACCTACTTCCAACCCCTGATCTATACTTTCTTTGTCTCTTGGGTGATTCTCAGTAAAATCTTGCAAAAGCAAGGATTTTTCTACACACCTGACCGGCTGTAGGCTGTGAAATTATGACTGAATATGGCTCCTGCAGAAGGAGGGCCATAATGGGCCAATTCTTCCAGCCTTATGGTCTGGGTCCTCATGGACTTTTGTTGCCTATATAGACAGCTGGAAATCCTGCTCTTTCCAAGCCTCCCATTGAAGTTTCCCGTATTGTCTCTGGAAAAAAAATGGTTAGAGAAAGTCTTTACCTGGGATTTTTTTTTTTTTTAAAGACAAGGTCTCGCTATGTAGTTCAGGCTGCCCTCCAATTCGAAATCCTCCTGTCTCTATGTTTCAAGTGCTAGGATTACATCACCATCACGCCCAGACAAGAAGCTCTTTTTTTTTTCTTTTGGTAGTTTTGGGGTTTGAACTCAGGGCCTCATACTTGCTAGGCAGGCACTCTACCACTTATGCCATATCCTCAGTCCAGGAACTTCTTGAGTGTTATCCACTCTGTGTTAAAATTGACAGTTGATATGCGATTACGGAAGCCAGCTCTTATGATGCCAACTCTAATGAAATTCATTTAGTGGAAGTTAAGTCATCTTATTCTCCATCACCAAGAAGGAAAGTTCAAGATGAAACAGAAAAAAATCAAGGGAGAGGCTTAGTTTAGAGATGAGGGAAAAGATGGGAAGAATATAAGAATGATTATATTGACTAGTATAAATTATTAAAATGATGCAAAAGAGTTCCAAAAATATGATGCTATGCATTGATTTGTCGTTCACAAGAATCCAAGATGGTTAGACAGGTTTGTTTGATATCCACAAAGACATTCAGAAACCCGAGTTCTTTACATCTTGTATCTCCACATTTTCTATAGCAGTGCTACTCAAAGTGTGGTCTGTGAACCTGCAGTGTGAGCACCTCCTACCAACTTGTTAGAATGCACACCTACAATTCCAGCACTCCAGAGGTCTCAGAGGCCTGTGTCGCTTCCATTTATACTCCACAGGTAAGAATTTAATCATATGCCCTTCCTAGCTACAAGGAGTCCTGGAAAATGTAGTTTATAGCTAGGAAGTCATGTGTCCTACTACAATACTTATTACTATGAACACAGAATGGATTTTGGTGAACAATCAGCAGTTTCTGCCATAGTAATTAGTAAGTAGCTTGACAAAGTGAATCCTAACCACGTTCAGTTGCATAATCATTTTCAGCAAATGTTTCACTAAATAAATATGACTCATGTGATATAACCAGAGTTGTATTTTTATGTTCCACCATCCCTTTAAATTTATACTGCGGCAGGTTTTTCTCCCCACTCTGCCCCATAACTTGTCTGGTCACCCTAAGGAATGAAAGCATATCAACTCTGTCCAAGGAATCCTCCCTTCCTCTCTCTAGCTCTTTTCTTGGTCTCTCTGTCACCTTTTATAGACTAGGAAGGCAAAAATAGACTCCCATGATCTCTTTTGTAAATATTTCCAGTCTTCCATTTCACTATGGAATGATGCATCTGTGGTCTGAGGCCTGTGCTGAAACTAAAATGAAATTTCCCTTTTAACTTTCTCTCTCTGTCTGTCTGTCTGTCTGTCTCTCTCTCTCCACTGAGCTACATTCCCAGTTCAGATTTTGAGATAGAGTCTCACTATGTTGCCCAAATTGGTCTCAAATTTGCTATGTAGACCAGGAGTGCTGGGATTATAGGTGTGTGTCACCATGCCCAGCTAAAACTAGATTTAATTTCATCCTTGCCACACCTTGTGTATTATACAAAGCAGAACACTGAGGGCTCATTCCCTGATTGGCATTGTCACAACTTAGTCGCTCCTGAAGCTGCCCCTTACAGTAGCCAGCATTCACAATGGATGTCATCACTCCTGCTGCTGGTGCTGGTGCTACAGTTGCTACAACTGTTGGCTCAAATCCTTTCCTTTGTCTTGTGGGCAACACCATGACTAGGTTCCAGTTGAGGGTTTCCAGGTCCAAGAAGGAGTGAGTAGGGGAACAGTAGGATAAGATGAAGAGAAAAGAGAGGCCAGCTTATGGTCCTGCACAAGTATCCCATAATTCTATATTAGGACTAATCTTCCCCCAATTCTTCTAGAGGAAGTTCTCTGAACCTCCACATTGCAAGAAGCAGCAAGATAGGCTCTTAAACCTCCCAAAAACCCTGTCCCTTCCTATGGCAGAAAAAAAATTATTATTTCTAGTTCCTAACTCCTTCCTCTGTTGTATGCTCTTCTAGAACACTGCATGGACAGAGTATGCTTTCTGCATCAGATTAAGGTTGAGCTTTGGCCATAAGACTTGTTTAGGCCCTGAAAATGTCAATAGATATGACAAAAGGAGAAACTGCACAGGTGTCGTCTGGCCTCTTGTGCTCCTGTGATTACTGCATGCCCCACTGTGCCCTGCCACCTCCCCACACCCCAAAATTAAACATGTGACACAGACCTGATCTCAACCCAAATCTTCATGCAGTATAGTCTCCTCCCCACTTCACTCTACCACAACCCACAAGACCTAGGAGCAAGATAAATAGGGCTGCTGTAAGCCACTGAGTTGGGGGGTGGTTTTTGACCCTCAAAGAAACTGATTTAATGCTCTTTCCCACCTCATAGCTTCTCAGAGTACTCCTTTTTCATCTCCACCATGCGCTTTCCCCACATAGATGGGCAGTTCTGTATCATGAGGACACAGATTCTGTACCACCCTTGTGGATTTGCATTACTTTTTTTCCCCATGCTGGCGATGGAAGCCCAGGTCTTGCACATGCTACAGTCCCAGCCCTTGCATTGCATTTAATTACAATGTTTCCTGAACCCTTACTTTATGATTATTTGCCAAAAAGTGTGATTTAAATGGCAGAACCTGTCCTTTGTTCCATTATAATCTGAAGGAAGGAACTTAAATTCACCACCTAGAATAATCCAACCAGTAACTAATATAGTTGGGACCTTAATGTATGCACATGTGAATAAATGAATAATTTTTAAAAGAAAGAAAGAAAGAAAGAAAGGAGGGAGGGAGGGAGAGAGGGAGAGAATGAGGGAAGGGAAGGGAAAGGAAAGAGAAAGGAAAAGGAAAGGAAAGGAAAAGAAAATGTAAAGAGAGTAGATGTTGTGTGCTATCACCACAAAAATGGTGAGTATGGTAATGTATTTGTTAATTGGCTACCAGAAATGTTGCACAAGATAAAATGTGATGCTATCGGTCAATTTACAAAAAAATAAAAATAAAAATCTTAAAAAGAAAGAAATTTAGCAGCCAGAGGGAACTTGAGATTCTTCAGGATGAGTTTTCAAGCAGATTTAGAAACTACAGGTACACCTTGCAGCAGGTGAAAGGTCATTTACAAATGTCAAGGAGCTGGAGGGTGCAAAAAGATAGAAAATTGGTTCTTAGGGATGATGGTTGCAACATACTGAGCCCCATAGAGACAGGCCGGGGCACGTAAGCACAACGCGCACACTGGGTGACTGCCTGCCTGAAAAATAACTAAACACAGGCACAGGAAATCCTAAGAGGCCAAGAAGCAAAATATCCTCATCCGCATTCTTTGTGTAAAGAAAGGGGAAGCACAAGAGGTAGCTTCGGTCAGCTTCTTAGAGTTTTCTAAGTGCTCAGATATGGGGAAGACCATGTCTGCTAGACAGGAAAATCAGAAGACATGGCCAAGCAACGAAGAGAAAGAGAAATGGAAACCTAAATCCGTCTTAATGGGGTAGCAGAGACATTCAAGGATCCCAAAGCACCCAGAAGACCTCCTTCAGTCTTTTTCTTGTTCCCTTCTGAGTATCACCCAAAAATGAAGGGAGAACATCTCAGTCTATTCATCAATGATGCTGCAAAGAAACTAGGGGATATGTGAAATAAAGCCACTCAGAGGACAGGCAGCTTTCTAAGCAGAAGGCTGCTGAGCTTAGGGAAAATGAGAAAAGGAAATTGCTGCACAGTGAGCTAAGGGAAAGCCTGGGGCAGCAAAAAAAGGGAGGCATCGAAGGGGGAAAACGCAAGAAAAGAAGGAAAACAAGGGTGAGGAAGATGAAGAAGAGGAAATGAAGATGAAAAAGATGGTGATAAATAAATTTGGTTCTGATGCAGGTATTTTTTTCCTTGCCAATAAAGCACTTAACTTCCTTGTACAAAACATTTCTTTTAAAGAAAAAAAAAGTTGAAATGTAAAACTGTATAAGATTTAGTCTTAAAATATGCATGTCTTTTTTCATATAGTTAACACAGTACGGAATGTGTCTTTAGGTAGGTGGTAATCTCAGTAGTCACCAACCTTGCCTGGTATCAAATGGGGGTTGTAAATCCCACGGAAATTTAAGTCAGGTTCTTGATTGGGCATAGCCTAAATTTTATATATGGGAATGGTACTTTTGTTATTATCAGTTGTCTCTCAGGCAGCTTATATGAAATACATGTTCTATTAACTGAATACCACTCTAACTGAAAAAAAATTGCAGCTATTTTCTTGGCATTCTGAATACTTCTATATCAATACAATCTGTTCACAATGAAATAGGCTCGGGGAAGAAACATATATGATCAAAGTGTCAGAGTAGTTCCCAGTCTTTTTTTTTTTTAATGCCATTTTTCCTCCCTCAGCAGGTCATTGGAGCTCAACAGGGCTAGGCGGAATAACTCCCCACTCTTTTACAGTGCTTTGTCCATGCTAGGTTCTGTTCCTCCTCTCCCTTTCCATTTTGCTTTGCTTTCTTTTCCTTTTCTTCTTCTCCCCTTTTCATTCTTCCTCCACTTTAATCCCCTTCTCATATTCTCCCCACTCACCCTCTGAGTTTCAGCAGATTCCACCCCTAACCTACAAGGTCAGGTCCCTAGTGTCCTCTTGTGGTCATAACTAATTACTATAGTCATTTGTCCTGCTCTAACTTTGGCCAGAAAGGAGCAGACAGAAACTGACCTGATGACAGACCATACTAAAATTGACTATTGAACCATGCTTCAATTTTGTGTTCTATAGTTGAAAAGTTGGCGACAACAAGGTAGTGCTTAAATTTTAATTCAATAATTGTTTATGACCTCAATATAGATAGATGATAGAAAGAAAGATCGATAGATAGGCCAGAAACTTGTTATTATAGGATAATAGCAGTGCCATCACAGTCCTGGCACAGTGAAGGGAGTCAATTTCCATTAAATAAGGAGACAGAAGCTGAAATACACGGATAATAAGCATTTAGACAGACTGTTATTGCTAAGAAGGAGAAGGGAACAATCTCAGCATAAAGTAGGGTAAGTAGAGGTCAAGAAACTGAAAAAAGATGAGTGTGGTGGTTCACATCTATAATCTCAGCATTCACCTATACTCCCAGCATTCAGGAAGCTGGTGTAGAAGGATCACTAGTTCAAAGCTAGTATGGGCTACATAACAAGTCCCTGTATTGGAGATGACACTTTGAAACACTGCTAGTGTAAGTCTTGATCCTCCAAGAAGCAGATGCCAAGACAAGATTAGATGTCCAAGAGATTCATTAGAGGAAACATGTCAGGGAAAATGAGAAAGGAGCTAGCAAAGATGGGGAGAGCCATCAGACAACAGGGTGTCTGACCCTTGCAAAGGAAAGACAGGAGGAAAGAAGGTTGGAGGGTGCAGTGCAATTCCTCACACGTCCCATAAGGTGGATGAACAGCCCATAAGACAAAATCACCATCAGAGTCCAGCATCTCATCATTAGCATTTCTATACACTAACAATGAGCAAACTGAAAAAGAATGTATGAAAACAATTCCATTTACAATAGCCTCAAAAAAAATCAAATACTTAGGTGTAAACCTAACAAAAGATGTGAAAGACCTCTACAAGGAAAACTATACACTTCTGAAGAAAGAGATTGAGGAAGACTATAGAAAGTGGAGAGATCTCCCATTCTCATGGATTGGTAGAATCAACATAGTAAAAATGTCGATACTCCCTAAAGTAATCTACATGTTTAATGCAATTCCCATCAAAATTCCAATGACATTCATTAAAGAGATTGAAAAATCTACTGTTAAATTTATATGGAAACACAGAGGCCACGAATAGCCAAGGCAATACTCAGTCAAAAGAACAATGCAGGAGGTATCACAATACCTGACTTCAAACTATATTACAAAGCAATAACAATAAAAACAGCATAGTACTGGCACAAAAACAGATGTGAAGACCAGTGGAACAGAATAGAGGACCCAGATATGAAGCCACACAACTATAACCAACTTGTCTTTGACAAAGGAGCTAAAAATATACGATGGAGAAATAGCAGCCTCTTCAACAAAAACTGCTGGGAAAACTGGTTAGCAGTCTGCAAAAAACTGAAACTACATCCATGTCTATCACCCTATACCAATATTAACTCAAAATGGATCAAGGATCTTAATATCAGACCACAAACTCTAAAGTTGATATAGGAAAGAGTAGGAAATACTCTGGAGTTAGTAGGTATAGGTAAGAACTTTCTCAACGAACCCCAGCAGCACAGCAACTAAGAGATAGCATAGATAAATGGGACCTCATAAAGCTAAAAAGCTTCTGTTCATCAAAAGAAATGATCTCTAAACTGAAGAGAACACCCACAGAGTGGGAGAAAATATTTGCCAGCTACACATCAGACAAAGGACTGATAACCAGAATATATAGGAAACTTAAAAAACTAAATTCTCCCAAAACTAATGAACCAAAAAAGACATGGGCAAGTGAACTAAACAGAACTTTCTCAAAAGAAGAAATTCAAATGGCCAAAAAACACATGAAAAAATGCTCACCATCTCTAGCAATACAGGAAATGCAAATTAAAACCACACTAAGATTCCACCTCACCCCTGTTAGAATAGCCAGCATCAGCAACACCACCAACAACAGGTGTTGGCGAGGATGTGGGGAAAAAGGAACCCTCTTACACTGTTGGTGGGAATGTAAACTAGTACAACCACTCTGGAAAAAAATTTGGAGGCTACTTAAAAAGCTAGACATTGATCTACCATTTGATCCAGCAATACCACTCTTGGGATATACCCAAAAGACTGTGACACAGGTTACTCCAGAGGCACCTGCACACCCATGTTTATTGTGGCACTATTCACAATAGCCAAGTTATGGAAACAGCCAAGAGGCCCTACCACTGACGAATGGATTAAGAAAATGTGGTATCTATACACAATGGAATTTTATGCAGCCATGAAGAAGAACGAAATGTTATCATTCGCTGGTAAATGGATGGAATTGGAGAACATCATTCTGAGTGAGGTTAGCCTGGCCCAAAAGACCAAAAATCGTATGTTCTCCCTCATATGTGGACATTAGATCAAGGGCAAACACAACAAGGGGATTGGACTTTGAGCACATGATAAAAGCGAGAGCACACAAGGGAAGGGTGAGGATAGGTAAGACACCTAAAAAATTAGCTAGCATTTGTTGCTCTTAATGCAGAGAAACTAAAGAAGATACCCTAAAAGCAACTGAGGCCAATAGGAAAAGGGGACCAGGAACTAGAGAACTAGAGAAAAGGTGAGATCAAAAAGAATTAACCTAGAAGGTAACACACACGCACAGGAAATTAATGTGAGTCAACTCCCTGTATAGCTATCCTTATCTCAACCAGCAAAAACCCTTGGTCCTTCCTATTATGGCTTATACTCTCTCTACAACAAAATTAGAAATAAGGGCAAAATAGTTTCTGCTGGATATTGAGAGGGAGCAGGCAGAGTGGGTGGTAAGGGAGGGGGTGGGGGCAGGGGGGAGAAATGACCCAAGCCTTGTATGCACATATGAATAAAAAAAAAGTCCAGCATCTCCCAGGAAAGAACCTGCCACAGTATTTCTGCCATACTCAGTCAACAGCTAGAGCAGGCTAAGAGAAGTATGGCCTTAGTGTGACTATGGTGCTAGTAGCCGGCAAGAGAAAGAAGAGTTGCTAAGAGCAAAACTACAGGATTTTGGCTAGCCATTTTAGTCCTTGTCTCCAAGGAAGTCAAGGAGAGCCTCAGAGAAGGAAGAAAATCTGGTGTTTGATCCTGGCTGAGCCTGCATCTTGAGTTGCTCCAAAAGTAGTGACGTTCTTACAGAAGAGTGTCCCAAACCTCCCAAGATGGGAGCCCTTGGAATTCCAAAGAAAGAAGCATAAATGCCAGGATGATAAGTTCAGAGCTTTTTTTATCATTTTTTATTGTTGTTGTCTTATTTTTTGCAAGGCTGGGATTAAATCCAGGGCCTTGTGCCTACAAGGCAAGGGCTCTATCTACTAGGCTACATCCCTAGCCTAGGGATATAGGAAGATTTGACTCCCCACCTTTCTCTCCTTAAACCTTGTCCTCTCTTGCTGGTGGGGAGTATATGACCCCTGGCTTTCCTGTGCCCCTCTGTCACTCCTGCTCTCCAAGGTGTTCTGCTCTCTCCTGATCTTGATGGGGCAGTTCCTCAGGACTTTGTCCTGGTTCTCTCACACTGCCCAGACTTCTGCCCTGAGGCCATCTCATACTTTCCACAACCTTCAAAGCCATGGGGAGGAGATGACTATGACCAAAGTACATTGTATAAACATATGAAAATGTTATAATGAAATTCATTATTTTGTACAATTAATATACACTAATAAAAAATAGAGGACTAAAGGCATGGCTCAAGTGGTAGAGTGCTTGCCTACCTTGCAAGCCCAAGGCCCTGAGTTCAAATCCCCGTATCACAAAAAAAACAAAATAGAAAAAAAGTCATCTGTATGATTAGCTTCCACTGTGGACCTCTAGCCTGTGCCCATTGCTGAGCCTCCACATCTGATGTTCAAATCCTGCCTGGAATCGCCTGTATGCCTCAGGGATAAATTGGACATATCTAAACTGAAATTTGAATCTTTCCCTCTAAAGCCATCCCTTCTCTAAACTTCTCATATTGAATAATCCTTCTATTCACCTTAGCCAGAAACCTGATGTCAGCCCTGTATATTGATTATAGCTCCAAAATATGTCTCATTCATTCATTCTCCTCTTCCTTTTCTTTTGCAGTGCTGGAGTTAGAACCCAGGGCTTTATGCATGATACAAGTGCTCCACCACTGATATACAGCCCCAGCCCAGTTTTTTTCACTGTTGCTATCACCATCTCACTCTTAGCTCACTTCATCTGAACTACTCCACTAGCCTTCTAACTGATCTCTTCATTCTTGTCCATATTTCCATTTCTATTAAAAACTCAGATCATAATACTTCTGTTTAACTTTCATTATCATAAATTAAAACTACTTACTAGGCCCTATGTGAGCTACCCCTGTATCCCTTGGACCTCATCTTGTGCCTCCCTTCCCCTTCTCTAAGTTCCAGTTACACAGGATTTTTCCCCCAAAGTCCAACCTCTATTCTGCCTTAAAGTTCTTCTGTCTGCTCTTCTTTCTGACCCTCCATCTTCTGTTAGTCTGCTGATCTTATCCTCTTGCCCAGAAATCCCAACCTCCAGCCCATTTTAATTTAGGTGGGCACTATATACCTTATCATGGTAGTACAAATACATTGTGTGTATTTGTTTAGCATGCATCTGCCTTTCCCAGTAGCCCATAAATATTTTGGGACTAGGAAACATTTTGATCTTGCTCATTGGCACAGTGCATGGCACAGAGTAGGCATTCAGTATGTATTGGCTACTGAATAAATTTGAAAAATTTGACTCTAGATATGATTGCCCATGTCAGGCTGTTACTGGTGGTTGGGGTTATTCCAGATGTTCCTCAGTTCTTGGGTACAATGTCTAGTTTAGGATGCTGCCACAGATGCAACAAAAGAACTACAAAGAGTAGGGAGATAGTAAAGAGTGATTTACTAGGAAAGCAGAATTACACCTCACGGGGTCAAGTGGCAGTTCCATAAGGACTGACTATCTAAACAAGGACAATACAACTTCAAGGGGTAAGGCAGGAAAGTCAGGTAAGGATTGTCAGTCTGAAGCATTTACTAAGAGAACTTACAAATGGAAGGGACTGCAGCACCTTCTCATACAGGGTGAGACATGGGATGTTCCACATAGGTTATGTACAAAACTAGAGGGTTGAGCGGTGAAAATACATGAGAGTTTAAGGAATTTGGCATAGGGTGAGGGCTAATTTCTGTCAGCATTTTGGGCAACAACTTAAATACCATTATCAGTGTCTGGAAATGTCCAAAGCCCCAACTTGAGTTCAAGCCTATAGGAGAAAACATGCAGCTGCCTAGGGAACAGAATTGTCAAGCTACCTGTTTCTCAGTCAGGACAAGAGAAAACGTATATGCAACCAAAGTATATTAAAGAAGGGGACTTTGGACAATGAGCAGGCCTATGAAGTAGGAAGAAGTAAGGAGATGAGCATTCTAGGCCCAATATTTAAGAGATAATGAAGCTGGGCACCAGTGGCTCATGCCTATAATCCTAGCTACTCAGGAGGCAGAGATCAGGAGAATCGTGGTTCAAAGCCAGCCCGGCAAATAGTTCAAGAGACCTATCTCAAAAACACCCATCACAAAAAAAAGGGCTGATGGGGTGGCTCAAGGTGTAGGTCCTGAGTTCAAAATCCAGTACCAAAAAAAAAAAAGAGAAATAATGAAAATGTACAATGCTTATATTTTTTTAAATAGAAGAACAAATCATAAAACTTATATAACTGATTACCTATACAGTAACAAACTAGAAAGACAGGGATAGAAGTTGGACTTCTTTGAATTTGTTTTATTATTTTGATTTTGTAACTATGTAACATTTTATATAAAATAACTTTTCTTAAAGAATAATCAGTTTGAGAAAAGAAATAAATTTTCTTGGCAGTATGGAGATTGAACGTGGGGCCTAACATATGCTAGGCAAGCATTCTACCACTGAGCCACACCCTCAACCCAAGATAACTAATTCTTTTTTTTTTTTCTTTTTTCTAAGAGAAAAAAAATGAGAGCTATTACAGAATGAAGTACAGCTGGCTACACCATAGGAAAAGCACCAGGAACAAAGATGGACATTTCAGCCAGGCATGGGTGGCTCACTTGTAATCCTAGCTACTCAGGAGGCAGAGATCAGGAGGATTGCAGTTCAAAGCCAGCCATGGCAAATGCTTTGTAAGACCCTATCTCAAAAAAAAAACCCTTCACAAAAAAGGGCTGGTGGAGTAGCTTAAGGTGTAGATCCTGAGTTCAAACCCAATACCGAAAAATAATAATAATAATGTATATTTCGTTTTACAGGGAAAGTTTTGAGTATTTATGTTTTTTCCAGAATGAGACTTTCAGTCCATAAGTAACTTTACACACAGCTCAAAATGTGCCTATACTTATCTTAGAGCTCCCCCCAGAGGGGAGTTTAGTATACTAATGAATTGCAATGAGGTATAATTAGGGCTGGGAATCAGTTCTAGGTCAGATTTGTAGCCATCTTGGTGGTCTTAACTGGTTTGCCTGTAGCCTCCAGTCTTTGTACCTGTTTATCACAAGAAGTGCAGCTTCTTCATAGAGAGTGCTACAACCTGCCTGTTTGCTGGTGGTTCCCTGTCTCATTTTCCCCTCAAGGGTGTTCATACTCCTTAATCTTAAAGGGCACTGACAGATGATGGTCCATCTTCAGGAACTGCTTCAAAGATTGTTTGGGGCTATGGGCCTGCCTATAGAAGGAAAAGAAATTCTTAGACACCTGAAATTCTTAGACTGGGGACCTGATCTAGGGTCCCCAGTGGCAGGCTTTGGATTTTGGTATCAATTGCAGGTATAGGCTGGAAGCTTATCAATTTTACATAGAATTGCTATAATCTGGAAGAGTTTGGGATGGTGTAAAGTGGCTCAAGTGGTAGAGTGCCTGCCTCACAAGTGTGAGACCCTCGGTTCAAACCCCAGTACTGCCAGAAGAAGAAGAAGAATGAAAGAGCTAAACTTAAACAGTTTAAACAGGTGTGAACCAAAATAAGTAGTAAAAGAGTAACAAGTGCACCTATGAGAGGTAGAAACCAAGTAAGACTCGGCAGGTCATCTTTTGCTTTCCTTGTGTAGGTCCAATAATAGCCCTAACTCAGAGTTCCTTTTAGTTTAGCTCACTCTGCTTTGTATTATTACCATTACTCCACTCTTTGGCTATACTTTCCTGATGGATGTTCAAATGGATGGCCAAAAATTAACCTTTTTTCCTTTCCTTTGTTAAGGCCAGCCAAGGATCCTCTTGGGTTACTTTTAGGGTCTTATGAGGAAAAGTTTGGCTCCTTTAGTCTTCTTTCTCTACCAATTGTGCCATCTGCTAGGACACTTCAGGGTCAAGCCAACCATGTGGTTTCCCTTGGAAACATTGGGGGCCTTCCCCTCTACAATGACCCTTCTCTTTGCAGAATGTGCACTAGTTAGAGCCCAATCTCTAAGGTCTCTGAAGTATCTCTGATAAGAGGGCAGGTGACTTACCAAAGTTGCAAGGCCCCTTCAGAGAGATTCTGTCATTCCCTGGGTGCTGGCTGACTGTGTGGTAGGCCAAGGCCAAAATACTGATGTCCTCTAAGCCCCTTCATCTTCCTTGGTTTTGGTCGTTTTGGTGTTGAACACCCAAAAAGCCAGTTCCATCAGTTTTGAAGTAGAAATGTTAGGTTTTAATTTTAACTTTTGTAGTTTCTTTGGCTGTCAGTAGCACTTTGAGATGTAAAATGAGACTTGATGGCATTTGCTTACTTTATTGAATTTTATTCCCTTTTAAAACTTTAAGTTCTGCATTATAGATCTCTTTTTATTTTTGGAACAGTCATCTTTAGGACAAAAATGTAACCTTTTGGGCATAATTTTAAGTGGGCTTAATTTTATCCTACTTTGGGGCCCTCTAACATGGAGCAAGGGAAAAGGCAGAGCCTCACTCCAGAGGCTAAAATTTTTACATTTGAAGCTCACCAAGATAACTAATTCACAAGCAATTCTAAAAATATAAATGTGCCTAAGCATTTATACATTTGGCAAAATAATCACACAGAAAGGAACTATTCCTTTAAGGGACTTTAAAATACAGAAATTTCACTGAATATCCCTTGGGTTAGACTACAGGTTATAGTCTAATCCTATCCTCCTTGGTTGTCCTCAAGAATGGAGATGGTGAACATGAAAAAATCAAAAAAGATTACAGATATAAGATAGGAGAGGTTAAGTCCTGAATATGAAGTGTCATTATGAAATTATTAAGCATTATATCTATCTCTGTTCACTGACAAGATCTAGTAACGATGACCATTCCAGTAGCAACGGGTAACCCTAGCACTCAGATTGCAAAACACCATTTCCTATTTAAAAAGAAGCAGGAGGGCTGGAAGCGTGGATCAAGCAGTAAAGAACCTGCCTACCAAGTGTGAAGCCCTAAGTTCAAACCCCAGAACTACAAATAAATACATAGATAGATGAGAGAGAGAGAGATTGATAGAGAAATGCAAGCAGAAGACAGGCACAGTGGTAAAAGCCTGTAGTCCCAATTACTCAGAAGAGTAAGGTAGGAGGATCACTTTGAGCTCAGGAAATTGAGACCAGCCTGTAGCAAGACCTCCACCTCAGGGGGAAAAAAAAAAGAAGAACTATGGCTCCTTATAGAAATGGGTGATTCTGCTGGGCACTAGTGGCTCATGCCTGTAATCCTAGCTACTCAGAGATCATGAGGATCATGGTTCAAAGCCAGCACAGGCAAATAGCTTGTGAGACCCAACCTCAAAAAAAAAAATCACAAAAATAGGGCTGGTGCAATGGTTCAAGGTGTAGGCCCAGATAAAACTACAACATGTTGGCCTATAAATACCAAGAAACTATCAAAGATTACTGAGGTCACATCAGAAGGACTCAGAAGCTAATTTAGAAAACATTCCCCTTGCCAAAAATAGGACAGTGTATTAATAAGGATTTTAATTGCAACAAACTGAAATGTATCAAATATGGTTAAATCCATAAGTCATTAATTACAATTTTTTAAAAATTAATTTTGAAGGTTGCTAATTAATGAACTCATTATTTTGAAAAACAGTAAATAAAGGAAAAGAATTAAGAATTGCTGTGGTCTGAATATTTAGTTCGCTTTGGTTTTTTTCTGTCAGACTGCCGCTATCATGGGTCACATGCCTACTCCAGGGAAGGGAGTCTTCCAGTGTGTTCTGCCCTACAGCCAGACTTGGCTGAAGTTGACATCTGATGACATAAAGGACCAGATTTCCAAACTGGCCAAGAGGGGCCTGACTCCTTCACAAATTGGTATGATCCTGAGGCATTCACATGGCATTGTACAAGTACGTTTTGCAACAGGCAATAAAATCTTGAGAATACTTAAATCCTAAAGACTTCCTAAGGATCCCTACCACGTAATTAAGAAAGCAGTTGCTAAGAATTAACTTAGAAGGTAACACATATGTACAGGAAATCAATGCATGTCAACTCCCTGTATAGCTATCCTTATCTCAACTAGCAAAAACCCTTGTTCCTTCCTATTATTGCTTATACTCTCTCTACAACAAAATTAGAGATAAGGGCAAAATAGTTTCTGCCGGGTAGCGAGGTATAAGAGGGGGGTATGGGAGGGAGTGGGGGGGGGAAGGGACAAGGCGGGGGGGAAGGGGGGAGAAATGACCCAAACATTGTATGCACATATGAATAAAATAAAAATTAAAAAAAAAAAAGAAAGCAAGCAGTCGCTGTCCAAAAGCATCTTGAGAGGAAGGATGAAGATGCAAAATTCTCTCTGAATCTGATAGCCAAATTCTCCAGTTGGCTCCATATTATAAGACCAAGCATGTCCTCCCACTTTCAATTGGAAATGAGTCAGCTAAACCTCTGCCCCAGTAGCATAAATTTGTTTGTGTACTCAGGCAATAAAATCAGTTTCAATTAAAGAGAGAGAGCAAGCCAGAAGCCATTGATTCACATCTGCAAGCCTAGATACTTGGGAAACTGAGATCAGGAGGATTGAGGTTCGAGGCCTCTCAGGACAAGTAAATACTTCCTGAGCCCCCCTCATCAACAAAATAACCAGAGCAAAATCGACTGGATATGTGGCTCAAGCATTAGAGCACCTGCTTTGCAAGCACAAAGTCCTGAGTTCCAACTCCAGTCCCACCAAACAAATAAAAAAGAAGAAATAAATTATTGTTAGGGAGACCAGCAAGAGGCACTGGGAGCCTGCAAGCCACTCTGTTCCTTGCCTGGACTGATGCCCATGGTGATCCCCCCAGTCCTGCTTCTCTGCCTGCTGATCCTAGCAGTTACTGAAGGCAGGGAGACAGTCATCACAGGTTGTCACTTGTACCATTGAGTAACTCTGGGAACAGAGGGCTAGGAAGAATGACAGACACTACACGCAGGAAGCACACTGCAGAGACCCACATGGAGGCACAGACAATAGCAGCCAGGGCAAGCCTTTGCAGACAACTTACCTCTTTCCAGCCTTCAATGTGACAATGCAAAGCTACCAACAAGGCACCTGCCAAGGCTCCCATGTGGTACAGGCTGGCTTGGGCAACTATGAGTTCAGTGCCTTCCCTTCCTGGTACTCTGTGCTGGTGGCCAGCAGCTAGCTATGGACACAGCACTTCTGTCTCTCAGGGTTGCACCATCAATGGCCTAATGAAGGTGAAGGTGAAGGTGCAGTTGCAGTATGCAGGGTACTGGGCAAAGGGGAGAGATCAAGATTTTTGTAAATGAGTGAGTTGCTCCAGCTCTGACCCTCCATCTTTTTTTGTGTGTTTTTTGTTTTGGGGGGGTTGGCAATACTGGGGTTTGAACTCAGGACCTCACACTTGCTAGGCAGGTGCTTTACCACTTGAGCCACTCCACCAGCCCTTTTTAAAGATTAAGTTTTATTTTTTTGGTGGCACTGGGATTTGAACTCACGGCCTCACACTTACTAGACATGAACTCTTACCATTTCAGCTATCAGCTTTTTTTTTTTTTAATGGTGTCTTCTTCCTTTAAGCGATGACCCTCTTAAGAGTTTGTGATGGTCACCTTCTGAGAAGGGTGGATTTCTGCCTCTTTTTTGCCTTGTCCTTCCAACTAGTCTTTCATCAGTTCACTTCCTTCTTTGCTTCTACCCCTAAGTAAAGCAAGAAGATCTTGGGAAAAAGAAAAAAGAAAAGCATAAAAGAAATCAGTTTGTTTTGCCAGTACTGAGGTTTGAACTCAGGGCCCCGGACTTGCTAGGCAGGTGCTCTACCACTTGAAACATACCTCCAGCCCTTTTTGTTATTTTGGAGCTAGAATCTCAATTTTTTGCCCAGGCTGGCCTGGACCATTACACTTTCTGTGGTCACTAGGATGACGGTACATACACCCAGCTTTTTTCCACTGATATTGGGTCTGCCAACTTTTTTGCCCAAGCTGACCTGGATGGAACTACAATCCTCCCCATGTCAGTCTCCCTCATAGCTTGGGATGATAGGTGTGTGCCACTGCACCCAGCTATTGGCTGAGATGGGGCCTCAATAACATTTTGCCCAGGCTAGCCTCAAACTGCAATTGCTCCTGATCTCAACCTACCAAGTAGCTAGGATTATAGGCATGAGCCACCAGTGCCAGGCTTAATTTTAGAGATGCATACCAAAATATTTATGGGTGAAGCAGTATGATAGCTTTAATTTGCTTCAAAATAGTTCAGGAATAAAATGAGTGGCCATGAGTTTATATGTTGAAAGAAACTATCCAGAATGTAACAAAAGGATGGATAATATGGATGTCAGAGGCATACAGAATAGATTGAGAAAATTTAGCACAGACTTAATTGGAGTCTCATGAGAGCACAATGATTAGAGGTAGGTCTTTCACAACAGCTCCTGCCCCCTCCAATGTCTAACCAGACAACAGAGACCAACGCTGAAACCCTGACATAGTACTCTCCCTTAAGAATAACCAGCATCACCATATTAAGTAGAATATATCAGGCCCCTTCCATCCTCACAGTAATGTCTGTTCTGGGTATGGGTTTCCTGCACTTGAACAAGGGATCCAATTCACAGCAAAAGAAGGAGCCACTAGTCATAGTACATACTGCTCCACCAAAAGCAGCTGGCTTTAAAGGGCCTGGGAACAGCCTGTTGAAGGTACAATTGAAGTATTAGCTTGGAGGAAGTTAATTTGCAGGGATGTGAGCTATCCTTCAGGACACAGTACATGTATTAAATCAGAGGACTTCGTTTGGTTGGTTGTGTGTGTGTGTGTGATGGGAATCGAATCCAGAGCCTTGCACATACTAGGCAAGTGCTTTATCAATGAGCTACATTCCCAGATCTTTATGAGGTGTTGTTCCACTGGGAAAAGTCCAGGACCAAAGGGTGGAAGCTGAATGACCTCATTGTTTTTAGCAGTATAGGGTTTGCACTACACCACTTAAGTCATGTCCTCAGCCCTTAAGTGGCCTTATTTATCAGTCACTCCTAATGACCCATCTATTTCCAAACCAGCAGCTAGACTCTGCAAAGTTAGAGATCCTACCTAATCCCAAAGGAGAGTACCCTCTTGCCAGGAGGCACAGCACCGATATCACTGAGCTACAAGATCAGCTGACACCAGGGCACTTTAGTGGAGGGAATGACCATCTTAACAGAGAAAATGGGCAGCAGGAAAGGTTTCTTTAATACAATTGAGTAAGAACCCAGGTAGTCCACCCGGGTGCTTATTAGTTCCCTATGCTGTTATAAACAATTATCACAAATTTAGTGCCTTCAAGCAACATGTATTTACCTTACATGTAGCCTGATACAGACTTCATGGGGTTAAATTAAGCTTACATTCCTTTCTAGAGGCTTTAGGGGAAAAGTCTATTTCCTACTCATTCCAGAGTTGGCAAACTCGGTCTCAAGCAATATAGGACTGGATTATCTATTTCCTTGCTGGCTATCAGCTGGGAGACACCCTTAGAAACTGTACTCTCTCAGGTCTGAGCACATAGTTCTGAATATCCCAGAACCAAGCCACTGAATCCTTCTGCTGTCCTTTCTCTCTGACCACAGCTGGGAAGGTTCCCTGCTTTTAAGGAGTCACGAGATTAGACTAGGCCAACCTGGACAATCTCCTATCTGAAGGCCCTTACCCTTGCCCACATCTGCAAAGTCCTTTGTGCTATTTAAAGTAACACATTCACAGGTCCCAGGAATTAGGAAATGGTTCTCTTTGGGATATGATTATTCTGACTACAGGTGCATCTTAATACTCCCTCCCATAACTGTAATTAAATGAATTCATGAAGCAACCCTGGTCTTAAAAAGATGTGATTGCCAAAGGCTCAAGACATCTCAAGGATCAGTTAGGTTTCACACCAACAGGCAACAAAGGCCTACCATCATAACCAAGGATAAAGAGAATTCAGAATGTCTGGCGGAGGAAGATGACCAGTTTTTTACTCCAAGTCAAACTCAACAATGGGGGTTGTAATTCGTCCCAAGTTTTTTTCTGAGGAAAGCCCATGAGGAATGGTGAACATGGAGAAATAGATTCGTCTTAGGGCTGTAGTGACTGTAACCAGCTGCAGTTAACTAAAAGCCTCCAGCTTCCTCACATTTGGATCTACCTTTATCACACTGAGGCCACACTTCCCTCAGACTAATACCAGTAGTCATTTCATCTAAGAAGCAACTTGTGCTTGGAGACTCCATCAGCAAGACCAAGACATTCTCAGTGATAGGATGCAATCGGGTTCTTCATACGCAGTGCTATTTCCGTGTCTAAGAGCTAGGACTTTGGAGAACCACAGATATAATCTGGCCTCCCCAAAATTCTCCTTTGCTGGTTTAGCAAATTAAAGTAACCAACGGGGTCACTTTACCCCGTTAAGGTGCTAAGAGTTCAAATTCTCTGGCCTCCTATCACCCAAAAAGGGCTCATGATCCTGTTATAGTTTGGATATAAAACAGCTTCAAAGGCTGTTAAAAGGCTTGGTTGCCAGCTGATAGGCTATTCAGAGGCAACTGGATCAGGAACCCTAATCAACTACCCTAATCAACCCACTGATGGATTCTTAATTTGATGGCATTACTAAGTATTACTTCTGGTAAAAACTAGATGGTGGGCCTAGTTGGAGGAAGTAAATCACTGGAATGTGCCTTTGAAGGATATATTTTGTCCTCAGTGCCTATAGCTGCTTCCCCTCGCCATCAGGTGAGCAGCTCTGCTCCACTATGTCCTCTCAGCCATGTGCTGTCTCATCACAGACCTGTAACAATGAAGCCAGTTTCACAAACTGAAATTGTGAGCTAGAATAAATCTTTCCTCCTTTTAAATTGTCTGTTGCCACAACAATGAAAAAGTGATTAACAGCATTAATTTGCCTGAGGTTATACATGTGCTAGATATCTGCAGATCACATTTTTAAAACAATGGGAACAGAAAATCTAATCCCTAATGTTGCTGCAGGAGCAATTATGTTCCTGTTCATAGCTGTGTAAGAAGTAACGTTTATCTTTGTGGACAAAATCGAAAAAGCAGTGAGAACCAACCTCAAGATTCAAGTTCTATCATCCTCAGTTCATCTGATGGGCCCTCTATGAGTTACTTTTGACCATTCTTTGGATGTAAGTATTTACATGGTATAACTGTGTAAATCCTATGCTACTCCCCCATTCAGTTCTTACAATCTTTTGGCTTATCATAATGCATTATATTCTTACACAGGTACTTGATTAACCTTATTGAACTTCTATTTTAAGCCGACTCAACAATCAGTATCAAAAAAATCTTGATAGACTGGGACGTAGCTCAGTTGGAGATTGCTGGTCTAGCATTCATGAGACCCTGGGTTATATCCCTAACACTGCAAAAAGTAATTGTGACAACTCATGGATCCCAGTACCCATCAGGTCCAATTTCTCTGATGCTTTGTATGTAATTCCTAACCCTGGAGAATTACGAGACAATCAGGCATTAATCTGTGAGAAATGGGAATAGGGAGTGGGGGTTGGGAAGCCAGAGTAGAGGGTGAAAAGGAACGTGTCTGGGAGGGTGTAGCTCAATTGTAGAGCACTTGCCTAGCATGTGCAAAGCCTTGAGTTCAAATCCAGCACAACGAAAAAGGAAGATATCAGTAATTGGTTGGCTTTAATAAGGAAGTCCTACCCTTGTTCATTTACTTCTCCCAGGTTTTTTACCTTATCCTCCAAAACACAGTACTGAATACCTAGCTCCTGGGATAGAAATATCCCAGCATATAAATTTGCCCTATTTTTTCCCCCCATTAGAGACAGCTCCTTGAAATCCAGAAAATCAGACACAAAAGCAAACAAATCATGCACTCGATTCAGGCAAATGCTTTACATTTTCATAATATTTTCTTTAACATTTACTAGAAACTATATACAATAAATTTTTACTATATTTTACATAAGATAGCCACCACAGAAACTTACATAGTTAGAAGATGAATGGTTAAGCACAGCCCAATCCTGTGGGCTACTTCCTCATAAAGTTAAGAGTTCACTAGGGAAAGGGGTTCAGATTCCCAATTAAGTGGAGGTGAGGAAAGGCTAAAATGTAGGCCTTTAGATAGGGATAACCAGACACTGGGGCCACCAATATCTCAAGAGCATCATTCATTAACACAGTCCCTACCTAATCATTTATGTGGATTCCTACCCATGACTTAGGAAATCCTATTATAAGAATGCTTCTTTCCCACAGTTCCAAATATTCACCCAATCTCAGAGACAGACATTACTTCTTTATCTCTCTCTTCCTTGTGATGTACCCCACAACTTTTAGGCACTGGGTCCATTCCCCCAAAATCTGGTTTTATGTTTGGCTATAGGACTTTATAGCCAGATCAAAAACAATGTAGTCTGGGTTGTGCCTGTTTAGTGAGAGATGATCAGAGACACTTGTTTGAAGAATGGGAAATTCAAATCCACCAAAGTTGAATGGTCCCCAAACAAACTGTGTCAACTGACAGAAGTAGGTTCTGGTTTCCCATTTGCAGTAGCCAATCCACTTTGAGGCAAAGGTGTACAGGCTTTCTCAGAATTTCGAGATCCCTGGGATCTGTACCCATCTCCAGTCAGCTGCAACTGGCCCTGTTAAAGGAAATAAGGGCACTTTGGTTAGAAATTCATTCGTTGTGGTCTGAAGCATGAATCTGACTTATCAACACCCACTTATAGTAGCAACAGGATCAAGACAACAGAAATAAAATAACTCTGGGAAGTTACTTTCCCAATACTCAGCTGTCCCTAACAGACAGCAGTTATTCCTGAGGCTCTCCCGAAAGGAGAGAGAACTGTGGGTTGTTTCTTCCAAGTGAAACAGCCATTCTCCACTGAGGTTCCAGAACAGCTAACACAGCATAAGAAGACAATTCTTTAGGCCTCTGCTTGAAACCAACAGCTTAGTATAACTGCTGGCCTTCAGTCAGGGCCATAAGGTATCCTACTCTCAGAGAAAGAAGCCAAATCACATTACTGGTTCTTACTCTACAAGAACAATTTCAGTGATGAACTCTCCCTTAAAAAATATAATTAATGGATTCCCTGTCCCAACCTTTCCTTTAAATAAATTTATGTCCTACTCAAATGAGGATTAGGAGCCACTAGGGGTTCTAAAGCCCATCTGGAGAACTGGAACAAGAAGGGCATTCAAGAGCACAAAAGGGCCCCCACACACACACACCTTTTTTTTTTTTTGGCAGTGCTGGGGATCGATCCCAGGGTCTCACATACTCTATTTACTCTCTACCACTGAGCTATATCTCCAGTTCAAAAAGAGCATTTTTTTTTTAAAAAGTACTTTCCTTACATGGTATTCACTAAGCAAAAGCAAACTCTAATTAGGACATCTTTATATTCTACTTTAATGACATCCCCAACTTCCTGAAGTACATGCTAACCAGGAGGAAACCCTGTGCCTAGCCAGGTCACTATATGAGGGAAGCCTATCTGGGTTCTGCACTTGCCAAAATATCCACTGGGCCTTCAGCAATTTCTTTCATTGAATGTTCTTCAAGAGTTACAGAAGGATCAAAAAGCAAGGGTGATGGAGGGCACTGCATACCATCACCCACAACATCCAAGTCCTAGGAAAGAAAAGAGAAAAGCCTATCATCAGCAATACTAAGAAACTAATAGGCTCACGTTAACATATTCTTCAGCAAATCCTCCCTCACCCATCGCCTACCAGAATGTCCAACAAATGAGATCCAAAAGCACTGAACTTTTCCTTGCGTCTAATGATAAAGCACAGATCAATAATGGCAAATTTTCAGGAAAACTCATAGAAGGTAGAATAGTGGTCACCAGGGGTCAAGGGAAAGAAGAAGAGAGAGTTTATGTCTGGGAGTTCTCAAAGTTCTCAAAGAGCAGTAATGGTTGCATAATACGATGCTCACAGCACATTTAATGTTCTTAATACCACCGCACTGTAAATTTAAAGCTGGTTAAAACACTAAGCTTGTTAAATATATTTTACCACAATAAACAGTATTTAAAAAAAAAAAAAATCTATTCCCTCTGAGACTAACTATAGTCAACATCTTAAGTTCACCAGTGATGACTATAAGGAAAATCAGCATAAATATAAATTAAAATGAAATACTGCTCAAAAACATGGGCAATGTGAGAGTGATCAATGTCCAAAGAGCCACAAAGCAAGCAAGTAAGAAGGAAGGGGTAAGGGGGAGGGAGGACAGAAAGCTCAAAAGTTCCTTGGACTTGGAAGGCAGAGAGCAGGAGGACTGCAGTTCAAAGCCAAACCAAGGCAACAGTTCACCAGACCCTATCTCGAAAACACCCAACACAAAAACCAGGGCTGGCAGAGTGGTTCAAGTGGTACTACATGCCTAGCAAGGATGAGGCCCTGAGTTCAAACCCCAGTATCAGCCCACACACACACCAAAAGAAAAAGTTCCTTGGAATGGCTAGGATATATTTTGGCTAAAAGTCCCTATCCCCGAGAGTTAAGTCTTTGATTCTTAACAATTCAATTGTTCTAGTAAAAGGAGGGGGAAGGAGGAAAGAGAAAGGCACAGAGACATACATGACATACATTATATTCTAGACTATGTTTCTTCTAAATGAACTGGTCATTTCCACTGAGATACTGAACAGCCAAGCAACCAAAGGAAGATATTTCTTGGCTCCTGTTTAAAACCAAGAGCTACAGCAAACGTCAATCTTAATTTAGGGCCTAAGGCATTGCAAAGGCTCAAATACTTTTGACAACCTAACTAAGTTCCAAGCCACTGCTAGGAGTCTAGTGCTAAACACTCCTTCCTAAAACTTAAAGGGGTTTATACTCCCTATATCCAATTAGAAGCTCTAGGCTGCTAATAATCTAGCTTCATGAGACGTTTACTTCATGCTTTTAAATAGCAGTCCCTTATTAGAAAAAAGGAGATCAGGGAGGGTAATGCGGAGAGACATTACTGAAGTATGTTATATGTATGTATGAAAATGTCACATACAATGAAACCCATTATTTTATACAATTAATGTGCACTAATAAAACAAAAATCACATCTACATAATGGGACAAAAAGAATAAAAAAATCTACTATACTTAAGCAGAAACAGAGAAAAGGACATAGTCATATTCCCAAACATCCATTTCAGATGTACTGGAAAACTTCTGCACTATCCACAGAAACCAGTATTCTCACATCATTAAAACCATGAATTGTTTTCTGCAATTCTTTTATTCCACACAATTATTATATAAGCAATTAGTTTGGAATTGCTCCTGATTCTCCCTCCACCCACAGGTAAACCACAGAAACATCTATTCATGAGATCAATCCCCTCTGAGAGAATGTCAAAGACCAGTTAAAAAATTCCTATCCACTGGAAAAATGAGACAACACCTAAATCAAGTGGTTAGGAAAAGCAAAGGAACATAAGACAGGAGCCCAGCTCTAGACATTGAACCATAAAACTGACAAAGGAATTCTCAACACCCAGCTTCTCTTTGTTGAGAGGAGAATCTGGATTTTACACACAGCACCCTTAACTCTAAGGTTCCCCATCATTTGGTTTTTGGCTCACCAAGTCTGGAAGCAAGAAGGGGATGAGACACTCTTGAGTGTCTCTAGATCATGGAAAAAAAGCAACAGAGTTATATAGCATACAAGCATTTCGAAGGGCTTCATGGGGGGAGCAATGTGAGAGTGGGATTTAAAATGCATCCCTTTCTCCCTTACATCAAGCACCCTAACCTTACAGCTAGTTTAGGAACTGCATCTTAAACTGCCCATCTGCGGGAAGAGAAGGGACTACATATATGCTCTCTAGGCCATGGAAAAAAGTGGCAGTTTTATAAAGGAATATAAGTGCTTCTAGTAATTTCATCTCCTGGGAAGCAGTGAAGAGACAGAGTTTAAAACATGCTGTTTCTCCTAGGAAGGGCTTTATGCCACGCATAAAATGCCACAATTTTAACAACTACCTCCCCCAAAGACTCTTAGCTCTATAAACAGAAGAAATTGGGCATATGCCAGTCTCCCTATGTCAGTGACCAAAGGTGGTTTTATTTATCTATCTATCTATCTATTTTATCTATTTTGACAGTACTGGGGTTTAAACTCAGGGCCTCATGCTTACTAAGGCAGGTGCATTAATATGAATAGATTATCAATTACAAATAGCTGTTTTTACTTTTTAATACATAACAAAGGCTCAAAGCTCACTGGATGATACTTAGTAGGAAAAACAAAGATTCTTGTTTGGAAACATTCTCAATTGAACTGTGAAAAAAATAACTGATTTCTTTCATGTGATAAGAAATAGATCAGGACTGGGGCTGTGGTTCAAATGGTAGAGCACCTGTCTATCGTGGCCCTGAGTTCAAACCCCAATACTGAAAAACATAATTATAATAGTTTTGCCTTAATTTTGCAGATTTAAGTTTTCTTAAGCTTTAGGTCACCTTTGTTTCTCCACTTGTATGAAAGAGCGATACCTTTTCCAATGAATGCTTTTAAGTCACCTGCTGATTCTATGTCCTTTTAAGCACAACTTAATGACACAGACCACTCACCTATGCCTGGGCATAATGTCCTATTTAGTAAAACCTTAAGCACTATTTTCATGAAACAGTAAAAAAATAAACTGAATTCTCAAAAATAAGGTTACTTCTCATATGTTCTTTAAAAAGTTCATGCCACAAGTTAAGTCTTAACAGATTCAATGATTTATTTTTAAATATTTTGGGGGGGTTTGTTCTTACTTTGTGTTTGGGTCTTTTGAGGTTTTGTTTGTTTTGAGATATGGTCTCACTCTGTAGCCCAGGTTGGTCTGGAACTTCAGATCCACTTGCCTAAGCCTAGGTATGTGCTAGGACTGGGGTTAGAGCTCAGGGCCTCATCATTACTAGGCAGGTGCTCTACCACTTGAGCCACTCCCCTAGTTCTTTTTGCTTTTAGTTATTTTTTAAATAGGGTCACACATTTTTGTCTGGGCCAGCCTGGACCATGATCTTCCTATTGACATCTCCCTCATGGCTGAGATAATAGGCCTATTGATTAAGATGGTGTCTCACTAACTTTTTGCCCAGGCTGGCCTCAAGCTGCAATCCTCCTGATATCTGACTCCCAAAGCAGCTGTAATTAGACATGAGCCACCATTCATGGCCTTTTAAATATTTTTTTAAGTTAAGATTCCTTAAGTGTCAGAAAACAGCTTATCATAACATCTCACCATCTCTATTATTTTGTTTAAACTTTCTCTAAAGAACAAGTTATAATGTAACCACTGAACATACTGTATCAGATATATTTTCTTTTCCTTTTTTGGGGGGCAGTACTAGGGTTTGAACTCAGTTGCTTCCTAGGCAGGCATTCTACTACTTGAGCAGCCACCCTTTTTTGTGTTCAGTATTTTCAAGATACAATCTTACGAACTATTTGCCTCGGCTGGACCGAGATCATCTTGATCTCTGTCTCCTGAGTAACTAGGATTACAGGCATGAGCCCCCAGCACTCGGCTCTGTAGCTTTTCTATTTTCTTAAATCTAGAATCTCAGAAGTTTGAGAAAGAAAACACCATTTTAAAATAGTAAGGCAAAAGTTTAAAACTTCTGTATGTAACAGGTGGTCAAAAGCAAGTGAGAGGCAGGCTCCAGTGACTCATGCCTTTAATCATAGCTACTCATGAGACGGAGATCAGAAGAATCATGATTTGAAGCCAGCCTGGGCAAATAGTTTGCAAGACCCTACTCACCTATCTCGAAAAAAAGCCCATCACAAAAAAGGGCTGGTGGAGTGGCTGAAGGTGTAAGGCCCTGAGTTCAAACCCTAGTACCACAAAAAAAAAAGCAAGTAAGAAGGGATGTAAGACAGTTCACTTGCCAGCATGTGCAAGGCAGATGAAAGGAGAAAAGCAGAACAAGTCAAAACAGAAATGACTCTAGAAATTTGTCAGATATAAATTAATAATCTAGCATGTAAATATATATAAACTACAAAATACGTGCCAGTTTCTATCCAAGTACATGAGAGAATTTGATTATAGTGGTTTTTTATTAGGTAATGTGAACCTTAAGGCTGCTCATAAGTTTTTAAAAAGTAGCAACTCTTGGGTTTTCTTCAAATATAAAATGCAATGTATGGGGTGAGGATGTGGCTCAAGTGGTAGAACAAGCACAAGGCCCTGAGTCCAAATCCCAGTTCTTTCCAAAGGAAAAAAAATAAATAATAATAAATCTGCCCTTCTGCTGGGTGCTGGTGGCTCACACCTGTAATACTACTTACTTTCAAGGCTGAGATCAAGAAGACTGAGGTTTGAGGCAAGCCCAGGCAAATACTTCCATCTCCAAAACAACCAGAGCAAAACAAGACTAGAGGTGGGGTTCAAGCAGCAGACCCATTTCACAAGCTTGAAACCCTAGTCCCACAAAAAAAAAAAAAAAAAAAAAAAAAAAGAAAAGAAATCTATCCTAATCTGGGGTTATCTATTCATTTACTCTCTTCAACATAACATCACTGGAAGCTTAGGAAGCAGGAGTATAATTCCTAGGGTCCTTAGAGTCCCTTTCTAGTTCTCATATTCTGTGAATCTATGGAGAACTGAATATGTCCACCCAAGAACTTGTACATAAACATTCATTAACAGCAAATTTCTTAAACACTGAAAAGTGGTAACAGCTCAAATAGCCATCAACTGATGGAATTTAAAAAACATGGAAGGAATACCAATACAACGGATTAAGACAAAAAAAAAAAAAAAAAGAATGAATTCAATATAGTGCTTGAACCTGAATTCTTACCCAAAGCAACAAGGCAAGAGAAAGAAATAAAGGAATACAAACAGAAAAAAAGGAATGACACCTGCCTAGCAAGCACAAAGCTCTAAGTTCAAATCCCAGTACCAAAAACAGGAAAAAAAAAAGTAATGAATATTAATACAAAAGCTGCAACATGGACAACCTTAAAAACATTATGCTACCTGAAAAAGGCCAAACATGAAACTCTTATATTCATGTGAATATAAGAGTTTTAGCAAATTTTAGCAAATCAGATGCTTATTAGTTGAGCTCTCACTGAAACAATAAGCAAAAATATGAACTTGGACCTATACCTTACACTATATAAAAATATTCTAAAAGGATCATAGACCTAAATACAAATCTGAAACTATTAAATTGAGCAGGTAACCTAGAAAAACATCTGTGATCTTAAGGCAAAAATCTGACAACAAAAATGTGATTCTTAAAAGGAAAAATTGAGACAGATATAGTGGCTCACACCTGTAATCCCAGGTGTTTAGGAGGCAGAGATTGGCAGGATTCCATTTCACGGCTAGCCTGGGTAAAGTTAGTGAAGTCCCATCTCAATCAATAAACTGGGTGTGCTGGTACAAGTTTGTCACCCCAAATATGTGGAAGGCTTTAACTAAGAAAGATCATGGTCCAGGTTAGCTTGGGCAAAATATGCAAGACCTTACCTGAAAAATAACCAAATCAAAAAGAGGGGCATGGCTCAAGTGGTAGAGCACCTGCCTACAAGCACAAGGTCCTCAGTTCAAAATACTACAGAACCACAAAAAAAAAAAAAAGGAAAAATTGATAAAATTCTGACTTCCTAAAAATTGAAAACTTCTGTCAAAGTAAAAAGAAGCAACAGGCTAAGAGAAAACAGTTGTAAAAACACGTATCTAGTCAAAGATGGTATCTAGAGTCAGCCACCAGTGGCTCATGACTGTAATCTTAGCTACCTGGAAGGATCTCAATTTGAGGCCAGCAAATTATAAAGCAAACAGTCCAAAAGACTCCCTCTCCAAAAATAACCAGCGTAAAATGGACCAACAGTTTGGCTCAAGCGGTAGAGTGCCTGTTTTTTAACTGCAAAAGCCCTGAATTAAAACCCCAGTCCCACCAAAAAATGGACAACCCAATAAAAAATGGGAATGATGAAAACAGCAAATTAAAAACAAAACACCAAAACAGCGAATTTATTAATAAAAAGTATATCCACGGTTGACAGGAACTTGAGGAGAGGCAAATGAGGAGTGGTTGTTAATTGGTATTTGAGTTTCTTTTTGGAGATGATGAAAACATTCTGAAAACAGCAGTGAAGGTTGCTTAAGTGTGAATATACTAAAAAAAAAAAAAAAATCACTGAATCACATACTTCCAAATGGTGAAGTTAACAGTGTGTGAATGATATCCCTCGCAAAAAAATATGTAAAGCAGCCAGCATGGTGGTAACACCACGCACTCAAGAAGCCAAGGCAAGGAGGATACTGAGTTTCAGGTTAGTCTGAGCTACACAGTGAAAAACAGTCTAAAAACAAAAAAAGAAGGAAAAAAAGCCTGGAAAAAAATTAAGATATGGCAGAAAGTCTCTAAAGAAATATGTTAAACATACAAATAAAAGCATGTTATCACTTCAAAAGCCATTATCACTAACTATTCTCACCATTAATAAACAGGGCCTTGCCTCAAGGGCCAATCAGAGCAGAGCTTCTCTAACTTACATCACTGAACTCCAGTGGTAAACTCTCAGTGGGCTGAAGCTCAGCAGCACTCAAGTACAGATCCATGGGGCCGGCTTCCAGATCGTGTGGCACAGACAGTACCTGCTCGGGCTTATACATCTGAGGAGGCAACTGGAAATGCAGTGGACAGCAGGGATCCTCAGAGAGGCTTACAGGAACTGGTTTGTTGCAGGGTACCTCTTCAGATCCCTGGCAGCATTTGAAGAGAACTTGATTCGTGTCCTGACAAATATCTGTAGAAAAACTGTCAAGGGAAATAAAACAGGATCTATTGGAGGAACAAAATACAGAGTTGTCTCCATATAAAATCCAAAGTATGGACTACACAGATAATTACAACTATATTTGATACAGAAGACCAAATATAGTTAATAATTTTTAAAGTAAGTATCATTCCTTAGAATCTAATTCTAGCTCTACTGGTAATGTAGAATTAGTCCTCAACCTCCTTTTCAGAATCCTTGTTACTGAAACTACAAGTGTTAGTCCTCTTTTCCCTATGACAGTGCAAAGCAAGTAGCAATTAACACTCTTAAGAACATATACCTACCCAGAAGAACCACTGTAACAAATATAAATAGCCTGCAGAAGCCCCTACCAACTCTCTTCCAATAGTCAAGAGATACAATATGGTTTTCTGCTGTTAAGCAGACTAGATTTGTAAAAACTTCTTGTACTTGGTTTCCAATAACATGATAAATTCCTTTAAAGGAGAACAATGTTGAGATAAAAAGAAACTACTAGATATCATCCTGACAGAAAAAATTTCCATGCCATTTTTGTTTGTTTTAGGAGGGTTCGAGTACAGGGGAGACTGGTTATGATCCTAAAAAAAGAAAAAAAAATAGTTTTGCTTATGAGCACCCATAAAGAAGTACTCTAGGAATATTCCAAGAGCTCTATATTAACTTCTTTTACAGGTAGAAGCAGAAAAGGGCTATTATTTCCAAGATAGCAAAGTTCTGTAGGATGAATCAAAACTGAAATCATAATTAAGCAAAATAAATTTCAGGTTACTCTACAAAATATATTTTATTCAAGTGTTACCATTTCTTGAAATCTTAACATGATTATTTTCCTTAGCTTAATTTAAAAAAAAGTTATTATAAATTTGGGCCTATTTTTAACCAGAAAACACAATTTTCTTTAAACTGATTATGGAATTGTAGGTAATTTTCACATCAAAATTTTTAAGGCTAGTTTTTAGAAATTAAACAGTCTAATATAGCACATATGAGTATAATAAAAAAAGAAAAAAAGAAACAATCTAATGTAGCCAGGTGCTGGTGGCTCACACCTGTAATCCTAGCTACTCAGGAGGCAGAGATCAGAAGGATCATGCTTCACAGCCAGCCCCAGGCAAATATTTCAAGACCCTATCTTAAAGAAACCCATTACAAAAAAAAAGGGCTGAGGGAGTGACTCAAGCAGTGTCTGCCTAGTAAGCACGAGGCCCTGAGTTCAAACCCCAATGCTGCCATTAAAAAAAAAAAATCTAATGTACACTGTAACTTAAGAAGGATAAACTTTTTGAATAAAGCTATTTTTTTTCCAGCCATACTTCGAAATTGCTTCATTCTAAAGCAAGGTGTCACAACTGAGGCACTACTGACATTGTGGGCCACGTCATTTTTTGTTGTATGTAGGACATTTAGCAGCATCCCTGACCTCTTATCCTCTGGCTGTCAGTAGCACCCTACCTGCCACTCCCAAGTTTTCACAACCAGAAACTTCTCCTGACATTGCCAAATGGAGGACAAAAATGGCTCCCAGATAAGAACCACTAGACTATACATAGAAAACATTCACTGGATATCAAAGTAAAATATTTACTGAATGAGTAATAGGAATTAAATGGGAATAATCAAATTTGCACTTCCTTATGCTTTAAGAAAATCTAAGCAATACCTAATATGCTTAAGCAGTCCAATCTTTAAATCAATATTTAAAACCCATTAAGTTAAATGTTTCAGCCAAAACATTTTTCATTGAATTCAAAGACTTTCACAAAGGTAAAGGTCTCTTACTTATTTAATACCATAACAGCCTAGAAAACCTCTGCCTGCATCTTCCTCCACCCCCTTTCCTTTCAGATAGGGACAACAGAGATAAAAAGGAGGGAATGATTGACCTACAACTAGAGTCTGGGACCTTCACTTTCAGTCCAGTGCTGTCTCAATTAGACCAGAGTAAAGAGTTAACAGGTAGGTCATCAAGGCACTTGCATCTCTCTCTTAAAGAAGGGTAAGTGACTTAGACAACTATGGAGTGAAAAGGAAAAACAGCTTAAAGCGAAAAAAACACTTCCCTTTCCCTTTAATGCACTTCATCTTCAAATGTGCTTTTTATGATACTTACATTCTAAAGAGCTGACTACAGCATATTAAGAAATGTCTAAAATAGCCCTTCCTATCTGTAAACTGGGTTTTGTTTCATATATTAAATTCATGTTCACCTTAAAAAAATATCCCAAAAGTATAAAGAAACAGTGAAAAAGAGGCAGTCATACTCTCACCATGCAAAAATAATCACTTTTCTGTCTTATAGTCCTTCCCAGTATTTAGTTCCATGCAGTTAAATCATCTATGGAGTTCCATATCCTATTTTGTCACTATCATTTTCCTCATTCATAAATTTTGCTAAATGTTTAATGGCTGAAAATATTCCGTATTGTATTGTGCCACAATTTACTTCCCTGTTACCCATCTCTAAACATTTTAAGGCTGTCTTCAGTTAGAATGTTTTTTGTAAAAATTCTGGTCTTATTCAATAATCTTCTTAAATTCCCAGAGGTAAAATTACCTTATCAAAGAATATAAATGTTATCAAATTGCTTTGCAAAAAATATCAACTTACATTCTAATTTTTAGAAGCCCATTTTACCACCTATTTTAAATTTGCTAATAAAAAAAACAATTCTTAGAATGAAATGTTATCATTCGCTGATAAATGGATGGAATTGGAGAACATCATTCTGAGTGAGGTTAGCCTGGCCCAAAAGACCAAAAATCAGATTTCTCCCTCATATGCGGACATTAGATCAAGGGCAAACACAACAAGGGGATTGGACTTTGAGCACAAGATAAAAGTGAGAGCACACAAGGGAGATATGAGGATAGGTAAGACACCTAAAAAATTAGATAGCATTTGTTGCCCTCAATGCAGAGAAACTAAAGCAGATACCTTAAAAGCAACGGAGGCCAATAGAAGAAGGGGACCAGGAACTAGAGAAAAGGTTAGATCAAGAAGAATTAACCTAGAAGGTCACACACATGCACAGGAAATTAATGAGAGTCAACTCCTGTATAGCTATCCTTATCTCAACTAGCAAAAACCCTTGTTCCTTCCTATTATTGCTTACACTCTCTCTTCAACAAAATTAGAGATAAGGGCAAAATAGTTTCTGCTGGGTATTGAGGGGGTGGGGGGGAGAGGGAAGGGGTGGGGTGGGTGGTAAGGGAAGGGGTGGGGGGAGGGGGGAGAAATGACCCAAGCATTGTATGCACACATGAATAAAAAAAAAATTCTTAGTTTTAAAAATTTATGCACAAATTATCAAAATTGGAGATTTTCAATTTTCCTTGTTTTTATTTCTCAATTTTATTTAAAGTACAGTAAATATTTTTCAAATATTGGCCACTTCCATTTCCTTTTAAATCTGCCCACAGATAACCTTTGCCCCAAATTTATTTTAAGCTTTCATTTTTCATTTCTTATTATTTTCCACAAGATTCTTATCTACTAAGAACAGTAATCCCTTATCAGACATTTATTGCAATAACTGGTAAAATATTTAATAAACTGACTAGAAAAAAAAACAGCATTCCTGTCAAAGACCAAGAGAAGGTTCTCCCTTACCTCTATTAATTTTTTTTTTCCTCACTATGTTGTCCAGACTGGCATCAAACTCCTGAGCTCAAGTGATCCTCCTGCCTCACCTTCCCAAAGTGGTTGGAGCTACAAGTGCATGCCACTGCAGCCAGCTAAGAAAATGCACTTAATTTCCACAAGAAATGAAACCCAGGAAAATCTACACCTTTCATACAAAGATATTTAACAAGTGCTCCTATTGCTTGAGTTTTTCTTAATGTTATAACAAAGATGCACTCTCAAAATTCAATGAACACAGAAAGTTCTGTAGCCCAATAGGAAATGTAATCCTATAGCAGAATCAAGACATTATAATGGTTCAAAGGCAAATTAATTGAAAGAAGGGAGGGGGATCCTATTTTGTGCAAACAGTAAGTTTCTTATTTAAATGAAGTTTAAAATATACAAGTTAGAACCGGAAGCGGATGCTGAGTAGTAATCGTAACTACTTGGGAGGCTGAGATGGGGAGGATCACAATTCAAGACCAGTCCAGGAAAACAGATCCCATCTCCAAAAATAACCAGAGCAAAATCGACTGGAGGTGCAGCCCAAGCAGTAGAGTGCCTGCTTTGCAAGCGTAAAGCCCTGAGTTTAAACCCTAGTCCCACCAAAAAAAAAAAAAGGCGAAAAACTGTGTATACGCACACATCCAAGTTAGGGCACTAACCATATAAAAGAATAATACTAGAAAGAAGCTGACAGTAGTCATCCTTTTGAGTGGAAACTTATAAATTTTTTTTTTTAAGTTTTGGCAAAGATTTATTTTAGTATAATGGGGGGGAAGGGCACTGAGAGAAAAAGAGAAACATTTCCTGTTCCTCACACAGGAAATGGTAACAAAAATATCCTGTACATTTTTTTGGTAGTAAGTTTAAATAGCACTGTAATTCTAATAAACAAGTTAAACCAAGGATCTAGAGATAAGCATCATATGGTATTTTGGAATCCCAATATTCAAGACTAAAAATAAGCATTATACCTGCTAACTCAAATGTTTCTTTCCTCTTTTTTGTCTTGTTTTATTTTGTTTTCTTGAAATAGGGTCTCACATGTAACCTGGGCTAGCCCCAAACCACTATCCTCCTACCTCAGCCTCCCGAGTGCTGGGATTATAGGCATAAAAAACCGTACCTAGCCACATGTTTCTTTCCAATGAATTGACACAGTTCCAAAGTTCTGAAATGGCCAACAGATCATAGAAAGACATTTCTTTAGGCTCCTGCTTGAAACCAACAGCTTCAGCAAACTACTGGCCTTGATTCAGGGCCAAAGGAAGGAAACAAAGACCTTCAATTAAGCAAACTAGCAAAGATTCCCACTAGCCCTTGTCTACAGAGCAAATCAAAGCTAAAAAGGCAATTTAAAAAGATACGGGTAAGGCAGTGTCTGGTCATTGGAAGAGACTGATTGGAACAACGAACATCATCCACAAAGGCCAAGCACCTCTGACTGGAACGTGTGGTATGGGCCTAAAATGGAGAAAACAGATAAAACAGACAAATGATCCCACAAAAGAACATATATCCAATTATGACAAGACTACTTCACTACACAAAAAAAGTGTATCTGTAAAGGATAGAAAATCCAACATTTAACAAAGTGATTCACCAATACTATGCAAAAAATAAAAATTAAAACCTCATGTATAAAGAATGAGCTAATCTTAATCCCAAATACACCTCTCCATATACAGTAGTCTGCCCCTTATCAAAGGTTTCAGTCACATGTAGCCAACCTAGGTCTAAAAACATTAAAACTACAGGAATAAGTAATTCCTAAATTTTAAATAATTCTTACTTTGTATTGTTATAATTGACCTATTTTATTACTATTATTTCTGATCTTTTACTACACCCCATTTATAGACTTTACCATCAATATACATGTATAAGAATAAGTGTATATATATGGTTTGATGATATCTGCAGTTTCGGGTCTCCACCAGCAGTCTCAAAATACATCCTTCACACATAGGAAAAAACTACTACATCTGCTAATAGTTTCCAAGCTAGTATGTTTCTTCTTTTTTTTAGTAGTGCTACAATCAAACCCAGGATCACACACATGCTAGGCAAGTACTCTACCACTGAGCTACATCCCCACCCCAACTAGTTTGTTTTTAGCAACAAAACCCATTTTTAAATTATAACCTGTGACAGTTAATCTTGACTGTCATCTTGACTGGATTGAGAAGCACCTATAAAATTAGCGAAGCACATCTCTGGGTACGTATGTGAGGGCCATTTCCAGGAAGCATTAACTAAGGTAAAAACCCAACCTGAATGTGGGCAGCACCATCCTACAGGCTAGGGCCTAGTAGAATAAAAGGGGAAAAAAGGAGAAAAACAGATCTCCTGGCTTCCTGACCACCATCACACAAACCTTCCGATCTGCCATGCCCTCCCACTGATGGTGGACTGAAACCTAAGAAACTGAGCCAAAATAAGTGCTTCCTCCCTTAAACTGTTTATGCCAGGTATTTTATCATAGTGTCACAAAAGTAAGATAATGATATATGGAGCCTTAACAAATGAAAGACAAAGAGAATGATCACGTAACTCTTCCTTCTATCAACCTTACTCCTGACATTCAGTTGCTCCTACTCTAGCTATCTTTCTACTTAGTTACGTATTTTATTTAGAGACAAGGTCTCACTATGGAACTTGGGCTGGGCTCAAACTCATGATCTTTTTGCCTCAGCCTCCCAAGTTCTGGGATTGTAGACCTTCAACACCACACCCTGCTCTTACCACTTTTTCTTGTCAGTACTGGGGAATGAACTCAGGGCTTCATGCATGCTAGGCAAGTGCTTTTACCACTGGAGCCATGCCCCCAGTCCTTTCGTTTTTGAGATAGGGTCTCGCTAACTTTGCCCAAACTGACCTCAAACTCACAATCCTCCTGCTTTCACCTCCCATGTAGCATGTGCTACTACTCCTAGTCTATCTCAGAATCCATCTGTCTATCTATCTATTATCTAGCTATTAGCAATAATACGGTTTGAGCTCAGTCTCACGCTTGCTAGGCAGCCCCAGCCTTTCTTGCTTTATTTATTTTTCGGATACAGCCTCACTTTTTATGTTGGCACAGGCCTAGAGCCATAATCCTCCTATCTATGCCTCAAGCATCGCTGGGATTACAGATGTGCCCCCACCATGCCAAATTTACTGATTGAGATGAAGTCTCACAATCTTTTTTGCCCAGGCTTACCTCAAACTGCAATCCTCTCAATCTTCCCTGCTTGAGTAGCTAGGTCTTCCCACTTTTAAAAACAAGACACCTAAGTAACTTAAGCTTACCTTGTACCTATTTCTGAATTGAATATCTGAATAAAGTAATTTAGAAGGCTATCCCAATTTGAAACCCCTCAGTTTGGATACTGAGGCCCAGAAGTTAAGCTTCTGTGCAGGCGTAAGTCTATTCAATAGGGGACAGAGTCTAGAACCCATGTCTCCTGACCTCCAGGTTAAGTGCCTTCACTACAAGACTACTCAGTCAAGTCAGAGCCAGAATTAGAAATGGTGTTTTGACAATTACTCTCTCTGTAAACAGAGTGAATGTATACAACCTAGAAGTATATAAACAAATTACCTGTTGGGCGGCACCATCTGTAGCCAGCATTCTGCGTTCCTTCAATTGTCTGTGTAGTAAGGCCTCCACTCCATAGCGCTGTCTGTATCGCCGGAGACATTTTAATCGCTTTAAGTTCTCTCGTTCTTTGGCCAAAAGACCTTCTGGGCCAGTCAGGAGACTACTACCTACAGTCACAAGAATCAAGATGTAATGTGACAAGCAACCTATCAAGGATACTTTTCCAAATTAACTACAGGTACTCTGTGGCCACAAGACAGGCAGCTTCAGCTACATAAAACTTGCCTAGAGCTTCATGTTCCACTTTTCGATTATGTAAGTACCGGCGTTTCTTCTCCTTAAGCAAATGCTGAAGTCGTTTAAACTGATCAATATATAAAGACTGCAAACGAATTAGCTTCTCACGCATAATCAGGGCCACTTCTTCAGCTGTATAGACACCAGCATGTCTGGAATAAAAGAGAATTCAGCAAAGCATAAAAAAACAATAATAAACACTTAAGCTTAAAAGTAAATAGAGACTACACTGAATTTGTTATATAACAGGTAGTCAATGCTAACACAATCACCTTATTAAACAGGAGTATTTTCACAAGGCATTTTATCACAGCTTAGTAGGAGAGTGCTTGTTTAGAATATGTGAGGCCTTGGGTTCTATCTTCACCACAGCAAAAAAACAAGAAAAAAATCCCCAAAAGGGCTGGAGATGTAACTCAGTGTTAGAGCACTTGCCTCACAGGCTCAAGGCTCTGGATTACATTCCCAATATCAGAAAAAAAATTAAAATAAAACTACCTCCACTGGTCACAATATTCATTTCCTAAAAAATATTCTCAAACTTCAGTACCCTAGGTTAACCCTTAATTACCAAAGATCTAGAAAGCACCCATATTGACTAGTAAGCTTTGCTGCCAATTACAAATTACTATTACTTGAAAAGGATATGCTAGTGACTTACATGTTGAAGATTATTTCTTGCCTCTAATTTAAGTAGTCAAAATTGAGATTAAATTTGATTTGAATTCAAAAAAATTTTAGGTTCAATGTGCCTGTCCGATCATTATATGAAAAGAAAGAACAATCTAGTTATATACCTTAATTTGACATTTTCATATTTTCACTGAGTAAGCATATTTTTATTTAAGAATAAACACAAATTACATACCCAAATATTAAATCCAAAAATTATGCTTTTAAAAATTAGCTGCCAGAGCCAGTCATGGTAATACATGCCTGTAATTCCAGCACTCAGAAGGCTGAGGCAGGAGGATTGCAAGTTTGAGGATACCCTGGGACACACAGCCAAGACTCTGTCTCAAAAAAATAATAATGAAGGGAAGGGGGGGGATAGAGGAGAATGATGGAGGGGGTGAGTTCAACTATGATACATTATAAGAACTTTTGTAAATGTCACAATGTACTCCCAGTACAATAATAAAAAAAAAACTTAGAAAAAACCAATAATGATACATTATGTCTAAATTAGGTAACTAAGTTATGGCTTCAGGAAAATGGACTACGTCTACATTAACCTAAAATACTGAGTCCTTAACCCAACTACATGAAGATTACTCATTAGAAATGTATGAAATTATTCTACTTGAGAATGTAACTTTAACATGACTTCTTTATAAACATCAGAACCCAGAATAAAGAAGAAAATGCCACTTCAAGAATGAAAACCCACTGGGCACTGATGGCTCATGCCTGTGATCCTAGCTACTCAGGAAGAGGTCAGAAGGATCACAGTTTGAGGACAGCCTGCGCCAAATAGTTCACAAGAACCTACCTTGAAAATACCCAACACAAAAAAAGGGCTAGCAGAGTGGCTCAAGTGATTACAGGCCTGCCTAGCAAGTATGAGGCCTTAAATTCAAGCCCCAGTACTGAAAAAAAAAAAAAAAAAAAGAATGAAAGCCCAACAGTCAACTCTAGAAATTCATTGCCCCTCCCACTATCTACAGTACTTCTGCCTATCTACAGTACTTCTGCCTGAACTGTCAGTAGGAAGCACTGAGACAGAAGTCAGAAAGCAGGGAAGAAAAAAACAAATCCTAAACCCAAACCATGGAATACCAATGTTTTGACGTTTCTATACCTACTAAGATGATCATGAGTTAAGAAAAGAATAGAACCTTAATAACACACAATTAGGATGATTACTCACTCACAGGTTTCTAAATCAGTTTCCCCTTGTTAGTAAGAAACCAAAACAAACTGAACATCTTTCTGTTTTCCTTTTAAAAAATCTGTAAATACGGAATTTTGCAATAAGTACTTAAGTACAATCACCTCATTATTCCAGAGATTTAGGACAAGAACCTATTCACATCCATTTTCTCTTCCCTAAATGGTCTTCGCATTTCTCTATCCACCTCCCACTCCCATGTCCAAGAAATCTACTTTCTCCCCTATACTTTCTCATATGTAGGATTTAGTGGTTAGTAATTTTTCCAAGTTATAAGACTTCCACAAAAGAATCAAACCTTGCCTTCAGGCAAGATAGAAATGAACCATAACAACCCACTTAGGTTACTACTCTATTAACAGCATGCCACACTACATTCTACATACTAACTACATAAAAGTATTCAAAAGCCTATGTGGAGCTACAACTTACTTTAGGGGATCTTCTTGATCACTGTCTATGCTATCAGCTTCACTGTCAGGGTCACCTCTCCATGTTTGATCCACAGTAATGGGTTCCTGGTCCCCATCACTCCAGCTGTCTTCATCTGAGGCAAGGAAGGGAGAGCAGCCATTAAGACTTCCCACCTCTGTAACTCCACCACACAAAACTATTTTAAAAGATCAACCCAAAACCTCAACATTTGAAAATTAAAAAAAAAAAAATTTCTTAGTTCAACAACTGAGGAAAATAAATCTAACCAAACACTACTTCAAATTCAAAAGAAAATTGAACAGGAATTCTCACCAAATTCCCAACTTAATATTGCCGCATATCTTCAAGGCACTGCACTAAACCAAAGTAAGTTCTTTCTTAACCTTCTTACTCCTTCTGTTATTCTAGGAAGATCCTTACCCAGTATTCGGCTGGCTTCGCTGCGGCTACTTTCTGGAGTCTGAGAACCCAGCTCTGTCTTAGCATATGAGCTCAGCTGGCACAAAAGTGTTTCACCCATAGGCCCTGGGTTGGTCTTCTTCATTTGAGCATGAAGTGCTAGGGCATTCCTACGGGTGTGTTCAGCACAGAAGGATACCCTTAAGGAGACAAGATATTAGTATTAATAGGTTCCCTATTGAAAGGGTTCAGGCATCTTCACTGATCTTTAGATCATTTTTAAGAAATTAAAATGACTATTATATTCACACCTAAAAAAGACAAGTGAATCAGAGGAATTTAACTGGCCTAAGGTCAACTCATAAAGTTGTATGTAGGTTTATGTGTATGTGTGTGGCTGGTAGTCAAACTCAGGCCCTCATATGCATCCAAGTGCTCTACTACAAAGCTACATCCTCAGCCCACATTTGGTAATTATTAGTAGGAAATACAAGTAGCTTAACCAGTGCTCTAACCATCAAACAAAACATTCCCACTTTAAAACTGTTAACATTATTTCATAACAAATCAGAGATACTTATTTTTCAAGATTAATTTTGGAAGGCACATCTTAGTATCAACCCAGTGTGGTTAGTTTTATATGGGACACAATTTAAAAACTAAAAGGTACACACAAAATTACCTAGTAGTCATGTTTTTGCATGGGTAACTATGTATATGATGAACGCTATCAAACCTCTTCCAAAAGAATATACAATTTTGCACATTTTTCATTTTGGGGGGGAGTGATACTAGGGCTTGAACTCAGGGCTTTGCACTTGCTAGGCAAGTGCTCTATCCCTTGAGCAACACCCCCTAGCCAACTCTGCATACCATTTAACAAGATACATGGACAGTAGATAAAGCTAGTAACCCAGCTCAGGGAGTGGTGGTGCCTTCTGTAACCCCAGCACTTCGGAGATTAAGGCAAGAAGGTCCTGAGTTGGAGGCCAACCTGGGCTACCTAGCACAAACCTACTTCCAGAAAACTAAAGGAAAAAAAAGAAAAGAATTTAGAATATCCCTTCATTTTATGGATAAAATTAAAATCCAAAAAGATAAGTGACCCAACTCAGGTGTCCTTCCAGTTTTCATCATTTTAATGTTTTGAGGTTTTTTTTCCCAAAAATATATCCAGAACCCCAATTTTACAAACAGGTGACCTAAAACTTGGCAGCTATGCTCAAACCCACGAATCATATCTCCCCTCTCTTTTTAACACCAAAGCTACAGGGGAGCTGTCAAGAGTGACCGAAACTGTACAGCACCTGTCTAGCAAGCATGAGGCCGCGTTCAAACCTCAGAACCGCCAAAAAATAAAGGTACAAGGGGAGTCTGGAGGGTGTCGCTCATGCAGGAGGCCCTGGGTTCAATCCCCCAGCATTTAAAAAAAAAAAAAAAACTTTCTTTAAAAACTAAAAGCATACACACAAAAAAAACTAAAGACACAAAGAATATATCTATACATATTATACCCATCTTTCTTCTCTGGCTTCGGGGCAGCACTGGGACATCTTTTTCCATTCTTCGTCGATATATAACTACACTGTTTGAAGGGTGCATTCTTGTCTTCAAGGATATGCTTAATGCAAAACTCCTGCCCCTCCAGACGAGGTTGCGAGCATGGGCGATGAGTGAAGGAACAAGACAGAGGCTCTTGAGACCTGGGCACTGGGGTGATCCTCCCCCTATTGGTTGGCAAGACGTGAATCCGAATCCTGTTCATACCAAAACCTGTAGGGTCACATGAAAGATCGAAACGCCCTTACCCTTCCCGAAAATTCCTGCCCCACGATATCCGCGTAGACCTCTGTCCTGGTTGTAAAAGACAGGGAGCAGCCGAGCCCGCGGGGTCCGCTCCCTCGGTAACTCCCCGCCGCCCTTCCACGTCCCGGGCTGTGCCCTGACCTCCCCTCAGCTTCTCCCTCCAAGCCCGGCCCCTCCCCCGCGCCACCACGTTGACTGCAGCTCCAGGACTCGCACGGCTGCAGCACGAGAAGCGCCGCGCCAGTCCCACGCGCCCCGCCCCGCTTCCCTGCAAGCCGCCTTTGTCCTGGCCCATCTCACAGCCCTCGGCTGAGCCCGGCCCGGCCTCGGCCGCCGTGCAAGCGCCATTTTGTCCTAAGGTTCCGGGCGCCAGAAAATCTGGCTCCCAGGAGCCTGTAGGAACCGGAGTGACTTCCAGGTGAAGTGGCCACTGTAAGCTAACAGAAAGAGCGAGCCGCAGTCTAACTGCAAAAGCTAATAACAAGCACCACCGCCATCTTACCTCCACCGCGCCGCTAGCCTCCTCTGGCAGAGCCAGCCGCTTCTCACTCCGCCCTGATCCTCTCCGCGCTCCAAACCGCTGATTGGCTACTGCTCCTACGGCGGTGTGCTCCTATTGGCTGAGGTCCCTCCTGAACGCTAAGAAAAGGCGAGGCTGGAGTGGCTGAGATGAACTGTCTGTCAGCAGCTCCATCCCTATGAGAGTGGGCCGGCGGGAAGGCGGGCTGCCGGAAGAATGGCCAGAGTTTTCCACTTCTTGTGCGGCTCAATTTCAAGCAGTTTTTGATTCCTCTGTAATCCTACACTGTTGCCGTTGCCGCTTCGTCACCACCCTACACAGCGGGTAGAAAACCGGGCACTTGCTGTTTATACGTGAAAAGTGAAAAGGCTTAAGTTTACTAATCATTTGGTGTAGAGCACTCAACTTTTGGGAGGTGTTTACCAGGAGTCTGGGAAATCACATGTATTCATTTAATTTTTCAGGGCAACCCTAAGAGGTAGAGACTATTATTATTATCTTAATTTTTACGAATAAGGTGACCAAGGGGAATAGGCCCCTAACTAGGAAATGGGGGAGAGAGGCATATTTGAACCCAGCCTTTGTCCTTTATCTCTTACTGCCTCTCAAGTAGCAAAGGGCCTTGGACTGAGTGAGGATAAGGAAACGAGTTCTGGTGTAGGCCTTGCTTCTCGTAAACTGGTGCATTCATTCTTTAAAATTGTAACTCCATGCTAAATAATCTGGGCATTATAGCAATGACAGACAATAGCCATTTTTGTCATCCTTTAAAGATTTTCAGTTAAAAGCATCTCTCTTGTCATCTCCATCATGCCTCTTGTAGAAATGATATAACATTTTCTGGACTTTTTTTTTTTTTTTTGCATCCTAACCTCCCTTACCTGTCAGTTACCTGTCACTGTCAGTTTCACTTAAATAAGGTGTTGTAATCTTTTACCAAAGAGCAGGTGACCAAGATCATGATCAATGGAGATGAGCACAGAGAATCTACAGCCCTCAAGAAAAAGTCTGTTCAGGGACAAAAATGACTAAAACAAAGTGTGTGAAGGAGTGCTATTTCCAGAGACTAAGGCAGCCCTAGAAAAAGTCTTTTCCTGAAAATCATTCTTTCCACAAATATTTATTTAGCACCTAAAATACCAGGCACTGGGGACACAGAAGAGAACAAGAAAGATAACCCTGCTCTCTTGGAGTGAACATTCTAAAAAAGATTGGGATTGTGGGCTGCAATACAAACATAATATTAAACCAACAATAATTTATAATACAAAAGCAAACACTCCAACCCTCTGAAGAGATACAAAGATGTTTTGTTATAAACACCCTGTAGCTCAAAACTAGCTGGAAGCAGTCTTATTACAGAAAATTTGAGAACCAGAATGTGGAAATATCAAAAAGGAATACTAAAACTACTAAACAAGTAAAGAGGCACAGGAATATATACTAATGCAAAAAAAGATTTTCTTCTAACTAGAGGAAAAATCTAAATCCAAAATAGACAAAAAAAAAATTACTACTTAGAATTACTTCTGGGCTGGGGGCGTGACTCAAGTGGTAGAGCTCCTGCCTACATTCTCAGTGTGTGAGGAGAAGCATATATTAAAAGATCAAGATTTTGGCAAATTTTTCCCCCATCCCTAGCCCCCTCAGTTATGTTTTATTTATGTATTTATTTGTGTGCTTGTTCATTTACATATTTATTTATTTGCTTATTAGTGCGGGGTTTGAACTCAGGGCCTTGTGCACAACCCCTAATTCTGAAGGTTGTTTTGTTTTGTTTTGTTTTCTTTTTTTAACATCTTAAACAAAAGCCATGAATCCAGAAACCATGATCTAGGATCAGTGCAGTGCCTCACCAAGCCAATCTTGGCAAATTCTTTTATGTTAACGAAGTAGATAACTTCTTCTAATGCTTTCAAATTCTGAGCACTGGACATTTCTCTTTTCTACTGACCTTCCCTTGTTTATCCGTCTTATTCCACTCATAAACTGATGACTCCCAAATGTGTAACTCTAGTCTGCACCTTCCTTTGAACTTTCACAAGCTCTTACCACATGAACCCAAAACCTGAGATCCAGCCAAGATTCCTTCTATTTTTTGTTTTCCTTCTATTATTGTGATTTAACTGGACTTGGTCCTATTGAAGGCAAACACCTCCACTTGTACGCTAGATCAAGGACGTGACTCTACATCTCACATTTTCTGGATTTTTCTCATTAGCATATGTACACGCTGCAACTTATTCCATTTTTAAAAATAGTAAAAATCTTCATCTGGCATCCTACCACTTCCTCCAGCTACTACCCCACTCTTTTTTTTTTTTTCTTTTTTTTTGAGACAAGGTCTTGTTACATAGCCCAAACTAGCCTCAGTCTCCCAAGTGCTGGGATTACAGGCATTCTCTTGAACTCTCTCCAGTTAGGATTCAAGACAATGACCTTCACCTTGCTAATTCCAATGAAGTTTCCAGGCTTCCTCTTATTAGACCATTTTGAAACATCTGATACACTTGCCTACTTTTTGTTTTTTCTTGGCAGTACTGGGATTTGAACTCAGGGTTTCATGCTTACCATGCAGGTACTTTACCCTGGAGCCATTCCTCCAACCACTCTCCTTAAAACACTTTCTAGATCTCCATTTCCTACTTACAGTCTACTTTTTTTTTTTTTTTTTTTTTTTTTGCGGTACTGGGGTTTGAATTCAGGACCTCACTGTTGCTAGGCAGACACTGTACCACTTTTGTGTCTTGTTCTTCCTCCTTTCCCCAAGTCTTGAGCACTGAACACTTTTCTACTAACAGTTCCCTTGCTTATTTCACTGTCTTGTTCCATTCACAAACTCTTGACTTCCAAATGTATATTTCCAGTCTGGACTCTCTTTGAATTGCAGACTCAGTCTTGCCAGTAAACATCTCCACTGGATGGCTGGCATTTCAAATTTAATAAAGCCAGCCTCCCGACCCTCCTGTAGCTATTCCCATCCCCATATATTACTCTATCCTTCCAATTAGTCAGGTCAAACATCCTTCTACATTACAGCAAATTTTGTTGGCCCCATATTCAAGATAAATCAATTCCGTTACCTTCAGCACTTACAAACTTTTGAAGTCACCCTCATCTCTTACCAAAATTGTGAGAGTCTTTGCCCTTGATTCCTACATGACAGCCCACAGGAGCATTTCAAACCAAAGTTGGATGTCACTTGCTACTCTCCCAACCTCAACCTCACTCATCTCCACACCTGCTCAAACATGCTAGCATTTTCTCACCTCAGAATCTTTCATGTTTCAGGTGTTCCCTGAAATGATCCTGTAATGATCTTACCCCAGCTATTCCCATGGCTTGCTCACTCCTTCAGGTCTTTGCTAAAATGTAGCCTCATGATGCCTTCCCTAGTCATTTATTTAACTCAGGGCCTCACAATTTGCTAGGCAGGTGCTCTTACCGCTTGGGCCTCTTCAGCCCCTAGCTTTTTTCCAGTTACAAGCCCCCTACTTAGCTACACACACTCCCATCCTCCTTTCCTTGCTTTATATCCTCCAAAATACTATCACTACCTAACATGCTTTCAAAAGGCAGGATGTTTATTGCTATATTCCCATCAGTAAACAGTACAAAGTGCATAGTACTATTTCCTAAAGAGGAATAATGAAAGGTAAGGGGCTGCCTTAAAAGTACTCTTCAGTTTTCATTACTTTGGCTCTTTGTTTTTGAGTGTAGATGAAATGAAGGGGTTGGGAATTCCACAGTACAAAAAAAAATTAGCACAAGTAGGACAATGTGATAATCCATAAACTAAATCAACTCAGAAAAAAAAAGAAAAAAAACCACCCCAAAGGCCCCAACCCAGAGACTATTGCAAATGCAAGCCTCTAAGAGAAGCCACAGAAGTCTTAGAAAGGATTCAACTTTCTGCAGAATGTTGTATGGTAGTAACCATTTTAGCTCTCAAGTGTCCAAGAAAGGGTAAGATGCAGGCATTAATCATAAATGAAGCCTTATAATTGGACATCTGTAGTCAAACTTTAAATTGATTTGCATCTCATGTATTCTGAAGATAACAAACCAGATCATAGGTCTTTATCTGAAACTTCCACAAAAATTTCAAGATGTAGCAAATAAAAATTGGGAGGCTGTAGATGCAGCTCAGTGGTAGAGCACTTGCCTAGTATGCATAAGGCCATCGTTAATCCTCAGCACCAAAAAAAGGGAAAAACTGCTTGTCTAGCAAATAAAAACTTACTTGAAAAAAATAGAAATCAACACCTAGTACTGCCAAAAAAAAAAAATTCAATCACATTTTTCAGAATTTTGTATCATTCTATTGTATTTTGAATTTTCTTTAAATATTTTTAAACTATATAGCTACAGCTAATCTATAAATGTGGAGTGCTTCAGAATAAAAGTTCTTTCCCTTAAGTGTGTAGTTTACAAAGTTTACCTTGTGTATGCAGTTTTATGTCCCAGAAATTCAATAATGAGTATTCACAATTTTTCCAGGTGCCATCAAGAATGTTATTTTATGAGAAAAAAAAAAAAAACTGTTACACACAATTAAAACACCTCTTTCATAGCCAAATGGAAAGTGGGCACATGCATGACAGACACAAAAAAAAAAAAAGGATTTTTTTTTTTTATTCAAAGCATACTTCTGTGAGGCATGGTGGTGCATTCCTGAAATTCCAGCACTGAAGCAGGAAGATCTTAGGTTTGAGGCTAGCCTGGGCTACTTAGCAAGACCCTCTATCTTGAACATAAAAACATATTTTCTGCCATACACATTGCTATGTCTATCTTGAGGTTCAGGTTTTTCAAAGATATCAGATACAATTATGAATGTTGATAGTGCTTGTTAGATGCACAGTAAATGCTATCATGTTGGAGTTATTTCTTGTTTATAATTACTCTTCCAGGTACTCGTACAATATACAGTGAAGGGTTTTTCCCTCTGACTACCATACACTTAATACTAATGGACTTAATCTCCATAGGATCTTGCACCATAAAAACTTAATGCTATCAAAATTGAAGCAAGGGGCTGGGGATGTAGCTCAGTGCTCAAGTGTTTGCCTAGCATGCACAAGACAAGGCCTTGGGTTAGATTCCCCAGTACCAAAAAAAAAAAAAAAAAGTCCCAAATTGAAGAAATTGGTACTATTAATGACAAAAACCGAGGACAATTTGAAGTCATGGTACATAAGCAACAATCAGATGAGTGTTTTGTCACTGACGTTTATTGACAGGATGGATAAATACAGACTGAGAAACATACTTGACAGCAAGGTATCAAACTGACAGCCAGACTATAAAATGTATACAACATCCTTCTTGAAATTTTTTGAGTTTTTTAAAATTTTTTTACAAAGAGCCCTTATGATAATGGTCACTTACATCCTATCACTCACATAACACCAATAGAGATCCTATGGGTAGCATCCAAAACTAAGTGCCCCAAGGAGGACAGAGCAACAGCAGAATAATATGCTGGGAAAGGACTCAAGAGCAATACAAAGAAACAGACAAAAATCTCACCACAAAATTGTACCTGAGTGACATAAATTGGTAAAGTGTCTTACTTCTTTTTCTTTTTGCTCTTTGGTCTGGTAAGAAAATGGACAGTTTTAAGTGTGTAAAGTAGGGTGGGAAAAAGTCAGTTTCAAGTTCAGAAACCTAAGTCAACCGTAAGGTAGGCTGCTGCATTCTTTTCTTTGGGTACTTGAAGCCAGATAGCATTTCCACTTTGTAACCAATTTCATTATGCTCAACAATGAATCAGTTCTCAGCTTTCACTGAAATGTTCCTGATTACATGATGGAGACATACTTACTCTGGCTTTAATTAGCATGCTGTCAAGCATCCCTCTCCATGCTTAACATGGCAACATAAAACCCAAGAGTCTCTTCATACAACCAGGAATACACATTCACAGAGGGAAAGAGTAGACGCTATTTTTTAGTAAACATTCTTCACCCTCTCTCCAATGCCGAGTTCATATTTAAAAATTTAGAAACATTAAAATAGCTAGCTCTCCCACTTAGAAAATAATTCTGATTCCAGACCGCTCTAACAGTCAAGGTTTAGTACCATCCTGTTTCAAGCTTATATCCACAGAGGGATAAAAAATAAAACTTGACAGTGTGGTGCAACGAGAACATTTCCTAAACTATCAGGAGTCAAAACTCAGTTAAAAGACAGGTGTTAACAATCAGTGACACAAGACATTTGAGAAGGTATCAAAGTTTCTGACAATTTAGTGGGACGATGGAGGGCTATTTCTAACCATCTGATGGGTTGTACAGACTACTTAAATTCTCCCAAACCCAAAAGAATAAAAGTTGTATTCCAATTACAAAATGTTCTAGCTTCTCCCTTTTTCAACATTAGTATCAAAATAACACATCAACCAAAAAAAAATCTTTTTAAAAAAATTAATCAGTCCCCAAAATAAAAGAAACAGGTATTTAGAAATCCAACCATACTAGGATAGACAGGGCCCCTCAGATGCCAGCAGCAAGGTATGAAGGGTATGCATTTTCAACATGAGGAATTAGGTAGCAGAGGCTTAAGGAAACAGCAGTGACATGAGCATGATTTTACTTCTACAGCTGAATCCACTGCTGTTTGTAACTGGCGATTTTTAGTTTTTCTGTCACCACTGATGAAAAACACAATAATATTGAACTACATAGGACACACTAAAATCATTTAAAAGAAGAAAAAAAGAGAAAAGAAAAAAAGATGCTGAGGGTATCAGATCTCAGGTAATGGAAACGCAATGATTTATGAGTGTGAAGACTAACACCTAGTATCTTCTAAACCCAAAAGACGTAACTGATACTTCAGTAGACCACATTGGCTTTAGATTAATGCTTCACTAAAGTTTAGCCAACAGCAACATAGGTATCTGATTAAAAGTTCTAAGAACAATCCACAGGTATTTGGTTATGCCAACCTAAGAGTCAAGCAAAATTTTAGGAATGAGATATACAGAACTTGATTGTTGAAGTCTGCTTACCACCATCACTAATCTTTGACAATCTAGGTTAAAAGAAACAAAAAGCCATGCTACAAGATTTACTTTGGATAAACAATCCCCTTTCTTACCCTTTCAAGGTCTGAGGATAAGGAAGACACACAGCTCAGCAATCATACAACCCTTAGAAGTCTAAGTTTACAGAATTTGCACAACATGCAGGCTAGCTGGCAGGCACATCTACTAACCCAAAGATAATGCAGCAGTTTTCATGCAGCATCTATGAGGTTCATGACATATGTGTGGACCTTGAAGCAGACACTGCATTTCAGACAGTACCAGGAAGCATTAATATAAAAAGGTCTCTAAATTGACCTAAATGAACAATGATCTACTAGTGCAAAGGCCAGGCTCCACAGAATAATACAGCTTATTAGGCCCTAATAAACACTTATTTCTAGTTTACTCCTGACAACATTCTAAGGAATTTAACTACAGCATCGCCATGGAGAACTATAATGACATCAAGCAGATATGTGCCTCTGTGGGTGAGGGAGTTCATGTGATTTTTTCAGAAAGATGTGACATTAATGAGAATAATCAAAAGCTGGAAGAGACATTTGCACAACCAAATCAGTGATTATCAATTCCACAAAGATACAAGAAGCAAACTAAATGGCATATTCCCTTTAGTGATGATCTGAATGGAAGCAGACTCCAAACAAAATCTAAATACCAAGCCTAAATTTGGTAAACACAACCATCTACCAATTATCTGGTAAAACACAGAAAATATTGAGAAAAAGGAAAATGTCATCTATAAAAGTGACACTCCAAGTATTACTGGTTTATAGATTAGCAGAGAGCGCCTTTATTTTACACAGCAATGGCAGGCACAAATATGCAGAGATGCAGGACCACTAATTTACCTTGAGCTAAGGTCTAAGCCTTGCTACAAATTCCTTCCCATATTAGGCCAGTACATCCTCAATGTACTGCCTCAGTGTTTTCCCCAATCTGTCCCTGGCAAGCAGCAGTATGTGTACAACTCCTGTCTCCCCATGACTTTTAATAAAAAGAATTTGACTTCTCCTTACAGACTACTTAGCATGATGGAAGCTGTATTAAAAACAAAAAGACAAATTCAAATTGCACCATCTATTCCATAGGAAAAAAATGCCATGAAGACCAAAGAATAGCACACCATATGATCTGTGATTAGGAGGCATTTTCAGTTAGTGTGGCTTACAATTCTTCCTAGCCAAGATTTCTTCAAATATTCCTTTCCTCATAAAAAATGTTTACTCTTAATATCTGGGATAACCAAATCCCCATAACAGGACTCCCGGTTCATTTTTTTTAAAGGACCCTTAGAAATCTCAAGAACCTCTATCTAGAATCTAAAGCCACCAAAGACAGACAATCTAAACACAACAGTATTTCTTAGCTAGGCTTGCTCATTCTCATGGCATTAGTACTGTTAAATTCACAAGCTCCAATCTCTGGTCATATAGGCAGCAAACACTTAAGGATGCAGCTGTTTCCCTTCAGATATACAGACAAAAAGCAAGTCTTACATTCATAATGTAACTAAAATACAATGTCCTAAGAATCCCAAATCACAATTTTATTGTTTTCGGTATCCTCTAGCTTTGTGGTTTCTCCCAGAACTATTATTACACATGGTCTGGGCTTTCATAGGCAGGATATATATAGCATATCCCTCTTCCCTTCAGAGACCCTGAGACTGCTCTCATTTGAACACTTTCCCAAAGTCCAACTTGAAAAAGACACACCCAATTTTGTAGGGCAAAAGCTGGCCTTGTTCTCTAACCCTTCTTCCTCAATCCCACCTGTGCTGCACTAAAACGACGCAAAAAGGAAGTTTTCATAATAGCGTTCAGAGTCAAGTCATTGGCTGCACTTGCCCAAATTAGAAATTAGAAGGCTAATACTCAATTACAACATAAAAGGGGGGTAGGGAATACCACGTCAAATACATGCCTCTTCCTTCATGTTCTCAAGACCAATCACTTTCTCTCTAGTAGAATGTTGGAAAGTGAAAACGGTAAAGGACAGGGAAGAAAAAACATGATTTTTTAAACACACATACTTACACACACACTCACACTAACATACACACTTGTCTCAACACTTTAAGTGGCCTGAGCCTACTTCAGAACTCTTGGCCAAAAGCCTACCCTCCCACCCACCCTGCACTCATTCCCACCCTCCAATCCCACCCCCCAGAAGTCATTGCTATGTATCACACACAGCAAAAGCCTTATCCCTTTCCCGATTATATAAAAAAACTAAACAGATAACTTACTTTCTTTAAATTATTTTTTAAAAGTCTCTTTAAGATTTTGACGTTTAAATACTTCCTCTCTTCTGATATATTAAACATCAAAAGAATCCACAATTGTTTGACAAAACAAACCCTCCATGTTTCAGTTCCAGCAAGAAGAGGGAAGAAAACTACTCCAATTAACCTAATCACGATGTGGAGAGGCGAAGAAGAGAGTGTTCTTAATCTTTCACAGCTTCAACATAGTCCCACCTCTCTAATACCAGTAAAAACTATTATAAAATAGTTAAATATACGAGGCAGCAGGTACAATAACTGAGGCCCACCACCACCCTCCCACCTATGTGTCAATATCAATTTATTCAAGAAAGATGACATATTTCATAAGAGAAGTAATTTTTTGAGTCCAGAATCAGTAGTCAAAAAGAAAAAAAAAGTTTTTGTTTTTTTAAAGAAGTTTTTTTTTTCTTCTATTCTTTTTTACTTAGGAAGAGGTGGAAGTGGTGGAGGAGGTTCTGATGGTAGAGGTGGTGGTCGGGGTTTGTCTGTATTGCCAGATCTGGAAGAGATTCCACTAGCCCGTGGATTCAGATATTCACCGTAAGAATGGACAAACTCAAATGCAGGAGGTTGAGTGGGCTGAACACCTTGGGCACTGAGTAAGGAGTGAAGCATATTCACAGTGTCTTGATAGTCTATTGACTGGGTTGTGTTGTGACCATTAGCCCCAGCAGGGCCTTTATCCAGTTTCATATGAGGAACTCTACTTTTACAGCTGGGCTGTGAAAAGGGAAGGCCACTTGTGTCTGAGCTATGCCCAGGCAACTGGGTCATTGCAGGAAGAGAAGGGAAGGGGAAATTTAAATTAGAGGATTTAGTACTCTTGGCAATCTTGGCTGGATGATCAAATACTGCCCCTCCAGTCTCTTCAGGGAGGCCCCTTTTACGAGTAGAGCTTGAAGAGGAGAAAGAACTTGACAAACTATAGGTTTTGTGTGCTAAGGTGCTTATCTGACTGCTATGTTTTGGATCACCTGGACGTTTGTTCACAGTACCAGCTGGCATCTGTGAGTGAGAGTGTTTGTGTGAATGGTGATTATGATGATGATGATGATTAGATGGGTGAATCTTGTGCTTTTCTTTGTGCTCTCGGCTCTTTGAGACACTGTCCTCTACAGAGTTGTGCTTATCAGCTGCAGCATGGACTTTAATTCGCATTTTTATCTCCTCTGGTTTTGAAGAGGCAGCTTTATCTCCACCAGCCACTGGGAGTCTCATTTTGAGAGCTGTTTTGTCAACCTTTTCCAGAAAAGGTCGCTCAGGGTTGTCTGAGCCTTCTGCAGGCATTTTCAGAATGACAGAAGAATGGCTGTCATGATGCGACAGGAGATTCTGGGCAGCATATGCATATTGTGATTTCACATTGGCCTCCATGTTCTCTAGTTGCCTCTTCTGGGCAGCCAATTCTTCTGCATGCTTTGCACGGTATTCTTTCAGTGACACTTTAGCTGATGGCACGCTTTTACTACTACTCTGTTTCTGGGAAATAAATGCATTTGAACCATCCTGTTGCAAAGAATGATCAACTCCAACTCCTGTTAGTCCTAAATTCTCACTAGTCCGATGACCCTGAGCAGATTCTAGTTTAAAAGGAGGTTGAGAGGGCAGCCAACGCTCACCCTGCAATATCTCCACACTGTTTAAGTTACTTGAAGACTCTTTAGAGACTGGATGGGAAGGCACTGCATTTGTGGTAGAAGTTGACATGCTCATTAAACCTGCAATGGTTGTGTCTGAAGAACTCTGGGAAATCATATTGAGGATTGTCTGCTCTGAAGTGTTTTCATCTGCTCCTCGATCATCTGCCTTAACTTTCTTGGCAGGCTGGCATGCCTAGAATGAAGCAAATAACATCTCTTCACTTAAGGTAATTTACTAAGTGCAAATATGAATAGAGTGTGCTCGCTGCAACACTCAAGCTCTAGATAAGCCACAGACAGAAGGCCTGCCTAACATGAGAGCGAAACATTACCTTCAGAGAATTGTAAAACCATCATTCAAGAGACACAATAATCTATACCAATGTTATAAGGCAACAAAAACAAAAAAAAAATTTAAGCTTATCTAAAATCATTCATAGTATTCAATATGACTATATGATGCTTATGATCATCAATATGCTTATGATGGTAGTAAGTCTATAAACAAAGTCTAGAAATTTTGGTGAGGCTTTATATGAAAATAAAAGTTGAACTATGTGCTACTTCTAACCCTAAGCTTCTAACATTTACTGCACGTCATTCAACTTAGGAAAATGAAGTTAAGGTATCAGTCTGAATTTATGAGAAATGGGGGAAACTTTGCTTTTGTGTGTTGAGGATTGAACCCAGGGTCTTTGTGCATGCTAAGTGTATGCTTTACTATTGCGATACACCCCAAAGCTCCAAGTGAAATGCTGGTTGGAGGTGGGGGGGGGGATGATCCCATTATTTATAAAACTCTGAAAAATATTTGAAATATAACTGTAGACTGCAACTGATTTAAAAAGGAAATCATAAAACCCTTTTTAAAAGTAGACAATGTCAAACATAAAATTGACACCTTGTAGTTCTGTATCTTGCCTCCACCAGAAGCCAATACTCTGACTCAAAAACACATGTTTTGTTTTGTTTTTTTTTTTACAGTCTCCACACAGAAAATATTCAACCAGTGTTACAGACCAAGTAATTATATAATGGGCATTGCACAACACAAAGCAAAACCTGCTATCGCCTACAGCCACTGACTACTGGGCCACTATCCAAGCTATGAAGTCATGATTATTGCGTAATTAGAAAAGGGAAATTCCAAACCTAGGGCACATTTCTAATTCTGATATAGTCACTAATACAATCAAAAGAAGGAATAAGTTTAACAGCAATAATTCTTACCCTCCAATTCCGAATACGTTTGAACCTATTAGGAGTTTTCTCCAGAATCTGTAGAAATTCATGCGTCAATTCTACAAATGAAACATTCAAGAAATACTTAGAGAGACAAAGATAATAATGAAATAAAAATAACCTCAACTAACTATTTTCATCTGAATCAAGTCATCTTTGGCCAGATATGTGACAGACCGATAGCAAGTACTTTTCAAGGTCCCTTACTCTAAAACTTACCATCTAAAAGTTCCAAGGTCACAGTAGCGTCAACATATTCCCACCAGTGCTTGCCGTCAGTTGAGACTGGGATCTCCCAGTTGGACCACTTGCAAGCCAGATGGATGCAGACACAGGCCACTACGGGAGGTGTGTACTGCAGGCTAAATGTGGTCAAATGCAGGCTAACATCAGAGGGAAGGAAACAGAGAGTGTAATGAGCTCTCAATTCTCAACCCAAAACTCTCCACTATTTCAAAAAAAAAAAAAAAAAAGTAAAAAAACACAGGAGAGCAAGAAGGACAAGAACTATTATGCTCTGATTCACCACTCAATATAATGGGTTAATAACATTTCTAAATTTCCTACTTATCACTCAATCTACGTATTGACTAGGGACCAAAAAAGAAAAGAAATGAAATGAAAAAGGACTAGACAGGTACTCATGTTTTTTAAAATACTGACTTTTTGGATCAGTATTCAAGTTCACCAATCAATGTTTACTACCTATCATCCTGAGCATAAACTCAGAACTTAAAGCAAAAAAAATTTGTGCATCTAATCGCTAAATCAAATACTTAAGGAATACCCTAAAATTTATCTTATTTCTTGCCAATTATAGTTCTGGACTGTAACAATGAGCAATCACACAAGTGTGACTATGCTTGACCAATGATTTATTTCAAAAATTCCTCATATCAGGTCATTAAAACTGAACTTCTTAGCACTGACAATAAAGGTATCATTAGTTTCTGTGAACAGAACAGGCTATATTGGAGAGCAAAGATAACAGCAAGTAAGTCAGTTTGTAGTAAAATTATATACTAGTAACATTTCTAAGTACCTATTTGTTTGGGCACAGAAGAAGAAAAAGAAGACTTGTAAAATATTATAATTATCACAAATCTTCCAAATTAGTTTAAGTCACTGTCAATGAGCCCTGAAGTTACATGAACTTTCAGAACTATGCTCTTAAATATTTTAAAGCAAAGTACCACATGCAGAATTGGGTAGGCTATCAAAGAAACATACTAAATAATCCATCACCTTAGCATATTAAAAATCACCCTGGAAATGTGAGGTTCACATGAAAACTGTGCAGAAAAAAAGCAACATTCACCAGAGAATTGCCTATAACATATTGCATCAAAGATTACTTCTATGCCTGGATTTGTGCTTATTATACTCCACAAAAATGATAATTTCAACCCAAGTAATTCCACTCCCAAAAACAGAAGGGAAAAAAAAATATATAAACCTGTTGGTTGCCATGAAGTAAGACGTCTGTGCTAAATCCTTGCTTGCTAAAGGGAAAAAAAAATTTTTTTTTAGTTCCATTCATTCTCAAAAAATATTTAGTGAGCACTTATTATTTGCAATGTACTGTAAATAGAGTGGTAAATGAGGTAGACATGGTGCCTTACCAGCTGATGTTTACATTCTATCAAAGAAAATAGATCAATGATGGGGAGCAGGTGCTGGCAATTGAACCTAGGTCTCATGCATGCCAAGCATGTGTTCTACCACTAAGCTGTGACCCGGTCCCAAATGATTTTTTATTTTAATGTTAATACTTATGCTGCTTCCACACCTAGGAACTCAAGTTTTATTATGCATACCAGGTATTGGGAGCACTTGTTTAAAATGCTCCCTAGATTTTGGTTCAATGTTTGGAGAAGGACACAAGCATTTTTAGCAAGTAACAGATTCTGATGTAAGAGTTCACTGAGAAACACTAAGCTAGGGTATGAACTAATGTGATCTGGAGCAAGGTCAGAATCGAGAAGACCTTGACATATTTGAGAAAAGTGACTTTCGCATATAAAGAAAAAAATTTTGATTGAATAACCCAAATCATCATAACATCAATTGTTTGATATAATACATTGAAAAACAACATATTATTTCTCCTTCCAATTATAATCTTGCTCTGCATGACAAAGCAAATTTTTTCTTTTTAGAATTTAAGTCTTTTCAATATTAACATATATCCATCTCTAACTCTATCCTTGCTCAATATAAACATTTTAATGCTTTTAGATATAAATAACTTGAAAAACTTCGGGAATGTTCACATCAAGCGTATATTATTAAAATGTAAAATAAGGTTATAGTACTAAGGTCATACATTATTAAAATGTAAAATAAGGTTATATTACTAAGGTCTACAAAACCCTTAACTGTTTTTGCAGTGTGTGGTGGAAGGGTGGGGAATCAAACCCATGTCCTCATGCATATTAGACAGGAGCTGCCAGCCCTAGGTCCTAGATATTTTTATTTGGAGAGAAGGGTAGGGACAGTTCTTGAGGGGTTTTTTTTGGTTTTGGTTTTTGAGATGCAAAGAAAGAGTTTTATTAGGAAAGGAAAGAAAAGCAGGAGAAAGAGCAGGAGTGGAGGAAAGCAGTCCAAGACTAGCACATGAGTTTTAAACTCTGGCCTTGTGCTTGCTAGACAGGTACTCTACCACTTGAGCCACACCTCCAGTCATTTTTTCCCGCAGCACTGCGGTTTGAACTCAAGCAGATGCCTCTGCCACTTCAGCCATTCCACCAGTCTTTTTTTTGTGATTTTTTTTTTTTTTTTTTTTGAGATAGGGTCTCCCAAATTATTTGCCCAGGGCTGGCTTCGAACTGTAATCCTTCTGATCTCTGACTCCTGAGTAGCTAGGATTATAGGCATGAGCCACCAGCACTCAGCCCTTTTTCTTTTTAGTTATCTTTCAGACAAGTTCTTGTTCTTTGCCCAGGGCCAGCCTCAGATCAGATCTTATCTCTGCCCCCAAAGTAGATAGGATTGCAGGCATGAGTCACCTGATGTAGACCTTTTTTTTTTTTTTTGATACAAGATCTCACTATGGAGTTCAGGCTGGCCTGGAGCTCTCACTTCTCCTTTCTCCATCTCCCAAGTAGCTAGGATTACAGTTACTTATCGTGGTATAGTGATATACAATACCATTATGCCTGGCTAGATATTCTTCTTTTTTGTTTTTGGTAGGACTAGAGTTTGAACTCAGGGCTTCCCATTTATAAAGCAGGCACTCTACGACTTGAACCACACTTCCAGTCTATCTTGCTCCAGTTATTTTTGGCAATGAGGTCTCATGAACTATTGGTGGGGGCTGATCTCAGCCTCCCACTTAGCTAGGATTATGGGTGTGAGTCATTGGAACCAGGTCTGACTAAATATTTTATTTATTTATTTATTCATTCATTCATGGGAGCACTGGGGTTTGAACTCAGGCCTCATGCTTGCTAGGCAGGCACTGTAACACCTGAGCCACTCCACCAGCCCTTTTTTGTGCTGGGTATTTTCAAGATAGGGTCTCCCAAACTGTTTACTCAAGCTGGCTTTGAACTGTGATCCTCCTAATCTCCTCCTGAGTAGCTAGGATCACAGGCATGAGCCACCAGTGCCCGGCCCTAGATAGATATTCTTGATACTATTATTTAAATAGAATAAAAGGAACTGGGAGGCTGGGTTAAAGCTCAATGATAGAGCACTGTGCTTAACACACATGAGGCCCTCAGTTTGATTTCTACTGCAAAAAATCAAATAAATTAGGGCTGGGAGAATAGCTCAAGTGGTAGAGTGCCTGCCTAGTAAGTGTGAGGCCCTGAGTTTAAACCCCAGTACCACAAAAAAAAAGGAAGATTAAGATCATCCACTTCCTTAAAATTGCCATTAGCAGGTGGTATGATGGCAGATGCCTGTAACCTCAGTTACTTAGGAGGTATAGGCAGAAAGAACATCAGTTTGAGACCAGCCCAGGCAAAGTAAGACCATCCTGTCTCAAAAACAAAATAAAAACAAAAGGACTGGGAACACAGCTCTAGTGGCAGAGTGCTTGCCTGGCAAGTAGTGGGCTCAATCCCCAGTGCCACCAAAAAAAAAAAAAAGCCATTATACTTATGACTCAGTGACTTTTCAAAATCTGCCCCCGAGTTTTGACAAATACTCTCAACCTAAAGAGAAGTTAACACTTTTTAACTAGACAGCATCTATAAACACTAATTATAAAAACCCCCAACAGGAAAACTCCAACTCAGAACCAATCATTTTGATTTAAGCCAAGTAGGCCTTTCAATACAACTTTTGGCCAAAGCAACTGTTTTATATATTTGTCCACAGCAAATCACAGCCTCTCTATGGGAAAATAATTTAAGACAATTGGAATTTCTTACCTCGAACAAGTTGGGTGCACTTTACCACATACGTATGTGGGTGATCAATTGTTAGTTCAAAGCCTTCAAGAAAAAAGTACATAGTTAAAAAACTAAAGATACTAAACACATTTTATACTACTTTTATCAGAGTCATCATTAAAGGCCTCCCTCATTTGTCTCTTCCAAAATTGTTTTGGAGAGCCTAAAAGTCACACAAAGTATGCAGCATATTCTTCTTCAAGAAGCACTATCTCCAAAGTTATACACACAGCTCTCTAAAGAGCCTAGAGGATTCTTAAGATCTCAAGACTAAGGAACCAAAAACAAATAAAATAAAATAAACAAAAATCTCTTTTAATATAAGGTTGGAAGAAGCAGTCACTCAAATGATAACTATCTTCCAAAGCTTAATTGACCTTGAAAAAATTAAAACCTATTCTTTTCTCATCTCAGTTTGCTCCTTTTCATCATCTCAGGTCATAATGGTACTTTAACAAAATTACTTAAGCAGGATTAGTGTGTCTATAAAAATTACATTTGAATAGGGAGAAGAGGGATAAAGGAGAAGGATGGAGGGGGTGAATTCAACTATAACATATTGTAAAAACTTTTATAAATGTCACAATGTATCCCCAGTACAACAATTATATGATAATTAAAAAAAAGTTAAAAAAAAGAAAAAAATTATATTAAATGTCCTTTCTTGAATATACAAATTAAATTTTCTAGATAAAAGAAATTCTGTCAACGCAAGAAGGGGATCAGGAACCAGTGTAAAAAGATCAGTTACAGATGAATCAACTTGGGATATAACACATTTGTACATGAAAGCAATGCTAGGAATCTCTCTGTATAGCTATCCTTAACTCAACTAGCAAAAACACTTTGTCTTTCTTATTATGCTTATGTCTTCTCTTCAACAAAATTAGAGATAAGGGCAGAACAGGTTCTGCCTGGAAGCGATGGGGAGAGAAATGACCCAAACAATGTATGCACATGTGAATAAATGAATAAAAAATAATTAATTTTAAAAAAGAAATTCTGAAAAATTTACATGATGTGAATTATTCTAACAGGATGAATGATTGCTGTGAATTAAATCTTACTAGTTTCTACATTAAAATATTAAGAAAAATTCTGTGACTAGAAAAATACCCATTATGCTCTGATATATGACCATGACAATTAAAATAAAAAGTTACCTGGCAAAAACTTCCAGTATAAACTGTAAGGAACTCAAAATTGTGTATGTATGTGTAAAATTCAGTTGTATCAGTAACTCTTTTTTAACTTATTTTTATGAACAGATATAAAATATATCTCATAAAATCCTACCCTTCCTAGAGATAAGAAAAATGATAGCTCAAAAGAATAAGAAAACAAAATACTTATTTCCAAATATAATGACTGGCAGAACAAAACAATCCACGGAAGGAAAATGTTTCCTCAGTTTTTGTCATTATTTATCAGGTTAAAAACTGCCAAACTTGGTAAAGAAAAATCAAAAGCAAAAATCCTCACTGTTGTTTCAAGTCAACCGTACCTACATTCTCTCTACAGTATAGTTCAGAATTAAACTATGAGCTACATAACCATTACTATAAGGAAACAGACAGAAACTTTGTAAAAATCTTCCCAAGAGATTTTCTTCCTGCTCCTATTTTACAATCAAATAATTGTGCTAATATATACTTTATGTTTTAAAGGAAAATGAACTTACCTAAAGTCTGCAAAATTATGCTTTCTAAAATCACCAGATCCTGAACTTGTTGCAGATAAGCCTAAGGTGAGAAAACAGAAATTATTCCCCAAAAAGACATAATAAAGTATAAAACAATTCTAACACCCTCTTCCAGGAAAACTGAAACAATAAAAAGCAAGGGTAGAGTTAGGAAGTAGAGTAAGAATTAAAATACAACCCTTGTCCCTGTCCACATTCAATACAGATTTTCCTTTCTATGAGAAAAAAAAGGTGAACACTGAGAGAGAATACTTTATTCATATATGACTACAGAAAAAGCACCTGAGATTTGGTTTGTGTTCAGACTGATAAAGGTTTAAGTTTTTAAATCTATATGATTTAGACATAGAAACTAATACACCTTTTCCTAATACCATCCTTACTACAATACTCCTTCCAACAGTATTATAAGCATCTAACTGATAACATTTGACTCCTGTTAAATCTTCCTCTTGGGGGTAGCACTATATTTTAAAAAATCAATACAGGAGTTCAAAGGCAAAGGGAATTAAAAAAAAATCTCTCAGATTTGTGCCTGCCAAAACTATAGCCACTAGCTATGTGTCTATTGAGAACTTGAAACACAGCTAGTCTAAATTGAAATGTACTTTAAAAAAAAAAAAGAAAGAAATTGAAATGTATTTTTTTTTTTTAGATACTGAGGACTGAACTCATGGCTTTAGGCATGCCAAGCAAGAACTCTAAATTTAGCCATGCCCTCCAAACCCTTTTGTTTGTATTAGTTTTTAAACAGGGTCTCACTAGCTTTGCCCTGACTGACCTGGAACTGCAGATACTCCTGCCTCTGCCTCCCAAATAGCAGGGATCCCAGGTATGTTTTATCATCATACCCAGCTCCTGGGTCAGAGTTAAAAGAGACCTATATCGTAGTTAACTTTCCACTTCATGATTTGTTAAATCCAGTAAGAACTTAAACTATACTTTTGCCACAGAGTGGAGGAAATATAGTCCCTTAACCACCTTATAAGGACTGGACTCACATGAAAAATTACGTAATATACTCTGGAGAAGTTAACAAAAAGTGAGGATTAGTTTGTGTTCTGGTTTAAATATGAAATGTCCCCTAAAAGGCTCATGTGTTAAAAGACTGGTTGCTATCTAATGGGCTTTTGCCAAGTGATTGGACCATGAGGGCTTTCACCTCATTAGTGAATTAATCCACTGATAGGTTTATAATCTGATAGCATTTATTGGGAGGTGGTAGAAACTAGGAGGTGGGGCCTACTTGGAGGAAGTAGGTCACTGGGGACATGCCTTGGAAGGGTATAGCTTTTTTTTTTTGTCTGCAGTACTGGGGTTTGAACTCAGGGCCTACACCTTGACTCACTCCACCAGCCCTTTTTTTGTGTGATGGGTTTTTTCGAGATAGAGTCTCAGGAACTATTTTCCTTTGAATCTCAATCCTCCTGAGTAGCTAAGATTATAGGCGTGAGCTACCAGCACCTGGCTTAAGACATGCTTTGGAAAGGTATATCTTATCCCTGGTCCTTTGCTCTGTTCCTCTCTGTGCTTCCTGTCCATCATGAAGCGAGCCACCGTACTTTACCATGTGCTTCCCACCGTAATGTTCTGCCTTACTACCCACTGGCCCAGAAGCAACAGAGCCAAGTGACTACAGGCTGAAACCTCTGAAACTATGAACCAAAATAAATCCCTCTTCCCTTAGGTTGTTTTCTCAGATATTTTGTCACAACAATGAAAAGAAACTAAAACACTTTTATGTTTTGTTAACTCAAGTCTATTGATCTATGGCATTTACTAGTCTCAAAACTAGTAAGACTCCAGAACAAACACTCTTTTTCACTAAGAGCTATTAGAAAGCCAGGTATGGTAGCACACACCTGAAATCCCAGCAATGAGGAGGCAAGAAGCAGGAGGATCCCAAGTAGCTAACCTAGGCTACACAGCAAGATCCCATCTCAAAAAAAAAGTAAGAAAAAGAGCTACTAGTGTGGCCCAAAGAGAAAAATGAAGGAAGACATTGCTATACAAAACAATTAGGAAGGTTATTACTAAAAACAAAAATAAGCCCTCCCCAAAACACAAAACCTCTCCAATATGTTCAGAAGACACAATTTTATTTATCTATTTCATAAAAGATGACCCATGCATCCATTATAATCCAGTAACAGAAATCCCTAATTTTTACCCATTTATGGGACCTGTTGACTAAACACCAAATATTGACTTCTACAACCAGGAGAGTTCCCTTTAAGAAGGTCAACAGCTCCCCATGTAAATCTAATGTATGCTAATAAAAATGTCAGAAAAAGAAAGAAAGTCAACAAACAGCTCAGGATGTAGCTCAGAGGTAGTGGTAAAGTGGTGGCCTAATATTTATGAGGCCTTGGGTTCTATCCCTAACACCCTCCCACACACAAAAAAATTAAAAGTCAAGGAGGAATGGAAGAAAACAAAGTTATGTATACATGCGTGGGATAAAGATCTGGCAGAGTACATATGGAACTGTAAACAACAGTATCCTCCTAGAAGGAGAGATGAACTTTAATTTTTACTTGAAATGTTTCTTATGTATTAAGACTCTTAAATAATAAGCATATGTAATTCTCACAATCTTGTTAAAATGATCCAAAGATTTGGGTCATTTTCAGCTGAGCTGATATTTTTAAGTCAGTCTGAAAAATCTATTGACCTTTTTTTTTAAGGATCCATAATAATTTATCTATAAGAATGTTCCTAAGGCCAAAATAGTTTCTGCTGGGTATTGGGGGGGGAGAGGGAGGGGGCGGAGTGGGTGGTAAGGGAGGGGGTGGGGGCAGGGGGGAGAAATGAACCAAGCCTTGTATGCACATATGAATAATAAAAGAAAAATGAAAAAAAAAAAAGTTCCTAACATTGATAAAAAGCTGTTAAATTATGTATTCTTGAGAGAATGGTTTTTATATATACATGCATTCATATGTATTATTCATGTTTTATATGTGTATATGTGTGTGTGCATAACATACTACCTAGACATTTTTTTATAAGTAAGGAATAAGATGGGAAAATATGGGTTCCAGCTCTCTTGCTGGGGACCCCCTCCCAGAACCACTTCTGTACAATAAACCTGGTCCTGGCATTGAGCTGTCTCCCCATCTCTCCATTCTGTACCTCCCTCTTTCATTTTTAATACTATGTATTTATCTACACATACAATTATATTCTGAATCAGTTGAGCGTGAGTTTTAGAGATAAATCCATTTAGCTCTAACTACCTGTGATTAATTTTATGTGTCAATTTTACTAGGTACTCATATTTAAAAAAAAAAAAAAAGATAGGAAAACAGTTTGAATATATGTGAAAAAAAAAAAACCAGATATGAAACACATGCATAGCTGTTCATAGAACGGCAGTTGGAAATAGTGGTTTTCTTACACATCTGTGTTTCAGTAGTCCAAAATTAATCTAGGTGGTGTGTTTTCTTTGCTCTTCTACATTTTTCAATTTTACTACAATAAACACATCACAAAATTTGATTTTGCTTTTTGGCCTGGCGCCGATGGCTCACGCCTGTTATCCTAGCTACTTGGGAGACTGAGATGGGGAGGATCCAAGTTCAAGGCCAGCCCACGCAAATAGCTCTCAAGACCCCTATCTGCAAAATATCCACAGCCAAATGAACTGGAGGTGTGGTTCAAGCAGTAAAACGTCCATTTTGCAAGAGTGAACCCCTGAATTCAAACCTCAGTCCCACCAAATAATTTAATAGTTTTGTTAAAAGAGTTTTTAAAAAATTGAACAATTCCTTTAACAGCCCACATTCAAAGTTACAAAATTAAGCTGTGATCAAAATACAGAAAAACAGATTTGCAATTAATCACCTACCTCACTCCGAGTGTCAGGAAGTGATTCCTGTGGATGGAGACAAGCATGTGCTACCTTGATGACGTGTTCCAATTTTTTTGGCTGTTCCTCTACTTTAGCTGCTAGAAACAAGGCTGCTGGTGCCACAGACTACATAGAAAGAAAATAAATCATATTTCTAGATCAAAATAGATCTAAAGAGGAGTTCATTCTCAAACAAATCATGCTCTCTGCTTGCTCCAATTTTATCACCTTATTTATGCTTTACTCCCTAGTTATAGTATCTCTTTCTCCTATCCATTCATCTGTGTCCACTTGCAAACATTAATCCTTCAACAAACTCATTAAAAGCTATCTAAAGGAGAAGCGCCTAGATGCAGTTTTCTATTTAAAATGAGATTCTTTCAGTTTGGTTTTGTTTGTTTGTTCATTTTTTGGTTTTTTTTTTTTTGTTGTTATGTAGCCCAGGCTAGCCTTAAACTCATGATCCTCCTGCCTCAGCCACCTAAGTGCTGGGATTACAGGTGTGCACCACCATGCCTGGTTACCCTTTAAAAAAAAATAGTAAACTGAAATATCCAGAACAAGCAAATCTAGAGAGACAGAAAGCAAAAAGTAGGTTAGTGGATGCCAGGGGTTACCAAAAGGAGAATGAGAGTGACTGCTGATGAAGGACTTCTCAGGAGATTCAAATGTTCTGACCTCAGATAGTGGTGACGGCTGCACAGTTTTGTGAATATACCAAAAACCAATGAATTTTACACTTTTTTTTTTTTTGGTGGTACTGGGGTTTTAACTCAGGTTTTCACACTGGCTAGGCAAGTGCTCTACTAATTAAGCATGCCTCCAGCCTTTTTTACCTCTGATTATTTTTAAGATAAGATCTCACTTTTTCCCAGGCCAGCCAGAACTGTGATTCCCCGCCTTCACTGGAATGACAGGTGCACACCACTACACCTGGTGACACTTACTTTTTTCCATTGAGATGGGGCCTCACTGGCCAAGAACTGAAATCCCCCCAATCTCAGCCTTCCATGTAGCTTGTGATAAGAGGCACATGCCACTGCTTCTAGCTATCAGTTGAGATACCTCACAAGTAGCTAGGATTACAGGCATGAGCCACTGGAACCTAGCTGAATTGCACACTTTAAAACAATGAATTTCTATTTATACATATCAAATCTTCAGCAGGGGCTGAAGTTGTAGCTCAGTAGTAGAGTGCTTGCCTCACATGTGTGAGGCCTTGTGTTCAAACTCTGACCCAGAGCCTAGAACTTGCTGGGCAAGCACTCTACCACTTGACCTATACCTCTAACCCTTGTGTTTTTATTTTGTTTTTGATAGAGTCCTGCTAACTTTGCCTGGGCTGGCCTGGAACCCATGATCCTCCTGCCTCCACCTCTAGAGAAGCTGAGATTATTGGTATGTACCACCACACATGGCTTTAGAACTGAAATATTCTAATACTTGTTTGTAAATTTTCTCTACATGTTCAATTCATAGTAATGGTTCTTTTCCTTCATGTTTCAGTTGTATATAGAGCTTGCTGCATATACATTCCTTAGACTTTAGTATAAAACAAAGTCAGTGGAAAATGAGCATGAACAAAGGTGTGGGGATCTAGGCATGAAAAACATTTTGAATGCTAAATTGAAGAATTAAGTGAAATAAATAGACAATGGGCTGTCGGATACTAATGACTTAAAAAAGAGTGACACTAAAGATTTTAGAAAACGTGGAGTTTTAAGTATGAAGGAAGATTAATCTGACAGGTGAGATTAGGAAGAAAGAATGACTTACAGTAAATGTTAACTTTTAAAAAGGAAAATTTAATAACTCAGGCATTAGGAAATAAAGTTTAGAGTAGGCAATAGCAATAAAAATAAAGGGCAACAAAAACACGGGCATCATTCTAGAAAAGTAATGTACTAGTGTATTGAGAGGAAAAAAATTTAATTGATGCTCCTCATGGAATCATGCATCAAGCTTGTTTATCAATTATATTTCCCTTAAAGGCAAGGTTTGCCTTAGCGGAATTCTTTGTTGTTTTTTTCTGTTTGTTTGAGACAGAGTTTTGCTATATTGCCCAGTCTGACCTCAAATTGTCAATCCTTCTGTATCTATCTCCCAAAGTACCTGGGATAGGTACCAGTCAAGGCACCTGGCTCTAAGAAGAATTCTTACACCAGTTAAGAGTACATGGGCTGGTGGAGTAGGTCAAGTGGTAGAGTGCCTGCTTAGCAAGCATCAGGCCCGGAGTTCAAACCTCAGTACCACCAAAAAAAAAAAAAAGAAAAAAAAGTTAAAAATAACACAAATTTCCCTCCATTTTAAAAAATTGATTAATATTTATTAACTGTTTTGGGCAGGCACTTTGCAAATTAATTCACTACTCTATGAAATGGGCACTATTAATGAATTTATAAAGATGAGAAATGTAGCCAGGCGCCGGTGGCTCATACCTATAATCCTAGTTACTCTAGAAGCAGATATCAGGAAGAGCTCAATTCAAGGCCAGCCGAGGCAAATAGTTCTTGAGATCCTATCTCAAAAATACCTAACCAAATGGACTACCCAACTGGGTTTTTTTAAACTGAAGGATGAGTCTGATAATTCTTTCTGAGAACGTGTGGAAATTTTAAATTCGCTGAATCTTAAAAAAAAAAAATAAAGAAAACAAAATACCCAACACAAAAAGGGGCTGGTAGAGTGGCTCAAGTGCTAGAGCACCTGACTAGCAGGCATGAGGCTCTGACTTTAAACCATAGTACCACACCAAAACAAAGAAAAAAGAAAAAGAAATCTGAGGCCTCTGATCACTTGCCAAAAGCCACACAGCTTATAAGCACCATACCAAGGTTCCAAAATTAGACATGTCTGATCCTAAGAGCCTATACGTTTAACCATTAAAGCTGACCTTTTAAGAGCCAACTAACAAGAGTTAAATACACCTGATCAAATTTGTTAGGCAGGAAGATCAAAAGTTCAAGACCAACCTGAACTACACAGCAAGACCTTGTCTCTTAAAAAAAAAAAAGTGGTTAAATTTCTTCTCACAAAGAGAGTAAACACAATTCCTGAATTTTAGTGAAGAGAAATAAACTAAAGAAATAAAACTTACTTCAATTAAAAGGTAAGTACTCTACCAATTGGGGTATTAGAAACATACTCTATCATTAACTGATTACATCATCAAATGTAGTAATGCAAAAATAATCTATTTGCATGTTTCAGATTTTTGTGCATTACTTTATGTTATACCTCAGTAATAACTTTTATAAGAAAAAGAAAGGAAGGCAGGAAGACAGGCATGGACTCTATGCTCCAAAACACTATAAACAAAGAAATACAACAAAATGAGAAAAATATTCACACCTGGCAGCAGCTCTGTTATATAGTGTGTGTGTGTGTGTGTGTGTGTGTGTGTGTGTGTGTGTATGTATATATATATATATGTATATATATATATATATACGTATATATATATATGTATATATATATATATATATATATGATAATCAGAATAATAAGAAAGGCAAAGGGAATCAACAATCAATTTTTTCATTCAATTCTTCAATCTCATGAGAACAATAGCCAAAAAGGCAAAAGAAGCTCACCTTCACTAATTGAAAAAATGTAAATTAAAAAAATAATTCCAGGGCTGGCAGTGGCTCAACTGGTAGAGAGCTTGCCCAGCAAATGTGAGACCCTGAGCTCAAACCTTCATACCACCACAAAAAAAAAAAAAAACTGGAAAAAAGAAAATTCCAGACCCATTTATCTTGTTCATCAACATATCCCTTGAAGTTGACAAGCTGTCAGAACTCAATAAATATATCTTGAAGTAATAAATATTTGAGATTAGTTAGGAAATAAGAGAAAAGTACCCCTCTCCAATAATGCTGTCCACTGGCATATGGGCAAAGCGATACAACAAAAATTTTACATTAGAATGTCCTTGGGCACAGCAATTCCATGTACAGAAACTTGTTAAAATGCTCATATAAATGCTCTAGAAGTTCAAGTACCATGTAACATTATTTATGAAAAGCTAGAAACAACTTGAATATCTACCAATGGGTAGCTGGTTAGATCAAATAAATTATGGTAACAACACAATACTATGTGGCCACTTTTTTTTTTTTTGCAGTGCTAGAGATTGAACCTAGGGCACACATACTAAGGCAAGTGCTTGACCACTGAGCTACACCCTCCACTCCTTGTGGCCATTTTATTTTGTTTTTTTGAGACAGAATCTCCCTATGTAGCCCAGGCTGGCCTCAAACTCAAGATTCACTGTCTCAGTCCCACAAGTTCTGACATTAAAGGCATGTACCACCATGCCTGGCTCCCTTGTGGCCATTTAAAATGAAAAACTGGTATAAAAGGATGTCCAATATATACTGTTACGTGACAAAGGCAAAAGTAGTAAGATGTGATTTTTTTAATAGAAATTATAAATACTAATTTATGTACAGAAAAATGGTCAGGTACAGTGGCAGCTACCAAGGAAAATCATACTTTGAGGCCAGCCCAAGCAAAAAGTTAGTGAGACCCCCATCTCACAAATAAGCCAGGCATGTTGATAAATGCCTGTGATCTCAGGTATGAGAGAGGCATAGGTAGGAAGATCCCAGTCCAAGGCTGACCAGGCAAAAAGCAAGATCCTATCTGGGGGGGGAAAAAAAAAAAAACACTAAAGCAAAAAAAGTTGTAATTGTGGTAGAGCACTTGCCTAGTAAGCACAGGCCCTAAGTTCAACCTCTACCACCGTGGGGGGTTGGGGGGAGAAAGTAAAATGCCTGAGATACTATATGTCAACGATTACCTCTGTAGGTGGAATTACAAAGAAACTTTCACTTTCCACTTTATACATTTCTGTGCATTATTTTAATTTTTACCATTGTAATAAGGAAAAGAAAGAAAAATGCACAAGTGTTTCACAAGATATATAATAGCAAAAGTGTTTCACAAGATATATAATAGCAATACTACAACATGTTAAACCCTCTCAAATCTAATTTGAATTCATCACAGCTAACTTCATAGAACTAATGTATTAAAAGGGTGATTTTTTTGATCTGTCCAGAGTAGTCCTAAAATCAATCCTGTAAAGAGGATTAAAACCCCAAAGTTAACCTAACAGTTGGATTTTGGAAAAAAATCATGCCATCCAAAAGAGTATCTCTATTAAAAAATAACCAAAGCCAGGCATGATGGTACACTCCTGTAATCCCAGCACTCAGGAGGCTGAGGAGGGAGGATGAAGAGTTTGAGGCCAGCCTGGGCTCTGACTCACTGAGACTCTGTCTCAAAAAAAAAAGAAATTATTAGATCATTAATTCAACCAGTTGACTAAAGGTGCTATGGAGAATATACAAAAAATGACTGTCAGTCCTTACTAAGATTAATACATAAGAAACTAGAGAATCTAACCTAAAAAAAGAAAAGCAGAGGGAAGTATATATTTACTATATGTGCAGAGTGAACAAGTTGGTTTGAGATTTATTTTATCCTAGATTTAAATTTAGTGATAGCCTCATTAAACGCTAGCAGGCTTATCTCCCCCTTAAAAAGAATATAGTCAGAGATAGGGTATGGCTGAAAGTATGGGTAGGGCAGAAAAAGTCCAAATTGAGTAATAAATCAGCAAAAAATCAGGAATACTTAATCCACAGATCGAAAGGGTTTCTGCACAGTTAGTCCTAATCCTGATTTTGTCAATTTTTTACATTATGGGAGCTATGTTTAGCTTCACAGATTCTCTTCCTACAGCATTAAAAAAAAAAAACATAACCTTCTAAATTAATAATAAATATTTGGCTCACAAATTCATTTGAAGTGATGAAGTACTCATCAAGCTTATTCCTATTACCTTGGCATTTTATTAAACAAATGTAGTCTTACCTGCAACTGGGATATCACTATGCATTCAACTTTCAAGTCATTTACAATAATGTTAAATGGGACCATTTCAAGTAGCAAAACTGAAAATAACTAGTATATTTACAATTCAAATCAAGGGAAAAAATCCTCTTATTACTATTTTTCCTGTTCCTAACAACCAATCATTCATTGTATTTTATCAAAGACATGTGGAAAACTGAAATAAGTTACATTCATTTTCCTACTACCATATTGTTATTTACCACTATGAATGTTATAAAGGATGATTTTCTCCTTGAATGCTACTCCTCCAATTCAAAAATGTTAATTTTAAGTGTTCAATAATCTATTTTTTATTACTAAACCTACCAGAAAAACTAGACACTTCACGGGAAAGCTGCAAGGCTGAATGCACAACAGCAGTTTGACACATAATATAATCAATCTAAATTCTAAAATTAAATCTCAGTTCAGTAGCAAAGACCAACCACAAAATAGGCAGTTAAAAATCAATCACAAAAGGATTATACTATACAAAAAAATTATACTTACAGTTCGATGAAACTGTGTAAAAGACTGAATCATGTAGAATCGATGCATGTATACTATAGCAGTGTTGATAGTCAATTGTGAGCTAAAGAGTTCAAGTTAAGGTCCAAAGCCAGGTAGGCAGTCAGTATAATTCCCACAATATAATGTATCTCCTCCCACAAAGACCAAATGGTCAAGCTCTATAGATATCCTTAAGTGACAGTTATACTTCTTAAATCAAAAGTCTGTTTTCTTCTAATTTGTTAACTGTCAATTGACAACACTATGTCTTCTACATAACAGGTATTTAACATAAACTTACGGAATGAATAAACTTCTCAGGATGTGAGAATCAAGATGAAATATAAACAAAACTGTAAGATCTTAAACTTTTCAGTTACTTGCCTTCTGGAAATCCTTAACCTGACTTACAAGGCTTCCCTAATGGAGCCCCTTGGGTATATCTCCACTATCTCTCAACTTCTAAACTCCAGCAATTAACTTTTCAGTTCCACTTCTCTCGGTATTCTCAGGTGGTGATCCCTGGGGCCACACACACTTTGAAATGATTTAATATTCATTTACTGAAAAGACACACGCGCACCTCAGGACCTTGAGCCTGCATGGGCTCTACATCTGAGTCATAGCTCCAGCCCCAAGAAAAACTTCAAAATGTTCAGTCAGGCCGCTGGTGGCTCACGCCTGTAATCCTAGCTAGTCAGGAGGCAGAGATCAGGAGAATCCGATTTGAAGCCAGCCTGGGGCAAGGAGCTCTCAAGACCCTATCTCAAAAGAAAAAAAAAAAAAAATCACAAAAAAGGGCTGGCAGAGTGGCTCAAGTGGTTAGAGCGCCTGCCTAGCAAGCATGAGGCCCTGAGTTCAAGTTCCAGTGCCTCCAAAAAAATAAGTAAAATGCCTTACTTCTAAAAACCTCAGTAGACATAAGCGGTATAGAATACAGCCCAACGATGGCAACAACCTTAATAACACACATACAAGAAGGCGTTTTGAAGATATACTGAAACAGAACTTTAAAAAATAAACGGTTTAATTCCGCACAGCCTATATGCGCAGGAAACAAACGGGGTATCAAAAGGAAACAACTGACAGTGAAGAGAACACCTATTTGGAAGCAAGTACACCCTTATGATTCAAACACCAGTCACCAACACACTTAAATGAACACTGCATAAGGAAACTTGTAGCCAAGAAAAAACCATTTTGGGCTGGAGGCGTGGCTCAAACGGTAGCTCGCCTACCTAGCAAGCTCTAAGCCTCAGTGACTTCAAACGCCAGTATTGCCCCCCACCAAAAAAAGAAAAGAAAAAACCAAGCTATATGTTCTTAATAAACGCAACAAGAAACAAAAACATACAAAGGGAAATCATTTTAATCAGAGAATGGAAAGAACCTTAAAACTATATTCATTCCCCAAAGCTTATTTTCTGACAAAAAGTACTTAGGGAAAAAAATCACTACTTTATTTTTGAGATATGAAGAAAACGAATAAACAGCAGTATCCCTGAGTAACAAAGACCCGAAACTTTTCCAAACTATTTAAACAACAGATTCATGGGTCTACGTCCCTTCAACCGTAAACTGACATCTTTCTTTACTTTGAAATTCTATAAAACTCTAGTAACAGCTACTATTAGAACGCCCGAATGCCAAGCGTTATGGTGAACATCGAATCAAACGCAAGCTGTATCCATTTTATAGACAAAGCGGCCAAGAATTTGACAGGTTATTTAAACAGCAACTAAATGGGAGGCACGGGCACGGGTTTGGGACCGAAGCTGGGGCACCTTTATAAGATCTTCAGGTGGTGAATTTCCCCAGCCTTCCTACACACTAAATGGAGAGGAAGGCTCTATTAGACTGCCAGGACACAGCAAAAAGGAGACTCTCAAAGTCACTAGGGCAGATCAGGACACAAGGAAGAGCGGGTAGGGAGGACTGGCTTAAACACAAAGCCGGGAAAACATTCCAATTCCCAGCCACTCTGGTGGCACCGGTGAGCAAGCGGGAAATTGACTCCGCCTCACTTCCCCCGCGCGAACAGTTTCAGCTCACGCCATTGTGGGGCTCTCCCCCCTAGACATCCAGCTCCTGCCACCTTCTTACCCACTCCGGTCCCAACCAGAGCCTGGGGCCTGGACACCGAAGCATGGCAGGACCCACTCCACGGCCGAAGGACTAGGCCGCAAGGATACACGTTAAGACGTTGTCCCATGTCCTGGAGTAGATTGGCCGCTTGCTGACGATAAGAAAGTTCTTTATCTGGGTCCAGGCCAAAACGACGAGATGGGCTATTCTCCAGCTGTTCTCGAGTAAAATACCACCGTTTGTTATCGTTCTTCCTCTCTCCCTCCATAGTGCTTCAACCAGAAGGCAGCGGCGGAGGCTGCAAGCACTTCCCAGCGTCACCTAAGCGGCGACACACATCCGCTGTACCGAGACAACTGCGACGTGACGCACTTCCGCTAAAAGTCGACCGCCAGGCTGTGACACGCTTCCGCCAAGGAAACGAAAGTTAAAGCGCCTACTTCCGGATTGGGCCTCGCGACACACTGTAGACGAATTAACTGCCAGTTTGCGACGAGGAAACTACCTTGAGGCAAGGGCGCATGCGCCAGTCACGTGATACTAGGGAGACCGGGAAGAACTGGAAGTCGTTTAAAAAATGCGTCTCTCCCCGCGAGAACTTAGCTGAGCCGCGGGGGTGCAGGAGCGCGCGGCTGGGCGAGGTGCACGCCTACGCTCCGCGCTGTGGCTCTTCGCAGAGCTTGGTTCCTGGCGAATTGAAAAGGGGCAGATGGAGAGCTAAATAGAAGAAAATAGGTGAGACTGTCAGAAAACTGAAAAAAGTGACCAAAGACAGTGTTACCGTATATGGAAACACAACGCAACCAGAAGGCTTGTGAATTGTTGGTAGCGATGTCAACTATTTTGAAAAGCCGCTCTACAGTTTGTAACCAAAGGCATTCCTACGTTTCATAACAGAGATTTAATTTAAAGGAATAAAGTAAAATTCATAGCATTCATTCAATGCTTATGTGTCCCTGGCACAATACTGATTCTTAAATGTGTTGTTTCATTTAATCTGCACAACTCAGACAATACTATTCTAATCTTTGTTTGCGAATGGGTGAAGAACTGCCTGCCCCTTAAGTGTGGGAAATTCGTAGGTTCACATCCTCTGTCAAGTTGCATCCCTGTGATCCTGGGAAAGATGTGATCCTGAGAAAGATGTAACCTCTACCTCTTCTATTAAATATAAATATTGGTACCTACGTTTCAAGTCGTGAAAAGGAATACATGCAAAGTTAAAGGCATTTACAGTAGTTCCTGGTACTTAGGAAACATTCTGGGGATCTCGTAATAAAAGTTATTTTTTGCATCAGAATGAAATCAGGGCAAGGACAATGTATTTTTTGCATCTCTCTACACCTATAGTAAATCCTGGCCCTAGTGAACAGCAAGTCTTTGCCAGATAAATGCTCACAGCACCCTACCAAACAAACCTCAAGTAGTTTGACCTACACTATATTGTACTTTTTGTTGTTGTTGGCACTGGGGTTTGAATTTAGGGCCTCACGATTGCTAGGCAGGCACTCTACCGCTTGAGCAGCTCCACCGGCCCTTTTTTGTGATGGGTATTTTTCAAGATAGGTTCTCTCCAACTGTTGGCCTGGGCTGGCTTTGACCTGCCATCCTCCTGAACTCTGCCTCCTGAGTAGCTAGGATTACAGGGGTAAACCAGGTATGCGATGCTAATTTTTTTTTTTTATCGGTTTTACATTTACTCACATGTGTATACATTGTTTGGGCCACCTCCCCTCCCACCACAATGATACATTTTTAAGTCAAATATAATTCTATTATTTCCATTCTAGCAAGCTATATTCCTGCCTTTTTCCTGGAACCACGCTAAACTTATCTTGATTAGATTTGGATAGTTGTAGGTAAATTTGGATACTGGAATCCTTTGTCATGCTATTATAGTATTTTGTGTTTTGTCAGTGTGTTTGACTAATTCAGTTTTTTTGGCTTTTTTTTTTTTTGGAGACATTGGGATTTGAACTCAGGGCCTCATGCTTGCTAGGAAGGTGCTCTAACACTTGAGCCACTTCACCAGCCCTTATTCATTTGTTTGAGTCAAGGTCTATGTTGTCCAGGCTGGCCAGACTCCTCATCCTCCTGTGAGTCTGGCATGATTAATTCTTTAAAGTGTTTTGTTTCAGGCTCTCCTCTGCCATATACTATCTACAATTAGTAGTAACTTCATTTTATCCTAGAGAAATTGAGGCTCAGGAAGATTTAAGCAACTTACTTCAGGTTATAAGGTAAAAAGACTGTAATTTTAAACTTCTTCCATCCCAAACCTTTCTTCTTTTCATAGAATGAGGATTTTTTTTCAATTACTTAGGTGTATCTGTTGTTTTTATTTATTAGCTTATTTGCTGCTCATTTATTTATTTTGGAACTAGAGATTGAACACTAGCTAAGCATGTTCTCTACCACTGAGCTATACCTCCAAGCCTTGTCTATTGGTTTTGGAGTGTTTTGTTTTGTTAGTTTTTTCAGAAAAGGGTCTCCTGTTGTAGTCCAGCCTGGCCAGGAACTCACTATGTATTCCAGGCTGGCTTCAAACTCACAGTCTTCTTGCCTCAGCCTTGTAACTGTTGGAATTACAGGCATGAACCACCATGCCTGGCCTGTATGGTTTTTTGGGGGAAGGAAGATTGGCAGTACTGGCGTTTGAACTCAAATGCAGCTTGAGCACATCCCCAGCCCTTTATGCTTTAGTTATTTTTCTAATAGGGTCTCATGTTTGTATCTAAGGTAGGCCTGAACCATTATCCTCTCTGTAGATGCTGTACTTAGGATGACAGGTGCCACCTAGCTTTTATTGATTGAGATGAAATCTCAGGAACTTTTTGTCTAGGCTGGCCTTGAGCTGTGATCTCTAGATCTCTACCTCCCAAGTAGCTAGGATTACAGATATGAACCACCTTGCCTGGCTATATGTTGTTTTTTAGATAGCCAAAATTATTTCCCCCAGATCCTTCTTTCCTAATTGTCTTACTTGTGTTTGGTTTTCCATTTAATCTCTTGGGTTGATATCTAATTTGCTATTTTGCTTGAGTATGCCACTCTTACAAGAGAAAGTTCTGGTGATCTGTCATGCATCAGGCAATGCAACTGCTAACCGAGGCTTGCTCCCCTGTCATTCAGAAGAGGAGCACGTGTATAAATCAGAAGAAGGAGGTAGTTTTTAAGGATATAGTTATTTGAAAGTAGCAGTGGTAACATAATCACTAAATACATGTTTTTGAGTCAGGCCTGGATTCAAATCCCAGCTATCTCTTGCACTCCTACAACCATCTTACCCATTTGTAAGTATATAGTTCAATAGCGCCAACTATATTCACATTGTTGTGCAACAGACCTCTAGAAGTTTTCATCTTGCAAAACTAAAACTATGCCTATTGACAGCTCCTCATTTTGCTCTCCTCCAAGCCCCTGGCAACTTCCATTCCCTTTATGTTTCTTTAGCTACTTTAGATGCCTCATATAAATGGAATCATATATAATTTGTCATTTTGTGACTGGCTTATTTAATAATGTCCTCAGAAATTCCAGCTATTCATTTAGCAAGCTTTATGATCTCAAATGTCATCTCTGCATCCTGACAAAACACCAGCTGGCACATAGAAGGTGTTCAATATACTCATTGTCTAAATAACATGAGCCTTTAGATACATTCCCTTAAGAACAACTGACTGGAGGCTGGGGGAGTGGCTCAGTGATAGAATGCTTGCCTAGCAAGCACAAGGCCCTGAATTCAAACCCCAGTACAACAAAAAAAAATAAAAGAACTGACAAAATCTTAAGCCAGAGGAAGTTTCCTTTCCTTTTTAAAAAAAAATGTAAATAGGAGTCTGTTTCCTGTAAATCACACCCATAGACCTGTTCTTCCTATTCACTAGACTTAATCTTGTTTGAGGTACAGGATTATATAATTTTTCATGATTTCATCTTCTTTTGCACCCTACATATTTAAGTCATGTCAAACACTACAATTTTTACTGTTAAAATAGTTTCTCCCCAACATTTATTTAGACTTTGAATTAAAATATGAAAAGATGATTTGCTATTCACACTTCCCACTGTCATGTTAGTGAAGACACACTGATAGGTTCAAATCAGCCATGGCGTGTGCCACTAATGTTAAAACCAGATTTCCAGAAAAAAATGTGCATGTGTGTGTATATATGTATACATATATGCATATAGATGTAATTATTGTAAAATTTACTGATACAAGGATATATAGCACACATTTTGTAATTTTTTTTTTTTTTTGTGGTACTGGGGTTTGAATTGAGGGCCTACACCTTGAGCCACTCCACCAGCCCTTTTTTATGATGTGTTTTTTTGAGATAGGGTCTCATGAACTATCTGCCCGGGCTGTCCTTGAACCAAGTTCTTCCTGATCTCTTGCCCCCTGAGTAGTTAGGATTACAGGTGTGAGTTACCGGTGCCGGATTATAATCTTTGCTGTAAATTTCCTACAACCAACTGATTCTCATGGAGTGCTGTCTTTGAATTTTGTCAAACTTATAAATTAGGAACTAACTGTGGTCACATTTGAAAATAAGTATAGTTTTGAATGTTGGTTTGCATTAATAAGATGAAAGTGAGGAACCAGGCACCTAGCTACTTGGGAGACTGAGATCAGGAGGATTTCAGTTCCAGGCCAACCCCGGGCAAAAAAGTTTGTGAGGCCCTATCTCAATGGAAAAAAGCTAGGTGAGGTTGTGTGTGCCTATTACCTGAGCTACTACAGGAAATAAGAGGACTGCTGTCCAGTCCAGCATAGGCAGAAAACAAGATCCTATCTCAAAAATACCCAGAGCAAAAAGGGCTGGAGGCATGGAACAAGTGATAGAGGACCTGCCCTGAGTTCAAATTCCTGTACCACGAAAAAAAAAAAGATTAAAGCTAGGGTTGAGGGTATAGCACAGTGGAAGAGCACTTGCCTCGCATGTATTATCAGGCCCTGGGCTCAATCCCAGCACTGCCAAAAATAATATAATAACAATAATAGGATTAAAATGAAACAATGAGGCCTATGTTGGAACTTCACTCATTTATCAAAGACTTGAACAACATAATTGAATTGGATAATAGTTTTTGAACACTAGAAGAATATTTCAATTTTTTGTGCTAATCACAATGTAATGGCTATAGATACGATATGCTTTTAATCTGCATTAGCATTTTCTCTACTTTCTTAAGTCTATACAATCAATAAAATGAATAAGTCAAACTTTAACATTTGCTAACTTCCATGCTGTAAATTCTTTCACCATGGCTGATCTCAAGCTACCAATATGACATCACACATCTGAGAAGAGATGCAACAAACCATCATATAGTATTTCTTCCATACCAGTACAATAGATGGGGCTTTCCAATTTTCAGTCTGATAAATAAAAAGCATAGAAGTTATTACTGCCAGGCTGGGGGTATAGCTCAGTGGTAGAACACTTGCCTACCATGTGTGAGGCCCCAGGTTCTATCCCTTACACACACACACACACACACACACACACACACACACGTCATCATTCCCATTCTCATAATGAAAAAGCCAACCAAACTGAAATTTTACAATCCTTCTTATGCCCATCAGAGAATTGAGGTCACAGGACAAACCATCCCAAAAACTGGAGACCGGTAAAATCAAATCAGGTAGAAAAGAAAATCATGACTTACTGAAAACAAAGATCACTATGGGAATCAGCAACTTAAAAGAACAATTGGTTGATTGCTGAAAACTAAACAGGGACTAGCCTGAGAGATTAAAAAAAAAAAAAAAACTTTTGGGAGCCTCTGCTTAAGATGTCCCTCATATTTTGTGTGTGTTTTACCTTGAGGAGGCATTTGTGAAAGTGACAGCCCAGTGATGCACAAGCTGAATAAAAGACTGAGCCCTAATAACAGAATTATAAAATGTTTCTTGCATTTTAGCCTCCCGGTTTGCTAACACATCAGTAAGGCCCCATTATAATAACAGAGATTACAACAGAAAGAATTGCAAAGCTCAGACCCTATTTAAGAAGGAGTATCTAGCCAGGTGCCAGTGATTCATCTCTGTAATTCTACCTACTCAGGAGGCAATCAATCGATCAGGAGGATTGTGTTTGAAGCCAGCCCAGGCAAATAGTTCTCAAGACCCTAGCTTGAAAAAGCCCATTACTAAAAGGGCTGGTGGAGTGACTGAAGCAGTAGGTAACTGTGCCTGCCTTCAAGGGTGAGGCCCTGAGTTCAAACCCCAGAGCCGCTCTCAAAAAAAAGTATCTGAGGAAAGTCAAAGATAGCAGGGGACAAGGACATCAAAGAAAATTTTGGCTTCTAACACCTGTATTTATAGCAAATAGCAAACACAGCCTAACTCCTAGCCATATGCACATAAAACTTGAACTTTACACAGCAGGCTAAAAGACAAAAAATATAATCATCAGGACCAGACTCCTATGTGGCAGATATTTTAGAATTATAAAACTGAGATTTAAAATAACTATTTAGTATGCTAAAGACTAATGGAAAAGTGGACAACATGAAAAACAGATGGGTATAGCAGAGAAATGAAACTTTAAGAAAGAATCAAAGTCTAAAAATAAACTAACAGAAATGATGAATGTCTTTGATGGGCTCATCAGTAGACTGGACACAACTAAGAGTCAGTTGGCTTGAAAATATTTCCACAGAAACTTCCAAACTGAAAGTGAAGAGAAAAAAAAAAAAAGAAATGGGGGAGAAATGACTCACGCATTGTATGCACATATGAATCAATAATAAAACAATAAAAATTAAAAAAAAAGAAAAGAAAAATAGCAGAATATCCAGGTAAAATGAAAGCAAATAGACTCATGATTATAGAAAATAACTAGGAAGTGATTAATTTTTAGTATTTACTACCTTCATTTTTACTATAACTTCTCAATTTTAAATTTCTGTTTTTGCGGGGGGGAGCGGTACTGAGGATTGAAACCAGGGGCTCACACATGCTGGGCAAGTGCTCTACCACTTAAGCCATGCCCCTAGCCCCTTTGTATGTATTTTGTTTTTGAGATAGGGTCTCACTAACTGTCCAAGCTAGCAGTTAGCAGCCTCCTGCCTATACTTCTTCAGGTAACTGGGATTATAGGCATGAACCACCACACCTGCGTTTCGATTTTTAATAATGGCAGCATGCTAACAAAATTAATGAAAATGTAACAAGTTCTTGAAAGTCAGCATGGGCTGTCACACCAGTTCATTTAAATACTGTTTGTTAAGGTTCCATTAGATATTGAACACATTATGTACTAAGGAGATTTGCATATATATTATTTAATTCTCTTAACAATGAACTAGATCTCATCATTGCCATTTTTTAAAATAAAAAGACTAGGACTTAATGTATTCAAAGTCAAACACCTACAGTATAGTAAAACTTACTTTGGAGCCCAGGTTAGTACTTTCTTCTCACTGCTTTCTGAAATTTCAGTATGTGACTGGCTCAAGAAAAACAGAACTTGATTCCTCTATTTTCCTGAAATTATTTAGCCTACTCCAACTCCACTATGAACATATATCCTATGCCTTATTAGACAAAGGAAGTGCCAGTCATAGTAACTGTGCAAGATATTACCATGGTTACCAAACAGAATCTAGTGCTCCAGTGAGGGCATTCCAGAAGAGGACAGGGAAGAGCTGAGATGGCTTTCTTTAACTTGTATCTACTAGGATATCAAAATTCCTTTCGGAGCAAAAAGAGGGACACAACTGAAGAAACAAGTAAGGGGAATATGAGTAGAGATATAGAAGGGCCAGATAATTGAGGATGCTGCTTACCATGCTAAGAGTTTAACTTTATAAGGAACTGTGGAAGAATTTTCAGCAGGCACTGACTGAGTAAATATTTGATCTGTATTATATGCACAATGCTTAGCTGTGCCTCATACATAATAGAGGTTTAATAAATAAGTATTTGTAGAGTGAATGAATAAGAGATTTTGAATGACTAAAATAGGAAGTTAGGGGACGGTTTGCAGGACAATTGGTTCAGGTCTTGAAAGACAAATTGTTTAAAAACACAGAAATGGAAGAGAAAGGGTCTTCAGGTAGAATGGGAACACATGTAAAGGAAAGTGTAGGTGGGTACTGAAGCAAAAGCTGTACTATGGCAAAGGAAGAAGGACCAAGAAAGAATAAAAGCAGAGTGAAGATTATGGAAGACAATCTTATATAGGCCTCCCTTGAGCATTCACTCTGTCCTCTCTGATTACCCAAAGGGTCCCCCTGAGGAACCCTAGAAATCCCTTAATAGTCCTATACCACCAGGTGCTTGTGGCTCACACCTGTAATCCTAGCTACTCAGGAAGCAGAAATCAGGAAGATCACCATGCGAAGCCAGCACAGGCAAATAGTTCCGCGAAACCCTATCTCAAAAAAACCCTTCACAAAAAAGGGCTGGTGGAGTGGCTCAAGGTGTATGCCCTGAGTTCAAGCCCCAGTACAGCAAAAAAAAAAATAAATAAATAAATAAATACTCCTATAACAACCTTCCTGGCCCTGGCTCTCCACCCCAGCTGGGTCCCAGCATGGGGCTATTTCAAATAATGAGGAACTCTTTTGTACCCTCTCTCAGACAAACACACCCTTTGGGAAAACCACAAATTTCCCTTGCTCAGGCCAATAGTAAGCTTCTGACTGCTCCAACCCCACCTGCCCTTACTCTATGGAACTGCCTCATCATGAATGAACTAAGCACCCAGCCCAGGGTTTTAGCTACTTGAACACTGATGAGGGAGGAGGTGTGTAGCTTAGTGGTAGAGTGATTGCCAGCATTGCAAGGCCTGGGTTTGATCCCAGCACACACAAAAAAAACAAAATTAAAAAATAGTGAGCCGGACTTGGTACCTATTCAATGAGAGACCTGAGTCTTACCTTTGATTAATCTCTTTGTAGGCTAGGCAGAGAGGAGGACTTCACTTTATAAAGGCAGAGTCCTCTATGGGATGATAGGGAAGCAGTTGCTTACATTTTCTCATTCTGGTATTGGAGCATCAGAGGCAGGAGCCTTGGCCAAATAGATAGAATGTAAGGTTAGAGGGAAAACTGGACTGACATTAGATTTGCCACCCTACTCCCTGCTCACTCTCCACACCTCCAATCTTACACCTTCCAGTTGCCCTCTTAAGATGTGGACAGAGAATTTGCACTTGATAATTTCTAATTAATCCATACTTTTGCCGGCTTAAGCACTTAATAATAAATGGCCATTTGTTATATGTGTAGGAGGTATATTTGTGAGTCCAGAATGGCGTTATGCTATCCTCACAGGTTTTTTTTTTCTTTTTTTTGTTTTGTGGTACTGGGGCTTGAACTCAGGGCCTACACCTTGAGCCACTCCACCAGCCCTTTTTTTTGTGATGGGATTTTTGAGATAGAGTCTCACGGACTATTTCCTCAGCAAGGTTTTGCACCATGATCCTGATCTCTTGCCTCCTGAGTAGCCAGGATTACAGGCATGAGCCACTAGTGCCCAGGTTATCCTCATACTTAATTGACAATTTTTCCTGATATGGAATTCTAGGTTGAAAATCATCTCAGAATTTTGAAGGTATGTCTTTAATGTCCTCTAGTTTCCAATTATATTCCTTTTATCTAATTTCTTTATTTCCTTCTGAATCTTTAAGTTTTCTTTTTGTTTCCCTAATGTTCTATTTTTTCTTAATGATGGAACTTAATTGTGGGTCTTTTTTCATTCACTGTGATGGACATTCCATGAATTCTTTAATCCTGGAAAATCATGCTCTTCATTTCTGAGAATTTTTCTCTTGCTGTTTTTTTATTATCTATTTCCTCTCTCCTTTCTTTTTCAAACTGCAATTTGTCATCTATGAAACCTCCTTAATTGATCTGCTAATTTATCAATCTTTCTATATATTTTCTTTTTTGTTACTTACTCATTAGGAGGCTTCCTCAATTTTATTGTCCAATCTTCTGTGTTTATTATCTATTACTGCATAACAAATTGCCCTAGGACTAGAGGCATGACTTAAGCGCCTGCTTTGCAAGTGTGAAGCCCTGAGTTCAAACCCCAATCCCACCAAAAAAAAAAAAAAACGCCCTAAAATATAAAGGCTGAAAAAAAACCAAAAAACCATTTATTACCTCAGAGTTTCTGAGATTCAGGATCTAGAAGTACCTTAGCTAGATGTTTCTGGATCAAGGTCTCTCATGTGGTTGCAGACAGGATATCAGAAGTGGCTACACTCATATAATGGCTGGAGATAGGGTGGACTGGAGGATCCATTTCTAAGATGACTGAAGGCCTCAGTTCCTCTTTGGCTATTGACCAGACTGTTCAGTTTCTCACCACCTGGGCCTCTCCATAAACTGCTTGACTGTGCTTATATAATAGCTAACTTTCCTCAAAGCAGATGATCAAAGCAAGAGGAAACAAAATGCCTTTTTATGACCTAATCTCAGAAATGACTGTCACAACTGTCACTTCCCTCCCTCTCTATGTGTGTGTGTTTTGTTTTGTTTTTCTTTGGCAGTACTGGGCTTTGAACTCAGGGCCTCATGCTTGCTAAGGCAGGTGCTCTACCACTTGAACCACACCTCCAGCCCCTTACCTTTTCTAGCTGTGCTATAGTTTGAATCTTAAATGCCCTCCCCTCACCCCAAATCCATGCATTAAAGGCTCAGTCTATAAGGTAGCATTGTTGGGAAGTGATGGAACCTTTAAGTAGGGCAATCTAGTAAGAAGTCTTTGGGTCATTGGGGGTGTGCCCTTGAAGGGAATTATGGGATCCTGATCTATTCCTCTTTTGCTCCCTGACCATGAGGTGAGTGGTTTTGCTCCTGCCATGATATGCTGCTTCATTACAGGGCCTCAGGGCCAGCCAATCGCCAATCATGGACTGAAACCTCCAAAACTGTGATCCAAAATAAAACTTTTCTTCCTTTTTTACAATATATCATTGTTGAACTCACCCTCTCCATCATTCTTCTTTATCTCTCTCCCCCAATTCCTAAAATAGTTTCAACAGGTCTCATTTTGTCATTTGCATACATGTGTACACAATATTTGCACCATGTTCATCCTCCTACATCCTCTCCCCAGATCCTCCCCCCTCCCACTTGTACCAACCCCCCAGACAGGACCTGTTCTGCACTCCTGTTCTCTGTTTTTGTATTTAAAAAATGACATTTTTGTTTAAGGTAGCTATACACTGGTTTCCTTGGCATTTCCATATATACATATTATAACCTGAATTGGTTCATCAACTCTATTTTTCACCTTTTTACCTTAGACCCCCTTCTTATGATGATTTCAGCAGGTTTAAAAATTCTGTATTCATGGGGGGGAGCGGGAGGGGGTGGAGTGGGTGGTAAGGGAGGGGGTGGGGGCAGGGAGGAGAAATGAACCAAGCCTTGTATGCACATATAAATAATAAAAGAAAAATGAAAAAAAAAATTCTGTATTCATTCTTGTATAGGAAGTACATCAACCATATTCACCTTCTTAACTTCCTTCTTTTATCCTCCTCTTGTATGTGACTTCCCCTTAGTATGATCTGTTTTTCATAATATTGCTTTATGATTATATTAGGTAATATTGCTAATATTGTATTAAGTCCATATTCTACATATGAGGGAAACATGCAGCCTTAAGTTTTCTGAACCTGGCTAACTTCACTTAAGATGATGTTCTCCAGTTCTATCCATTTACCTGCAAACAACAAAATTTCATTCTTCTTTATGGATGAATAGAACTCCATTGTATATAAATACAATTTAATCCACTCATCAGTAGTGGGGTATCTTGCCTGTTTCCATAGCTTAGCTATTGTGAATAACACTTCACTAAACATGGGTGCAGGTGTCTTTGTTGTAGCCTGACTTACATTCCTTTGGGTATATCCCTAGGAGTGGCATTGCTGGATCATATGGCAGTTCTATTTTTAGTTTTTTGAAGAGCCTCTATACTGTTTTCCACAGTGGTTATACTAATTTAAATTCCCACCAGCAGTGTATAAAGGTTCCTTTTCTCCACATCCTCACCAACATTTGTTGGTGGTGGTGTTCTTCATGATAGCTATTCTAACAGGAATGAGGTGGACTCTTAACATGGTTTTGATGTGCATTTCCTTTCTGGCCAGGAATGTTGAGCATTTCTTAATTTTTTTTTTTTTTTGGCCATGCGGATTTCTTCCTCTAAAAAAGCTCTGTTCAGTTCATTTGAACATTTCATTCAGAAATCTTCATTGAGTCATTGACTTTTGAGGGAGTTTTAAAAGTTTTCTCTTCTTAAGTTAGTTATTTCAGGCATAATTGTCATTGTTACAGTGACAGAAAGGTGACTAACACCAAAGAGAGATATTAAGTCAAGCCTATAATCAATGGAAGAAGAATTAAGCTCACTTCTTTTTTTTTTTTTTTTTTTTTTTTTTTGTGGTACTGGGATTGAACTCAGGACTTTGTACTTGGTAGGCATGAGCTCTGCCACTTGAGCCATACCTCCAGGCCTAAGCTCACTTCTTAAAAGGAGTAAGAATGTCAAAGAATTTATGGACATATGTGAAAACAACCACACCTTCGCATCAGAACATTTTATTTTTTTCAAATTTTTTTATTATCATATTATTGTACTGGGGGTACATTGTGACATTTACAAAAGTTATTATGCTGTATCATAATGAACATTTTATTTTAGTTATTACAGTAGTATCCTTGATTTTCACGTCTCCTAGTGGAGACCTAAAACTAGACAGTACCAAACCTATATATGCTGTTTTTCCCTATGCATGCATAAGATTTGCCCAGGATAAAGACTACTTTATAAATTAGCATAGTAAGATTAACAGTAATTAGATAGAACAATTTTAATAATACACTATAATAAAAGTTATTTAAAAATATGTTTTTCTGCAGTTTTTAATTTAATATTTCCATACTGGCTAATCATAAGTAACTGAAACTATAGAAAGTGAAATCAGGTATAAAGGAGAACACCTGTATATTTTAATTTCCAAGGGCCATTTTTCTCCTCTGGCATTTCTTTTTCATATTTTTTTCTTTTCTCCATGAATATTATACTTTATTTGCAGTTCTCTTCTCCTTACTACACTAGCTCTGCTTTCTCTGATCCCTTTTTCCCATAAGTTTATGTTGGTCTCTGTTTTCTCATTGATTACTGTCCTCAAATAACTGGTGACCATTCTGATTTAAGAATAAAGAATAAAAAAAAATAAAAAGAATAGCCAGGTACTGGTGGCTCATGCCTGTAATCCTAACTACTCAGGAGCAGAGATCAGGAGGACAGAGAGGACAAATAGTTCACAAGACCCAGTCTCAAAAATTCCCAACACAAAAAAAAAGCTGGTAGAGTGGCTCAAGTGGTAAGCCCTGCCTAGCAAGCATGAGGCCCTGAGTTCAAACCCTAGGACCACAAAAAATAATATTAATAAAAATAAGGAACAAAGAAGCAGACTAGAAGAGTATGGAGGGAGTTGTGCATTGTGGACTTTGGTGGAAGCTTTCCTCTGGATCTCTACAATGTCTCCAGTAAAGAATCCGAGAATTGATTCCCCAGTGATTGGTTATATGCTTGCCTATTAGCAGCATACTGGGACTAGGACAGAAGAAGGAGGTATCAGGAATCTCACTTTTGAGGATCTTGATTTTTCACTTTCAGTCCTTTACCATATGCCAGCTCTCACATGCCAGAATACCCCTGGAATCTTGTCCTCCTATATTTAGTTCCCCCCAGAGAAATCTTTCATCTTCTTATTGGAGCAAGGTGGTTTGCCTAATTGTATCAAATGCTCTGTAAGTTTCAATGACCAATGACCACCACCTTTCTATGGCCTATTTTGTACTCCTACCATCTATGGAACCTATTGCATTCTAATTTTAGAGGCTCACAGATGAATTAGCTTAATTCTAACTGTGTTGTCCATTACAGAATCTTAAGTGAAAACTTTTTCTACTCTGTTGGGTTAATTGCTACCCCTCTATCCACTTTTCATTTTCCATAGATATTTATACTGAAATATCTGTTATTAAATCCTTTGCCCTTAAAAATTAATGCCATGTGATAATGATGATGTCATTTTAGAAATTTGAGTGGGGAAAAAAACAAACTCATATGGTCAAGACACCATTTTTTAACTTTTTTTGGTGATACAATTTAAAAATTATAGAAAAGTTGTAAAACTAGTAAAAGGAAATTCGATACAACCTTTACCTAAATTAACCAATTGTTAATATTTTACCCACCCTCTTTGCTTTGTGTCTATCTATAGTTCTCATCTAGTCAAGCATTAAATTGCTCAAGTTACATACCTTTACAGTATTTCTGTTTGTATTCCCTAAGCACAGCTACCCACATACAGGTATTAATTCAGCAAATTTTACCATTGATACAATATTATCTAATTATCTGCAATCCATATTCCTATTTTACCAATTGTCCCAGTAATGTCTTTCAGCACAAAAATTTTCCTTCCAGGATCCAATTAAGTGTCAACTATTACATTTAGTGAACATATTTCTTTAGTCTCCTTTAGTCTGGAACAGTTCCTCTGTCTTTGTTTCATGACACAAGCATTTTTGTAATAGTACAGGCAAAACATTTTGTAGAATGTTCCTTAATTTGGGTTTCTTTGTTACTCTTCATGATTGGATCTGGTCTAAGCACTCCTGGCAGGAGTAAGTGACATGATGTCCTCAGTACATCAGATCACAAGGCTCATGATATTTTTATCCCATTACAAGTGATCTTGGCTTTGACAACTTAAGGTAGCTTGCCAATTTTCTCCTCTGTCAAGTTATAATTCCCCTTTTTTAATTAACAATTTCTGGGATGATCCTTTGAAAAAATGTAAATTTGCTGGGGTTTTTGTTTTGTTTTGTTTTGTTTTTTTGTGGCACTGGGGTTTGAGCTCAGGGCCTTATGCTTGCTAGGCAGGTTATCTACCACTTCAGGTACTCCTTCAACCCATAAATATCCTATTCTTTTTTTTCTTTTGCAGTTCTGGGGTTTGAACTCAGGGCCTTCACCTTGGGTCACTCCTCCAGCCCTGTTTTTGTGTTGGTATTTTTGAGATAGGGCCCTGGGAACTATTTGCCTGGGCTGGCTTCGAATCACGATCCTCCTGATGTCTTGTGTCCTGAGTAGCTAGGATTATAGGGATGAGCCACTGGCACCCAACTCATTTTATTTATTTTTAATTCATTCTAACTCAAAGTTTATAGCGATGTTTTAAGTAAACCATCTTTATTTGATTTTTCAAAAACACTCAACTTAGATTTTACAGAAACCACTGCTCTTTTTAATACATATTTTAGTGAGTAATATTCACTAAAATACAAAATTACAATCACAAAATAAGAATAAATTGTTTTTGGAGGAATTTCCACAACAGACTTTGGTAAGCATTTACTTCAACTTGTGGAAATAGAAATATGCAAGTAAGGCCAGGTGTGGTGGGGCCACCTATAATTCCAGATACTCAGGAGGTGGAAAGGAGGATCATGGTCTGAGGCTAGCGCAGGCAAAAAGTACAAGACTTATAAACAAACCAAAAGAAGCAAAAGGACTGGAGACATGGCTCCAGTAGTAGAGTGCTTGCTTAGCAAGTGTAAGGCCCTGCGTTCAATCTCCAGTAATGCAAAAGAAGGAAGAGGAGGAAGAGGAAATAGGTATGCAGGTGTTCTAGAAATACATCTCAACTGCAGTGGGAGTTTTGCAGGTTACTTTAACATGTTTTCAGAGGAAATGGAGAAGATAAATTAATCTGGCATGCCTACTAAATGGAACACTTTTTGTAGGAGAGCTTTTGTCATATATAATTTTGAGTTGCTCATATCTAATGTTCAGAAATACATCAAGAAACTAGGGAATCTTAACTACTAATAAAAACTTAAATGGCCTTGCCCTGGACCAACTTGGACACTCCTAAATATTTATCAAGTTCAGTATCTGAGTCAGTAGGCAGGAGAGGAGAAAATGTCAGATCCCTTTTCAGACAGTTTAGGCTTTTAGAATTCCTTGTGGTGAAATATCACCGAAAGATAATGGTACCTGACAAAAAACTGATAAACTGTCCTAAAATTCTGATAGAAAAGCAAAAGACCCAGAATAACCAAAACAATCTTAAACAAAGACAATTCTCAATTAAAAATATTCTACAAACTAATCAAGAAAATATTGCCAGGCACAATTAGACACACCTGTAATTCCAGGTCCTTGGAAGGCAGAGGTAGGAAGATCACTGTCTAAGGCTAGGCAAAAACATAGGACCCTATCTACAAGATAAAAAAGCAAAAGGATTAAGGTCATGACTCAAGACCTTGTTAGGCAAGCATGAAGCTCTGGGTTCAGTCAATACCCAGTACCACCAAAAAAAGAAAAAGTGTGATATGTGGTACTGGCATTAAATTGATAAATAGATTAATGAAATAGAATTAAGATTTCAGAAATAAACCTTACACTTATGGTCAAAGGATTTTTTTTTTTTTTACAGTAATGGGGATTGAATTTAGGACCTCGAAAACACTCTACCATTTGAGCCAGGCTCCTGGTCTTTTGCTTTTTAGCTTATTTTTCAGATAGGGTCTCACAATATCTTTGTCCGGGATGGTCTCAAACCTTAATACGTTCCTACCTTTGCCCCAATAAAGAAATGAGAGTTCTCTGGGCGAGCTAAATATAGGAGGACAGACTTAGGGGTCCTTGACCACACAGTTCCCTGAAGCTATTGCCCCCATTTCTCCACTCTCCTCTCCCCACTGCCACCCCCAACAATAACAAAACATCTAGAAAGATAAGTTTGTACTTATAGTTTAAAGAAAAACAACCATGCTGATTGACCTTCTTCAAATTCATGATTGTTAAATTCCAGTGGGTCTTTGTGACAGCCCAAAAGTCACACTACATCTCCTTGTTCCACGCACTCACTCTCCTGGAGGCCTTCCTATACATTTTTCCCTTTCTTTAGACTTCCAGCACCTCCTCCCTCCCCCATCTTCATTCTCATGTAGGGATTGCCTTCTGTTTCATAGAGAAATTAGAAGCAATTGGAAGATAATTTCCATAAGCTTTCACAAACCATATCTACCTGCATCTGTGACCATTGCTCTCCTAATCTATTAAGACAAAACCCTTCCCTATGCATCAGCTCTCATCCCTTTTGCCCACTCAAGACTACCTGCTCAGTCACATTAATTTTCCATCTCTGATAATTCCTATCTGTATACATACATGCTAAATTCTTTCCATCTTTAAACCCCAGTTTCCTATTTCCCTGTACCCTATAGAGCAAAATTCTTCAAAGAAGTTGTCTACTCTTTCTGTCCCTGGTTCTTCTCCTGCCATTCTCTCTTAAGCCCACTCAAACCAGGCCCCCACCACTTCACTAAAACTGCTTGTATCCAGTCATCAGTGACACACACATTGCTAATTTAAACACTAAACCCTTGGTTTTCCTCTTATTTAAAATATCAGCAGAAAAGCATAATAGAGCTTAGGAGGTTTTGAATCCTGGTACTGCTGAGGTTATTTGAAATAAATGGTCAGCTGGGAGCGGTTTGAGCCTATGGCCCACCATAATGGGGAACCTGCCTCAAACCTTTCTACTACTTCAGAACTGGTTTGGAAAATTTAAAGGGGTTCAAGGGAGCCAATCTTCCCATAGGCTCCTAGCAAGCCCCCATCCACATTGCTTACCCCACTCTTTCTCATCCCAATTTCTATGTGTATTTATTCAAAGAACTCACAGTTCTTGACTCTTTACTCACCCTTAGTTCCATAGTCAAACAAACTTGAAGGACTCTCATTTGTGATCTACTCTTGTCTCTAGAATGGTTCCTTGGTTTTCAGTTTCTTTCTGGCTCATTTCACCTTGTCCATTTCTCCCCTTATTCATGGTTTCACTTTCTGCTGTTTGTTACCTGCCATCAACTGCAACTGAAAATATTAAATGAAAAATTCCAAAAATAAACATTTCATGTTTTAAATTATGCATTTTTCTGATAAAAATCTTACATTGTCCTATCCAGACATGAATTGTCTCTTTGTCCAGAATATCTTTGCTGTATACATTACTCACTCATTAGTCACTTAGGTATCTTGGTTATCAGATCCACTATTTGGAATCACAGTGTTTGGGTTCAGGCAACTCTTACGTAGTAGTCTAATGCTACATCACATTTCCTATGTCATTCACATCACTTCATCTCATCATGTAGGCACTATATCATCTCATATCATCATGGGATGGTGAGTATAGTATAATAAGGCATTTTAAGAGAACACATTAACATAACCTTCATTACAATACATTGTTATAGTATTATTAGTATTTTATTATTGTCATTAATCCCTTATTGTACCTAATTTACAAATGAAATTTTATTATAGTTATGGAGGTACAGGCATGTTTCTTGGAGCATATCCCCTACAGACAAGGGGGATGACTGCACACTCATTCAGGCAACTGGACTCTTCTGTCCACCTTTTCCAGCAGATACTTTTTTTTTTTTTGGTGGCACTGGGATTTGAACTCAGAGCCTCATGCTTGCTAAGTAGGCACCCTTATCTCTTGAGTCACTCTGCCAGCCCTTTTTTGTGGGGATGGGTTTTTTCAAGATGGGTCTTGCAAACTACTTGCCTGAGGCTGGCTCAGAACCACGATCTTCCTGATCTCTGTCTTCCAAGTAGCTAGGATTATAGGCATGAGGCACTGGTGCCTTCCTATAGCTGCATTCTTACTTGGCACCTCAGCTTCACATTTAACAAGAACTATAAAAATGAACTATTAATACTCACCTTTGTCATTCTTAACACTCTTACTACTATATTTTAAAGTCATTCACAATTTTTATTTGAAGGATAGGCTTTTTCTCTTCTAGTAGGTGTGAGTGTATTAACATTCAACTCAAAACAGCCCACTCAAGTTTTCCTTATTGTAGTCATAATGAAATCTCACAGAGGTGAGTCAACACACGTAATCAAACATTCTACCAGTTCCTACCTTCATCTTTTTTTCTCTCCTGACTTTATCAGGAGAAACCAAAATAGAAAACCCAAAGAGAAAAGTAGAAGTGTGGGGAGCATACTTTGGTCTATCTTCAACTTCAGAAACACAGTTTTATCAAGTACCTAAAGCTATTCCATTTAAGGAGACAATCTCACACTAAGGAAATCCATAATGCCTCAGTTTCCTCACCAGTAAATGGAGATAATAATGTCTGCTTTTTTGCTGTAGAGATTAAATAATGTATGTAATGCATCATACACTGCACAACAGATGACTGAAGACAAGTCATAAAACATATGCAAGTTAAATATTTACATATGGAATATATAACTTTCCTATGACTGAAATATCTTTGTCCATTGCTTAAGACATAATTGCCAGGATAAGATGCCTAGAAAGTAGTATTTTTAACCATAAGATTCCTTGAGGAACAAAAAAATACTGGCTAGATTCAAAGGATGTTTCACCTGAAAAAGCCTGCTCAACTACAACTGTCCACAGAAGAGCGCCCCTGACCAGAGACCAGAACTCATATCCACCAATCAGATTCCTGTCTCTCCACACTCAACCTTCTTAATCCTAATAAGCGTTGCTCTGCAGGTTCAGGCTGGCTCCTGGAGTTTGTTCAGAACCTTATGCTCTCTCTCTCTCTCTCTTTTTTTTTTTTTTTACAGTACTGGGATTTGAACTGAGGGCCTACACCTTGAGCCAGTCCACCAGCCCTTTTTTGTGATGGGTTTTTTTCAAGAGAGAGTCTTGTGAACTATTTGAACTATTTGCTTTCTGCCTCCTGAGTAGGTAGGATTACAGATGTTGAGTCACCAGCACTTGACTGCCCTGATCTGTTGAGTGCCTACACTTTCCCTTCTGTCCTACTGAGGAGAGCAAGGCCTTATATCTCTGCCCTTTCCTTTGCTAAATTTGTCTCACCTGCTTTGGGAACCTGCTCTCCTAGTAACTCTTAGCTTCATTCCTATACACTCCTCTTGGTCCAGGGATGCCTTGGTTTTGATTTCAGAAAAAACTCCCCTCTAATCTAACCCTTTTCTGGGGAAACTCTCTTGCCTTGTTATCTGAAGAGTCTAGGTCAGTCTGCAGACTCTATAACACAACTGCAGGCACTCAGGACATTGCCCACAGATCAAAGTCTTGGAAGCCAACAGGTAGGATGGGTGGTAAGGAGAGTTGATGCTTATTCTTGTGCCATATGACCTCTCCCTGCCACACTTTCCAGTGACTGCCTTCTTTCCATGGACACACTGACCTCCAGGCTCTCCACATCCAAAGAGCCTCAGTCCATCTTCTTCCACTGTTGCCCTTATCATTTCTCTTCCTTGAGGAATGCACTAACAAGTTCATTGCTCTCACTTCAGCCTCCAGACCATTTTGCTCTGGTTATTTTGGAGATGGGGTCTCGAGAACTATTTGCTGAGGCTGACCTCTAACAGTGATTCTCCTGATATCAACTTCCCAAGTAGCTAGCATTACAAGTATGAGTCACTGGCATCTGGCTCCAAATGAATTTCTTTAAAGAATGGCTAACCTGAAAGACTTTGGTAAAAGCTGAACACTCTTGTATGTTTATATTTACTGGATCCTATCAGAAGTGGCTTCCTAATTCTGCTCTACTCAATCTCCAAGGCCTCCTGGCCTCTCTGAGCTGCTTAGGTGGTGACCCACCTGTTAGAAGATGGCTAGAGATGCCACTATTAGGCTCCAGCAGAGGGCACTGTAGATCTGGCTTTTCAAACAGGAGTATGAATGGCACAATTCAGCCAAGAATGAACAGCTCAGAGCCTGAACCCTTCTGCCTTTCCTAATGGATAAACCTACTGAAGTTATAGAAATACATCTTGGAAACAACTTATACTGTGTCATCACTGCCTCAGATGACCATGCCTTATCCCTGTGAAACTAGAGGAGGCAGTATTCATGCTACTTATAGCCACACTCTGACTAAGCCTAGCTATTCCCTAGCAGCAGATGGGCTACTTTTTCCACAGGTGCTCAGTCTTTCCCTACTGGTCTTCCCCACTGAGACTGATCCAGTCCACTGGCAGAAAGACCCATCAAGTTCCAGTCCTCTCTACTCCCCTGATGCTGGTCATAGGAAATGATGTTCCACATTCAGTGGAACTCAAAGAGGCAGGGTTCTGCTTCTGGATCAAGCCAATGATGTTGTGTCCCCTACCCATCTCAAGTCTGCTCTGTGTGAGCAGACATCCTTGACAGTCAGCCATACACAGGAGAGCTGATCAGGGAGCTGGTTGTTAGTATAAGTCTTTGGTCTTTCCTGGAAGCCCTGATGGAGTTATTTCAAGAGATGGTTTAATATGGTGGGTAAGAGCATGTGCTCCATATCCAAGCAACTTGGGTTACTCATATCTCTGTCACATGCTAGTTATTTGACCTTGGGCAAATTACTAAACTCCTCTGTGAATCTGTCTCCCCTTTGTAAAATAATAATTGTGCCTACTTTATAGAATTGTGTAAGGCACATTCATTAAGCATTAGGTATTTTTATTGTTATTGTCTCTAGAAAATCCACTTTACATCAGCAGTCTGCAATCAACACTGAGTCCCACTACTATCCCATGCCCCATCTATTTCCCTGTGTTCGGAATCTCGAACAAGTGCACCAAGAAAGATATTTCTGGACATGCAGGCAAAGTAACTGCCCCTATTTGGAAAACATGACCTGGGGATTGGTCTGGTTCCCTGGGCTCATGCTTCTGTTCACTTCCTCCCAAAGTACTGATAATTTCCATGTATTAGGGAAGCTAGTAAGTACAAGATAGCCTTCACACACTTCAGTTGATTTCAGTACATCTTAATGTGCCCAGCCAACTTCAAAGAATTCATGCCCAACATTTGGTATGACCTCCTGAACAGAAATCATTTTTATGTACTACTGCTACTTACAGCACCACCTACTCTGGGACAACTGAAAGTAATGTGTGTTGGAGATTGTCACCACTATGCCCCAAGCATCTGGAACCAAACCTTAATCTAGAAGTCAGATTTCAGGGAGCCACTGAGGTAGTCCCATTGTAATAATTCTTCAACCCTAAAACATTGAGGCCAATCAGCCTCAGTTCCAACAAATAGAGGCATTGGGCCAAATAGTGGATAACAAGGATTCTGTGACCATCCCTGGGTCACAGGGAAGCCTATAATACTGAAAAATCATCATTAATTTGGTTGGGTGGAAGATCCAACCAAGTACTGCCATACTACCCAGGATGTCCTTTACAAGTGCATTCAAAACATTAAATGTCATTTTTATGGCAACCCCCAATTTACAACCTAGTTTTATTTATTTATTTTTTTGCAATACTGGGGTTTGAACTCAGGGCCTCACACTTGCTGGTCAGGCACTCTACCACTTGAGCCAGTCCTCTAGCCTATGGCTTAGTTCTAGAAGCTATTCATGGCTCTTCCTATTTACCAGCAAAGACTACACAGAGCAGGGTATTAACTGGGTGGGTGAAGACTCTTTGATGTGCCACCTGCCAACAAGATGATTGACTCAACCACCCTGCCACAGTGGCATTTGCTTATAAAGAGCATCCTCTACCTAGAACATTCCGGAGTAACTGTGGCATGATTCTTACCCATCCTGGATACTTCTTACCCCAGGTGCCTTCTAAACCTTGGCAGCTTAGGGAAGCTATGGGTTACCAAGAATGTTTTCCAGATTGCCAAAAAAAAAAAAAAAAAAAACAGGAGTAAGGTATATGCCAAATGGTTTTTGATTTAGAAGGAAGGCACTCAAGTAGGTGAGATTGTCCAGCACATCTCCAGATACATATTGACCATCATATGGGAAGCTGGGAGCCTATTGGTTGGATACTTTGAGATAACAGAAGACATCATCCAGCTCTACCTTTAAGGGCAATCAGGCTGAGGCCTAAGGACTAAAGAACTCTCACAGTCAACTGAGCTCAGACCAGTAATTTCTCTCAGTCTGGATCCTATAACCCACTAGGAACATGTTCTTATTGTTTCAGCTTTTTGTCCATGGACATTTTGCCAGCCCCACCTTGCTCAAAGTTGAATGCAAATGACCCTGATTCCAGGAAATGGTCCCTCATTACTGAAACCTGTGATAAAATAAAAAACAGCCAGCCCCTGGTTCAGTTCAGGCTTCCAAAACTCTACACTCTGACCAAGCTTTCAGGACTGTTCATCTCTCAAGTCCTCTGCTGTACAGAGAGGAGTTTCAAATTGTGCCTCATTATGATGGTGTCATTTTCTCAGATACAGAATGCGAAAGATTTCCATTGGAGGGCAAAATGGAGAGAGGGAGGACAGAGATGATAATCTGAGTGAGGCCAAGCCAGGAAGAAAGGGGAAAAGCAGGCACTGGGAAAGAACTCCACAACCCAAGTAGCATCCCCACCCTTCACCACAGATGAGTCAGCAGTCCTTAACAGTTTCCAGAGAGAATGGCAAATACTGCTCTAGTTCCTAACAAGCATCAGTAAGCAAGAAAGATAAAAATCTGAGGGAGTGGGACAGAGCTGATGCTCCATGAAAACAAAATAGAGGCACTGAAAACATCAGATGAAGAGTGGGTTTTATTCTGCATCAGAGATAGGCTAGAGGAGATAGGGCAAGCCTTTCTGGCTTGGGTGACAAAATGGATGTAATAGCCAAGAGATAGACATGTTGGAACCACCTAGACCCCTCCCTTTAGCTCACTCCCTCACCAAGTCATGCTCTTCTGTATCTTAAATTTGTTCTCAAATCCATCCTCTCTTGTTCAAAATTCTGAGATGCAAGCCAAGTCTAGCCTATTTAAACAGAGCATGAGTGTATTAAAAGAATATTGTGAAGCATATACAAACTGCAAGAAGAATGGAGAACTAAGCTCAGAGGATAGTAACCAAAAACAATGCTCAGAATCATGCCACAGACATGGTCTGGCACAGACACTACTGCATTCAACGTCCTGGTGGGCACTACTGGCACCAAGGGCACTGGGTCCTGGATTCTGCTGTGGGAAACAAGATGCAGTGTCGCTGCTCACAATGCTTATCACTAGCAAAAAACTTCATGTGGCCACTGCTCCCTTGCAACCTCATCCTTGATTCAAAATCTGGAACAGATGCACTCAATTGGCCTAGCCAGAAGTCTTTGTCCAGCTCTTGCTGCAAGAGAGGCTGGGTGAAGGAGATCCTGTTTTTTCAGCCTCTATAGTGAAATACAGGTTCTGTTTCATAAGACATAATTCCCAAACATAATGAATGCCAGGTATCCACTAGCAACCCTTCCAGCTCCCTCCCCTCTCCCTCTCCATGTCACCCAGCACTCCAGTTCTCAAACCAACAGAAAGCTCTCTGCTGACTCTCTAATGCTTCTAATGCACTAGCCATCCTGCTGCCTGATTCTGCTATGGCCTATGAACTCCTAGTTACCTTCCAGGACTTAGCTCAAGCATAACTTCCCCCTTTTAAACCATTTGAAGTTCTATAAACATGCCAATCCCAGGAAGGAGTATCCACCCAGACAAGAGGCCATTTTCACCTGCACCAACCCTAAGTATCTGTCCAACATCCAGAGTCCACCAGGAGGCCAGTCAAAACCCCAAGTTAGAAAGGAGCAAGAGGACAGTAAGGGAACTCTTGTAATCACTGAGTCCTCCCTCCCTCCTGTCACAGGCAAGGTGAATGGGATGGAGTGGCTAGGAGAGATCCCACAATGTACCTAGTTGGCATGGAGACCAGAGAATCAGGGAATCAAATTGTCCCATTTGCTAAGTACTCAGAATGAATCTGTTCTTATTTCAGTCCAGAAGGAGCCAGTGACCACTAGGCTTCCCCCCATTATCTCAGAAGATGGGAATTATTCTGTGCACCAGAATAGCCACATGAGGTACCAAGAAGCTGTACGGAAGGTCTTGTTGAAGACATGTGAGTACCTTGGCGTGGGCACCATGCTAGGGAAAGAAAAGATGTGTCTGAGCTCCTAAAGAATGACTGGAAAATAGAGAGGGAGAGAAAGAAAGTATGTCTGCTGTATTGTGAGGATCACACCAAAGTTGAAACAATTTAGGAAAGCACTCTGGGTATTATCACTCACTACCCTATGAAGAATGGTTTAACAAGTCCCAGCTTTGGAATTTGACTGAACTGAGCTTAAAATCCAAGTAAGTTGTGTGACCGTGGGCAAATTCCTTTAGCCACTTAACCTCTCTGAACCATCTGAAAATGGGAATAATCTTTAGCACTGTTGTAAAACAGACAAACAAAAAGCACATTAGGACAGGGTTGGAGGTATGCCTCAAGTGGTAGAGCACCTGACTAACAGTTGCAAAGCCCTGAGTTCAAACCGCAGCAGTGCTCAAAGAAAAAGCATACAGGACAAACTCCTGATGCATGCAGTACAATGTAGGAATCTCCAAGGAATTATGCTCTGTAAAGAAAGCCAATCCCTGCCAGGCACCAGTGGCTCTGGTGCCACAGAGATCAGGAAGATAGTGGTTCAAAGCCAGTGCCAGGCAAATAGTTCACAAGATCCTACCTCAAAAATACTCAACACAAAAACGGCTGGTAGAGTGGTTCAAGTGGTAGAGATTGCCTGCCTTGCAAGCACAAGGCAGAGTTCAAACCCCAGTACTGCCAAGAAAGAAAGCCCCAATCCCTGGTACCAGATCAAGTACTGGAGTCATCCAGAATGGTTTTTTTGTTTTGTTTTAAAGAAAATTGAACTTCTTATAAAAGAGAGAGAGAGAGAGAGAGAGAGAGAAAACCAATCCCAGCCGGGCACTGGTAGCTCATACCTGTAATCCTAGCTACTTGGGAGGCTGAGAATGGAAGGATTTAGGTTCAAGAACAGCCCTGGCAAATAATTTGTGAAACCCCATCTCCAAAATAAAAGCAAAATGGACTGGAGGTGTGGCTCAGGGGTAGAGAGCGGCTTTGTAAGCACAAATCTCTGAATTCAAACCCCAGTGCCACAAAAAAAAAAAAAAAAGCTGATCCCCAAAAGATCAGTCTATGCCATTTATGCTATTTAAAATTTATGCAATTTTTCAAAATGACAAATTCATAGAAATGGACAGATCATTGATTTCCAAAGGCTACAAAATGGTGACTCTGGATGAGTGGGGACAGGACTGCTCTGTCAGTATATTAATGTCTTGGTTGTGGCAGTGTAATATAATTGTGCTGCATGTCACCATTGAGGGGAGGGAGTATATGGGCTCTCCCTGTATTATTTCTTACAACTGTGTACGAATCAGTCTATAATTATCTTAAAGTTAAAATTTAAAAACAAATACTTTTAGAAATCAAAACAGGTATATTCAGGCAGAGGGGTATCTAAGAGTGCTTTCTAATAGCAAAACTTTTTTTTTTAAAGCTTACTAATTAGGAAAACAACTAAGTAAAAATCTAACATTTACTCAATGATCAGGGATTTTTAAAATAATGATTATAAAGAGTACAAAGTAAACCAGATTAGGCCGTAATTCTAATTTTCAAAAAAATATGAAATTTTATACACTTGTAGAATTAGGTTTACCAAAATACATTTATCCAAACAAATATATTTTTTTCTTGCAGGGCTGGGAATGGAAGCCAGATCCGTGCACATTAGGCAAGACAAGTGCCCTACCACTGAACTATATTCCCAGCCCCCTAAATTTTTTTTAAGTAGCTCACACCTGTAATCCTAGCTATTTGGGAGGCTGAGATCAGGAAGATTGTGGTTGGAGGCCAGCTCGTGGAACAGGAGTGAAGGGGGAATTGGCAAAACCTCCACTCAACTAACAGCCAGGCATGGTGGTGAAGTCTGTGATCCCAACTACTGGGAGGCACAGGTAGGAGGATCATTGTCCAAGGTCAGCCCACGCAAAAATGCAAGATTCTATTTGAAAAAATAATTAAAAGCAAAAAAAGTGCTGGGGGTGTGGCTCATGTGGTAGAAACTCTGCCTAGCAAGGTCAAAACCTGGAGTTCAAACCCAAAAAAGCCAAAAGAATCTAAGTCTGATATTATTTCAAAAATTTTAAAACACCTTATGCAACATCTAGAATGAAAGGCACTTGATAAATGACATCCGCGTTTGGTATCTCTAAGTAGGGTGGTATCCTTGTTAAGTTTCAGAAAATTGCCTGGAGAGGGCAAAGGACATCTGTTTTTTTGGAGGAAGGAGAGTGAGGATGATTAAGCTCAGAGAAAAAGAAAAACAATGAAATCAGTGGACCCCCATCTTATACTTCCCAAGTGGCTTGGCCACTCGTTTCCCCATCTAAGTACTTGGGGAAGCTCTGTTGGAGATGGACTTACTAGCAGCAGGAAGAACCAAGACTAATTCATCTGACTGAGAAGGGTGTGAAATGCTTGAAACAGGAAGTGACACGGTGTGGTGATCACATTCCCAGGACCTCTCTGCACCTGGTCAGGCCCAGTTACTAGGCTGTGCTTTTGCTCCCGAGGCAGAAAAGTGGGCAGTGAGCTTGAAGGAATCCAATAACCTGCCTTTCCCCTAACCCATTTAGTCCCCAATCAGGTCTTCAGAGTCCCTTTGACTGATGCTCAGAACTTCAGCTTCTGGAGATCCCATGATCCAGGAGTGCGTCCAGAGGAAACCATGCCATGGATCCAAAGCCCACGCCATTGTCTCATTAAAAGCTCAATGACCAGGTTAGTCTGAAAGACGTCAAGGTGGGGAGACCAAGGGAAGTACTCCCTCTTCTTACTGAAATCCTTACAGCCTGTTTCAGCTCTGCTTAAAGTAGGGGAATAGAAGTTTGGATTTTACTAGGGAAAGCTGGCTCAGAGCTGACCAGTACAATGTTCAATGGAGTTAAAGATTTGTCTTTGTTTCACCTTGTGGGTATGACTTCTGAGCAGGCTTCTATAACACTCTTGTGGGAGCCGGAGAATGTATCTGCTTCCTTCATTGCTGCCTCTCCACCCCTCCAACCACTGTCCACTGGCAGTAGCTCTACTTCCCCATCACTGTCCTGAGGCAGTGTTGGGGACTATTATTAGAGATCCCCCCCCAGCCTGGTCTGGATGAATCTGAGACAATCTGTCTCCTTTCCAGGTTTATGGATCACTCTATTCTCAACAACAGAACCTTCAGCCTATATTGAGGGAGATATGGTCGCAGGACAAGATGGACTGTGAAAGGACTGCATGGAGAGGGAAACAGGGAGAAGTGTCCCAGTTCAGATGACTGACTAGTGGAGGAATCAAAAAAGCAGAGTAAACACTGTACCAGAAGTCACTTGTATGCACTGGGGATAGGGGTGGCGGGGGGGTAGTTTATTCCATTGCTCTGATTCCTGTGAGAGCAGGTGTGCGAGATTCCTGACGAGGCCAGATCTTGGTATGAGAGGTTTGAAGGGGCCAAGGCACTGGAAAGAAAACTTCAGGTGTCTTGATCTCATGCATGGCAGGGGTCAGAGTAACACATCTGGGAAGACCCTCTGGTCTTGCTGCAGGGCCTAAAGTAGTCGTGCTCTCTGAAGACACTGCAGCTTCACCTTGGCAGGGAGAAAGCCACAGGAAGCCCTTGGACCACAGGTGAGAGGCCCATAGAGCCCTGGGGCAGGAGTTGCCTCCCACACTGGGCTTTGCCACTTCTGACCCAACTCAGGGCCCAGAATAGCTACAAAGAACAGGGAATTTTACAAAGAGTTTGAGTTTATTGATATTTAAATATATTAAATATTTCACTGAAATACAGGGTACACCACCCTCCCCCACTCCCACAGTGGTTACATTAAAAAAAACAAAGCCCATGGCTTCCCATCCCCTGACTCCTTCACCAACTGCTGAGGGAAGGGGCAATGGTAACTCAGGGGAAGTGCATGGCTGGCACTGTGGTACAGCGAGTCAGGGTGTGGACAGGCCCCTCCCAACCTGGCAAGACAAGTCACCCAAGGCTGAGGTCTTCCCATTCTACCTTACTTACACCCTTACCCCCACCCCATGGCACCAAGTAGTTCCTTCCTATCCAGTGATATGGCTGGGGGAAGGTGAGTCAATTTTCTGTCTGGGCCAGCTAGTCTTTTCCCCTCCTCTGCCTTAGTTAATAAAGTGTCTGGTGGCCCATTTGGTTGATGTACGGAGATTCCCAAGGCAGGCAGTACCAAGCCAAAAATCAGTCCTCTGAAGGGAGCCGGTGTTAAAAGGAGAACAAGAATGGGCAAGAATACTACTTGCCTCTTCCACCCATCAAGCCCATTTCTCCTCTGCCTTTCTACTCACTTCTAAGACAAAGTGACCTTCAAGCAAAATTTAAATAGGTACAGAGAAACCAAGGCACCAGTTACTTCAGGCCAGAGTCAAGGAGGTTGCAGGGAAAGTGGTAAAAGGAAGGCAAGGACAGGAAGGGAATCTAGAGTCCAACTTCCTAACCTGTCTACCAGCCCTTGCAGGATTCACAGGGATTGGTTGCTGGGACCAGAGTAGCCATGACTCTCAGGCTGAATGCTTGGGAAAGTGAAGTTTAAGGTTCCCCTGCCCTATCCCCTAGTACCAATATCTGGGTCCTCAGAGGGATCCCATGCTACCCCCAGTCCCAAAGCATACCAAGTTCCAGGACACAAGCTGAGGAGCCCAGGAAATTCCTGAGCCTCTGCCCACAAAACCCCAGATAGTTCAAGTGCATGGAGCACTGGGGCTCAAGCAGGCGCTTGGGTCCCTGCCCAAGGCAGGGAGACAGTCATTCTACACATGTGGCTCCCAAATGGCACTTAGGGATTTGGCACAAAAAGGACTTCTCTCCCCAGATCACCCTCCTTTTGCTACCACCCCCATCCTACTCCTGTGCTACCTGGACATCTCTCTCCATCCCTTAAAATAGAAAACCCTGTCTTAATCTCAGAAGACAAAGGCCCACAGGAGAGAGGCGACCCAGGTGGAGAGCTGAGGAGCAGGAGCACAAGTACACACACAGACCTGGAAAACAGATATGCACACAAAGAGCAACATGCACACAACAGTTACACAAACACACAGACCCTCCCCAGTGCCAGTCTTGGGAGGCCAAGTTTGGGATCAGGGTCATCTTCCTCAGTGCCCCAACCCTTTTCTATTTGGCAACAGAAGGGATAGAGACGCTCCATGCCCACTTGCCAGCAGACAGCAAGCAAGCACTGGGGTTGAGGGAGCTGATCCTGGCTACACAGGAGCCTCGGATCACTCTGGCACCACCCTCCTCCCTGGTCGCCTGCACTCTTTGGTACCTATAGGTGAATGTCCAGCTCCTGATCTTCTGACATCCACTCATACAGGCCCACTTTCTGGCTGGGCATTTTCACAGTACCAGTGAGGCCAGACACCCCTTTCCCTGGAGCATGCAGGAACTGGGGCTAAATCTGAGCTGTCAGAGGTCCCTTTGTTCCCCTTTGGGGACAGATCATGGGACTATGATTTGGCAAATGGAAACATTCCCCTGAAATGTGGACAGAGCTGGGTCCCCAAAGCATCTCCCTTCTCTGCCTTATAGCTAAGAGGGAGACCTGGCTGGGGCTGGGGGTGCCCAAGACCAGTGCTGGGGACACAGGCATAGCAAAGGCAAGCATAGAATAGGCACTCCTCATGCCTGCCCCAGTCTCTAAACAAAATATTCCCAAGAAAAAGAGGGAAAGGAAGGACCCAGCCCTGAGCCTGTTGCCCCAACAGGGAAAAAATGGTAGGCGTGGCAAGTTGCCAGTTTAATCTCTCAGGCAGGAGGGCCTCTGCCACTGCTGCTGCCCCTCGCCTGCTCCCAAAAGCTAGAAGAATGGAGAGGAAACAGCCCTACCCCAGTTAAAAAGAAGAAAGTCGCTTGCATAATCCTCTTGGTATCCCCTCCTTCGCCAGCCTGAGGGCAGCTGAGCATGCTCCAAGCACAGCCTGCTGGGTGTTCCCTTTTGCTGTCAGCAAGGTCTGGAGGTTCAGTGCCTGCCGCCACAGCTCCGCCCAGCAAGCACAGAGTCCACTCAATGCCCACCTTGGTCCCTTCAGCTGAATCTGCAGCTGGGCCCTGCTAACTGCTGGGGCCCCCATTGAGGAAGTAGGTGGTCATCTCCCCCTTGCCCTTCACCTTGACCACCCCTCGACACTCCAGTTGGTAGCCCTTGGCAGCTAGAACCTGGTACAGGTCCGTGGTCACCTGGGGGAGTGGGAGGGGAGCCCGCTTAGCCTGGAATCCTTCTTGCTGCATTTGCAGAAGCCCAGGGGTTCTCTAGTCAGGCTAGCTCCCTTCCCCCAGTCCCCACCCCACCAGCCACAGAAGACTGCCACCCTGCCCCTGTCCTGCAGTGAGACCTGTGGAAGCCCTCTGGATCCATACCTCTCCCAGCTTTGGCTCACAAACCCCTCACCTGTATTCGGTCAGGGACCCCCGTGCTGTCCATACGACTAGAGACATTCACTGTGTTCCCCCAGATGTCATACTGTGGCTTCCGGGCCCCAATGACGCCTGCCACAACTGGGCCCATGTTCAACCCTGAGGTGGGGAGAACAAGAGATTGAGACTAGTAGATGTTCTAGGGCCAGCCCAGGGAGTCATTCTACCTCCTGGCACCTTGAGAAGAGCCCAGAGGAAAAAAGTGGAAAAGAGACAAGTCTCCTGGTGGGCTTGTAAGCTGAGAAGCATTCCTGCGTCCACTCAACTGTTTGTTAGCAGTAGCTAATCTACCGGATGCTGCTGGGGCCAGTTATGTACTAGCGTTTTACATTGCTGCTTCCTTTCAACACCGCAAAGGTAGGCAATATTATGCTCATTTTATAGACGAGATACTGAGGTGACTTACTCAAGCAGTAAATGGAACAGCCAGAAGTCAAACCAGTCTGACTCCAGAGCCATGCTACTAATCACTTCCCTGCACCAGTTCATCCAAGAGGAAACACCTCAATCAGACTGGCCACAGATAAGGACACAGGCGATGAAATTTAAATAACCTGGTTTCAAATCTTACTTACTTCAAACCACTTACTAGTGGTTTGACCTTGGGAGGTTGTTTAATCTCCTAAAGTCAGATTCCTTATCTTTAAAGAGGGGAGTAATAATGTGAGAATTAAAATAGCCTAGCACATATTAGACTCACAATAAAAAGTCTCTGTCCTTAATACCAGACTTAATACAGCGAGTTCAAGGTAGAGACACCCCACAGGAGACCTAATGAAACTGGGGACACCCCTATTCCAGTCTGTACCCTCAGCTTTACCCAGAAACAGTCCTAGAAAAACCTGCCAAGCCAAGAAACCAAGCCTTCTCACCAATCTTCATTTGGAAATTGTTGAAGGAGTGCTCATTGATGTGCTTCATCTGCTCCATGAGCCTCATGGCGTAGTCAGCTAGAGCAGTGATGTGAGAGCGGCCCACCTGATCATAGGTGCTGGCATTCAGCCCAGAGGCAGCCATGTAGGTGCTACCAATTGTCTTGATCTTCTCCAGCTGCCGAAACCGCTCCTCACTGATGATCTGGACAACACGGAGGGTGTGGGGGGATCTGGCTGTCAAGGCAAAGAGGCCAAACCCAGCCCTGCCCCAAGGTTTGTTCCTTGCCATGTCTCAGCTCCCTTCCCCTCTTCCCTGTCTCAATAGCTCTCAATGCAGGTCTACAAAGCCATGAACACAGGCAGTCCAGGACTCCAGGCAAGAGGTTGAGCATACAGCCCAATCAAAGGTCAATTGGAATGCCCCGCACAGAAAAAGGCAGTAGAAGGGACACTGGACATCAAGCACTCCTGCCCTCACCTTCTAGGAAAATGAGTCCCAGATCGAGAAAGGGACTTCCTTCCAGAACAATGAATGACCCATTCCTGACCTGGATGCTGAGGACACTTCCTCACATTTTGCTTCCATTTTCTCTATTCAGGGAACCATCTTGGCCTCACAGGCTCTATCCACAGACTACCTCCTCCTTCTTCAATGACACCACTTGGTACCTATTCTGTTCCGCGCATGTTTTCATGTTCTCCTTTGCTCCCCAACAAAGATGACCCTGCCCCACAAAGGTTGACTCCCTTGTTGCCTCTGATACCTCCTGAGTTCCTATCCCTACCTACCCTTTACTCTACCCATGATACCTCTGGCTCCCATCAGATCTTCCATTCTCCTCCCAGTACCACCCACCCCCTTTAACCATGGCCTTCTCATCCAAAGTTTACTGTACTCTTCTGGTCCCAAATCTCCCAACTCTGCCAGCACCAGACAGAAGACAAGTACCTCATCAAAATCAGCGATGATCTCATTGAGCAGCCGTAGGCACTCGACACCCTCATTGTTTGCCTCCAACTCCACATAGAACTCAGAGAAGTTGGCAATGGAGGCAAACATAACAGCTACACATTCACATGACTGATAGTAGAGCTCATCATTCCGGCGTTCCCGGGCCAGGAAGTGGGCAGCCACATCTTTGGGCAGAATGTTATGCAGCAGCCGCCGGTTATAAGCCTGGAGCTCCTCCATCTCCTCCTTCTCCCCTGTTGCCTGAGGACACCACACCCATCACCCATTGCCCAGCATTCACAAGGGGTGGGTACAGTGGCCAAGGCCTGGAGATGGGCATCAGAGGGAATCATGTGGAGGAAGAAAGGCATGGACAGATGAGGCCTAAAGAACTAGCAAAGGAGCAAAGGGGGCAGGTACAGGACAGGGCAGAGGACAGATGGGCACAGAGAAGGCATGGAGCCAAGGTAGGCTTAGGAGCCCAATCCTTAGCCAGCTAGCAAGAGATGTGTTTCTGGTTTGGCCCGAACTCTGCCCCAGGTTCATCCCCCTCCCACTTCCCCAAAGGCCCACTGAAGTCACCTGCAGTTTCCAGAGAAAGTCCAGGCGGGCTGTTGACTCCACCTGCTGGGCATGCAGATACAGCGCCAGTGCAAACACCAGCAGAATCACAGGGGTCATGTATTTCAGTGCCACCCTCCCTACAGCTGGGCTGAGGATAAGCAGAGACATGCTTGGTATCTGAAGGTGGTATCTGCCAGCCTCACCCTTTGCTGCCCCAGAACCCTCACTTACCACTCCAGCCCATCAAAAGTCTCATTGGAAGAAGCCCTGGCAGGAAGACACAAGAGACAAAGTCACTGATGCTTCCGGGTTGTTGGGAGGGGCACAGAGGGGAGACAGAGATTGTACTGCTGAGCCCATACCACTAGTCAGGCATTAGGCCAGGGCTTTTCCTGATATTAATTAACTCATGAAGAGCAAAGATTAAAAAAACCTCTACTCTTAGTAGCTCTTCTACTTACCAGCTATATGACCTGGGACAAGTTGCTTTAAACTCTCTAAGCCCCAGTTTCCTCATCAATAAAACAGAGATCAGATCTAAATAATGCATATAAAAGGCTTAGCATGTGCCTGGCTTGCAGTAAGTCTTCATAAGTGGTAGTTACTATAATCTTTACAACTACCCTGTGACAATAAGTGGTACTGCCATTTTACAGATGAGAATAGTTAACTCACTTGTCCAAGGTTACACAGCTAATGAGTGACAGAGCAGGGATTCAAACCCAGCAGACTCCAGAGGCTCTTTCTACTACAACAAGCTATGGCCACTTATCACAGCGGTGGCGCTTTGCACAGAAAAAGCCAGTGGGGTATCCCAGAAAAAGCCCTCAACGAGGTGTCAGAAGTTTGGTTGCTATCCAGGGTTCTGCCACCAAGCAGCTCTATGACCTACAGGTGGTTAATTAAGACAGTGGGTAGGAAAATACCATGCAAATGAAAAAGGGAAAATTTTTTTTAAATGTCTAGCCTAAAGTCAGGGATTTCCCATGACCATGGTTTCCTTGGGGAAACTACTTAGTATCACTTGCCAGGAGCTCCTCCATCTCCTCCCTTTCTGCCACAGGTGGGTTGTGGCATTCCAAGAGCACAAGGGTCTGGACACCAGAGGCTCTCAGTGACCCAGCAAGGGAAAGTCCTGGGGTATTAAAGGGACTGAGAATTAACTTACAAGCCATGGACGCCAAGCAGTAGATCATAGTTGTCAAAGATCGTGGCTGGGGGACCCAGCAGAAGCAGCACCAAATAGATGAGCCCCAAAACAAAGGTCATTGCCAACTTGCCGATACTGCTTATGTGCAGGAAGACAGAGCTGGCCAAAAGACTCAGCAGCATGTTCCCGACAAAGTACTGGGGGAAATGGTAGAGGCAGTGTTGGGTGGCAGCAGAGGCTGTGGCACCCAGAGCAGGGAGAGCCCTGCACTCCCCTGCCTGACCTACCCTCCCCTCCACAGCCCTCAAACCCCAACTCCATTCTCCATGTCCAGCCTACACCACACCAAGACCCCTGGTTGCTTCTGGAGTTGGCGACTCTGGTGAGTTCCTTGCTCCCCAGTGCCCATCACCAGGCCTGGCACAGAGGGGCCAGTAACTGTGTCAAGACATCCCCCTGTGCCTGAACACTGCTTGGACACCTCGGGGAAGCTGCAGGTGGGTGCGGCGCCCTCACACAGGGGAGCATCCAGGCCCAGAGAGTAATTTAGCTGTTGTAGGTGGCAGGCGGTGATGTCAGCAGGCGTTAAATTCAGCATCCGGGCTGCACAGGTCCGTATGGGGGTGTGGTTACAGGTGAACTGCAAAAATCGAGTGTGTATCAGGGTAACCAAGGAGAGGAAGGGTTATCAGGGACATACCCAGGTGCCTCACACTCCAGGGGCCAAAGTTCTCAGAGATGGCAAGAGTGGGAGTGGAAATAAGGAGGGAAGTCTGGAGTCAATCTCCCCTCTTCTGGGACATCAGGTTTTCTGAGGGCAGGAAACACATCATTTCCCTTATTTACTCCCAGCACCCAGAAGAATGCCTGGCATAGAATAGATGTGGGAGAATTTCCACTGGACCCTCACCATGTTGGCGATGGCAGAGATAAACACAAGCAAAACCGAAAAGATGCCAACTGCTGTGCTGTGAGCCCGTGAGCGGACAATGCTGCGGGACAGATGTTGCAGGGCCTTAGGGAAAAGCTGGAGTAGCAAGAGACCAAGAATTGGAGGCCATGTTAGCCAAGGGAAAAGACCAACCAGGGATGGGGCTGAGCAGGACAGGCATGGCCTTCTCTTCCCTCTCCCCGCTGAATCCCCAAGGATGTCCCCCTACATACAGAACCACAGGAGTACACAGCACAGATCAGCACAGTGGCCAGCAACAGCAGGAAGATACTGGTGTAGATCCCAAGCATCAGGGTGGAGCTGGAGCAGGATAGGGCCAGGGAAAATGTTAATCAGGAAGGTGTGGCTATCCTATCTCACCCTAGGAGCAGGCGAGGGAGGGTTCAAGGGTTCGGGCTCTGGGGGCAGGGGCCTGTGTGGGGGTTTAGGAAGGTTATGGGAAGTGGTGAGGAGGGGCAGGACACTCACTGTGGGAAGATGAGAAGCTGGATGAAGCAGATGAAGCAAAAGACCAGCAGGGCACAGGCAACATAGGCTCCGAAGCGGGGATCCACCTTCCGTGAGTACTGAGGGAGAAGAGGCTGAGCTGGATGCTGGGCCCTGCCCTGGTGGGGCAGCAGGCTTGACAAGAGCAGAGTACTACCAGGGGCCTCTGGGGAGAGGCAGTGAGCCCAACTGAAGTGAATCCCACCCTGCTTGGTGGTCCCTCCCCACTCCCCCAAACCTTTTCCTGCTCCCTCACCTGTGCTCAGCCCATAGCCCTCATCCTTTTTGCCCTTAAATCTCCCAAACCTTCTTCTCAAGATCCTCTCTCTGGAAGGTGAGCAGGAACCGGCGCACATGGTCCTTACGCAGCTGATCGATGCTGCGGGCATCGATGGCACGGCCCAGGAACTCATCCACCTCATCCTCAGGGTTCAGGGCATCTTGGGCACCCCGGCTGAGGGCAGGGGACATGCTTTACCAAGTGCATGAGCAATACCATGTGATAAGAAGTGAGAAGGGGAGAGCTCAGGCAGCAGCCAAGGGAGGGCCTGTGTGTGGCTCTTGCTCCCACACAACATATCAAAGCCCCAGGAGAAAGGGGATCTCAGCTCCCGTAGCCCCATCCCAGGGTACAAGTGCCTTTTCCCTTCTCATCCCCCCTCCTCAGTAACCTGACTTACTTGTCTTTGCTGGAATCATCAATGCCCTGGAGAAAGGGACAGAGTGTATGAGTGAGGTGAGGAGCCAGCCACCTTTGCAGTCCTTTTCCCCATCCCAGCTGTGCTGAGGGTGTCCCCACACATACTGTGGGGGCATTGGGAGCCTTGGGATGAAACCACTCCTCCTGCCCCCAATACTAGAAAGCATACACAGAGATGGCAGCAGCATAAAGGAAACAGAGTGTTGAGGGAGACAAGAAAGTGCTGTGGGACCCTTACCATCTGGCGGAATGCCTTGGAGTCCTTGGTCCGGGAGAAGGCACGGTCAGGCACCCAGCGTGGCATCAGCCCTTCCAAGGAGTTGGCTCGTGTCCGCTGCAGCTTGGCGAGCATGGCCTTTTCCTCTTTCTGTGTGGGCAGCATGGGCACAGGCTTAGAAGAGGCACTCCAAGAAGGTCTTCTCCCCATTTGTCCTCCTCCCTGCCTGTCCCTCCCCCAAGTCCTGCCCTGGCCCTGACCCGTTTCTGGCTGGCACCCAAGATGAGGAAGGTCTCGATGCGCTGCTCCTTGAGGTACGCATTTCGCTCACCGCCACGACCCGGCTCCACCTCATAATCCCCGTTAAGATACTGCAGCGTGGCCCGAGTGATGTGGATGCGGCTGTATGGGACCAGGAGGTGAGACCCTGGCTCTCCCATCTTGTTCCCGTACCCCACCACCTGGACCCCTTCTACTCACCCAGCCCGGCCCCCTGCCTCCATGTGGTTGGCCAGGGTCACATCATTGGACCACACATCGAATTGCCATTTTCGCAGGCCAAGAACACCACAATGTACTCGTCCACTGTGGATGCCCACACGCATGTTCACATTCACACCTGTCACCTCACGCACCAGCCTGGGAAGATGCAGGTCCCAATCAACTCCTGGAATGGTCTTCCCCTCCCCCAGCCCAGAACCCAGGCAGCCAGGGGCAAGGACATAGCCAGATGCAGGGGATAGGAGCACAGCCTTGGAGGGACATACAACTCAAGGACAAAGGTTTGAGAACTGTGTTCAGCAGGGGCCCACAGCATCTTGTGGTACTGAGCTAGGAGAGGAGGAACCACTCTTCTCAGCTCCAGCCTGCTCAACTGGCATTCTCTGCATCTCCAATCCCCCATCATCCTTAGCTCCCCACACTCTCCAGCCAGCTGAAGGATACACATGGGTCTTCACACAGGTTGTAGAAAAATCCACTCCCCTCCCCAGATTTCTAAGATGAAGTGCCAAGACTGAGCAAAATTCCTGAGGACCCATCAAAGAGTAGCCACAGTCTGAGGCACCCTTTTGGGGCACCCTGGGAAGGGGGCACTGCTTACGAAATAGCCTCGATCATGTCCACCCCCATCTCCACACAGCAGTGGGCATGGTCTGACCGGGCCTCTGGCAGCCCTGACACACAGTAGTAACAGTCTCCTAAGATCTTGATCCTCAGACAATGATTTTCCTGAAGGGGAAGAGGTGGAGGGAAAGGTCACCTTTACTCTCTTGCCCAGTCTACCTGGCCCACCACACTCACTGCAGCTTCTATCTACCCCACACCCTCCAGTTGCCACCAGCAAAGCTGTCCTTTCACCACAGTCAGCACTGCCCACAAGCCCCAGCACCCTCACCGCAGCCAGCTTGTCAAACCGGGCAAAGAGCTCATTCAAGGTCATGACCAGCTCCTGCGCAGTGCACTGGGAGGCCAGGCTGGTGAATCCCTCAATGTCTGCAAATAGGATGCTGTGGATAACAGCAAAGGATGGATGGCCACATAGTCCTCAAAGACTCCTAGGTACCCCCACCCCCGTGGCATCATCCCATCCCCACCCTACCTGACATTGTCGTGCTTCTGGATGTAAATCTTGTGAAACATCATGTCTTCTTTTTTTGTGTTGATGTCTTCTTTCATCTCCATGGCAACGTGCTGGGGCAACACCGACAGCAGCAGCCGCTCCTAGACCAGTGGTTCCAACAGGGCACCATTATCCTCCTTGTTTCACGTTTTGATCCCTCCCAGTCCTTCCACATTCCCAGAGCCCTCCTATGTCTCTCTGGTGACCTGAGTTTCCCTTGTAGACCCTAACCACCATCCCTCTCAGATCAACCTCCTCTCAATCTCTCCCAAGTACACTCTTGTCCACCTTTGACAGGACCAACCCCCAACTCTCTCCTTTGTCTGTCCACCTTTGGACAGGACCAACCCCCAACTCTCTCCCCCCCGCCCCGCCCCCTCATGTCACAGAGTATCTGTGATGCAGTCCAGGAGGACTATTCACACCGTGCTCCACAGACTCGGACAAGCAGATCCAATCTTCAAGTTACTTAGGGGTGAGGAGGGGGGCGCCCTTCAGAGGAAGCAGCCCCACCTGCTGCCGGTTCTCATGCTGCAAGTGCAGCCGTGCCTGGATGTAACCACGGGTCTCCTGAAAGGCTTGCCGCTGAGACACTTCAGCTGGGTAGTGTGTGCAGATGCCAATGACGTTGGTGCAGAGGAAGAGCACCACATTAGCACCGAGCTGCAGGAAGGTGGCAGAGGCAGATGGTGACCACCCTCCAGCACACACACACATGCACACACCCACATCCACAGGCACACACACACACACATACACAGGCACACACTCACAACCTGCCAAGCTCTCTTCTGGACATGTTCCTTTAGAAGGAACCAAGGGTCCTGCACCCTGTCTGCCCTACCCTGCAATCTGTCTCTCCTATTTCCCACAGGGCTCTAGATCCTAGCCCTCTGCCTAGATCACTCCATGACTAGAACCATGATCATTTCATAGCTTCAGGGAGCAGGAGCACCAACCAGAGCCAAGTAGGTCATGGGGCCCAACCCCAGCACCCTGTGATCTCCTACCCCACAAACACCTCAAGCAAAAGATAAATGCTACTCCCTCTGCTTATGGTTCTCCTTACAGGAGGCCAGCACCCAGGAGGCCTGAACTCTCCATCCTCCCATGAATGACCCAGGACAAGTCACCTTACCTCTCTGGGCCTCTCTATGCTCATCATCTATAACACAAACGGAATAAGAAGATCTCTAAAGCCTCCCCCTACCCTGCAAACTGAATAACAGTAAAAATCATTACTATTATCATTATTATTATTACCAAAGCTAATTTCTTGGCCACCTGCAACATGCTAGAATTCTAAAGATGCTTTTTATACATTATGTATTTTTTACAACTCTGTGAATTAAGTAACAATATCCCATTTTAAAACTAAGTGACTCAGGCACAAAGAAGCTCAATAACTCACTCAAGATCGCATGGGTGGTTGTAGTTGGCATGTGACTTGAGCCCAGGACAGTTAGACTCCAAAGCCTGCCCCCTAATTCCACTGTCCCCTACAACCAGGATTTTTTTTTTTTTTTTTTTTTTTGTGAGCCTGGGGTTTGAACTCAGGGTTTTGCGCTTACAAAGCAGGCACGCTACCACTTGGACCTCCAATTTTGCTTTAGTTTTTTTGGAGATAGGGTCTTTCAAATCATTTGCCTGGGATGGTCTTGAACAACGATCCTCCTGATCTCAGCCTCCCAAGTAGCTAAGATTACAGATGTGAGCCACTGGTACCTGGCTTCAACCCAGTTTGAGAGTCCTCCTCTCTCTAATGACTCTAGCCCAAGCTTGGAAACCATCAATTCCACTAATACAAGAATCATCCTTAACTGGGGATGAGGTACCACCATGCCCAGCCACCCCCCCAACACCCACACTTGGTCCCACCAGACCCCATGCCTAAGGCCCCCACCCTAGGCATAGTCAGCCCCCAATCACCATCAGTAGCACTGGCTGGAAAGCAAGTCCAAGGTAAGCCAGCCTCAGTGTTTCTGGAAACTCGGGGGTTAACCTGGCATTTGCACTCCACCCCAGAGCTGGATGGGGCAAGGCTGTGGTTGGGAAGAAGGGAGGGAAAGCTCACCAACTGCCCTGAACCAGAGCTAGTTCTGCAGACTTGGACAAGACACTCAATCTTTGGGACCTTGGTTCCTCTGGGTAAAACTGAGGTCTGACTAACCCAGCCATTTCAGCTCTGACCCTATAAGACTGGCCTCCCAGCTTCCTTCCCAGTCTAGCACACAAGGCCCCAGAAGGCCAAGGCAGAACTCTCACCCCAGAAGCAGAGGTGAAGAGGGGACACACTATCTCCCTTGGGGGCTTCTAAGAATAACCCCCAGTGGGGAGAAAAAGTGGGGGGGCAAACCAGGCAACTTCCCTTCCTGGTCCCAGGAGCCCAAGAGGAAAATGTGAGTCATGGTGGAGGGAAGGGGAAGAGGGATGAGAGACTGAAATAACTCTGTCCACACACATCCCTGTCCATTGTGAGAAAAAATGGATGCCAGGGCACTGGAGGGGACTCCTGCGTGGGCAGGGGTCACTGAGTGAAACTGCTCAGTGTATCTGAATGAGCGGGTCACAGAGGAAAGAGCTGGGAAGGGACTGCCCAAGTAGACCATGAGCCCCCACCCCATCCAGAAATCCACAGGCCCAAAGGGGCATGGAAATTGTTCTCGGTTCCCAGACAGGCAGGGCAGCATGACTTTCTTTACCATCCCAAGAATGTATCTACTGAGACCCAGGGGTGGGTAAGGCTGAAGCCAGGGACTCCTGGCTTGGGAGGCTGATGCCAGGCATCCCTGGAGAGGTGGGAGGCTGGCAGTCCTGTCCTCCCTAAAGCTGAGCCTCCCCAATCAGGACTGGACCTGGCTCTAGGCACCACGCCAGCCAAGAGCAAGTAAGAGACACACACCTAGCCCCCAACCAGTCTGAGAGGAAGGGGGAACACCTTGAAGGCATCACCTCTAAGCTGTTCCTCTCCCAGAACAACAGTCCAGCCCCAAACCCAAGCTTGATAGGAAACCTAGAAAAGATCCTGGGGGACCAGAATGGGCAGAAGGATCTTCCCTTTAACAGGTCTGACAGTGCCCTGTGGGCACATGCTCCACAAACAAACCAGCTATAAAGTTACTTTTAAGAAGGTACGTTTTGTTCTGGGGCACAGGCTGGGCAGGGAAGGGCATCATGCCAGAGCACAAGCCTCTTATCCCAGAAACCCCAGGCAACTTCCTCTCCACACTTGAGGCCTTGGTGGGCTATAGGTCAGAAGCCCTTGGCAAGACAGAAGCTGGCCCCTCTCACAATTAAGGAGGCAAAGGACAATACTCTAGATCCAGCACCAATTTGCTTACAGCAGGTTGGCCTCTGTTCCTGGGGAAAGGGAATGGGAACACGGGATGGCAGACCCCATAAATGCGTCTCTTTGAAAGGGCCTAAGGGACTTCCCAAAAGCCCTTAAAGCATTCTCTAGAGCTCACTGCCCCCAGGTGAGAACCCTCCCCTGTCAGGTCCTATTTCATTCTGGGAAGGTGGGGTTCTAACAGCAACACTTTAAAAAAAAATACTTTTTTACCCCAGTTTTACAGACTGAGAAACTAAGGCTGGAAGAGACAGGTTCAGTGATCTAATACCCTACAGAGCAGAACGCAGCTTATTGAACAGCCAGGTCTGCCTGTATCCAAGTCCTGATTCTCACTCCACACAGCTACTGAGCTTCACTTACCCACACTCAGAACCCCAAGGAAGCAGCCAGCATGGGCAAAGAACCTCAAGCAGGACTGCCAGGCCCCTGGTGCTCAGTGTGCAAAGGTGGAATGACATCAGATTCCCGTGCTCCTCTTTTCTGTAGTCAAACCCTGTTCAAACCACATCCAAACCAGGAGCGACCTGACCCCAGCTCTCTTCTTTCTGTCCTCTTAGAAAAGGCCTTGGTCCGGGACAAAAGTGACTCCTCCCTTGCCAACTCCATCCCAAACCTGCTCATTCCTCCAGATGACCACCTAGAGCTGCTCTTAGGGATGGCTTTAGGGCCTGCGTCTCAGGGGTCAATTGGGGACAGAGATACCAAGGCCTGGACCCAGCCTGCACTGCCTCTCAGCCCCTCCTACAGTCCTGTATTATGTCCCTATGGGCTGCATTACTTCAACAGGCTAAAGCCAAAGAGCTGCAGAATGTAGCCCATGGTGATAAGAGTCCTGGGCACCTCTCAGCAGTACCCTCTGCTGCAGGACCCAAATGGAGGCCCACATCTGAAGTCAGGCCTTCTGGGTACAGCCACACATCCCAGCACCCAGGATCCACGCACGACTCGTCCATTTTTTCCTTAGCAAGCCCCCTTCCCATTCTGGCTCTGGGACACTTCACCACACTCACCTGCTTCCAGAGGAAGTCATCATCACGGTTGAGTTGCCAGGCCAAGATCAAATGCAGAGCGGAGAGGCCCAGGCCACTGAGCACAGCAGCCCGCATGCGGATGGGTAGGAGCGTGTAGGTGATGTAGACAAAGAATACAGGGCACCAGAGGCCTACAGAGGGGCTGTGCGGGTTGGCAGCCAGGGCACCCCCGATCTGCACAGCTGCCAGGATGCCCAGCACCACATAGCTCACCACCCACATGGAGTCCTCGCGGAAGCTATGTCGGTTACACACCACCATGAGCGCCACGAAGAGGATGGCGGCACAGGCCAGCAGGGCCACGTAGGCAGGCTGAGGAGGGGCAGTTGCAGCATGGAAGGCCAGAAGCACAGCTGTGAGCAGCACAAGCACTGCCATCAGCAGCGTCAGGCTGCTCTGGTTCATCTGGAAGAAGTAGCGCTGGTACAGGCGCTCCAGCTTGGCCGAGCGGAATTGCTTTGACTGGAATACCCTCACGAGATGGCGCCAGCAGGATCCCCTACTCCTGGGTGCTGCATCAGGTGTCACCTCAGCCCTCCCAACTGCTGTTGTCATTGTCACTTCAGTGTCCTCAAAGCCCAGGGCCACTGCCCGCAGCCCCAGCTCCATGCCCTTGCCTGGGCCAGCCCTCCGGATAAAGGCCTCATCCTGCCATGGGCATGGAGCAGAAGCTGCAGGAGTAGGGCTGGGTGGCTCTGCATCCTGCAGGCAGCTCATATAGCGGGGAGTGCAGAATCCACCAGCCCGAGTTCCATGGCGTGGGCGCTTCTGCCCATTGCGTTCACCCCAAGCTGTTTTCCGTTCATCCACTTTGGGGACTAGAAGGCCACTAAACCATGACATGCTGCTGAAAGAAATGCATGAGATGATATTAATACCAACACCAGGGCTACTGCTACCACTCGTAGATCATTACCTGAGCAATGCCCACAGCCAAGCTAAACGCTTCACAGGCACCATTCTCACAAAATATTACTCTCTGGTAAACAGTGGCACCCCATTCAATAGGTGAGGAAACCAAAACCTAAGGAGATAGAGAGACTTACCCAAGCAACCATGTAAGTAAAAGAACCAAGGACCTAAGCCAGATTTGTCTGACACCCAAACCCAGTACATCTAACAAGTCACCTCTTGCCTAAAGTTAGCACAGATTTCTTAGCGGTCACAAACTCAAGTGCCCATGTCAAGGAGTGAAGTAGCCCATAGTTCAAGAGAACTGAGAGGAATAGATTTCCCACCCTGAACGTGAGTGAAGGACCACCAGCACCCACCAGTAGACTGTTGCCACTGGTGTCCCAGTTGGGGTCTAAGATTCTGGTTTTTCAACATAAGCTAAAGAAAACCTGTGATTTTAATGTGACATCTCCCAATTTTTAGATGTTGGCAATGAATCCCCATTCTTCAATAGTGCAAGCCAAATAAATCAAGTCTGTGGAATGAGTTCTACCTATTAACTGCCAATTAGTGATCTCTGTACAAAAGGGAATCTCTTTCCACATCTTTCGTCAACACACACACATTGCACACTTCACCAAGCTAAATTCAACTTCTCCCACAGGTCACAGCTTAAGTGTAACTTCCTCAGGGAAGATTTCCCAGCTCCCCCGCCCAGACTAAGTTTGGTCCAATTTACCTCTGTACATTTCCTCCATAGTACTTATTGCAATTATAATTAAATCATTCCTTGTTTACAGTTGTGTCTCTTCCTCTCTGCCTATGAGCTTTTTGAGGGTAGGAATTATGTCTATTTTGATCAGTACTTTATCTCCAGAGCCAAGTACTAGGCCTGGTTTATAGTAGCAACTTAATAAATGCATATTGAAAAGATAAAAAGCAAGCTAGGCTTATATGACAAAGCACTTGTGTGGCATACACAAGACCCTGGGTTCAATGCCCAGGATCACAAAATAAATAAATAAATAAATAAATAAGCTTAAGGGTACAGAGCAGCTAATGTGAAATAACATCTCATAATGACAATCCTACAATTCTTCATCTTCCTCACTGTATCTAGTGAGGAAGATTGGCCTATTTGCTGTTCCTCAACACACCAAGCTCAGGTCAGCTTGGGACCCTAGTGTTTGTTTGTCCAGTCTGGAACAAGAGTCCAAGTCAGAGCCCAAATGTTCACTTATCAAAGTGGCTGACCACCCTTTTAAAATAGTAATTCCTTTTCCCGGGGCTTCCTATCTCTCTTCCCGGCTTCACATTTTTTCTTTCTTCATAGCTCTTATAAGCAACCGCCGTTCTATATATTTTTCTTCTTTGTTCATTGTCTATCTCTCCTAACAGGGGTGTCAACTACATGAAGGAAAGGATTTGGGTCTGTTTTTGCTTTCTGCAGGAACTACACCATCTAGTAGGCTCTAAATAAACATTTGCTGGGTGGATGGATAGCTGCTGATGGATGCGCTATAATCCCATGTGCTTTCTCTGTTTCAAACTTTTCAAGATCTTTTCACATGACTAATTTCAGCTGATCTCCATCAAAACCCTGTGAAGCTGGTACCGCAGCCACCTGGAACACAGGACAAATCAGACAGGAAGAAAACAAAAACAAACACTGAGGGACCAGAGCAGTTTTACATGGCTAGCCCAAGTTATAAAGATTCTGAGTAACTGAATTGGTCTTGGATCCCAAGTTTCCTGGAGGGATGTGCCTTGAATTGGGGTAGAGGACTACATGGCAATAAGTGAGCCCAAGTCAGGAGTAAATGAACATGAAAGCATTGTCACCCATGGATGCCTGTGTCCTCACCAGGGCCACACTCCTCCATGCCCGCAGGGCACCCTGAGGGGCCCCTTGTACTTAAACCTACTGAGCTAGCAATACTGACATTTGTACTAAGTAGGAAACTAGAAGGGAACAGACACAACACTTGCCCCAGGTGGCCACAGAATCAGTGAGCAACACTCCAGTCATCAGAGGGCCGCCAAAGTAGAAAGCAGACTGGGATCTTCTCTGTATACCCAAAAAAATCTATCCCTGGGTCACCCTCAACCAAGTTTTGTTGACATCTCTTGTACATGCCACAGGGCAGCATGCCCTGCAACCTCTTCACGCCATCAACAGCACCACCTCAAAGGACAGATCAGGAGTACAAGAATTCTGGACAGGCTGGCATTTGGAAAAGGTCACCAAAGAAAGCCTGGCTTTTCAAAATACTTTACAGGAAGAATAATCTTTGGCGAGAGACCAGGTTTCAAACCTTAGCGTGATTATCTGCTAGCTACACTGCCTTGGACAAGTTATTTAACCTCCCTGCATCAGTTTCTTCACCTGTAAAATGAGAGTTATGGTCCAGTTTTGAGGAAAGAATTTAATAATATCTGTCATGCAGTAGACACTGATAAATATTAGTTCTTTTTCCTACCCTACAACAATTTTGAATCCAAATCTCTGCCAGTGTCCGTGAGATATCAAGGCATGAGCAAGAACACACACCTCTCCCCAGCCACTCAAATGCCTCATTCTATCAGTCTCTGTGTCCCTAGCTGTCAGTCTCCAGAGCTGCTGGGGACAGAACCCAGAATGAACAGGTTTCCCACTGCCCTCACACTCCCACCCCAGAACATTTTGCTTCAGCCTCGTCCTCTCTAGTCCCTTGTCCTGCTCTTATCTTCCCCTTCCACCACCACTGGCCCAGAGCTCTGTCCCCAAAGGACCTATTTCTGGCCAAGTTCCCAGCCCCTGGAAGCACACTCGAGCATCTGGCTCATACCCACAGAGGAAGGGGCAGCCACTATCAGGGAAATGCATGACCCTTCTTCCAAGAACACTGACCCCCCACAAGAGGACAGTTTCAGAGCTCTGTAACTGTCCAACCAACTGCAACCATCCCACCCTGACTCCACTCCAGGCACTTCCCATCCTGAAGAACTTGCTGGGCTCCCAGCACTGCTGGTGCCCTATGCCAGGTTTAGTATGAAAGGAAACAGTTGTGAGTACTGTTCCAAGACACAAAACTCTAAATTAGCCCCCAACCTTCCCTGTGCAGGAACTCATCACTATGAACTGAGGGAGCGCAGACCACCTCCCTCTTCCAGTCAGGCTCTCCACTCTGTGCTTCTGACCTCCCCTTCTCCTGAGTCCTGGTCTCTTTGCTCTCTCCCACAGATCTGCTGCTCCAGGCACTACTAGCTCCCACAGACAAAAGCCATGTTCCATCCAGAGTGGAGTTCCATCCACTCTCAGTCCCAAGGCCTTCCAGACCTCAAGTCCCTCCCAAACCCTAATCCTTCAGCCTGACACCAGAATCTGAGAAGCCAAGGCCCAGCCCCAAGGATGGCTCTGCCTACTGCTTTGCCCAACCCTCTTCCTGGCCACCTCTTATCCATCCCATCCCCAAGGCCCATCTGTCCCTGCTCTCCTTGGTAAAAGGAGCCTTCAGGGGGTTTTTAATGACTTCACAAAGTTCATAGCCACCATGCTGCCCAGGTGGACCCAACAGTCCAAGCACCGCCCACAGCCATGCTGGGACTTGGGCCTCAATTCCAGGCCTTTCCAGATGTACAGGAACCTTCCCAGGGTCTGGATCTGTAGGTTCAGTGCCGTCTTTTCCCTCAGCCCTGGCTCTCCCTAACGGCTGCAAAGGGCTCCCATGGCCAGCCCTAACCACAAAACACCGCACCAGGGCCCTCGGGCTCCCAGGGGCACTCCTGGGGATGAGGAAAGGGTTTCTCACCACCTAATTCCACCTCAGGCTTTATTCTCTGCCCACCCTGTCGCTGGCCTTAGAGGAAATGGGAGGCTGACACCCTTTTTGTTCCAAAGGTTTGGGGTGAGAGCAGGGAGAGGAACTCCCGCAGACAGAGGGCTTTCCTCTCCCTTAGATACAATCACACTCTACCCCAAACTCGGAGACTCACCCCACGGCCAGGCTGCCAACCCTCGGGACAACCCCTCCCCCAGTACATGCCTTCTCCGCAGCGCCGGGTAAGCCTGGAAACTCCAGCAAGTGGAGGAAGGGAAGCTGGCGGCCGGGAGCGAGGGTGCGGAGCCTCGAGTCCCTGATCCCCCATCTCCTCCAGGATTTCCCTTCGCCAGCGCCACTGCTCCCCCCACCCGCCAAACAGCCAAGATTGCCCATCCCAGGCTTCTCTGACCCCACCAAAAAAAACTCGCGCCGGGGCCGCGCGGGTGTGCTCCAGCCCCGAGCTCGGGAGCCCGGGAGCCCCGCGCGGCCACCTCTCCACAGTCCCGCGGGCTCACCTGCCGGCCCGGGTCGGCGCCTCCCCCGGGCCCCCGCCCCGCCGCCCCCGCGGGCTCCGGCCGGCCGGCCGGCCGTCCCGCGGTCCTTCTCCGTGCCCGCGCGTCCCGGCCGTCCCGCCCGCCGTCCAGCCGTCTCTCCGGCCCTCGCCCCCTCCCTTGTTGTCCAGCGCAGCCGCCCTCTACCCCGGATCCAGAAGTCCCCTCCCCGCCGGCTCCCGGACTCCCCGCCTTAAAGGCACAAGCTCCTTTTGTCTGGGCACCCCCTCCCCCTCCCCAGAAGCGGGGGCAGAGTTGCCTACTCCCCTTGTGGGGAACAGAGTCGGGGTGAGGGAGACCTAAAAATGGGACCCCTCCCTCCGCACGCCCCCTCCTCTCCTCCGGCCGCTTCCTCCCCAAGCCTTGGGAAAACAAGTGGCTACTGTTCTGGGATCAAGACCCCGGGGGGGAGTGGGCCGTGCACCCGCTCCTCCTTCCCTCCACCCTAGTGCTGCATCCTCCAGCATTCCCTCCCACCCTCACCCCAGAGGTCTTCAGCAAGCCAGCAAGCCCGCCCACCCACTCACGGCGAGTATGTCCCACCCTGCCCATCGAGGGTCGCCTTCCTTCCTGTCGGGGTCCCCAGGGGCTGTGCGGGGCCCAGCGCCCCCTCCTTATCCCTGCTTCCTCCTGGCCCCAGCCCCCACCCCGCCGCTCCCGCGCGCCCCTCCCTGCCATGGCCCCGCTCCCTCCCGCGGGAACTCAGTTTAATAATTAATTAAGATTTCATTCCACAAGGCGCCAGGTGTGTGTGCCTGGCACCCGCTTGCCCGCAACAACACTTCTTCCCGCTTCCCCCAGCCCCCTGGGGTACCGGCCCCGACGCGAACCTGCCTCACCCAGAACCAGAAGGGGGACGAAGGAAGGGACATTCTCAGTGCGGGGGTCGCCCGTGGCCCCATACTCTATGGGCAGTCCTTCCCCCACACCTGTCAACTTGCAGAGCACCTCCCCCGCCCCCCACCCCTCACCTTTTATGCAAAGGGTGGCGCTTCTCTGCTGGGGGTGGGAGGGGTGCATTGCTAGGTTCATGAACTGAGAAATTATTTGCGACGTTTATTTATTTCCTTCATGAAGCAGCTGCCCGAGTTACCTGGGAGATGGGGAAGTCATGTGAAAGCAGCTTTAACTCTTTCAGGGTTACAATAGTGGTGGAACTAGAAAGGAGAGAGGATTAATTCTCAGGATGTAGGTGAGTCTGACTAATGAGGGGGTCCTGCTTTCGGTTTGAGTCCCCTCCTCAGTCCCTCAAACAGAGCTGTAGTTAGGATCCAGCCTCCACACAGACACACACATACACACACACATACACACATACACCCCCTTTCCACAACCTAGATATTTGAACCTGCTTCCCTCTCAAACCCAGTTCTCTCCACATTCTTGTCCTTCACGCCTCAACTCTCATCCACTCCAAATCTCCACTGGAACTCTTGAGCATAGGACAGCTTGAGGCTAGGAAGAGATGGGAAGTTAGGAAAACCATTTTCCATCACTTTTCAGCCATCTATCACTGGAAGGGACATGCCTTGGATAAGTCATCCTGTACTCTCCTGGAGCCTCACCAATAAAATGGGGGGAAAACCATCTGCTTTGTCTTTCTCACAGAGTTTTAGGATCAGATAGTAAAATGTTGGTTATAATGTCTGAAAATGGGAAATGAAAATGAGAAAGTGATAGTTTATTATGCCATGTCTGATTCTGTAATTTGACCTTAGGGGCCTCTTTGCCAGACTTCTCACTCCAAGTAGCCAGTGTTCTCACCTTTATCTAAATTTCCTGCAGGGCGTAATGGTTCACACCTTTAATCCTAGCTACTCAGAAGGCAGAGATCAGAAGGATTGCAGTCCAAAGCCAGTCAGGGCAAATAGTTTTTGAGCCCCTACCTTGAAAAAAACCCATCACAAAAAAAGGCCGATGAAGTGGCCCAAGGTGCAGACCCTGAGTTCAAACCCTAGTACCACAAAATAAATAATCCTTTCCAACCTGAATCAGGGTATCTGCCATTTGTCTCTTAGAATAATGTGATTTGGGACCATATGGGGGAAATGCAGCAGACAGTGGAGAAATGAAATTTTATATTTTGGAACAGAAGGCTTTATCTTTCATTTTATTTTGGAGTGAAAAAAACTTGGACACAAACCAAGGATGCTGAAATAGGGTAGGGGTCCTCCTCTGGGCACAATGGCTACTTACTACCTCTGCCCTGGCAGATAGTTGGTGTGTTAGGCTGGCCTCCCAAGCTCCATTTTTCAAGCCACCATCAGCACCCACCATCACATCTTTTTTCCTTTTTTTTTGCCCCTTCCCCCACCATCAAATCTATTTCTAGCACTATAGAATGGGGCCTTTGAAATGATTCTAGTTCCACATTTTATAGATAGGAAACACAAGCTGGTGATAGGCATGTAGCAAATGCTACATGATTGAATTTTTAAATTTATAGGATATTCAAACAAGAAGGAATCTTAAAGATTATCTAATTCAACTGCTATACTTTTAGTAACTATAATAGCAAACGTTTACATAGCATTTACCATGTACCAAGCATTCTTCTACTCCCCTGACATAAAATAACTCATTTAACGGGTCACAATGGCCCAAGCCTGTAATTCTAGCTACTGTAAGTGGGTGAAGATTGGGAGGATTGTGGTTTGAGGCCAGCCCTGGCAAAAAAAGTTTGTGAGACCTCATCTCAACAAATGGCTGGGCATGGTGGTATATTCCTGTCATCCCAGCTACACAGGGAAGACAGCAGTTTAGTTAGGCCAGGACATAAAGTGTGACCCTAACTCAAAAATAAGCAACACAAAAAGGGCTTGTGGAGTAGCTCAAGTGATAAGAGTGCCTGCCTAATAAGCACAAGGCCCTGAGTTCAACCCCTAGAACTGCCAAAAAAAAAAAATTAATTCTTGTTACAATTTCTACTATTTTATCATCCCCACCTTGAAGATGGGACAAATAAGACACAGAGAGCTTCAATAATATCCCCAAAGTCAGTAAGTAAGTTCTAAATTTAGATTAGGAACCCTTGCAGTCTGGCTTCAAAATCTGTTTGTGAACACCATGCTATACTGACTGCAAAAAAAAAAAAACAAGCCCCTGAATTGAATTGGTTAGGGGTGGAAGTAGGACCTGAACTCATAGCCACTCGCCCCCATTCATTGCTTTTTTAATTCTGCCTTAACTATGATTATATCTGTATATACCACAGACAAATCGTGCCAGTCTTTCCCTCAGAAGCACAGACATTCTTTTGCTGGCTGGGATCCATCCCCAGTTGGCTATGGGAATATATTGAGGGGTAGGGGCAGTGAGTCCTTGACCTCTAGCCTCCAAACCCTCTGTTTTCTGTTGCAGTTGGCCAACAGAAAAGGACCAGGGAATCCTCACACCAGCAGGTTAGGGTCTGCGACTTCTGCCAAACTGTTCCAGACAGGTTTTGGTCAAATTATGTGCCTCTGCAGTGCACCAAGGCTGTTTATACAGGTTTACAGGGGGATAGCTGGGTAGGAAACATGAAGTCTCTAAGACTGATTCTCAGCCTTACCTTGAATCTTTCAAAGAAACAGTGTCCTGAGTAGAATAGGACAAAATAATAAGATGCTAAAATAACTCAGTATATGATTTTGTGCTATAGCAAATCTAAGAGTCTAGAACAGCAAGCACCACAAGTTTTAGAAAATAATATGGAAAACCTTAAAATGGATAAAATTCTGTCAGTTTTTTGCTTTGAACTGGAACAAGTCAATTACTATTCAGTTTTCATGACAGAACCCCTTGATCCAGCTCGTAGAACACCAGCCCTGCTGAGCCTAGATTGAAAACCACTGCAGTAAGTAAAATATTCAGAAAAGACCTGTTATCCCAGGGTGGAAAATAAATTGTAAATCAAGGAATAATTGGAAAGTTTTAACCCTGACCAAGAGAAGGAAGGAAAGAGGCAGTGAGCAGGAACTATCTCTGTTTGTCCAAGTCCAGCTTGGTTTTAATGGCCTTTTCTGGTTTTTATAATATAGACTACAATCACGAGTGGAAGGTATTCTCAACCTCTCATTTTCAAAAAGAAGAAATTCCTATTTGGAGAGTATATTGTATATAAATGCAAGTACTATACAGCCCTAAGTGTATCTGGACAACATTTTGCATATTTTATAAATATGCAATGTTGAAAACACCCTATAGCATAACATGCTTGAGTATTGCATATTTTATATGCAATATAAATATAAATATATATTTATATATATATAAATATATATAATTTATATATATATTATATTATATATATATAAATATATATATATATATTTATATTTATAAAATATTGCATATTTTATAAATATGCAATGTTTGAAAACACCCTATAGCATAACATGCTTGAGTAAGCTTGAGTCTCTTGAGCTTTCCCTGGGTGGTTTGAGTCCCAGCTAAGCTTTGAAAATGCAAATAACCATTCCCTAACTTTTCTGTCTTAAAGATCAGGTTTCTGCACATTTTATATATGAAAAATATGTAGGGGTTAGGGCTATAGCTCAGTAGTAAAGCACTTGCCTAGCATGTGCTAGTTCCTGGATTTCATCCCAGGCAAAAGAAAGAAAAAGGAAGGAAGAAGAAAGAAGGAAGGAAGATAGGAAAAAAGGAAGGAATGGAAAGGAAGGAAGGAAGGTAGGAAAAGAAGGAAGGAAGGAAAAAAGGAGGGAAGGAACGGAAGGGGAAAAGAAATGTAAAAACAACCCACACTCATTTAACCTAAAAATATGCTCTATCCATTTCACCACCCGTTGCTTGCTGCCACTACATGACCAATGCATGACTTCCTCTAGGGCCCAGGGTTGGAATAGGCCTTGGCCAATCCCAGTCCCACACCCACCAACACCCATGGGAAAGGAAGACTGTTAACCCCAGAGGGATATGAACATCTTTTCCCATCCACTTAGTTGCCATCATTATTCACACATTCCGTAGACATTTGAGTGCCTACTATGTGCTAGACACTGTTCTATTTAATAGGTGCTGGGCGATATCGCAATTGAACTCAGTGGGCTCCTAGTCACATGGAGCTTGCCTTCTAGAAGCAAATGAATAAATGAGCAAACTGTTGATGATAATAAGAACCATGATGACCATTGAATGGATTGGAAGTAACTAGGGGAGAAACCTAGGTTGCTTGTCAAGGGAGAGCTTTCAGGAATTGACATTTACATGGGGACCTGAATGACAAGGAGGCAGCCATGCAAAGAATCTGGGTAAAGAGCATTCCAGGCAGAGGGAACAGCTAATGCAAAAGCCCTAAGGCAAAAGCAAGCTCACTGAGCTCAAGACACACAAAGAAGTCAGTGAGGCTGAAGCAGTAAGAGATGAGGTCAGAGAGGGAGGCATGCCCTGGCTAGCGTAGAAGCTCACAGGCCTGGGTAAGTATTTGGATTTCGCTCAAGGTGTAATGAGAAGCCTTTGGAAGGTGTTAAGCTCGGAAGTGGCATGCTCTGATTTATGGTTTTAAAAGATCATGCTGGCTGCTGGGTGGAGAATAAATTGTGGGATGAAGGGATGCAAGGGAAACCACTTAGGAAGCTATTATAGTGGTCCAGGTAGAAAGAACAGTGGCTTGAACGAGGGCGATAATCGTGGGCTGTTGGGAAGTAGAAAGACTCAGTAGAAAGATATATTGTGGAGCTGGAGTGCCCTAGCTATCTGCCTTGGGTCTTTCGGCATACTCTAGCTACATCAAATAATTACTGACAGGTGACAAATAGTTATTGAGTACCTACTATGTGCCAGGCACTGTGGTAGACACTGGAAGTTCTTGTCCAAAGAAGAAGCCACACTCCACCTGCTCTTGCTCTATTGCCACAGAAAGCTCTAGGTTAGGACAGCTATTGCCCACCCCACCCTTGCCCATTTGCAGGGCCAAAGGCACAACTCACCGCACCCCCACCCCACCCTGTACTCCACTGCTGAGCTGGGATTGATGGTGTGTGTGTGTGTGTGTGGCAGGGGAGTGTTTACAGTTGGAGAATGATGCCATAAAAAAGAAGAGTTCAAAGTCCTCTTAAGACCTCAGAGCAAAGACCAGGGGAGCCCAGAGCTCCCAGAGTGGGACGAAGGGGCAGCCAGGGCCAAAGGACCAGAGACACCTCTTGGTGCCCACACCACTGCTTGTCCTTTTCTGGGTACCCAGAGCCCAGCCAGCCAGAGCCCCTCTCAAGCTAGATTTCCTCAGCCTTCTCTACCACCCTATTCTGCTGCATCAATTTCTCCAACACCCCTTTGGCAAATTTCTGAGTTTCATGTGCCCTCTGGTGGCATATTCCCAGCACTGCCGCTCATAATTAGTCTTCCCAACATTTCACTGCTCAGTCTACTATGCTCTCTGGATCCCAAGTTCCTACAGGCAGTTTAGGAAATTCTGGGAAGGGCTGGGTCTGTCATTGCTTTATGAACAGGGATACATCAGTTTCTGAGCATTTGAGGCAATAAGCTGGTCCTCCATCTATTCTGTATACAATGCCAGACTCACCTTTTGTTTATGAGTTGAATAAACCATTTCTTGAGTGCCTACTGTGAGCTGACCTCAGGCACCAACATGTGCAGAGTCGACCCAAGCTTGGGTGGTTGGACACTCTCCCCTCCCAAGCCCAACTCTTCTATCACTCTTGTTACCTAATTTCCCTTTGTTCTCGCCTTGTATTTAAGCCTGGTACTTGGATTCTATGAGAAAGTTACTCACTATTCTTCCAATGAATGTCTTTTTTTTTTTGCAGTACTGAGGTTTGAACTCAGGGCCTACACCTTAAGCCACTTCACCAGCCCTCTTTTGCGATGAGTTTTTTCGAGATAGGGTCTTACAAACTATTTGCCTGAGCTGGATTCTAACTGCGATCCTCCTGATCTCTGCCTGCTGAGTAACTAGAATTATAGGCATAAGCCACAGGCGCCTGGCCCAATGAATGTCTTTTTTGCTCACTTAGTTAGAGTCTGTTTCTATTTTTGCAAGCAAGAAAATGACTGATACAGCGAACAACTGATCAAGCGTCTCTGAGCCTTAGTTTCTTCCTCAGTAAAAAAAGGGACAACAATGACTTTCTTCTACATGCAAGGCTCTTTTTATATAAATTACCTATTGCTGCACACCAAATCATCACAAGTTTAGTAGCTTAAAACAATAGGTATTTATTATTTTGGCTTCTGCCCGTCAGAAGTCTGGGTATGATTTAGCAGGGTTTTCTGTTCCAGGGTCACATAAAGCAAGAGTCAGCTGGGGCTTCTGTCTAATTGGTGGCTAGAACCACGAATGATCCAATTCCAAGTTCTTGTGGTTGTTGACAGGATTCAGTTCTTTGTGGGCTATTGGACTGAGGTCCTCAGCTCCATACCACATAGGGCTCTCTAACATGACAGCTTACTTTCTGAAAGACAGCAAGAAGAGAATCTGCTAGGAAAACAAGAGTTACAATCTCTTGCAGGCTAATCAAAGAAGTGCCATACCATCATCTTTGATATATTCTATGAATTAGAAGCAAGTCACAAAACTAGCCCATACTCACAGGGAGGGAAGTACACAAGGGCATGAATACCAGGAGATAAGGATCATTTGTGGCCCTCTTGGTCTGCTTGCCAGAGTGAGGTGGTCATTCTTCATCATTTAGACCCTATTCAAAATCCCACTTCCTCCTTGAGGGCTTTTTAAGTCCCTCCCAAACCCAAATCTGTCAAATTAACCCCTCTTACAAATAGGGAAATTGGAAGATATACTCTGTATTCGATAGATTTGTGTGTGCCTGTGCTGGGAATAGAATCCAGAGCCTTATGTATGTTAGACATGCTCTCTACCACTGAATTATATATCCAGCCTTGAAAATGTTCTTTTTGAAAAAATAGTAGCTGGGTATGGTGGTTCACACAGCACTTGGGAGGCTGAGGCTAGAGAATTGGGAATTAGAGGCCAGGCTGGGATACATAATTAAGATAAGTAGAAAGAAAGAAAGAAAAAAAAAACTCCTGAAGCATTTAGTGGTGGAATATCATGATGCCTGCACTGTTCTTTACAATACTTTAGGGTAGCAGTAAAGGATCACAGGGACAGTCTCCCCTTGCCTCCCAATGTCCCTGGTAAGTACTTGCTGAGGAAAGAGTTGATTTTGCTTTCACCAAAAGTTTCACCAAGGAACTAGCTTTGTATATGAGTGTAAGAGGTGAGAGGGATAATGAGGAATGATATTTAACAAACACCAAACTTCCTCATCTGATGAGCCTCTGAGAGCTTCATTTTAGGCCTACATCTGGATACACATAACTGAAACCAGGCGTCTCCCTGCTCACTACCAACACATCACACAGATGCTTGGGGGTCAGACACTATGGGCAAGAATCCTCTTTTTTCACTTGGTTTTTGCCCCAGGTGGATGTCAGCCCTGAGTTTAGGACTTGGACTCAGGGTAAGGGGAGGTAAAGAGTATGGGGATGGGGCTATCCCTGCTGCTGGGCTTGGCTCAGACAGAACCCAGGCTTGCTACCTCCAATGCCAAGAGCAGGAATTGCCTGCATTTATGCAGTCTTCCCTCAGGAAAAATTAAGAACAACTACAGCTTTTCCTTTCTAGGACTTTCTCCTTGGTCTTAAGCCAACTTAACAAAGGGATCAAATTTAACAGTACCAAAAATGGACAGAATTATACCATATGATCTCAGAGGGATACAGTAGGAAAGATATAATGTCACCTACGTAGTATTCATACCGGAAATGCTCACCCTAAATCTAATAATGAAGAAACAAATTGATGGACACATTTTTTTTTCTTTTGTTTTGGTGGAACAGGTTTGAACTGCAGTTTCACACTTGCAAGGTGGGTGCTCATTTCTAAGACAATTGGCCTGTATTCTCTAAAACTATTACTGTTATAGAAGAAAGGCAAAGAAGGGAAATTAATAGCTTTAATGAAACTAGAGAGAGATAACTAAATATAATGCATAATACTTGATCTGATCGAGATTTTTAAATTTTTATTTATTTATTTTTGCAGTACTAGGAATTGAACCCAGGACCTTGTGCTTGCTAGCTAAACTCTCTACCACTTGAGTCAAGTCCCTAGCCCCCAGATTAAAAAACAAAGCCATAAGGACATTAATGGGTCAATTGGGTGGATTTAGATTATATAATAGCGTATGTATGTTAACTTTACTGAGTGTGGTAACTGTTCTGTCATTATGTAGAAATGCCTTGCCTTGTGTGGTGGTGCATACCTGTAATCCCAGCACTATGAAAGCTGAGGTAGGAGGATCATGAGTTTGAGGCCAACCTGTGATATATAGCAAGACCCTGCTGGAAAGAAAGAAGGGAAGGAGAGAAGGAGGGAGGGAGGGAGGGTTAGAATGTGGAACAGAAGGAAGGAAGGAATATTTCTCTTCCTGTTAAATACATGGTGAGGTATTTAGGAATGAAGTTAGTATCTACAACTCACTCTCATATGTCTCAGCAAAACCAGACACCCACAAAGAGAGTGAGCTAATATAGGAACACTGACAGTCAGTAAACTTAGGTGAAAAGTATATGCATTCACTGTATTATTAAGTCCATTTTTTTAAATGTATGAAAACAACTTTTACTTTCTGCTTTTTTTTTTTTCTTTTGGCAGTACTGGCAGTTTGAACTCAGGGCCTCACATTTACTAGACCAGTCTGGCCACTTTTCTATAGTCTTAAATTTTTTTTTTATTGGTGCAGGGTGTATAGTCTTAAAATTTTTCAAAATAAAAAGTTAGGGAATGGGAGAGACAGCCCAATTCCCCAGTGCACTGGAAGGTGGCCCCGCCAGCTGCCTCTGACCCACTTGACTCAGCTGCCACCACAGAGAAAGCCGAGAAGATAAAGAACCTAAAGAAGCAATCTCAGCAGGTGGAAGAGCTGCAGCAGTGGATCCAGGTTGGCAAAGTCAGCCAGCCCAGCAAAGAGCATCTGAAGAACCTGGCAAGGAGGAGGGCACTGGAGGAGGAGTAGAGAATTTGTAGCTGGGCCTTTGGGAATAGGGATGGACTGCAGAACAAATCATGGGGCTGTCTAGGTTGCCAGGAGTGTAGGTGGCAGCAGCCAGAAGGGGCACCTCCCATACTGGTTTACTTCTACCTCTTGCTGCCCAACTCTGTCCTTCAGAGCCTTGCCTCTCCTTCACCCCTTCCCTTTTCTTTCCAACTCCTCCAAATCTCTGTGACTACCCCAGGTACATTTACTGCTGATTTGGGTGTCTTGTTTAAAAGAAAAGAAAATTGGGAGGGGGATAGAGACCTGAGATTGAGGGTATAGGGAGTAGGCCCAAGTCCTGGACTCTTGTTCTTGCTTACAGTGTTTATGAGTTATTTCCCTATCCATTCCTAACCTCTTCCTTTATTTTATTTATTTATTTTTAAATTTTTATTATTTATTTATTTTTTAAATTTTGTTTTGAGGCAAGGTCTCACTATGTAGCCCAGGCTGGCCTCAAACTCATGATCCTTCTGCTTCAGCCTCCCAAGTGCTGGGATTATAAATATCCCACCATGCCTAGCTCTATATTTTTTTTTTTAAAGAACAGACAACAACAACAAAATTATGGAGATGCCAAGCCTTCTGAGTTTTGATCCAACAGGTAAATACTCCAAATGAGGACAGTAACAGAGCATTGTGGTTCCCCTAGATTTCACATTTCTCGAGGGGGTGAGGTTAAGGACGCAACTATGAATATCTACCCAACTGGCTCAGCAAAAGAGAGCCACTGAACCATATTTATTTAGAAACAAATTCCATATTGGGACAGGCATGGTAGTGGTACATGCCTATAAATCCCAGCTACTCATGAGGTGGTGGTCTGAGTCCCAGGCTGGTGTCAGAAACTGGTGGCTCACACCTGGAATCCTAGCTATTCAGGAGGCAGAGATCAGGAGAATCATGGTTCAAAGCCAGCCCGGGCAAATAGTTCTCGAGTCCCTATCTCGAAAAAACACCAACACAAGAAAAGGGGCTGGTGGATAGGCTCAAGGTGTTGGCCCTAAAGTTCAAACCCCAGCACTGCAAAAAAAAAAAAAAAATTCACAAAATGGGGCTGACAGAGTGGCTCAAGTGGTAGAGCACCTGCCTAGCAAAAGTGAGGACCTGAGTTCAAACCCCAGTACTACCAAATTAATTAATTAAGTCCCAGACTGGGCCTGGACAAACTCTTGAGACCCTCTCTGAAAAGCAAACTAAAAGCAAAAGAACCGGGGGCATAGCTTAAGTGGTAGAGTGCTAAACCCTGAGTTCAATCCCCAATAGCACCAAAAAACAACAAATTAAAGAAATAATTCTGTATTTGACTTTTCTCCCAAAATATCTGATTTGTCATGGGAATTTTCACAATTTTGTTCCCTTCTTAATTTTTTTTTTTTTACAGTTGAATTGTTTTTCACTTCATAGGGTCATCACAGTCTTTTTAATGCTTAGGGCATCTGGAAGTCCAAATGTGTCCTCAACACCCAGCTCAGGAAATCAGGCTGGAACTGGGAGGTAGGAAAAGCAGAAAGTCACATAAAGGGACTACAGATTTGGCAAAAAGCCTTTCAGAATTGGTAACAGCTATGCAAAGGGTATAAGCTAGCTATAAGTGAGGATGGAAACTATACTCCCATACTATTGTGAGGCTTTTGTTTTGGTTTTTGTTTGTTTGTTTTGTGGATTGTTTGTTTGGTGGTACAGCTCAGGGGAGTCAAATCCCCTGAGCTGTATCTTCATTGTTTATTTTCTTTTTGTACTTCCTTAATATGAGGTAAAGCTTTCTGCTTGCTTGTTTCATGTGAGCCTTAACAGTTATGTTGAGAAGGACAGAGACAAGAAGGTTATGCACACTTTGGTGCAGAGCTCTAAGAAGGGAACATTCCAGAGCATATTCTAGCAGAGAAAAGCCATTTGCCTCCTACTGTTCTCCTGCTCTCTTCCTCTGATGGGGTTCCCCTTCCCCTCTCCCACTACAAACACCTTTACCTTTGAGGTGTGATAAAATGAATTGATCAGGCTGACCTGCAGAGTCAAGGACACCTGGATTCCAGCCAATTTGAATGTGATATGAGTGGACAAACTTCAGAATTTATTCTTCCTTTCAATAAATATTCATTGAAAGCCTGATAGGGTCTTTCTCAGAAGTGAGCTGTGAATAGACCTATGAAGACATCCAGATGACAAGGAACTAATGCATCCAGCAAGCATCCCACAAAGAACAAGATAAGGTCTCACAAGATACATCTGCCCCATGTAATCTCTGTACAGTATGGTCCTCGACTGGCTAGTAATTGGGATTTATCAGCATTTGTAAAAGACATTTTTAGGCCAACTGGGAATTTAGGTATTGACCAGGATTAGATAAGAATAAGAAGGAAATGGAGAGGAAGATCCATTGACTGAAAAAAAGAAAGTTCAAACAGCATGTTTATTATGATCTCATTTTGCTAAAAAACAAAATGTATGCATGAATGAAAGGAGATAGTGTATCTTATAATTCAGCAGTTCCATTCTATGTATAGCCAAGAGAAATGAGTTCATATGTGTATCAAAAGACATGTTGAAAAATGTTCATATAGTTTTACTCACTGTAGACCAAATTGGAATCATCTTAAGTGCCCCTTAAAGAAGCTGGATAATTAAGTTGATTGTCCATTACAGCAGTGAAAAGGACCAAATTTCTGACAAGGTTGAATCTCAGAAATATAATGCCATGAGAAAGAAGCTAGATACAAAAGATATAGGTATAAATTATCCCATCCCTTTGATATGAAGTTTAAGAACAGGCAAATAAAATCCATAATGATAAGAGTCTGAATAGCCTTACCCATGAGAGGTTAGATACTGGCAAGGGGCAGGAGGAGCTAGTGGCCAGTGGCTCACACCTGTAGTCCTAGCTACTCAGGAGGCAGAGATCAGATCATGGTTCAAAGGCAGCCTGGGCAAATAGTTAGCAAGGCCCTATCTTGAAAAACCTGTCACAAAAAAAGGGCTGATGGAGTGTCTCAAGGTGTGGGCCCTGAGTTTAAACTCCAGTACCACAAAAAAAAAAAGGGTGGGGGTTGGAAAACTTCTGGGGTGAGGATAATGATTTAGATATGTTTATTTGTTTGTCCAAAGTCTTAGATTTTGACTTGGATATGGTTACACATATGTAGATAAATAGATACAAATGCAAAAATTCACCAAGTTGTACATTTAGCATTGTGGGCTTTTTACAATTGAGTTATAATTCACTTTGCACATTTTTCTTAAGAAAAAAATCGAGGGGTGGAGACGTAGCTCAGACATAGATTTATCTAATGTGTGCACAAGGCCCTGGATTCAGTCCCAGCAAAGCAAAAAAAAGAAAAAGAAAAAGAATCGAGATAGATTACACCATAAGTGTTAGTAGTGGCCATCTCTGAGTGGTAGGGATGTGATGTGTTGATTTGTTTTATTGCTGATCTTTATTTTCTATTTTTTTACAATACATAGGCATTCCTTCTGTAATAATAAATGGTTGTTTTAAGAACTGCATTCCAAATATTTGTTAACCTTATTCATACTGCCTCCAAGGAAAGTCAAGAAATGTATTTATTGCATTATTCCTGAAGAGGGGAGGGGTGTGGCCAAGAATAATTCCAAGGAATGAAGTGCTAATCACTGTGGCATCCGGCTGTGGGGGATATTCAGGGGAAGTCCCAAGTACTGAGCACGTGGAAGGGCCCAGCGGGCCAGAGTATCGGCCCCTGCACTGTAGTGGAAAGAACCCAGGAGGTAGAATTGGAAGACCTGGGGCTGAATCCCGATCCAACTGTTGACTGACTGTGCCCTTTAATCTGCAAAGTGGAAGGAACTTTACATGTCCTTCTGGGTTAGTGGGAGGGCAGGGGCTAACCCTCCACACGCACACAAACATACACACTGTCTCTGTGCAGGCTCATTCCACTCACTACCTCCCTGTTTGATATTCCTACCCCCAGCAATAACTGACTTTGATAGGGCAATTTACACTTCACAAAACACAAAAGTTCCTATTGAAGGGTCAAGATAAGCAAATACTGTTCTTTTCCTTTTTAAAAGGCGAGTTTCTGAGATAATAAATGGCTTGTCCACAACTTCTAACTGGTAGAATTAGGACTTCCCTCAGATGGCTGCCAGGCACCAGGTTATGCCTATAATTCTAGTGGGAACCTGAGATCAGGAGAATCTTAGTTCAAGGCCAGCCCTGGCAAAGAAATCAGAGCAAAATGGACTGGAGATGTAATGTAGCTCAAGCAGTAGAATACCTGCTTTGCAAGTGCAAAGCCCTGAGTTCAAACCCCGGTTCCACAAAAGAAAAAAAAAAAAAATCAAGGACTGGAGGAGTGGCTCAAGTGGTAACAGTATATGCCTAGTGAGCATGAGGCCCTAAATTCAAACCCCAATACCACCAAAAAAAAAAAAAAAAAAAAAAAAACCCTAATGCTTAAGTGCCCCTTCCTCACACCACAAATGCAGGACCTTATTTGCAGGGGAGGTGAGGAGGCTCTGCCCAGAGCAACCCCAAATGTCTTCATAGTCCTTACGGTGCTGATTTCAGGTCATTCAAGGAAGAACTCACACTCCTAGTTCTGTTACCCCAAAGACTTACTGGAGTCTAAACCTCCAACTCTGAGCAACCATTTGGGTCAAAGGTCTTCCAGTCCCATTTCCCAACCTGGTCCCAGCAGGCTGTGAGCTTCCTCTGTCCTAAGAGTACCCCCTCATGCATGATGGGAGCCAACTCTACCAGCTTACTCCCTATTCTCCAGAGGCTTCTCCCCAAGGTCCCATTTCCCTGTCCCTATCCAGTTCCTGAATTTCCTGATAGCTCTTCTCAGCCCCAGGACTCATTGTGCCCCGCACAACAGTGAGAAGCAGTGAGAGGCCATGTCAGGCCCAAGAGGCAGCAGCTGTGAGCAGCCAGCACTATGCTCTCTTCAATAATTCATTCTCCAGGAGGCTGCAGGCACCACGGCCTCACTCTGAGCCAGAGTTGCATACCACAGCTTACAGGCCTCTTATTGGAGGGGTGGGGGGAAAAGAAGAGGGGAGAGGGCTGGCGAAGCAAGTTCCCAACCTCCAAGCCCCTACTCTGTTAGAGAGGGACTCTGATTTGAACTGAGATCAGGGGTCCAGAGAGAGAGAGAGAGATAAAGGAGCCCACACACTGCAGTGAGCCAGAGGGATACACATAGTACCTCATCCCCACTCTCTCCAGCTGTTCAAGCCAGGATCAGCCTCTTCTGTCTCTGAGCCTTCTCCACACTACTCTTCTAAGGGAGGTCCATGTCCCCTCTGTCTGAAGTTTTTGGAAGCCTTGGCATGTTTCAGCTGCCCCCACATGGGGGCTTCTTTGTGCACAGAGCCCCCACCATTTAGGCCTATAATCTAAATCAAACATTTTCCCAGGAGGAGGATTGCCACCCCCACTGCAGTCTCTTCAACCCCAGCTTCCCTGGCTAACCCCCTGTGTTTACAAAGCTTACAAACGTGTGGGGGTGGAGGACATGAACTGACCCCTTGGGCAGTGCTATGATTCAGAATTCAGAATCCTAAAGTATTAGGAGTTTGGCAAGAGCAGCTCTTTGCCTCTAGTGCGGAGAAGGTAATAAAGTGCAGGCCAGCACCCTTTCCTGAACCATCCTAGGGACTCTGCCTTTCCTACCCTTTCCTCCACCTGGGGCAACCCAAGAGTTCTGCTTATATCCCAGCCCCAGTCCTACTGTAATTCATTCTGCACAACTAGAATCACCTAACACATGGAATGTAACCTGAGGGGAAACTGAGATCTAAGACTAAAACAATCATAGATGTGCCAGGCTGAGTCAGTCTTTAGCCAGCAAGAGCCAAGCATCTCAGCCTGCTCACCTTCTTCTCCTTCACAGGAGGAGGAACCCCCAGATTCAGCGAACAGAACAGTTACACTATCTTTCCCAGAGTAAGAGTTGGGTCTTGAAGCCATAGCTGACTCCTCAGTCCCTCTAGAGGCCTGGTTGCCGGAAGGAGGGTGCAATCTTTCTGGGTACTGTCAGTAAGAAACTCTTCAGTCATATTTATAGCAAATGCTGTATCAGGGGAGAAATGGGACCTCAAATCATCAAATAACACCATGGGCCCAGAGGCAGAGCCCAGGATAAGAAGAATGATTACAGCAGGAGAGATTGAGGTTTGATGTCCGAGGAACTTCCCCAGAGTAATATCTGGAGTTGGCAGTGGGGATTCCCTATGGAAGCGACTGCAGAATTTTCTCAGAGAAGGTCTAGTCACTTTTTTTTTTTTTTTTTGGTTTGGCAGAGTAGATACAAATGAATGGACATGGTGGTGCACAGATTCTGTCTTTGTGGTGCACAGATTTTCAAATGCCAGGGCCACTAACAAGAGTTGCATGGGTTATGCTATGCTAAGGAAGCGACTTGAGATTGAAAGCCAGCTCAGCATAGATAGGGCAATCCTCTGGTATAGAGGCTAGCCAGAAGGACCAGCAGGGACCCTGCCCAATATCCTGAGCCTGGCAACCTGGGCTCTGGGAGGTCAAGGGACAAGGTGAGCTGAACACAGTAAGAAGAGATGAAAGCTCTGGGACTGTGTGAGCCAAGCAGAGCATGGGGGTCCCCGGAAAGTATCCACACTAGAGGGCCCTTTTAAGGTAAACTGCCCAGAGACTGTGAGGTCAGAGAAGGCCTACCTGAAATACCTCCAGTGGGAAAGTATAGGGCATGTATCCTGGGCAGATCCCCAAGATGGCATAATCCCTCTGGTCATCTCACAAGGAGGAGCCTGGGAGAGGCATTTCTGGGGACCAAAAGGCTGGGCACCTGGCTCCAGTTTTGAGGTTCCTACTTTGTCTGAGAGAAGGGGTATGTGGTCCAGCAGCTGGGCTGGAACTGAGAAAAACTGAGGGGTGAAACTGCCTCTGTGCACCCAGATCCCCTCTGATAGTCTCAGGAAGAAGCAACTGATATTTTCCATCTTAAAGAGGTGGACATGGCTTCTAGACTGTAGGTTCAGGCAGAGGGAGTGGAGGAGGGGAGGAGGCAGGAAGCCAGGGACAATTGCTTCTCCTGTAGAAACTCAAGCTGCCCCAAGGCCCAGAGGAGCTAGTCCATTAGCTGTGGTCAGCAGGGGGAGAGGGTGGGGAGAGGGGGCGGCTCTCTCCCTCCAGGCCTTAATGCCAAGTGAAAGGCAAAGCTTTTGCCCCTCCATTAGAGTCCCAAACAAAACCAAAACAAAAAATGTGAAACCCTCCACACACATTCTGAAAACATACACACACAACCTCCTTATTTCCTCTGAAGGGTTGACGAAATGTAACTTGAGGGCGGGTGGGCGGCAGGGTACCCCCGGGCCAGACCACAGAGGGAGGGTAGGCAGTGGCCTCCCGAAGCACTTTGCAGGTTACATCTAGTCTAAGGAAGAGCTGGGGGTGGCGAGAGCTCCGAGAATGGATTCTCTTCCAACTTAGCTTCCTCTGGAACGGGAGCCAGTAGAGGGTCAGCCCAGCAGAAGGGAGAGAGGGTCTCCCGAGAGCTTCGGGGAATGGGAAGATGGAGGGGAGGGGTCCCGGGAACCCCCAGAGAAAATAGGTTCAAAGAGGAGCTGGAAAAGGGAAAGTGCTAGTTGTTACTGAGGTGAATTTGGAGAGCCGGGTCATTCAGTCTCTGGCCGGTCTTCTTGAGAGGGTTGGTCGCCCCCTCCGTGTCCCCAGCCGCCGTCTTAGGTATGGGGCAAGATTCAGCCTGGGTGTTGGGGGATGTGGAGGGACCAATAAGAGGACAGTCCGCTCATAAGGGTTCAAGGAGAGAGCCGACTGGGACTACACCCCCCTCCCGCTCCCCCCCTTTCCCCGCCAGAACTTGGGCTTGTCCTGTTTGACGTGCCCGCGGGAGGGGGCGGGAGGGGGCGGGAGGGGGTACTGACCCGAGCTGCAGTCCCGCCACTCTGTGCTCCCTGCTGCCCAGTCCTGGCTGAGATGCTGCCCAGCTTGGCCGGGCACTCTTTGACATCAGAATGGAGGTAGGAGCGGTTTAGGGTCCATGGGGAAGCGGGGGCGGGGTGTCTCGAAAGAGGCCCACGGGGATGGGGACAGAGTGGAGCCTGGGGTCCCCTCCTGGGGTATGGAAGTGGGAGCCTACTTTCTGGAGAGAGGAAGAGGGATTCTACCTGGCTTCGGTGGGGTCTGAATCTGGACTGCACCAGTCAGGGTAGCGCCTCCTGCTGGCAAGAGACTGGACCCGGCCGGTTGCCGCCACCTGCAGGGCGTGTACGGCCACCGGGGTGGCGAGCCCAGGGGGCGCTGCAGCTGGTTGGAAAGAAGGCGCCCCGCTTCGCCTTGAACTTCCCCTTAGCGGAGCTGAGACCCGCGGCGCCAGAACTGGGAGACAGGGGTGACACTAGAGACTCCCCCGGACCGGGGCGCATCCTAGCTGGACTGTCTTCAAATAGATCCTACAGGAGCCACAGGGTCTGAGCCTGGGAAAGGTACATGGACGTGACTTCCCTGGAACCCAGAAGGAATGCCTTGAGGCTTGGGCAAGTAAACGGAACAGGAGTGTCCTTCCTTTTCGGTCCTTTCCTCCGCCGAAGTTGGGGTGTCAGCCGCCGCAGGGACCGCGGCGCCGCCTTTCTTCCTAGGGCTAGGGAGGCTGTGTGATGAGCGCGACGAGCAGGGACCAGGACCGAGCAGAGCCCTCCGCCCAAAGCCCAGGTGCCAAAGCGGCCTTTGAAGTATTCCCGCCCTCTGCCTGCGGCGGTAGGAGCTCAAGTCACCCTTTCTGGTGACTAGGTTGAGGAAGGTACCAAGGGGGAAGGGAAGACGAAGAGGGAGGGTGAGAGATGGGGATGGAAGGACAGTGGGAGGCACCCAGATGAACCGAGAACAGGGATGACAGAGGACAGACGGAAGTGGAAAGGGGCTGGACTGGAAGGCGACGGGAGAACGAGAGAGACTGACGGAGGCGGCGAGAAAGGAAGGGAGAGGGAGGGAGGAAAAGGGGAGGAACCAGGAACGAGGGAAGGAGCTGAGCGGGCGTGGGGCGAGGCCAGGCGTGCAGGCGGGAGCAGTGTGCAGAGCAGCGGCCGGGTCCTGCTCCCGCCTCGGAGCCCCTGGCCCGGGGGAGGGGGAGAGGCCGCTAGCCCGGTCTATGTCTTTTTCTGACTCCAGTGCAACCTTTCTGCTGAACGAGGTAACCGCGGGGAAGCGGGTCGGGGGTGGGGGTGGGGGTCAGTGGGTGGGAGGAGAATTCTTCTCCAAGCTAAGGACCCGCATTTGGGGGAGACTGCAGCATGTGGGGGGATCAAAGGAGGTGGTGAAACCTCTGGATAAAAGAGAAGGAGTCGTTGGAGCTGGCAGCTCCCAAGTGTTGAGACTGGGAGAAGAGGGTAGGACTGCCTGGGGAGTCAAAAAGGGACTAGATTAGAAGGAGGGCTCTTGCCAAGCTCTCCTGGTGTTCCTCAGTGAGTTCCCTGGGGGCAGCCTAGCAGCTGGAATGCTAGGAGCCTCCACTTAGTGGAGAAGTCCTAGCTCTTGCCTCAGTTTCCCCACTGGATGCCCAGATTCTTGGTGTACTTAGAGAAGCTAAAATGTATTCTGGAGGCTCCTAAGAGCTCCAACTCCCAAACCTGGTTACTTAGGCTTTTCCTCTTCTGTCTTGCTTTCATGACTAGGTTGGCATGAGAACTGGAGTAGGCAGGTGTGGGTGAGGTGAGAAATGAAAGGGGCATGGGGTAGCAACCCAGAGGTATAGGGAGGAGAGATGGAGGCTCTGAAGCATCTGCATGACCCAGGGGATGGTCTCAGGTATGAGGAGCTTGGGGAGTGGTTGGCATGGCAATTCATGCCTCAGAAGCAGACTTAGACACCATTGTCCCAGGTGGGGATGAAGACAACAAGTTGTGTGAGGAAGGAGGGCTGCTAATGGCAGGATCCCCTGTGGGTGTGGAGAGTCCCAAAATGAGAGGCCAAGACAGCAGATTCAGGGATGGGAGAGAATCAGACTATCTCCCAGGAGAAGAGCATCTTAAGAACATTACTCTTTCACTTCTCTCCACCATCTGGAAAGAGAAAGAACTGAAAAGACAGAATGAAAAGGAAGATGCAAGGAATAGCAAGAAACAGAGAGGGCACAAAAGTAAGAAGACAGTGACTGGGAACTTCCAGTACATAAGAATCCAGTAAAAATCCCTAACTGTGCAGGACTCAGGAAAGGGAACTGTGAAAGCTGACTACTTCACCCAATTGTGACAGGTGCCCTCAGCCATAGACAAAGTTGTCTGCCACCTCCAGCAGGAGGAGGCAGAGTAGGGATAGTCCTAAGATGAGGCCCCTTCTTTTTCTTGCCAAGGAAACACCAAGACATGACATAGGTGACAACAATAGGTTGGAGTGGGTTTCGTCTCTCCCACACACTTGCCTTCTGCCACAGAACTCATCAAACCCTCTCAAATTGTGGCTGTCTGATTTTCCTCTAATCCAGGAAGGTAAAGGGATGAGCAGATTCCAGAATTTACCCTCCTGGATGTGAGAAATTGGAGACTGAAAAGGACAGAACTCAGGGGCAAAAGCTCAGACAAAAGTGTAAGCTCTAAGTGTAACCCTCTTCTGTCTCACATTGTCCTTTTGGGCACCCAGGTAGGTGGACAAAATTCAAAGGAATAATTCTGCTCAGAAGATGAAAAAAAAAAAAAGGAGGGTGCTCAAGTGGATAAATCTTTGAGGAGATTTCTTCAAGAGAAGGGCTGCTGTCTTTCTTCAAATCTCAGTGCTCCTTTAAAGGGGAATCAGTGGTGCAGTGACAAGAACCTGATACCGCCCACCCCACCCCTGGCCTTTTGCAGAGCAGGAGACTTGCCTTTTCCCCCTCCCAATCCCACGATGCCAGGACCCCCACCTTCTGTCCAACCCACAACTCCCCCCAACACCCTCTAGTTTCATCCTCTCCCTTTATGCTCACCTAAAACCGCCCCTTCCTGCCCCAGTTCCCACGGATGCTTTGGCAATGTCTGGCACAATCCTTGGCAGGGAAATGAGGAAGGGAACCTCCATCCTGGCCCAAGTGGGATGAAATCTACTCGCGCAACAGGTGCGGGGAGGCCTACCCAGCTCTACGAAACTTGCCCCCTTCTCAAGGCACCGGCGACATCGCCCTTTGCTGCAACCCAGAACTGAGGGGGCCGCCACCTGTTGGCGCAGGATTTGCTTTCATGGCATCGGCCTGGGGTCGCCAAACCCAAGCCTCCCCAGTACTATTGTAGGGTTTAGCTTTTGAAGTCTCCTTGACTCCTGACCCAGATACGCCGCTCGCTCACCTGGGACCCTTTGCCGTCTGCCGCCCCTCCCCCCCCCCACCTGCCTTTTCTGTTTCCCTGAGGTTCCCACATTTTCCCGTCTCCCTACTTCTTCTGATCCCTCTTTTCTCTCTCTCCAGCCTTCTCGTCACCCGCACCCTCTCCTTGCTCTGCTCAGGTCGCGTCTCCTCCCAGCCTCGCGCCCCCTCCCCTCCCCCGCGCCAGCCCTTTGTTTCCCGGCGGAGTAGTTCCTGGGTTGCCGAGCGTTTCGGTCTCCGCATCTCTCCTCGCCCCGCCTCCTCCCTGCCAGGATCCGCCCCGCTCGCAGCCTCTCCTCCCACTGTCCCCGCCGCCCCTGCCCCAGAGGTGCCGGGAACCCACCTTCCCCGCCTCGCGCCCGCGCCCTCCCAGGCCCGGGCCGCGGCGCCCCCCCCCGCCCCCGCCTTCCCGGGAGGGGGGTCAGGTGGGCGGGCACTATTGTTGTAGGAGTCGCCGCCAGATTCCTCAGCCGCGCTCGGGGTGGGACCGGCTGGGCTGGGGGGGTGGGGAGGGGGAGCGGTGATTTGAGCTCCAGGCAGCTGGTCTTCGCGGCTCGCTCCCTCCTTCGCGCTCTCTCTTTCGCCGCCGCCGCCGCCGCCCGCAGGGCTGCGGGGCTCGGTGGCATCTCGGGCGCGGCCCGCTGTCCTCGCCCCTGCCTCCGGGCCCCTCCCGCCCTCGGCGCCACTCGCTTCCCCACAGCCGGACTCCCCCATGTATGACGACTCCTACGTGCCCGGGTTTGAGGACTCGGAGGCGGTGAGTGCCCACAGGAGGGTGCGGGTCGGGGGGTTGGGTGACACCTCCTCTCCCTTCAACCCTTCCCCCAGGTCAGGACTTGGAAAAGCGCCTCGGCGGTGGGGCAGGGCGCGTGGAGGGGGTGCTCTAGGAAAGTGGGGAGATGAGTTCTCATGCCAAAGGTTCCCTAGTGCCCCAGGCCTAGATACAGGGGCATCAGGTGTGTGCATGGAGAGGCAGTGCGGGGATGGCTCGAGCAGGTGGCCCCAAAGACTAGGACAGAAGGTGCAGAGGGAGGAAGGGCTGGAGGCTATGGGCACCTAGGTTTTACAGAAGGAATGAGCAACATTTGGAGTTCCAAATTCTGGGTTTATGGGGTCTGAACACAACAGTTAGGAGAGAAGCTGGTACTTCAGGGAATGGGGACACACGCCACATCTGTGCCATAAGTAAGTGACAAATGAGATAGCTGGGAGAACATCAGAGTGGGGTACCAGTTTCTTCAGACAGAGGACTTATAAACTCGAGGATCTGCACTATTCCTCTCTGCCCTCCCTCTCTGAGCACTGGCACTGCCCTATCTCCTCACCCTTTCTCTAGCCTAGATTTTCTACCAGGCTGAAACCCCAGCACCCAGCACATGAGTGAGCCAGCTGACCCGGCCCCATGTATTCCCCAGTCCCCTGCTGAGGCTTCCTCAGAGCACCTAGCATTCTAAGCTACTGCTCAGCATGGAAGGCCTAGAGGTGAGGCCAGAGGAGCTGAGGGCCTGGGGATGGAGAGGAAGCTCTTTGCTCAGAAAACCAGGCAACCAATAAATATTTAATTCTCCTCTTTGCTTTTATCTCCTGACCCACTGAGACAAATCAGCTCATTAAGCAGTGATTCCGGGAGCTCAGAAGGCAGGAGAATGCCTGGAAAGATGGGACAAGAGTGGGGAGCAGTTTCACAGCCTCTTGGAGCTGTCAACCTTCTCTCAAACATCCCACAAGAAGGCCTTCTTAGGAAAGGACCAATAGATGGCTTGGAAAGGGCCTGATAGATCTGCAGGGAACATAGCCTGGGTCAAGATTTCTCCTGTTTCTAGCCCCCCAAGCCCAGGATAGATGAGTGTTGGGATTCAGAACTGGCAGCTGTCAGTCAGTCCTTAATGGGACTGGGCTCCTTCTGGGCCTAATTTTCCATGGGCCCTCTGTGGCTAATTACATTTCAGCTAGAGCAGATGATTTTCAAGGCTCTGGTGGACACCTCTTTCTGACAGTTGAAGGGACAGCTGGTATAGCCCTGGGTGCCAAGGTGAGCTTGAAAACAAACCTCTCTGTCGGGCTGCAGAGCCCTAGGAGGTTCTTCCCATCCCTGGTGAGAAGGCAAGAGCTGTTGCAAGGAAAAGACTGACACATGGCTGGTGACTGAGGGCAGTCTGCTGACCTGATGCTCCCTCCTGGTCCCTCTCTGATTCCCAAATCACCCTCCCCCTCTTCCCTTCCTCTTGCCTGGCTCTTTGCTCTCCCTGAGGCCCCCTCTGAAGCAGTAGGAGGGAGATCAGGCTCTAAATAAATCCACCGGCTCATCTCCCTCCTCTTCTTCCCCCGTGCCAGGCAAGAGAGGAGCTGCAGCCTGCCCACACACTCACCAGGCAAGGGGGGCACCACCAGGGCACTGTGCCAACTCTGGCAGTTCCCAAGTACTGAGCCTCTGGTTGTTTTGGCATAGCAGGGGGTGGGGAAGGTAAGACCACTGCATGTGCTTGGCAGAGCATCCCTGACCTCCCCAAGTGATACCAGAGCAGGATGGAGCTGGGTGGGCCCTGAGGACATGGTAATCATGGACAGGGGTTTTCATTACGAGCCCAACTTGTTAAACATTTAGGGAGAGATCTTGTCTTTCCTTTCCTAGGCTGAGAGGTCACCTAGCTAGATGCCCCAGATAGGGCATTAAGACTAAGTTAAACTGATAGCCTGGACAGCAGGGAGTAAAGGTTTGACTCCTCTCTCAGCTAGGAGGTATCTGATGTATACATAGTAAGGGGCCATCCTGCCTTGCCTCCTGCCTCCTGGCCTGCTAGCTGCTATCCATTCAGCCAGCTGTGTAAGTTCCATGGAGGTAGCTCTTGCGTCCTAAGACTGTTGGTAAGACCTGAGTGTTGGTAAGACAAGGTCCTTCATCCTGCAGAGGTTCTTTCTGGAGATCATACTCTCTATCCTGCTGCCAGGCCAGCCTTGTTTGTCCTCAGGAGAGATGGGGAGCAGCAGGTACCCTACTCCTGTAAAATGAAGCATTTTGCCCCTTGTGCTAGCTTCATGCCTTTGGTCTGTTACAGATGTCTTTAGCTTAGGCTCTAGAGTTGGGCTCGCACAAAGCTGGCCAGCCCTCTTGCACAAGACAGGGCTGGGGCCAAGGGTGTGGTGGACGGCAAATGTGTGATTTTGCCTTCTACACTGGGAGTCTGACCTCTGCTGCTTTCTGGGTGGTCATGTCCAGTGGGTTTGTGGGAATAGTCTTCAGCCTGAGAACATTTCAAAACCCTCTTCTACACATACCTACGTGAACTCTTTCCTAAGCTCCTACCTTCTGTCTGCCACTGGCATCTCAGAATTGAGGGAGGTATCCTTTCAGGCATCTGCAAATAAGGAAGAAAAACTGAGGTAGAAAATAAAAGATTCTTTTTTCCCTGGACTGAGGGGAAGCCCAGACATCCTAAATTCCAGCCACTGTCTCAAGGCCTAGCTTCCCTTACTCACTTGGGCATCTCCCTTGTGGCCTTGAAGATGAACTCTGCAACCCTTCAAACACACCCTCATTGCCTAAAGACCCTATGGACAGGACTCAGACTCTCCTTGCTTACATTACCAAAGACCTCCTCCCCATCTCTCCAGAGTCCTACACCTCAGTTGGGTTACTTGGCACCAGCATGGCCTCATATCCCCTGGGTCCCAGGAAAGGGCTAGAGAGATGTAGGCCAAGTGGTAGGTGTGGCCCAGCCTCACCTGTGCCCAGGGAAATGGCTTTGTGTTGCCTTCTGTGTCTTACTTGCTGCTCACACCTGGCCAGTTGCCCCAGCAGGTGTGGGAGGAAAGAAAGTGGGGGATGGGGAGAATAAAGGGAAGGCAACTTCCGGGAGTGTTTGGGCTCAGTTTTCATCCTGCAAGGGCAAGGACACAACTTGGGAGCCTTCAAAGCCTTTTTGGAGTAGAGAAGGTGGGACTTAAGGGGGCAGATGGCTGTATCCCAACACTTGGGATCAGTGATGTGCTAATCAGCATCTATTAACTTGCTGGCTGGCTGTGCTCCTGCCAGGCATCTTAAAGCAATAATATTCAGGCTGCTTTGAAGGCTAGTGTGAACAAGAGGGCTGGTTTCCTGGGTTCAGAATCATCTCCAACATATCTTCTTCAGAACATCTCCCTTCCCTGTGCCTCAGAGGACATGGTAGAGGGGAGAAAAAGGAGGAAGGAGAAATGGAGGCTTTATTCAAGGCTGCAGTATTAATAGGCTTGGCAGGAGGGGCCCTGATCCTTGCACATAGGAATTGGTCCACCCTCCCTGTAGCCTCAAATGAACTGGGTCCCTTCTCAAGGGATACGAGGGAGCCTAGGCACCAGTGTAGGGTCAAGAGGGTGCCTCTGTGGTATCCTTTATGCCTGAGATTAGGAGTCACAGCTCTTGCTCTCTCATCCCAGGGTTCAGCCGACTCCTATACCAGCCGTCCATCTCTGGACTCAGACGTCTCCCTGGAGGAGGACCGGGAAAGTGCCCGGCGTGAAGTGGAGAGTCAGGCTCAGCAGCAGCTCGAGAGGGCCAAGGTATACCTTCTGAGCAGGAGGCCAGGCTGTGTGGAAACCTGTACTGGGTCCTGGGTCCCCAGGGTCATGGTAGGATGTACTTGAATGTAGAAGAGAGAGTATGTGACAGTCAGATTCTGGCTGATACCTAGTTCCACCACTGGGGCCTCCACCTTTCCCAATGGGGTGCTGAAGCTGGCAGTGCTCTAAGGCACCTCTCATTGCACTGATGGTTAAATTTTCTAGCACAAACCTGTGGCATTTGCTGTGAGAACCAATGTCAGCTACTGTGGTGTATTGGATGAAGAGTGCCCAGTCCAGGGCTCTGGAGTCAACTTTGAAGCCAAAGATTTTCTGCACATTAAAGAGGTGATCTACCCCCTACCCCCAGAAGCCTCTAGCACTTAATTTTTCTGTTCCTGCCCTGCCCCAATCCCAATGCCTCTTAATTCAGTTTTCTGTCTGTAAATAAGTAGTCCTCAACTCTTCCACTGTTATCCTTAGATAGATCTGTATACCCCTCAGACCCTAGACCTGATCCCCAGGGTCTCCACCATTCTGAGATCTAGTTTGTTCCTCAGTTTCCATATTTATATTTGGGAGCAGTCAGAGTACCTGCCTCTGAGGTCCCCTGTGATCACTGTGATGCTACACTCTGAAACCTCATGGCTTGTGGCTCAATCTTGGCTGCCCTTCCCTCTGACATCTCCGGCCAGTGGCCTCTTGTGTATTACTAAGACCGGCTTTTGGAAGGTCTCCCTGGCTCTTTCACATTAAAAAGCCAGGCAGAGGCCTGGGTCAGTTCCTTTTACTTCCCCTTCCTGCTCCACTCCACCCCCAGAAGTACAGCAATGACTGGTGGATCGGGAGGCTAGTGAAAGAAGGCGGAGACATCGCCTTTATCCCCAGCCCACAGCGCCTGGAGAGTATCCGTCTCAAACAGGAGCAGAAGGCCAGGTGAGAGCACACAGTCCAGACGTGCACCTGAGCCACAGAACAGTCACCACACATGCATGCACATCCCCCCCCGCCCAAATGCAGATACATGTTTACACCACACAAATCTACAAGTTTGCGCACACACACACACACACACACACACAAATGCACATACTCCGCTCTCTCACAAAAGTAGGTGTAAATTTGTGCAACTATTAAGTAATGTATAGAACCTACATAGAAACATTCATATTCATTCATATATTCACTCTCTCTCTCTCTTTCTCTTTCTCTCTCTCCCTCCCTCCTTTTCCTCCTCCTCAGGAGATCAGGGAACCCTTCCAGCCTCAGTGACATTGGCAACCGACGCTCTCCTCCTCCATCTCTAGGTAGCTCTCCCCCACACCTTGGGCAGATGAGTAACTAAGAGACAGGGGATGGGAGCCCTCCCCAGTTAGCTATGTGGGAAGGGGTTGGTGGAGGGATAAGAAGAGCTAGGAAAGCACAGTATCTCCCTTAGGGAAGGGAATACCATGCCTGTAGGGCCTTTTCCCTTCACCAACTTTAATCTTTTATTTCCTTTTCCAAAAAGCCAAGCAGAAGCAAAAACAGGTGAGTCAAGAAAGGGACTTGGGCTGGGGAATCATGGCTCTGGGGACACTTTTCTGGGCAGTCATTCATTGTTGGAGGGGCAAAACAAAGGGGAGGGAGCCCAGAAGTACTGACTCTGCCCCCCACAGCAGTCAGGCATAAAGGTGGGCTCTAGGGCATGACCTCCTGCCCAGAGTCTGACCTCCTGGCCATTCTGCAGGCAGAACATGTTCCCCCATATGATGTGGTACCCTCCATGCGGCCTGTGGTGCTGGTGGGACCCTCTCTGAAAGGTTATGAGGTGAGATCTCTAACCCCAGAGTCACCCTGACCAAGCCTGCCACAGGAAGGCTCCAGGGGCAGTGGGAAGGGGTATTCTACTCTCAGGATCTGTGGAGGTGGTGGACACTGGGTCCATTCATGGGTATGCTGCCTCTTTCTAAGAGGGCTCTCTGTCAGTGCTGTGACCCTCCCCCCAGGTCACAGACATGATGCAGAAGGCTCTCTTTGACTTCCTCAAACATAGGTTTGATGGCAGGTAAGCTTCCCTGGCCTGACATGGCATGAGAACTGGGGAAAAGATCATTGCCTCCTTCCACATGCCCATAGCATGTCTCCCCTAAAGTGAAAATTAGAGAGGTAGGTAAGGAAGGCCGAGATCTTAGGTTAGAAGCCGGGTATGATTGTCCACTCCAACCCCAGGATCTCCATCACCCGCGTGACAGCAGACCTCTCACTGGCAAAGCGATCTGTGCTCAACAATCCTGGCAAGAGGACCATCATTGAGCGCTCTTCTGCCCGCTCCAGCATCGGTGAGGAGTCCGTGTCCTGCTTTTCTGTCCCCACTCACTAGAAAGAACCTTCCTTCTTCCCTTTCTCTTCCCCAATTCCTTATTTTTTTGTCCATCTCTTGCACCTACCCCAGGATTATCCAGAACCCACCCTCCTCTTTGATTCCCCAGCCCTCTGCCTGCCCAGGCCTCTAGGTCCTTCCTGCCCACCATGTAGGCGCCCTCAAAACCCTGGGAGTAAGCAGTCAGTAGGGCTCCTGTTGAGCACCATTGCTCCCCCTCCTTAGCTGAAGTACAGAGTGAAATCGAGCGCATATTCGAGCTGGCCAAATCCCTGCAGCTAGTGGTGTTGGATGCTGACACCATCAACCACCCAGCACAGCTGGCCAAGACCTCACTGGCCCCCATCATCGTCTTTGTCAAAGTGTCCTCACCCAAGGTAAGTCATCAGGGGTCATAGGGGAGGCCCACAGAGCTTGGGCCCTGCCTGGAGCGCCTGAGTTCCCTTTTCCTGCCACCCCTTAACACCACTCTGAGTCATCCTCACCTGCTACTGATGCCGTATCACAAGTGGGAGACATGCCTAGTTCTTTTCAGGGCCAGCTCTGCCTGGGGCCCCAAAAGACTCCAGACCTAGCTCTGCCCTCCTACCTCAGGTACTCCAGAGGCTCATTCGCTCCCGGGGGAAGTCACAGATGAAGCACTTGACTGTACAGATGATGGCATATGATAAGCTGGTTCAGTGCCCACCAGTGAGTGCCTAGGCCAGCTGCTTCTACACCCTCTTCCAGGGCACAAGAGGGGTAGAGATGGGTGGGGGCTGCTACCGAAAGGAAGCCATATTCTCTCTTCATCCTCCCTCCTCAGGAGTCATTTGATGTGATTTTGGATGAGAACCAGCTGGAGGATGCCTGTGAGCACTTGGCTGAGTATCTAGAAGTTTACTGGCGAGCCACCCACCACCCAGCCCCTCCTGGCCCTGGACTTTTGGGTCCTCCCAGTGCCATTCCTGGACTTCAGGTAACTATTTCCAATGGGCAGGTGTGCAGGCTGATAGCCAAAGCACAACCTCCACTCTACCCAGAGGATTGGCTTTGGCCTGTAGTTCAAAAGGCCAAGGGATTGTTGAGCTCTCAGTTCTGCTTCAGCTCTGCTGTGCCAAGCTAGTGCACACAAGCCAAGGAACGTCCTGGTGGGAGAGAGAGTAAATGAATGAGCTGGGTAATCAGATACTGGCTTTCTAGGGGTCAAGAGAAACTTTCCAAACCCTTCTTCCACTCAGTTTTAAAGGCAGAGCCTGAATTTGTAGGAGTCAAAAACTGGTTTTCTCTATCTGACCTGGAAGAGTGCCCAGCATACTTCTTCCTTGTGCTATTTCCTGTACCTGAGAATTCAGAGTGGAGAGGGAAGATCCCCCACCCTGCCAGAGGTGGGAGGGAGGCAAAAGCCAGGTCTGTACTGCCTCATTTAGAGCTGTTGTGTGGCCCCCAGAACCAGCAGCTGCTGGGGGAGCGAGGTGAGGAGCACTCACCCCTGGAGCGAGATAGCTTGATGCCCTCAGACGAGGCCAGTGAGAGCTCCCGCCAGGCCTGGACAGAATCGTCACAGCGTAGCTCCCGACATCTAGAAGAGGACTATGCAGATGCCTACCGGGATCTGTACCAGCCTCACCGCCAACACACCTCTGGTCTGCCCAGTGCTAACGGGCATGACCCCCAAGACCGGCTCCTAGCCCAGGACTCGGAGCACAACCACAATGACCGGAACTGGCAGCGCAACCGGCCTTGGCCCAAGGATAGCTACTGACAGCCTCCTGTTGCCCTACCCTGACAGGCACAGGAACAGCTGGCTGGGATGTCCACTCCAGGCAGGTTGGAGTTAGACTGGCATTAGGTTGCCATTAGGCTCAGCTCCCACCACCCTTTGTCTAGCCCCAGCTCCAGGGCTGCCTGTGATCCAATGGCTCTGGAAGAAGCAGGGTGCCCCTCACCTCCTGGGCACAGTGACCCCATAGGCTCTCATTCCAGGTACTAGCTGTGTGTTCTGCACCTTCCTTGCCTCCTGCACAAGAAGCTGCCCCACTGGGCAGTGCCCTCAGGCCAAGATCCCTATAGCATGGGCTTTCCCACCAGACTCAGGGAAGGGTTGCCCCCTCAGTGGCAAGAGGGTGGGGGGTGTGGGCAACATGGTACAAGGAAGAAACAAGGTTCCTGAGCAGGCAGAAGTCCTAACAACCCAGGAACTCAAGAGTTGTGCTTTGGGGTCTGAGGGCCTCACTCACCTCACTGCCACACATTGAAATGAGACAATCAAAAGCCCAACATTGTGGCACTTATGTCCATCAGCTGGGGTGGGGCATCCACATTCAACATCGGAGAAGCAGGCAGGTGAAGCTGGGTCAGAGAAAGATCTCACAGCTGAAACCCTAAGAGGAAAGGGCTCTCCTCACTCCAACAGAAAGCTTAGCATCTGCTAGGACAAGGGATCCTGGAGCAAGTCAAGTTAGAAGGTAGATAGGAGCCAACCTGGACTAGGGGTTTGGGGAGGGAAGAACAGCTTCAGGGCCTCCTTGCCTTTCTCATTCTTTTGCCCTTGCATCCTGTCATTTCTGTTCGTTCCCTTCATGCCTTCTGGAAGATAGGGGCTCCAGACTTTATTCCCTGACTCATAGCTGCTGCTTGTTAAGTTAGGGTTAGATGGGGAGACATAGGACAGACACAGTGGGCAGCCCCCAGAGACCCTGGCTACTTGGCTACCCTTGCCTATGGCTCTATTATGTGACCTACAGAGCATGTTCCTTAAGAACCTGCCCCATCTCTCTGTCATCACCAATAAAACACCATGCACAGTCCCTCAGGTGTCTGTTCTATGTGTACTGGCTCCAGTGGTCACGTGTGCCTCACCATGTGGCTCAAGTCTGGCAGAGGTGAAGTATTCTGGTCTCCCTTCTCTCTCCAAGGACCCATTGAGTGGGAAGGGGAAAAAGGCAGAGCTATTGAAAGCACTATAGTCCCAGACGCTCCCATCCCCTCATGTCTTTGTCTCTGGAGGGAGATATTTAGCAGCACAGAAGGGTCTTATTCCAAGAGATGAGGAAAGGTTTAGTCACAGTTTTCTATTGTCCATTCCTTAGGCCAAGAGGGCCCTAGAAGTAGAATCCCACATACTTGCCCAGCTCTGAAAAGTAAGGAAGAACATGTCCATAAGATGGGGTCGATAGCCTTCTCACTAACCTAACTCAACTGGTCCCAGCTAGTCACGTCTTGATTTCTCCTATGCTTACCACTCCCTCACCACCTTCTTTCATGAGCAATGCACCTAGCAACTGGGGAGCCATGAGCAAAGGTACTGAACCCAAGCAAAAGGTACATGGTGACAGGGTGAAAGAATGGTACCAACTGTGCCTCACCTGTCCAAATCTACAACTGCTTCCCTTTCTCATCCTTGTATAAAGCTTTCTAGAAAGTGTCCAGACCAGACTCACAAGTTACAAGAAGTGAGAACAGAAGGGAGATAAATTATGGTGCTGCTGCCGTGCTTTGCCATCTCCCCTCAAGTTCTACCTACAGACTTTTATAAGCTGAGACCTTCGGCTTTTCTCAATTTTTCCAGCCAATCCACCATGCCCAGTGCTGCTCTGCCTGTTCTCTGTGCTGCCAGAGAGAACCTGGGAAGTGAGTTTAAGCTGGAACTAGACACAGCCTTTAATAGTCATGTATTTATTCTCAGAACATACAAACTTATCTTCTCAGAGAATAGAAAACAGAAATTTCACTCAGTGACTTAAAGATGGACACAGCCAGCTCACCCTGTCCCCACACCTACTAATAAAAATTCCCTGGGGGAGGGATGACTAGAGTGCACAGCACCCCTTGACACGTGCACAGTTCTAAAGTCTCTCAACTTGTTTTATATTCCAAATGGGAAAACAGCTGTCAAAATGACAATGAGAATCTAAGGTCCATAATCCTCACAGTGCCAGATCCCCTAGATCATTTAGGGCACTGACGTTGCTGCAACGTATACAGTTACACACTCAAGTTTGTGCTGAAGGAGGTCCCATCCAGATGGCCAGGTGTTTGTTCAGTGAACTGACTGTTCCAAAATCTGGTTAAGAGCTGACGGTCCAGTATAATCCCAAAGCCCCTGCGAGGGGCAGAGCTGAGCCAAAAATCTGGTAATTGGCTGTCCCTTTTTGCTATAGCATCTTCCTGTCACTTTTCAGTCCCACACTCAGGCCTCCAGACCTGAGGGTCTAGGCCAGGGAGTCTGATTATTTCTCACACCCCCATAGTCCAAGAGTGAGAACCTGGAAAGAAGGATGTGAAGATCTTGAAGAGCAGGCATCAGACAGCTTTAGAACATGCCCTTAAACCCAAGGGAAGAGCGCTGTGTCAAGCAAAGATGGTCTCTTCCCGGCGCTTCTTGGTGAGGATGGTGCCTGGCTTGTGCTGGGCATCTGGGTGGTTGGCTAGCTCTGGGGGGCAAGAAGACACCGGACTCTCCAGGATGGCTTGCTTCAGCTCGTAAAATACAGCTGAATCCTCTTTGGTGAGGAAGGTGATGGCCACACCACTCTTGCCTGCTCGTCCTGTGCGGCCAATGCGGTGGATATAATCTGAAGAGCAGGAGAAATGTCACTCAGGACCAGGCCAGATGCCCTGGGGAGCAGTGTCTGAAGTGTCCACTACTAAAGGTATCTTCCTCCCCATCACACCATCACAGGCAAGAAAGCTACCTCACACTCCCTATACCTGATACATCCACAGAGCTCTCCACTGCTATCTGTCTCCCTGCTCTCACTGCTGATTATGGCCACACTACCACTACTAGAGTCTCCTAGCTCCATTCTTCTATCTACCCCTAAAAACAGAAGTGTTATCCCAGGTACTGGGAGAACAAACCCAGAGGTGAGGGGCAGGAGCTCTTCTCACTGGGACAAGCATCACCAGACTGGAGCTATGAGCTCCTCAGTGACTCCGAGTGAGAGGAGATAAGAATCTCTTCTTACCTGGATTGAAACTGCCTTCCCCTGCACTTACCTTCAATATTTTTGGCCATATCATAGTTGACAACCATAGACACATCCTGGATATCGATACCACGGCCAGCCACATCTGTGGCAACCAAAATATCCTTGGCCCCAGCCTTGAGGTTGGACAGTGCAAACTCTCGCTGCTCCTGGCCTTTTCCACCATGTAGTGTACAAGCATTGTACTGTTGGAAGAATGATGAGGTGAAGACAGAGCAGTCGGACCACAGGAAGATAACAGAAGTAAAGAGGGAACAGGATTGGGCTGAAAGTGTGACTCAAGTGGTAGAGCATCTGCCAAGCAAGCGCAAGTTCCTGAGTTCAAATCCCAGTATCACCAAAACAAAGGGAATAGGGATGAGGAGAGTGTTGAGGAGGGGATCAAATAGGAAAAAGGAAAAGAGGTAGGAGAAAGAATGAATGCCAAGTTAAAGTGAGGAGAGAAAAGGTGAGCTAATTTTAGGGATGGGAGAGAATGGTGTGATGAGACAGGCAGACAGGGTAAGGTCAAAAGCAAAGCAATTCCGGGAGATGTGAAGCCAGATAGATGAGAGACAAAGAATTAACAGGGAGAGATTAGGGTGCAAAGCAGGGATCAAAAACTTTAAGGAAGTTGAAGAGTTGAGTGGTTAGGACACCCCCTTCCCCTCAAGCACCAGTATCAAGACACTGATTATCAACATCTCCCTCCTGATCCCACATCTCCTCTTCCAAACATACAAAGTCACAAACAGGTAGACCTACTCCATTCCACAACCTCAGACCCTATCAGGATGTATCTCAAAAATTTCTCCCTGGCCCCACCCCACTTTCCATTCCAGCTATCATTGCTGGAATGGAAAGGAGTCCTCTAGCAATTGACCAGTTCTTCTGACCCACTTAAACCACCCTTTCCCCTTTGGCCCTGACTTGGTAAGTACTTGACAGACTAAGGAACAGGTAAGAACTGAAAGCAGTTGCCCAGGAGGGCCCTCTACTTTCAGAAAGCAGCATCTCTGAGGCCAGACTGTACGCTCCCAAACCAGACGTACCCCCATCTTCTCCAAGGACTTGGCCAACACATCACAACCCTTCTTCTGGTTGACAAAAATGATGATGGGTGGATCAAACCCTTGTTCCAAGATTGCCAGCAGTTTTTTCCTGGGGAGAAGAGGAAAAGAAAAATGAGATGCATAGTACCTCCCACTTCAAGTGAAACGCCTAGCCCTAACCTATGAATACCAATTCCACTGAAGACAATGTCCATATCATTCCGAAGAAAAAAACAGAAACTCTTCAATGCGACAGACTCATCACCTCACCGCTGGCACTCACACTGAAAGAAGTTTTCAAAACCCTCTCTTTCCACCCAGGTGCAACCTCTCCACTTCACCCACTTCGTCGTCCCCTCCCCTCCAGCCCCAGCTCAGCTGCCCTTGTACCTCTTTTCTGACTCTGACATGAGGAAGACCTTCTGTTCCACACGCTCATGGGGCTTGCCTGCAGAGCCAATGTACACCACGGCAGGTCGCCGAAGATAGCTCCTGGCTAGACGCTCCACTGCTGGGGGCATGGTGGCCGTGAACATAACTGTCTGAAAAACAGGAGGATAAGCCCTGGGCCCAGGCAGCTCAGCCCAGACTAAAGAACCTAAGAGTCCTGCTGTAAGTTTGATAGCCATCACCTTAGGAAATAGTGTCCTTTGTCTTCCTATCTTTCCTGTTCACCTAGGCATTGAAGATGCCAGGAAGAACTGAGAACATTTGCTAGCACCTGTGGTCCAGATAGTAGCATGATTCTTTCAAATCACCTTTCTAAGGCTAAGCTAAATGGTTTCACCCTAGGACAGTTACTAGGCACACCTCACTATTCTGGAAACATATACTCTGGGTCCATCCTACGTAAGAAGGACCAAGAGCTGAGAACTTGCCCAACTTTTCCCAAAACCCAGGAAAGCAGCCTTACTTGACGGTACTTATGTTTTCCTGACTCAAAGTTGGCCAACATCTTCTCAGGGTCCTCAGCCTCATCCGTGTCTGGCTTCTGGTTGCTGACAGGCATGTGCTCCAGGATCTTCTGGACGTCTGGCTCAAAGCCCATATCAATCATCCTATCTGCTTCATCCAGAACCACATAGGTACAGCGGCTCAGCACAAGGTAGCGGTTCTCTAGCACATCAATCAGACGTCCTGGGGTGGCGATCACAATCTAGGGGATACAGTGTAATCATATATGGCCCCAGCAAGCAACCCCTTCTTTTCTTTGCTGTGAATTATCCACCTATTTGAGCAACAGATCTCCAATGCTAAGGAACTTGGACCCTAACCTCCAGTCAGGTTCTCAGGATTTTTTCAGGAATAAATGAGGTTTCTGAGTAAGATTCAGTTGTTTGAGGAGGCAAAAATCAGAAGGAACTTTCTTAGATGGAAGGAAAACTAAGGGCTGCATAACCAGATTACACTGAAAAGTCTGCACAAGACTCAATTCTCTTTCTCACAGGTTCTGCCTGGAAGCAAGGAGGAACTGGGGGGAGAGGAAGGTGATGGGAGGCAGGGGGGAGAAATGGCCCAAACAACGTATGCACACGTGAAAAAACTAAAAAAAAAAAAAAAAAAAAAAAAATTCTCTCTTTTTCTTGGCAGTATTGAGGGTTGAATTCAGGGCTTTGCACTTGCTAGGCGGGCACTCCACCACTTGCCATACCTCCAGTCCAACTCAATTCTTAATGGCAGATTTCTAAAAGTCTCTCTTCACCTTCCCTCAGAAGAAGGTCACATACAAAGTCAATAACATAGAAGCAGAGAACAAGAATATAGGCTTTGGATAGGAACCACTCCCTCTTCCATATGGCCCAATGCCATCTGTGTGTGACACCAGCCAAGTTATGATTCTGAGCCTCAGCTTCATCTATAAAATGGACATACCACTCTACTCTCATATAGTGATTGTGAGAATAAGCTAGTGTAAGGTAAGTAGGTAGACAGGCAGATAGAAAGACAGACAGACAGATAGACTGATTTTGGTGGTACTGGGGTTTGAACTCAGGGCCTCACACTTGCTAGGTAGGTGCTCCACCACTTGAGCCACTCCACCAGCCCTATATATATATTTTATGTGATAATCCCTGGTGCATAGTTCTCAATAACAAAACATATACATAAACCAGGTCCTTTAATTCTACTGCACATCTATTCCAGAAACTAGAAATAAATCCCCAAAATACAGCCTTTACAAACAGTAAGCAGCTACTGGCTAGGGAAACAAACCTCACAACCCATGCGTAGTCTGAAGCCTTGGTCTTCTCTGGAGATGCCACCAATCACAGCCACAGTGCGGATGCCTAGTGGCTTCCCAAACTTGATGGTCTCTTCCTCGATCTGCTGAGCCAACTCACGGGTAGGAGCCAGGATGATGGCATAAGGGCCCTGGTCTGACTCTTCGATCCTGTGGTAAATGGGGTGTCCCACAGCTTCGTGAGCTTTGGTTCTTATCCAAGCACAAACAGGAGCAAAACAACATCACTCTTATGGGTAGCTATGAAAATTGGCATGCTAGTGGCTGCACTGATCCCACCTAAAAATCAGAATCTCCATGGGCTGGAGGCATGGATCAAGTAGTACAGTACCTGCACAGCAAGTGCAAAGCCCTGAGTCTAAACCCTAGTACCAATTAAAAAAAATTTTTTTTTAAATCAAAATCTGAAACTCCAAAATCAGAGATAAATTTCTCTAGTGAATGATCTTTGCCAGCAACATAATCATACACTTCTTTGATACCATGATCCAATTATTCCAACCCGGAATAAAGAACAAAGCTTCTGGCCAGGCACTGTGGCTCATGACTGTAATCTCAGCTACATGGGAGGCAGAGATTAGGAGGACTGTGGTTCTAGGCCAACCCAGGCAAAAAGTTAGCAAGACCCCATCTCAACTGATAAAAGTTGGGCATGGAGGTACACCATGTAGAAAGACCAGGCTGGTACCAGGCAAAAATAAGAGACTCTATCTAAAATATAACCTAAAGAAAAAAGGGCTGGAGGCATGGCTCAAGTGGCAGAGCACTTTCCTAGCAAGTACAAGGTCCTGAGTTCAAACCCCAGTACCATAAAAAAAAATAATAATAATAACATGGGGACTTCTAATTATAATAGACTCAAAAACAGACCAAAACCAGAAAGCGGCTCAGGGTGTAGCTCAGAAGTAGAACACTTACATGGCATGCATAAGGTCCTGGGTTCCATTACCAGTACCACAAAACTAAACAAAACCCCACTACAACAAACATTCATTTGCCACTTTCATCTTTCCTACCCAGCCAAACCCACTCCAACTAATGCCTCCTGACTCCACCTGTCAATTTTAGGAAGCGTGGTGATCCAGACCAGCAATGGAATAAGGAAGGCTGCTGTCTTGCCACTCCCAGTCTCAGCCACACCAATGATGTCACGATTCTGTAGCCCAATGGGAATTGCCTGACGCTGGATAGGTGTTGGTTCCTACAGTGACACAAACCAAGAGCAATGGGTACAGACAGAATTACACTGCCTAGGCTATTGCTAACACAGTGGGTACACATATACTAGCACAATGTACTTGGGAGGACACCAAATACAGTTCACAGGAAAAGAGGGCCCAAGAAGAAACACAATTCCTAAAGGCCAATACTTCCACCAGAAAGTGATAGAAACAGTCAATTTGGTGCCCACAGGCAGAGAAGGCATCAAACAGTCAATGAACAAGGTTCTGCATTGCCAAACTAGAATGCCGGAATGTGGCAGATGGGCAATCTGCCCCTCCTTACCTTGTAACCACACTTATCAATGACCTCCAAGATGTGTGGGGGCAGAGAAGAGTCTTTCCAGGATCGGATGGGATTGGGGATCTTGCCACCTTTGGTGGTGATACTATAGTCCTCACGAAAGATTCGCCAGTCCCTGTCTGTCATCTCATCTAACTTCTTCTGGGACCAATGCCGATCATCCCAGCGCTGCTTGGCCTCCTTCTTACGAAGTTTTCGGAGTCTCGCCCTGGAGCAAAACACAAGGATTAAGTGGAATCAGAACCCTCCTCCCTGTTGAAATTCTGGACACTGCCCAACAACCCATGGCCCCAACCACTCACTCCTCCTGCTCCTTTTCTTCCAGGGTTCGCCTCTTTTCCATTAGGTCGCCATAGAAACGTGACTGCTCTCGTTTCTGCTGCTTTAGGTCAATGCCTGCAATGAAGCCTCGCCCCAACAATTGTACCTGGTGCCGTTCTTTGTACCTGGTATTGAATGGGAGGAAGAAAAAAGAGAAGGTGCTATTACAACAACAGGAGAAATGGCAGACTGCCAATACATGTCAGTTCTGCTTCTTGGCCAGCATCTCTCTGTGCTCAGAGCTGGTTGAATGCTAGTCTACCAATTTCTCCATACCAGCTCATCTTACTTTTTCTATCTCTGTTGTCACCAGCTCTCTAGTGCTACCTAGTGTCAAAGACCCAGCATGCAAGCCGGAAACCACTCACAGGGGGTTGTAGTCAATAGACGTGTCCTCAGATGCATCCCACTCAAAGACAAACTTGCGGTCATTGAGATGCCGTGTTCTGCGCCGCTTTTTGATGCCACCCAGGTAACGCTCCTACCCAAGGAGAAAACACAAAGTCTATCACCTCAAGGCCCAAATCTCTCAAATCTGTTATGGCAGAGACTACAATGGCCAAATAACTAAGCTTCACTTGTACAGGGGAAGGTAGGGAGATGGAGCCAAGGCCTGCACCTTAATAGCATGCAGTTCCTTGCTCTTATCCTTTTCTTCCCGGATCTTCTGCCGTCCTTCCTCATCCTCATTTCCATTGGTCTCCCGCTCCATCCTCTCCCTGCGTTCCCGACGTTCCCGTTCCTGAGGGTCTTCTGCAGACCAAAGAAAGAAAAGCTGAAGAGCTCAGTGAAAGAAAAAAAGGAAGGGAAATGGAAACAATCCAGACAATGGGTACCAAATGAAGAAAATGGATAGATTTATGATAAAAGGGAAAAGGAGATCTAACAGAAAGCACGTTTTCTCAAAAACTTCCATCATCCTTTTCTCCTCCAAACTGTGTCTCTTTAAACTGACACTATAATCCCATATTTCCACCGAGTAAAAAAACGAACCCAGCATCTTCCTGCCCAAGTCTTGGAACTGTTTCCTTTTCTTCCTCTCTTCCTCAAGCATCCTCTGCCGTTCTTCCACCTCCTGCTGCCGCCGCTTTAGAGCTTCAGCCTCCCGTTCTGCTTTGGAGAGGAACTTGGGCTACAAAACAGATGGGAATTGTTAACCAAGGCTCTGGGAGCTGGGAACAATCACATCACTACTAGGGAAACCACAGGGAGCCCAAAAATATTTGCTCAGGCATTAAACCCGTAAAGAAAAGCACAAATATGCCTAGGACTCTCGTGTTATACATTGAATCCCTAACCCCCCGGACCTCAGTATTTGGGCACAGGACCTTAAAAGAAATGATTAAGCTAAAATGAGGACATTAAGATGGGTCATAATCCAATCTGACTGGTGTCTTTATAAGAAGAAATATGGACACAAAGAGATAACCATGTGAAGACAGAGGGAAAAAAAAAGACACCTATAAGCCAAGGCCAGGACTCTCAGAGAAATAAAGCTATTGTTATCTTCATCTTGGACTTCTCTCAGAAGTGTGAGAAAATAAATTTTTGTTGTTGAGGCTGCCCAGTCTGTTGTATGTTGTTATGGCAGCACAGCACATTAATACAGGCCCCCAAGTTCTTACTTTAGCCTCAGCTTCTTCCTCAGCCTTTTTCTTAGCCAAAAGTTCTTCCAGGGATAGTGGCTGAGCCTGAAGATAGAGCACAAGAGTTCAGTCCATACAGGCTCTCTCCCTTTGGCTCAACAAAGCAGGAGAGTTGATGAAGAATATGAGAATAATCCTTTTCTTTACCTTAGGTTTCTTATCACCATGTTCATCCTCTTCATCCTTCTTAGAGTCTCTGTCCTTCCGAGATTTAAAATCTTTTCCTCGGCCAGGAGATAAGCTTTAAGGAAAAAAAACAGAAAAGTTTCATATCACTGTCTTACCCCAGGCCCTGGATGAGGTTCAGGATGAGCACCAAAAAGAACATGGAAGTTCTTCCATGACTCAACAAGATTGGCCAATGGTAATCCACCATGTTCAGAAGCTCTCTTATCAGGGAGGATCCCTCTGCCTGCTCTGAAAACTAATTATGGCCCTGTTTTGGCCCCATTCTACCTGCATCTCTTTTACTAATTTCCTCTCCTGGGAAATGGACCTTCATTAATGACATCAAAAATTCTAAACAACAGCTGGTGGAGTGGTTCAAGTAACAGAGTGCTTGCCTAGCAAGCATGAGGCTCTGAGTTCAAACCCCAGTACTGCCAAAAAAAAAAAAAAATTCAAACAACAGCCAGGCATTGTGGCTCATGTCTCTAATTCTAGGGACTTGAGAGGTGGAGATTGGGAGGATCACAGTTTGAGGCCAGCCCAGACAAAAAGCTTGTAAGACCCCACCATCTCAACCAGTAAAAAGTTGGGCATGGCAGCACACATAAGTAAACTCAGTTACACAGGAAATGTAAATAGGAGGATTATGATCCAGGCTGGCCCAGGCTTAAAACAGTGACCCTATTCAAAAGGTAACTAAAGCAAAAAGGGCTGGTGATGTGGCTCAAGTGCTTGCCTTACAAGAGCAAGGCCCTAAATTCAAACTGTAGAAGCACCAAAAGAAAAAACAAAACAAAACCTTACACAATGAATTGAGCTGGGACCACTACAAGCCAAAGACATACTGATCTCAGTCCCAGCAATCCTTTCCCCACACCTGCTATAATTCATTCAATGAGATCTCAAACAAACCCACTAAGTTTTTCTTATAAGTGTTTGGTACTGTGTCTTGAATTCTACCCTACACATTCAGAATCTGATAAGAACTTTGCACAAAAAGTTTTCAGAGGAAACAGATCAAGATACTGGGACATTTACCGATTCTAACAAATACATGTTGTATATTCCTGAATAGGAAACTGAATTCTTATAATGAAGCTATAAAGAATGTTTTATAGGCTGGTACCCTTTTCAGACTAATTTCTAAGGCTGGGGAATCTAGCTCAGTGGTATAGTGCTTGCCTAGAAAAAGTTGTGACTCAAAACATGAATTTACTAACCATTATCCTTTCTAAAGAAGACATGATTTCTAAGGAAAACAGTTCTACAATAATTATGAATAGGAACTGCTAAGAGAAATTAATTTTTCCAATGAAGCTGAGCCAGTTGTTACAAAGAGGAGGATATGAGAACATCCCCCCAAACCCACTCTCATTCCTCAGACACCTGGATCGTTTCCGGTCCTTATCCCGTCTGTGTCCATCCTTGTCTCGATCTCTGTCCTTCTTATTCCTATCCCTTTCCTTATCTCTTTCTCGTTCTTTGTGCCGTCGTTCTCTGAAAGACAGCAAATTTAAGAAATCATTTAGGCTGGGTGTGGTGGCACACCCCTGTTAGCATCCTAGCTATTAAGGAGGCAGAGGCAAGAGGAGCTCAATTTCAAGGCCAGCCCAAGCAAAGTAGAGATCCCCTGTCTCAAAAACAAAAGCCAGATGCCAGTGGTTCACACCTGTAATCCTAGTTACTTGGGAGGCTGAGATCACGAAGATCATGGTTCAACGCCCATGTAGGTAAACAGTTCAAGACATTCCCATCTCCAAAAACAACCAGAGCAAAATGGACTGGAGGTGTGGCTCAATGATAGAATGCCTGCTTTGCAAGTGCGAAGCCCTGAGTTCAAACTCCAGTCCCACCAATCAATCAATAAATAAATATAAAAACAAAGGGCTGAGGGTGTGGTTCAACTGATAAAGTACCTGCCTAGCATGCAAGAGGTTCTGGGTTCAGTTCCCAGTAATGCAAAACAAAACAAAATGAGAGAAATATCTCAGTATTTTCTGAGTATCTTACTTCACTGAAGCCCTAAGAAGGTTTCTGTGATCTTTTCTCTCCAAAGTAATGTTTTATAAGCTGGGGAATGTATTTTCTAAGGCAGTTACAAGAAAATTCTAGGAAGATCATATGGGTCAGAATTGAATGGTTAAGTATTAATGGCAGTAATAGACTGTGGACTGTGTCAACAGATGAACTACCTTCCTCAATCTCCTGGACCTTTATCCTGTAAATTCCCTCTAAACCTTAAAGAGCTGGGTCATTAAGCTAGGCCTGGTGGTGCATTCCTGTATTCCCAGCACTCAGGAGGCTGAGGCAAGAGGATCCCCAGTTCAAGGCCAACATGATCTACATAGTGAGATCGGATCACAAAATGAAACAAAGAGCTGGGTCGCTGGAAAACTGAAGACACTTGTAGGTTCAACTGGGACAGAGGTAGATTAATGTATGAAAAAAGAGATGCTTAATACTGGAGGCATCAGAAGAAACAAAAAAGAACCCTTCTCACATAACAGATATGCAAAATCACTTTACCTCTCAGTAGACTTGGAACGGGAACGGGAGCGAGAGCGGCTGCCTCCTCGTCGTCGGTCCCTTGACCGGTGCCGCTTCCTATCTTTAGAAGGAGAAGACTTCCTGTCCCTATCTCTATCTCGCTCTCTGTCAGGAGTGCGTGATCGCTTCCTTTCCTCCTTTGAGGGTGATGCATCTCGGTCCTTTTTGTCAGCCAGCTCTCCTGCCATCTGTTGTGGGTAAAAGGAGTACTTATTACATACAACTTATTAAATCTCAAAACAACCCTGAGGTACATATGTTAGTATGTCTACTTTATAGATGAGGAATCTGAAATGTAGGCACATAAACTAATTTGCCTGAGGCCACACAGGTAGTCAGCAGAATCCAGCAGTCTGACTCCAGAGGCCTACTCTTACTCTAATGTAATCCTGTGATTCATTTTCACATGTTCACTTCTAAATATATGTAATATATAGTAAGCACACAACAATTTTGTAATTAAACTACAAATATACTAAAAGACATGTTAGTAAATGAACAGTGTACCAGACATTTCTAGAAATATCCCATATTGGTTATCTTCAGAATCTATTTCCTAGAAGTCTATTAGGTATGCTAGCCCACCAGGATCAGTCACCATGTATACATCTAAGGGAGATAAATTCTCTTAAACTTATAAAGAAAACTCAAAAGAGAAAAAGTTCAACTCAAGATTTGGATTATAATGAACATCACAAGAAAAATCTGAATTTAAAAGGAAAGACAACATACTTTTACTCAGATTAAAACAAATATACCTCTAGTTAAGCAATGGGAGAAACTTGGTGAAGGATACACAGAACCTCCATGCACATTTTTTTCCACCTTCCTGGGAATCTAGAATTATTTCAAAAAAAAAAATATTAAGCAACAACAAAAAAGCACCACAAACTAGAATTCACAGCATTTCTGACTGACATTCCCAACTCAAGATTTCCACAGCCTGATGGTCTTTATTTATCATGAAAAGTTTGAGCAAGAACTTGAACTATTCCCCTCCTAGTTCTAGGTGACACTGAACATGGATAAATGGTTCCTGGGACTACTAAATCTAATTCAGCCAGAAGTCAAAATGACAGAAAAGTTTGCCTCTACTCTACCACCATCATCATTCTCATCCTTACTACTTGAGATACATTTTTCAGAATTTATTTTATTCCCAAATGATTCAGCTGGAATATCAGTTTTCTAAGCTTCAGGTCAGCAGGGCACCAGTGGTTCATGCCTATAATCCTAGTGACTCAGGAAGCAGAGATAGGAGAATCACAGTTAGAAGCCAACCCAGGCAAATAGCTTGCAAGACCCTATCTTGAAAAACTCATCACAAAAAATGGTTGGCAGAGTGGTTCAAGTGGTAAGAGACCTGCCTAGCAAGAGTAGGTCCCTGACTTCAAACCCCCATGCCACCACAAAGAAAAAAAAGCTTTAGCTTACAATCTTCCTTTCTTATGCCATTCCCCGCCATTATCCCTAAGAAGGAGAAATATATAAGGATGAGAAAACAAAAAATGAATAATTAGCTCTTTCAAAAGGTAGAGATGCCAGGTACCAGTGGCTCATGCCTGTAATCCTAGCTACTAGGAGGCAGAGGTCAGGAGGTTTGCAAATCGAGGCCAGCCTGGGCAAACAGTTCATGAGCCCCTATCTGGAAAATACACAACACAAAATAGGGCTGGCAGAATGTCTCAAGTGGTGAAGCACCTGCCTAGCAAATGTGAGGCCCTGAGCTCAAACCCTAGTACTCTCCCCCCAAAAATGTGGAGACAACCCATTTTATCTCATAATTAACTGACAAATGAATGTTCTGTACTGTGCATATCACATAAATATGTACGCTGTTTTGCTTATAGCCCTAAGAAAACAACCCAAAAGAAAGGCTATCTTCTCTATAAAGCATCCTGGACCTTATTTATTCCTTCAACAGATATTCACTGAGTACCTACAAGGTGCCAGAAACTGTTCTGGGTACTGAAGATGTAACAATAAACAAAACAATCTTTCTGATTTCATAATCTTAAATTCCAGTATAGTAAAGAATTTCAAATAGTAATGAATACTAATAAGACGATAAAATAGGGTGATATGATGGAGTAGGAAGTCTAAAGAGATAATCGACTCAAGGAAGAATTTTAAGTTGATATTTAAGCTAAGATTTAAATTGAGGGGAGAGAAAGAGTCATGCAAAGATCAGAGAAAATAACGTATTAGAAGAGAAAGCAAGTACTAAGGCATGGGTGCAACAACTAGTCAGTATGTTTGAAAGTTAAAAAAGACTTATGTAGTTATGTGTGACCAAGAGGGAAGCTGATTTAAGATAAATTCAGTGAGGCAGGCAAGAGTCAGATCATGAAAATGTGTTATAGGCCAGGTCAAAGGCACTTGGATTTCAGTTTAACTACAATAGGAACCTTAGACAGACTTTAAACAGCAGACAATGAGATCCAATTTTACATGATAAAAGAATTATTTTGGTGGTCTGGAGGTGTGACTCAAGGATAGAGTGCCTGCTTTGCAAGTTCAAAGTCCTGAGTTCAAACTCCCATCCCACCAAAAATAAATATATAAATAAAAATAAGAGAATTACTTTGGTGACTTGTACAAAAATATAGCTTTATATATAAAACCACTGAAGCTCGGAGTTCCTGTCTCCTTGTCAGAGCCACCCTGATGGCCTCCCAAAACTGCGCCCCAGCTGCGGCCAACATCACCGCCGCCATGAAGAAGCTGAGCTGAGCGGGTCCGCCGCACCTGGGATCCTTTGGGCAAGAGTCTACAGCAGGAGCTGATGACCCTCATGATGTCTGATGACAAAGGAATCTCTGCCTTCCCTGAATCAGACAACCTTTTCAAATGGGTAGGGACTACCCATGGAGCAGCTGGTATAGTATATGAAGATCTGAGGTATAAGCTTTCCCTAGAGTTCCCCAGTGGCTACCCTTACAATGCACCCACAGTGAAGTTCCTCGTACCCTGCTACCACCCGAACATGGACACCCAGGATAACATCTGCCTGGACATTCTCATAGACGGTGATCTGTCCTGTATGATGTCAGGAACATCCTGCTCTCCTTTGAACACACATGCTGCTGAGCTCTGGAAAAACCACACGCTTTTAAGAAGTACCTGCAAGAAACCTACTCAAAGCAGTTCTCCGGCCAAAAGCCCTGACCTGGATTGTCCAGTCTCTCCTCTGTTGTCTTTATTTTTTTCCTTAGATGGTCTGTCTTTTCCTTAATTTCTGTATAGGACTGTATTCTCTATCTTGAGCTGTGGTGTTATTTTTGTTTTGTTTCTGTTTTAAATTATCTGGTTCAGCCCTTGAAATGTAAATTAAATAAATATCATCTTGGTTTTTTTGTAAAACCAATCAAAAAAATAAATACTGAACAGGGCTGGAGGTGTGGCTCAAGTGGTAGAACACTTGCCTAGCAAGTACTAGGTCCTGAGTTCAAATCCCAGTACCACACACACACACACACACCAGTGACAATGCTATTACAGCTATTCATATCCATCTGCATCCATATTCAACCAACCAAAGATCAAAAATACTCCAGAGCAAATTCCCTCTACTGCGCATGTACAAAATTTTGTCATTATTCCCTAACCAATACAGCGTAACAACTATTTACACAGCATTAACACTGCATTGGGTAGTATAATTAATCTAGAGATGACTTAAAAAGTATATAGGAGCCAGGCACCAATGCTGCCACCTGGGAGGCTGAGATCAGGAGAATTGTGGCTCCAGGCCAGTACAGGCAAAAAGTTAGCCAGACCCCCATCTCAATCAATAGCTGGGCACAGTGGTATGTGTCTGACATCCCAAGCTACAGGAGGCTAAGCTCACAAGTATCACAGTTTCAGGCCAGCCAGGGTAAAAAATTTTGTAAGACCCCCAACTTCAACAGAAAAAAGCTGGGCATAGTGGTGCTTACCTATCATCCCAGCAATAGCGGGAAGCATAAAATAGAAGGAAAAAAGCAGAAAAAAACAAGACCCCATCTCCAAAATAAAAAGGGCAAAAAGGACTAGAGGCATGGTTCAAGCAATAGAGTACCTGCCTACCATATGTGAAGCCTAAGTTCAAACACCAGTACTGCCAAAAAAAAAAAAAAAAAAGAAAGTATTTAGAAGGATGTGCATAGGTTATATGCAAATATTATGCCATTTTATGCAAGGTACATGTGCATCTTTGGATCCTGATATTAATAGAGGGCCCTAGAACTAATTCTCCAATGTCAAAAGATGACTATAATCTAAGCAAGAAATGATGATGGCTTGTTCTAGGAAGGTAACAGAGAAAGAAGTTAACAGTTCCAGGGCATATTTTGGAGGTAGAGCTGACAGGACTTACAGATGAAAGAAATGTAAAGGAGACACAAAGCTCCTAGCTGCGTGGCTTAAGCAACCATACATCTAAGCACACATTACATTTACATCTACCGGCACCATACTTAAGTTTGTGGTGCCATTAGTAAAGCAACTGGAGAAGACTAGGGAAGAACAAATTTAGGAGGAAACCAAAAGTCCCATTTTGGTCAGATTGAGGGTGAGATGTCAATGAGACAACCAAGTGGAGACATGAGGAAGGCAGATGGAAACACAAATCTGGAACTAAAAGGAGGTCTAGAGACAAAAATTTGAATCACCAATATATAAATGGCTGTCAAAGAGTCATGTGGCACTAAAGAATATTATCTAAATAGGCGGCATAGTTAAAGAAGAAATCCAGAATTGAGCTCTAACATTTAGAAGTCTGGCCCAGGAAGAGTCAGGAAAAAAAAAGCTGGAAAGCAACAGCCAGTGAGAAAAGATTTTTATAAAGTATACCAAAGCAGAAACCAAAAATAAATCTCAAGGAGGGATCAATCAACTATATCAAGTACCCCTGAAGTGGAGAAAGACTAGGAGATAGAAAAATGATCATGTTGTTTGGAAAAAATTATTAATGACCTTGACAAGAGCTGTCAAGGCAGATTAAGGCAGCATGAATAGAAGCATGAGTGGGGTTAATTTGGAAAAGAATGAGAAAAGAGTAAAAAGAGCGTAAATACAGGCAACTTTTAGTTCTAGACAACCAGGCAGGCGGGCTCTGGCAAGTCAAGTCCCTGTTCTTGTAGGGCAGAGGCAAATTCTTTCCATTCAATGAAGTATTTATCAAGCATCTACTATATGCAAGGCCTAGTGCTAGGCGCTATATGAGTTACAAAAGGAAAGCCTGTCCACAGCTAACTTTTAGAACAAAAAAGGCATGAGACATGGGAAGACGAAGGCTCAGATGAAGTATTACAGTTCAAAGCAGTTTCCTTTCATTTGTATAAGGGCTCCACAGAGGAAGTGGCTCTTGAGCCTTTAAATACAGGGAGAATTTGAAGATGTGTAATTGAGGGTGAGGAACAGAAGTAACTTCCTGGAAAATAAATAATACAGAGGCGGGAAACGATGCACTACTTCTGGGAGCAAACCAGAGTTCCATTTGACTTTAGCAAGGGCTCCTCGAAACAAGAATAAGACCGGACTGGAGGTATCACAGGTACTGTTCCCCTGGGCAAAGGTCTGGGCCCATAACATCATGCAAGGACGTGGCCTGTGTCCTGGCAGCCAACACTTCCCCTGGGGCCCGCGCCCCTTCACTACTGCCCGCCAGAACTTCCCGAGCTCGTGCCCCTTCCCTGAGGCATTCTTCCCCGCCTCGTCCCGGAGACAGAGGCCACAGCCATTGCCCCACTCTCGCCTGTTCGCAAGATCGTGGGAACCACCTCCACCGCCCGGGACTCACCACCCTGAGCCTGAACCACCCAACGCGGCCTCAACGTCGCCGAGCAGTCGCCATCTTTCTCGTTTCCTTGTCGCAGAGGTACACCCCGGTCGCGCGGCAGGCCGGGAAGGCGAGTTCCCGACGCTACGCGGCTCAGCCCAATGAGAAGCCTCCGAGAACTACCAATCCCAGAATGCCTAGTGCGAGGGTCGCAGGGCCTGCTGGGCAATGTAGTTCGCCAAGAGTTTTCCGTGGCGGGCTTCCGGCATGTGGTTTTCCGGCCGCCCAGTCTTTTTGGAATCTGCTTCTCTTCTAGAAACTGCAATGACTGTCACAGTTTGTGGCTTACAGCAGGGGAATTTAAGGGTTTTCTTACGTAACGATAGCACTTAATTACCACTAATAAGTACAATAACAGCAACGAATACTTTTCTGTTTGTGGAAAAGCATTTTTATAAAAATTCTGTTAGATGATTATTAGCCCCATTTTATAGCTGGACAAACTAAAAATTTAGGCTACAGAAGTAGCCTAGTATTTCACAATGAAGGTGGTATAGTTCATTGCGTGGGACTACTCCGAAAGGATATTTTAGCAACCCTGGTCCTACAGCAGGGCAAATGCTGTAACACTCCATTTATTGTGACAGTTTAAACTGACCCAGCACAATGGACTTCGAAGGCCTCCCTGAAGGATGGTATCTCATGGACCGTGAAACCCTTTTTTTTTTTTTTCAACATTCCTATCAATGCTAGCTTCCTTTTTTATACCCTTTGTGATCTGGCCAGATGGGGCTCTCTTGTTATTTTTGCTTTTTTTCTTCTAGGTCTCCCTACTTCAGTCCTCTACGGAGCTTTTTTACCCTTAAGTACATGCTAACTTTATTTCCCTCTGATTTTATGGTTCAAAATTCTTTCCTCCTCCTTCAAAAACAAAACAAAAACGAAAAACTTGCAACTGCTATGTCGAGATGAGAAAAATGAAATACCCGCTGCCTCCTTCCTTCTCATTTTACCGTCCTCAACTTTATTGTTTCAATCCCACATGGCTGTAGGTCTTCGTTTTTCTCTCTGAACATGCTTTCAGTTCTCAAGAAGGACCTCAGGATAGACCCTAATACTAAAACCCTGAGCATCACGCTCATTGGCCCAAGCAATCCTAGGAGACGCACATCTCTGCTCTTAGAAATCTGCAGCCTTTGGCTTTTTCACTTCCAGCCTGGAGTCAACTGAAGGGAAAGAAAGGAAGTCTGAGATCGGCTGGGTGTAATTCATACAGTGAACAGTAGAGGGCTCTCCATTCACAGAATGGAACCTCAACTAAGAATCAGACCAAGGATAAGCTGGAACCTTTACAGCTATTTGTTTTTTGGGGTTTTTTTTTTTTTTTTGTGGCACTGGGGTTTGAACTCAGGGTCTCATGCTTGCTAGGCAGGCACTCTACCACTTGAGCCACTTTGCCAGCTACAGCTACTTATTGAGAATCTTCTAAGTGCTGAACACTTAACCTACTTTATTTTACTTAGTTCTCATAACAGCATGACATGAGTATTATACGCATTTTACTGATCTGGACATTGTAACCCAGAAGGATTAATATGCTTTCAAAGTTCACATAGTTAAAAGAAAGAATTGCACTCCAGGTTAATTAACTTCAGAAGCCATGCTTTTTCCCTGTTTCCACAAATGGTGGTTCACACCTATAATCCTAGCACTCAGGAGGCTGAGACATGCAGGTTGAAAGTTCAAGGCCACCAGAGGCTACACAGTGAGACCCTGTCTCAAAAAAAAAAAAAGGAAATTAGTGACAAAGCTTGTCCAAGTTCACAGTGACAGTGTTTCCCTAGTACTTGTGCATAACTCTCAAAACACATGCATAACACTGAGCTTAAAGGATGCTTGTTTATTTGTTTATTTTACTCTGGTAGTTCTGTCACATTCACCCTTGGAGATGGTGACAGAAGGACTGGTTTAATAAGGACCATAGGTGGTCTCCTATTTGAGTACAACATGGCTAGCAGTAAGCAGTCCATAGGAGTATAATTAACAGTGAGATTACTTTGAATCCTGACTCACTTGCTTACTAGGAGTATGATCTTATGCATGTTATATAGCATCTCTAACTTTTCTCTTTCCTCATTTGTAAAATAGGAGAAATAATACTCCTTGTATCTCACGTTGGATAGCAGTTAAGTGTACATATTCTAGCCAGGGGTTCACACCTATATCCTAGCTACTTGGGAGGCTGAAATTGTCACAGCCTGAGCAAATGGCTCCCAAGACCCCATCTCCAAAACAATCAGAGCAAAATGAACTTGAGGTGTGGGTCAAGCAATAGCATCTGTTTTGCAAGCATGAAGCCCTGAGTTCAAACCCCAGTCCCATAAAAAAAAATGTGCAAATTCTGTTGCTGGTCACAGAAGTGTGTGGAACCCAGGAGTTTGAGTCCAACCTGGGCAATGTAGTGAGATCCTTTGAAAAAAAGAAAATAAAATTAAACAGTGCATGTTCTAAAGCCAGATTGGCTGGATTCATGCTCTGTTACTTTCTAGCCGTGTGATCTTGGGAACATTAATCCCTCTGAACCTCAAATTCTTTGTTTGTAAAATGAAGTAGGTAGTACTCAAGGAGTTATCACAGAAACAACATATAAATAACTAAAAAATGTCCTTATTCAATGGCAAACATGTAACAAATATTAGCTATTCTCATTTATGAAATTAGATAATGTAGGTAAAGCCTTCAGTACAGTGCTGAGCACATATTAAGTGCATAGTACCTCTTTTTCTTATTTTATTTTTGTTTTTGTGTAGTAACTTTTTATTTTTCCTTTTTGAGATAGTAGTTCAGGCTGTCTTAGAACTCAGGATCCTCCTCCCTCCACCTTCCAAGTGCTGAGATTACAGAGATGTCTGCTACCACACCAGGCCAGGCCACAGTAACTTTTAATTTCTAGAAGTACACTACGAAACTTGGAAAGCAAGAGCAGTGAATCACTGAGGAGAAGGGAAGTTAAAAAACCCTACCATCAACAGGACTAACATTGGAAAGTGAATGACAGAGGTCACCTCTCCTTGAACTCAGAAGACACCAGAACCCCAGGAGCTTACCCCACCCTGACTTAATCCACACACCTTCTGCAGGTGGGCAGAGGGACTCAGCAGCTTGATCCCCTATTTATGACTTCGTCCAACTTTTCTGTCTCCTCTAGGCTCTCTAGAGCAATGGGCCTCAACAGGAAGTGATTTTGCTCAGGAGACAATCAGCAATATCTGGAGACATTTTTGGTTGTGACAACTATGGGATATTCCTGTCAACTAGCACCTGCCAGATGCCAGAGACGCTGCTAAATATCCTACACTGCATAGGAGAGCTCCCTATAAAAAGCGATTCTCCAGTACAAAATGCCAATAGCCCTAAGGTTGAGAAGCCCTGCTGTAGGGCTAAGGAGCACCTCCTCAGCTTATGGGGACTTGGGTAGGATTGGGGTAGGGATGGAGGTAGAGGGAGGAGTTCCTTGTTGGAGGTGCTAGAGAACCATGGAGGCAGCCACTCTGTAATTCACAGAATGGGCTCAAGAACAGCCCTGATTATCAGTGGCCAAGAAAACGGAGAACAAAACAAGAAGAGCAACAACAGAACCAACTTCTTTATATGAGTTATATTTTCATTAATAAATAGGTTTTCTTCTTTAAACACGGAACATATAACAGATTGAAACACCCCCCTCCCCCCAATTCCAAAGACAAGAGTCTATAAAACAAATGCCAGCTGTACTGCCCTAAGAGCAGGAAAAGTCTGTTGACGCTCATCCAGCCCTGCCCCTGCAGCACCACCACCCCTACACTCCACAAGAGAAGGGGATCTGGGGCTTCTCCCTGGAACCCTGGCGACTTAGGTGAGAAGCATGTGAATGTATGATGTCAGTTCCCTGTGACGCATGGGCTATGCAAAGATGAGGTTTCCTTATTGGCTCTGACCAGCCCCTGCCCTCCTGATTTCAGTTATGAAGCACCTGGGCAAAGCTCCCAAAGGAGCTATCTCTTGGCTTCCCCGTGCTCCATTCCTCTGATGCTCCTTAGTGGGGAAAAGAAGGGCTCAAGGACCCCTCCTTTCCCCCGGCCTGCATGGGAACGCTGTGTGAAGAGTCATGATGCTGAAGGTGAGGCTCCTATAGGCCCCCTGAGCCCATAAGGCCAGCTCCCCGTACCCCCACACCTTTCCTTCCTCTGAAGTGGGGAGGCACTGGGGCAGCTGCCCCCTCCACAACCTAGCACGTCTGGCTTGGGGGGTGTGAGGTCCTCATGCCGGGCCTGGCTCCTTCTTATCTCATTACTGTCTCCTTCCAAGCCCTCACCGTGGCCATCTGAAAAACTCATATCCAGTGTCCTAAATTGTCTCATCCTCCCCCTCCCCGTGCCTCTGCACCCCAAGGGAGGAAGTAGGGGGTTGTCTCCCCCCTCCAATTCCCACTTCACATAATGGAACAGCTTTTGGCCTTTTCCTTCTTGAAAGTAGAAGAGATGAGTTCGGAGCGACTGGGGAGGTGGAGCAGTCTCTTGGAGAGGCTTCGGACAGGGCTCTTTGGGGGCACTGGGCTAGGCTTGTTCAGACACACCATGGATGCCATTCGAAAGATGCTGTGAATACTCTTCTCCGAGGTGAAAGCTGAGCCTTCCAGGTAGATTTCTGCACCCAGCTGCTTGGCTATTGCACAGCCCTGCAGGAGAAGTGAGGTCATTAAAGCAGTGATCAAAAATGATTGAGAAACACTATGGTCATCTGTATGCCTCTCCCCAGGGCTAGTCCAGATGGCACCCCATTGCCAGCCTCCCACTACCAGCTTCTGCTGATTACTTTTGTGAGAGTAAAGCCTGACTGTACATTTTAAAACTACAATGATGCCAGGTCAAGTATATCAGAATTTCTGGGGATAAGGGATAAGTGTTAGGTTTTTGTTTGTTTTTTGTTTTTGTTTTTTGGTGATAGAATTAAATTCTGGGCTTCATGTGGGTTAACCACTGAGCTATACCCCTAGCTCAGGCATTAGTATTTTTAAGAGCTCCCCCAAATGACTCTAATGAGAAATATGGGCTTAAAAAAAATGATCATTTCACTCCTATATGCATAAGAAATTATCCAGGGGTCTTATTAAAAATGCAGATTTCTACTAGGCACCAGTGGCTCACACCTGTAATCCTAGCTACTTAGGAGTCAGAGATCAAGAGGACCAAAGTTTGAAGCCAGCTGGGCAAATAGATCATGATACTCTATCTTGAAAAAACCCAACACAGAAAAGGGCTGGTGAAATGGATCAAGGTGTAGGCCCTGAGTTTGAACCCCACTACTGAAGGAAAAAAAAAAAATACAGATTTCTGTGTCTTTCTACCAGAGTAATTTTATAGACACAGAGCCAGCAATACAAAATTCTAACAAGCAGTTCTTTTTGTTTGGTTTGGTTTGGTATTTGGGTTTTTTTGAGTCAGGTTTCACTGTATAGCCCAGGTTGTCGGGGTTCTCCTATTTCCACCTACCACACCCAGCTCTAACAAGCATTTCTAGATTCTAGTGCAGGTATTCCACACACACACACATAAAAAATTTAGAAATGCTGGCACACACAGGAACAGCTCACCTGCTAATCTATAGCATACACATGTGTAGACAGGTACCCACTACCTGTATCCAGGGAACTAGTTTGTTAATTATAGATAAACCCACTAACACCAATTCTTTCTTGCCATAGTGATAGAGTTTGAGCAAGAGTCGTATTTCAGGCCCTCTGCCTGCTGCCTTCTCCAGCACATGCAAGCACACACACACACACCTGCTCATAGGAGATGGGTGCCTGCTTCTGGTGGGACAGCTCCATCAGAGTGCTCAGGTCTGTTCGCAGGTCTGTCTTACAGCCAATAAGCAAAACACGGGTGCTGGAACAATAATCCAGGATTTCTGTCCTCCACTGAGGGGCCAAGCAGGAAGATGGAAAGGGGAAAGGGAGGAAAGTCAGTGGCAGACAGATACCCAGAGAAGCCCAGTTAGCAACGTCTGCACACCACCCAGATTATCACCAGCCCAGTCCTCCCTCTGAGTCACAGCATCTCTGCTGTACTAATTACATCATCTTCCTGCCCATGAGGCCTTTAGTGGCACCAGTATGCTGACCCAGGAGCCTGTCCCTTTGAGCAACAGCCCAGTCATCAAGCAGAACACAGGGGCAAGACCCCTCCTACTCCCTGCCACGCAGAGAGGGCATGGATCTGCCCTCACCCCAGTCAAAGGCCTCACAAATCCAGAATGCGAGGGGAAAGCCAATTGATCTCTTCCCAAGAGAGGACATAAACTAAGCCTTCTGGAAAGCTAGGCTAGTTCCAGAAGGTTCCCTGAAGTTCCTCAGGGTAGGCAAATCTTGCCACCCCCACCCAGGTGTTTTCTACTAACAGTTCAGCTCTGACCTGCCTGGTTCAGTGGACCTGGAATCAAGGTCTACAAAGGCTGCCTCCAAATGGTCCATTCCTGACATTCAAACCACATAACCAGAAGGTTCTCTGATGCTGAACCCTTTGCCTCCTGAGTCTTCACCACCACCCTCCCTTGCTGGAAAAAACACTATAAAATAATGGAAAGGGCAGAAGGCAGAGGGGAAGGAGACCTGGATTCTATTCTCAGAGGTGTAGCTAATGGTGTGGACTTGGACAAATCTTTTCCCTCCCTGGCCTCAGTCTCTTGATGGTACATAAGCGGATTAGAGAACAGACCCCCCAAGATTCCTTTTTGCTCTCCTGCTAGGTTAGAGATAGTAGTTTACCTTCTTGAGTGCACTGTCCACGGTCTCCGGGCGACTGATGTCAAAGCATAGTAATACTGCATCTGAGTCACTATAGCAGAGCGGACGGACATTGTCATAGTAGGGAGATCCTGGTGGAGGGAAGAAAGAGAGCTGATGGTGAGCCATGGCATTTTCCCTTCTCTATAGGCCTATGCCCAAGGAGCCTTTAGAATACTGTTCTTGATCCCATAAGATCCAGCCTCCTCCCAGGGGGCTATGCTACACATGGAAATTTGGGACCTGCCAGAGGCTGTGCAAGGAATATCATCTCCCTTAGTCCTGGAAAGGAGAAGAGGGAAAAATAAAAGAGGATAGAGTATAATATGATCCTGTCCAGGGCTCCTACAGTGGGCTTAATTGAAAGTCTAGTGGTTTTCTGAGTACTCAAAGATGTTCCCAACTCCTGAGGAGACCAGGGCTAGTTGAAGGTTTTCCCTTCTTAAGAGTCTGCCTGCTGACCTCAGCTCCAGGGTCTCACCAATGAAGAAACAAACCTGCCTGTTACATAACTGGCTACCCTGCTTCTTTACCATGGGGTCAGAACTGTAGGAGGTTGGCAGAGAGGAAGGGCATCCAGGATTCAGTGCCCCAACTCCCCCACCCATCCTAATCAGCTTATCCTAAAAAGGGCAAAGGGAAGGCTGGAGCCCCCACCCCTAGGATCTCAGGGAGACAATCTCAAAGACAGCAGCACCCCTAGACAGGAACTTAGAACCTAAAGCAAGGGTCCTTTGTAGTGAAGGGAGCAGGCAAGGCAGACCCAGGGTCTGAGAGGGGCAAAGGCTAGGAGCTGAGCCTGCCCCCCTCCACCCTGGGGAAGGAGCAGTAGCGGATTTGGAACCCAGACAATCCGTGCTCAGAATAGCAAGCAGCCCCTCTCCCTGCACCGCAATCGCCATGGAAACTGGGGGGAATCCAAGCTGGGGTGGGGGTGTCCGTCATAAAAAAAAAAAAGTAAGGGGGAGTTGGGATAGCTGCCTGCTCCTTCAGCGATCCACCCCTGCCCCTTTATAAGGCAAGGTGGGGGGTCTGATCACAGCAGCACTGGGGCAAAGGGAGCACTGTGGTACTGGGGAAGGGGGAGGAGAGGAGGTCTCCATTTTGGCTCCAAGCGATCCCCCTCCCCTAAGACCAGCTAGTGAATAATGGAAACAGGTTCAATCCTGGCTCCAAGGCAGAAAAGCCCTATCCTACACATCACTGCCACTTCCTCAGACCTTATGGGAACCTAATTTGAAAGAGGGAGTCTGAGGATAACTGATAGACTTCATCCTTTCGGAAATTAGGAGGTGGGGTGTGACAGGAGGTATAAAGACCACACTTGCTGATTTTCCATTATGGGGTTGGGGCCTGGAGGGCTGCATTCTGACTGTGGGAGGAGAGAGGAAGTAGTGGGGGTTTGGGGTGGTGGTAGTGAAAAGAGATGAGCTGCAGTAAGACTCTGGGAAGGTTGGGAGGTGGGAAGGTACAGCTGAAGAAAAACCATACATCATGCAGCCACGCTGCATTCTCGTGGGAACCAGCCAGCACCCAGGGTAACGGGAATGGTGCCTCCCACCCCTGGAACTGCAGCAGAGGAAGGCACGTTGGCTTGAGGAACTTTTGTTGGGGGTGGGAAGCAGAGGAAGTCTCATTTTCTGTCTCCCCATCCCCTACCCCCAACCTTTTTAGACCTCAAAATTGGAGCATGAGAACAACAGCTCTTTGGAGGAGTAGGGCAGCATATTTATTTCATATAACAGGAAACGCCTAGTGATTTAGTTTCCCTTTAAACTCAGCCCCAAGGTGCATTTTTTTGGCAAGGCACGGATTTTATTTTTCTTTCTCCTTAATTATGATCGTGAGCCAGTCTGCTTTTTAAAAGGACTTGGGGAAAGATAATGGGAAGGGCTCAGAATCAAAGCAAAGACTAGCTGAGCTTTAAGGGTTTGGGGCTGAGAGCCTGGAGAAAACACTGCTTTCTACATTCTCCAAAGACAGAGCATCTTCTACCTCATCCCAGTCAAGGGAAACAGTCCATTAGAACCATCTCCCGAACCCTATCAGCCACCATCCACAACATGCCCGTGCCCTATATTAGCCATTTCCCCCACCCTCCAAAACACTGGATGGTGCATCGCTTCATCCCTGAGCTGCAGCGGTGTGATGAGTGGAGCTAAGTTGCGGCAGGCAGACAGCAGTAGCCAGAGATGGAATGCAGGAGAGCATATTTGTCCCAAAGAAGGCTGGTTTCCCGGCCCCACCACAACGGCCTCTAGCAGCACTACCTACTACCTCCCATTTAACTTTGCTCTGGGAAAGTGTGTGTGTGTGTGTGTGTGTGTGTGTGTGTGTGTGTGTGTGTGTGTGTGTGTGTACTGGGTAGCAGGGAGTGGAAATGGAGAAACCCTGTTCCTGGAATACTAATATAGGTCTCTATGCTTCACCATTCCAGCCCTCTAAAGATGGGACTAGACCAAAGAAGTGAGTGTCCTCTGTGCTTCATTCCTCTGCATTCCTGGACAATCAGGGTTGACCGACACCACCCCTCCCAAACCAAGCATCTTCAGATCCTCTCTTTGTGTTTCCAGGCAAGCACCTTTCTCCTCCTCACCAAAGGGGAAACAATTTTAAAAAGACAGCAGTACAGCTGACCAGTGGAGACAGGAAACGGGCTTTGGGGACCATAGTCTTACCTGAGGTATCCCAGAGACTAAGCTCCACTCTCTGTTCCTCTGTCTCCAAACAGGCTGTATAATTCTCAAACACAGTAGGCACATAGGTCTGTGAGAAGAGAGGTGGCATTCACACCTGGGCACCCCTCCCCTTAGAACCCTCTTTATTTCTGGCTACACATAAGTCACTCATGTACCCTCTGAGACATTAAAGTGACAGGTGATAAGGGCCAAAGGAGGGGATACATGGGGCAGAAGAGACCACGTGGGACAGGCACTTTGCTCTACTGAAGAAATGGAAATGACTCCCCAGCCACGGAGGAGCTCCCCATATCCTAGATGATCAGAGACATATAAATACACATTTTCTTCTCACCCCTTCCCAATTTCAGAGCCACAATTCAATTCTAACTTCCATTTTCTGCCCTCAAGCCCCTTGGCCCAGGTGAAAAACGGAAAGGGGTAGCAGAGGCGAAGGGCCGGCAGTATATGTCAAAAAGAAACCCCAGACTCTCCAGTGCTTTCAGTTCCCTCTCCTGAGAGCGACCCAGCCATGAAGGAGAAAGTAGGAGAGGATCTGATGGGTGAAGAGGTGAGGAGGAGCCGGCGGGGCGGCAGAAGTGGGACAGGTCTCAGGGGAAGCTAAGGCTGGGCAGTGCTCCAGCCAGAAAGCAGCCGAGGTGGGGCGGACTGGGAGAGGAGGAGATGGCTGTCCGGGGCAGGTGGGAATCGACCCTGGGCGGGCGAGCAGGGAGGAAGGCGGGCAGGAAAGCATCTCACCTCGGGATAGCAGTCCTTCGCTAGCACCTGTAACATCGCTGTCTTCCCACACTGCACATCTCCCACCAGCACGAGCTTGCATCTGACCACCACAGGCTGGGGCGCCCGTCTCTCCTTCATGGCTTCAGCCTCGGTGGGGCTAGGACTTCGATTCAGAGAAGAGGGGGGGCTTCGTGCCAAGTGGGTCTCAGCACACCGACTTAGCCAGATTCCCTGCCTCTTCCCAACTGAGGAGCAGGCCGGCACAACTCCCTTATATTTCCTTAGCTGATCCAATCACAAGAGGAGGCGGACCCTGCCGTGGCCAATCCCTGAGGTGGAATCTCCTCCAGCAGCCAATAGTAAGAGGCTCTGAGTCAGCGCCCTCTTCCTCCCATTTCTCTTAAAGCTGCACGGTTGCTTCCTCCTCAAAAGGGGATTCCCACGCTATTTTGTATTTGTATTAGGAAGTAGGAGGGGACTTGAAGCAAAGTTAAATAACCTTGAGTGTTCACCAGTTAGTGTCAAAAAACATAAGCTAGCCATGGAAACAGAAAGTGACATCAAGCTAAAGTTGTAAGGCTGTTCCAGGAAAAGGGCAAGACTTGCCAAAACTATAGGTAGGTGGCATCCAGGGTAGGGAAGGGGTGACCCCAGAGACCTCTGACTCCTTTGTTCCATTTAATTCCTATCCAAACCAATTCCCACTTCTGGCTTCCCTCCTAATATCAGCTCTTGATGTCCCCTTTTGAAGTACAAGTCCCTTCCTCAGAAATCACCTTCGCCAAAACAAACAAATCAATGAAACAAAACACAGCTCCTGCCCAAAGCAGAGAGAAAGGAATGAGGGAGTCCAGGCAAGTGGAGATGGGAGAGAGGAAGAGAACAAAATAAAGCGGCTGTCTATTGGCCACACAGCTTTCACCCCAGACCTAACTGGAGCTGGTTAAAGGTGCTTGTTCACAACCTGGATTCAGCTTCCTGGATGAATCAGGTGCAGGTCTAGTTCTAGGTTGACACCACCTGACACACACTAATGTGTGTCATCTGGTTAAAGTCCAGTCTAGAAGACAGGGCCTGTGGGCCTTTGGGATTAGAAGCTGGAGGGCAATCTAAGATTGGGGATAAGATACCCAACTGCCTATTTGCGCTGCCTCTCAGGGCCCTCACATCTTCGGGGCCCTCTCCACTAGACAGAATCATGGATGTTCACAGCTCATATAAGCCACTGACTATCCAGCACCCAAAGCAGCCCAAATTTGGCCTCCATGAGAGTGGGGACTGAAGGAAGACCAGTCTTGAGGAAATTTGAGAGCAATCCAGGGACTGTCTTTAACCCTTCACCTTGACAGGCCAGCACCCCTGGAGCACTCCCTGGTTCTTGTTCCTTCTCAGCTTTACTCTTAATTCACAGTTATTGCTGTTCCACTCAGGGACAATTTGCCTATAACAGAAGATGTTTCAAAGGCTTCCCCAACCCAAAAGAACAGATGTCTAAGAGTGAGATTTCCAGTGCCCACTATAGATGGAAGAGTGGAAGTTAATTTGAGAATGTAGCATAGCCAGTGTGCCTCCAGTCTACTGTGTAGTTTCTAAGTCCAAGCTGCTTGTTGGTGGGCTCTGGGACCTGGACTTGCACTACCCTCTGCCCAGCTCCTACTCGTCCACTTCCAGGGATGGAATTGTCTGCAGGAACCTCCAGGCTGCGTATCCTCCTCTCCCAGGCCCTTTGGAAGTTTCTTCCCTTTACCTTCCCCCATGCCTCATCCTCAGTCTTCAGATAATGTTCTATCTATGGAATTTGTCCTGTTCTTGCCCTTTTCGGCATCCTGACAGCTTCTCTGAACTGCCCATAAGAGTGGTTTGGAAGAGTTCCAGAATGGCTATAAATTGTAGACTGCCTCAACCTGGAGTCTTTCCCCTCAGCTTGACCTTTTTCTTCTGTGCCTGCCCGTTGCCCACTTTCTGTCTCATCTGGACATAGTTCCAGAAGCACCAGTAGAGTTCCTGTGCATGCTATTAACCCTTAAATGGGTTCCCTCCAACCGCAACCTCAAAGGTTTTATCCTTGTCCCCATGTTCTCTCCCAGCCTTCCCCTCCACACACACCCTCCACCAGCCACTCCAAATAAACAGTCAATACAAGTAAAACTGCTCCTGCTGTGCAGATAGTGTCCTCTGGCTTCTAACAAGACTGCCATTCCTGAGCTCCTCCGAGGTAGAAATTCTGGGAGCTGGTGCCAACTCTGATTTTTCCCTATGAGGCCTCATGTCAGTGTCAGGCAGCAGAAAGTCTGAGTTGTGGTGCACAGCAGCCTCCACCATGGCTGTGTCTCAAGATGTCTCCAAAGAGACCTTGAGGTCACATTTGTTTGTTTATTTGGCTCAGTTATTTGTTTTGTTTTTGTGGGACTGGGGTTTGAACTCATGTTCTGCTTTTTCTTTTGTTTTTGAGACAGTTTCTTGCTCTGCAGTCCTGGGTGGCCTCAAACTCACAATCCTCCTGCCTCAGCCTCCCACTGGGTGAGATTAAGATGTGCATCACCATGCTCAGTTCTGAGGGTTGCGTGTTTATGAGTTGTGATGGGGAAGGTGTTGCGTGTGTGTGTGTGTGTGTGTGTGTGTGTGTGTGAGATCAGGAATCAACATGGCAACAGTAAAAGAGGATGGAGCCAAAGTTCAGCAGGTGTAGATGTTGGCCCCGTCTCTTCCCTTAAGCTTTGTGTCCTTGGGTCAGTCACTTTCCTCTCTGATCCCTTGTTTCCTTGAAGGTAACATGAGATGTCTAACAAGAGAAGGGATTTTTTTTAACCCTTTGTAGCAGTTAGGTTCCTCCCCCAACTTTGTTTAAATCTCTTTCAAGTATCTTTATTTAAAACTCTGTACAAAAGAAATGCAGTTATAAGATGGCGCTTCTCTGTTAAAACAAGGACAGTTTAAAACAAGGCTATACTTGAAAACATTATGCTAAGGTAAAAGAAGCCAGTCACAAAAGACAATATACTGTATGATCCACTTATGTGAGATGTAAAGTATAGGCAAATCCAAAGAGAAAGAAAGTAGATTAGTGGTTGCTTAGGGCTTTAGGGCTTGGAGGGAATGGAGGATGAGGGCAAAGCCACCGAATCAGGGGTTTAAGTTAGTGAACTGTATGGCATGTGAATTATATGTTGATAACTTCTTACTTTTTTTTTTTTTTTGGCAGTACCAGAGTTTGAATCCAGGGCTTGTGCTATACCGTCTCCTTTAACTTATTTTTTAAAGTTTTTTTCTTGTATAAATGTTCAAACACTTAAAAGATATAGGGACTGGCAGTGTAGCTCAGTGGTAGAGTGCTTGCTTGCCTAGCAGGCACCGTGCCAGGGGTTCCATTCCCAAAAACATTAGATGAGCAGAGTAGAACAGATAGAATAGAATTACGGAAATAATAACACAAGGAACCCCCATGTACCCATCACCTAGCTCCAACAATTATCATCATAACCTTGATTTGTCTCTAGCCCCATCCACTTAACTCTCCCACCCCTCCTGTGCTGGGTGATGTTAAAACAAATTTTAGACACCATATCATTTCATCCATAGACATTTAAGTAGTCATCTCTGAAAGAAAAAAACTCTTTGTTTACATAACCACATCACAGTTTTCACAACTAAAAATAAATTGCTTAACTTCCTGAAAAATCTCCAAATACCTGTCCGTGTTAAAAATTTCCCAATTGTGTCATACTTCGATTTATTCAAATCAGAATCTAAACATGGTCCACACATTGACTTTAACTAAAGCTTTTATTTCATTAAAAAGACAAATTTTTTTTTACTTGCAAGTTATTTTTTGAAAAAACAGGTTTGTTCATTCTGCAGTGTTCTACAGCATTCTGGATTTTGCTGATTGTATCTCCAGTGCTGTCCTTTACACAGAATAACCTCTTTTACAAACTAAATCTTATGCAGAATCTCAGAACACAAAGAAGACAGAACATAAAACCTCACCCAACCTCCACTCCCCTCCTTGGGTACCTCCAAGGGATGAGCCTCAGGGAACACAGTTAAAAACTTCTAGGTGAACATGTGTGCATGTGTGTATGAGTACCCCATGCTTAAAGCTCAGAACTGCCTTATCTTTTTTTTGGTTCTGATTACTGTGATAAGGTCTCTATCTGGGACAGTGGCATAATACACAAAAGATGTTCAGGATGGTAGCAAATTAAAATTCACCCTCTTAGCAGAGAAAGAGAAAGAGAAAGCCCAGTACTTTCTCTGCCTAGGGACTTTTGCAAAAAGCAACCAGGCACCTTGCCACCTTTGTCTCCCAGGAGCCTGGCAGGGCCAAGTCCATTCTCCTCCTCCCTTATATGACTCAAGAGCCACACTCTGCAGTGGGAATCCATAACTTTCTCATGATCTCAGGGGTCTCTGGCCCCTGGCACCTGGGAACACCTGAGCTTTTGGCTGCTGGTATATTAGCTGAAGCATGCACTACAAGTGACTGAGTTGTTGAGATGCAGCCAGCCACTGCCTTTAGAGGGGTTTACACAGGGCAGATGCACAAGAAGCCCGTGGGCAGCCAAGACCAAGAGCAGTAGTCTGGTTAGGTGATGGAAGATGGTGGTTTCATCCAGGCCTCAATTCAAATATAAGATTGGTGAGGGAGGACTATGAATTTAGGGAGGTGCTGAGCACAGCCAAGGACTGAAGAATCAGTCCATCTCTGAGAGCAGACCAGAGAGGGGGATGGAGCAGTTTGCCTGAGAACATAATTAGGAGGGAAATCAGCATTCTAGATTCCAAGATAGAGGAGTTTGTAGTCTAAAGAAATCCCACAAGTATACCCACTCCTTGTTCTTCATTGTCAATGCCCTCCAACCAATGGCCACCCTTAGATGCCTTTAGTTGAACAAATTTGGGTGTTTACTGACTCATTTTAACAAAAACACACACCATGGAAGAACTGGGGCACATCCAGCAAGGAAGTGTTAAAGAGGACTTGGGGTTTGAACTTAGGTTTGGTGATTTGGGAGAGAGGTCAAGGAAGTGAAGCTTTCTTCGGGATTGGATGCTGTCAGAAGAATGTGTACTATCCAAGTCAAGAATGGTGATACCCATCTGAAATCCCAGCACTTGGGAGGCTAAGGCAGGAGGAGCTCAAGTTCAAGGGCAGTTTAGACTATATAGTGAGACCCTGTCTCAAAAAAAAAAAAAAAAAAGCTAGGCTCTGGCAGCTCATACCTGTAATCCTAGCTACTCAAGGGGCCAAGATCAGGAGGATTTTGGTTCAAAGCCACCCCCCGGGGAAACAGTTCATGGGACCCTATCTGGAAAATACCCAACACAAAATAGGGCTGGTGGAGTGGCCCAAGTGGTAGGACACCTGCCTAGCAGGCATGAGGCCCTGAGTTCAAACCCCAGTGCCACCAAAACAAACAAACAAACAAAACACATCTGGGCATAGTGACATACACCTGTAATCTCATCTACATGTGAGACATAGGTAAGAGGATCTTGGTCTAAGGCTGGTTCCAGAGAAAAAGTGTGAGACCATATTTGAAAAATAACCAAAGCAAAACAGGGCTGGAGGTATGGCTCAAATGATAAAGCACCTGTCTAGGAAGTGTAAGGTCCTGAGTTCAAACCCTAGTACCACCACCAAAAAAAAAAAAAAGGTGGGCTATTTTACTAACTCTTATCTAGAAGGTGGAAGAACAAAGCAAGGCTAAAGATGCTAAAGATGCAGCATTCATTCATACTAGCTAGGGTAGGAGGATGTCTGGTTATTTTTATGGCTTGAATGATTCTTTTTTTCTAGTATTGGGGTTTAAACTCAGGGCCTACACCTTGAGCCACTCCATCAGCCCTTTTTTTTGTGTGCATTGGGTTTCCTCAAGATAGGATCTCTTGAACTATTTGCCCAGGTTGGCTTTGAATCGTGATCCTCCTGACCTCTGCCTCCTAAGTAGCTAGGATTACAGGTGTGAGCCACCAGCACCTGGCTTGAATGATGTTCTTGTTTTCGTCTTTGTTCAAATATCATTACAAAGAGGTCTTCTTTTCATCTTGGTCTATCATGGTCATAGAGTGACCTTGTCTGTAATGGTGTGCTATGAAATGGTTTATGTTCCACAGGAAAAAACCAAAGCATTGCTGAGAGTGACCAACCAGTTCCTGGCTGTCAGGCACTATCTTTCTCCTTCTCAACTCTTCCTCCTGGGAGCTGGGCATGTTACCTATGTGCTGAGAGCACAGGGGAACACAAAGGCAATAGGAGAATATTCCAGGAAAACATCCTGGAAGAAGTAGCACTGAGCTATGATACAAAACAAAAAGGATGCTGAGAACTGGACTAGAGTATAAGGAATGTTCTAGAAGGATGGGATTGCTTGGAAGCAAGAGATGGAGGCCTGGGGAAGAGGACCACTGTTTGCAGTGTATGTGTGTTTATATGAATAAAGGTAAGTGTAGGAGGGGAAAAGTCAAAAATAAATAAATAAATAAAGTCAATAGAGGTGGACTAAGAATTAGGAAAGTACAGCAAATGGCTGAGGATGAGACTGGAGCAGAAACAGAGGGAGGCACTGAAGAGAGTGGTCATGAAGAAGCCCTGTTTTGTCTAGTTGGGCTGAGTTGGTGGGTGGGCACAGAGAAGAACAGAAGGCAGTTGAAGGCAGCTCAGCAGCAGTGCCAGAGCAATGCTCCATAGAGTAGGGGAATGGCTTAAATAGCAGAGTGCCTGCTTTGTGAGCATGAAGCCCTGAGTTCAAGCCCTGGTCCCACCAAAAACAAAACAAAACAAAACCATAGAGTAGGGAAGAGTGGAGAGACCACAGCACAGGCCTTCCTGCCTTCTTTTGCCCCCACCCTAGGGCATGGCCAAGACCACAGAGCTGGTTTCTGGTTTATTGAGTGAGAGATGGGGAGTTCCTGTGCTAGGGGAAACTCTAAGGGAGGAAGGACCTTTGAGACACAGGAGGGAGCTGGGCCAATGATGCCAGCCAGGAGCCAGGTCCAGATACTTCCTCATCCTCCCATGTGGCAACTCCCTCATCTCTAACACCCTCCTTTTTCTAACCATCAACTACAGCCCAGCTTCCACCCTTCTGGGTCCCTTCCTGATGTGGCTTAGGGGACACGAGTATAACTCTCCCCCGCCAGCCCCTGCATTTCCTGCCTGCAAAAAAGTGAGGCAAACATGGTGTGGTGAAAAAACCACTGTAAGGAACCTATTTCTCTCTTTCTAAATGGCTAGATTAAACAAACCAAGAAACTATACATATCTGCCCATCATGGGCTTAGGGTCTTCCTTATGGGGTCAAGTCTGCATTGAATAAAATCCAACCTAATCCTGGCACTAGCGCTATGTATGACCTGCTCTGGCCCCAGACTGCCCTCATTCCTGTAGTTCTTCCTCTTTCCACTATCCTCCAGCTACACTGAGCTTTTTTTGTTTGTTTCATTTCAATTTAAATATATTAAAAAATAAATAAATATAGAGCTTGGGATAGAGATATATATATTCAATTGTGGGACCTGAACCCAGGGCCTCACACATGCTAGGCAAGTGCTCTAATACTGAGTTACACCCCTAACCTTGTGTTTTTATTTATGATATTTTTACCTTTTCTTTTTTGCTTAGCACCAGACAGTGAACCCAGGGCCTCTTTCTTGCTAGGCAGGCACTCTTCCACTTGAGACATCGACCAGTCCCTCTACTTCATTTTTTAAAAAATGTTTGTCAGGTGGGAGGGGAGGACATAAGGAAAAGGTGAAGGAGGGCAAGTATGGTGGAAATATGTACTTATATATGAAAAGGGAACAATGAGATCTGTTGAAACTATTCTAAGAATGGGGAAGGGGCATAAAGGAGAATGATGGAGGGGGTGAATCTAACTAAGATATATTGTAAAAACTTTTGTAACTGTCACAGTGTATCCCCAGTACAACAATAATATAATAACTTTAAAAATGTAAAAAATAAATAAATAAACACCTCAAAAAAATAAAGAAAAGAAAAATGCTTGTCGGGATTACTAAATTGATTTCCCTGTCTGCTCCACACCAAGCATATCCTCAGGACCTTCTTTTTGTTTTGTCTTATTTTATTTTTTGAGATGTCTTGCTATGCAGCCCAGTCTGGCCTCAAACTTGCTATCTTACTGCCTCAGCCTCCTGAATGCTGGGATTGCAGATGTGGACAACCACACCCAGCTATTCAGGACCTTTCCATTGACTGTCTTCTCTATCAGGAATATCTTTGTCTTTGATTATCCCAACTGGCACCTTTTCATCCTTTAAATCTCAGAGTAGTGTCATCTGTCCAAAGAGGTCACCCAGACTAAAATAGCCACCTCGTCCTTTTGTGTGCTCACTGTGGCCTTTATAGACCCATTTTCTATAATGTCTTTCTCCCTCACTGTGATTAGATGAGCTCCACTGGGATAAGGATTGTGCCTAGAACACTGCCTGGAGAACAGCAGCAACCAGTGACATTGGCAAAACAAAGGAACAGGCCAACCCTCTGGCTCTACCTCTAAGTCCAGATTTCCAAGACACACCAGAGCAGGTGCACCAGACTCCCAGGGTTGGCCTGCTGGGGGGAACAGGCTGTTCCCCAAAATCCTGAGCACCAGCTGAGATTCAGAGGAAGGGCCTTGCTGGACCTAGGCTGAGAACAAATAATGGATAGGTAGAACTGGAGCCAGCTGGACACAATGAGGACAACCATGTTGCTATACTTCCCGGGTGCTAAATGCTCTGCCTGCATTGTCTCCCTCAATCCCCAGTCCTCTGAGGGTACAAGAGGTAGTACAGAACACTGTGACACATATCCACTCAAGAGTCAGCCAGATCAGATTCAAAACCTGACCCTGCCAGGTGCTGATGGCTTGTGCCTGTAATCCTAGCTACTTGGGAAGCTGAGACTGAGAGAATCGCAGTTTGAGGCCAATCCAGGCAAACAGTTCTCAAGACCCCATTTCCAAAATAACGAGAGCACCCAGCACAACAATAATATGATAATAAATAAGTAAATAAGCAGAGCAAAGTGGACTGGAGGTGTGGCTCAAGTGACAGAATGCCTGCTTTGCAAGCTCAAAACCCTGAGTTCAAACCTAGTCCCACCAAAAAAACAAAAACAAACAAAAAACCTGATCCTGGCACTTGGCAGAAAAGCAGAAGCTGAGAACTGGCTCCGGCTGGAGCTACACTGCTCAGGTTTTAATCTCGGCCCTACCAGCTACTAGTGGTGAGCTTGAGTAAGTCACTCACCCTCTCAGGGAGCACGCTTATGTCTCAGATGGGGATGGCCTGGATTGCATTACCTCATGTCTTTCCAGCACATCCCCAGGAAGCCTTTCTGGGGATTAGGAATCTGAGTCAAACTGGGAATCTCCGGTTGGCTCCCATCCCACCTGACCCCATGGGCTCTGGCCTCAGAGTACAGCAGAGTTTCCAACTTCACATTTAGCAGGCTGAGGCCTGAGTTCAGGTCCAGCACTTACTAACTTGTGACCTCAGACAAGACCTCTGATAGCTTCAATTTTCTCAGCAAGAGACTTTGGGTTTCTGGAACCAGGGTTTCATTCCTAGCTGGGACATTCTTCTGATGACTAGCCTCAGTCTTCCCAATCCCAACACTTCCTCTTTCCTAAAGGGGAGCAATAGAATTGCCACAGAGAGCCCTGAACTCTATTTTGTTTTGTTTTCAGTACTGAGGTTCAAATCTAGGGCCTTGTGAGTGCCAGATAAGCACAGTACCACTGAGCTAAAGCCCCAGCCAACTCTTATTCTTAAATGTCCTTCCTTCCCTCATCCACCTTCTCCCAGGTTGTATAATGAAAATCCTTTTCTGGTACCCTCAAGAAGCTAATTCTCAGACCCTTCCACATTGCTCCCTGCCACCCTTCCCTTATCATCTGTGTCTCTGGCACTGGCAGCTCTAGGTCCAGCCCCATGACCCTGTCTGGGGTTTGATTTGAATTGAGCAAGAGGACTGAGAAATAACCCTCAGACTCAGGGAATAACAGCTCCATTCTTGAAGCCTTTTCCCCCTGCAAGGCACTGTGCTAAGTGCTGACAGTGGTGGATGACTTCACTTAAACCTCTCTACAAATCTGTCCATTCAATACTATTTTATTGATGATGACACCAGAATACAAGTGTGGGGGGGTGCATGTCATCTGATTCCACAGCTCCTCCCCCTTCGATCAGGGTGCTGGCACAGCGTAATGAGCCACGAATCACAGGGACAGAGTTGCCTTTTATGAGAGAAGGGAAAATTCCACAGTGAAGGGAGCTTTTAAGAGGGAAACCAGCTAACAATGTAAAAGGGACATAGACCCAGAGACACGTGGTCAGAACTGTGTTACCATCTGCACATCTCAGTGCTGAGGGGATGGGAGCTGGGAGGGTAAATCCAGGAATTTTCAACAGAAGGTAAGAAAGGGCAGTGTGGAGACGGGAGAGTTGACCAGTCAGGGGAAGAAGTTCCCTGCACCCATGCCTAAGAAGCAAAAATCAGCAAGGTGCTAGTGTGTGAACTGTGTTTATTTTTTCTAAAGTCTAAAAATATAGAGAAAAGGAAACACACACAAACTAACTTAACCAGAAATGGGAAAAAGTGGTCATGGCAACAGCTGAGAAATTTGAGACAGGAATTTCAGGAACTAGGATAACTCAGTGACCTGAACTTGAAAATTCCACCCTGTGACGTGACCATTTGAAGAATCTCTTGAAGCTGTGGCTTCCCATCAGTGTCAGAGCACTTTCCAGCAGCCTGGGTGGGGCAGAGAGGGAAGGGAGGGTGGGCAGAGGTGATTGCCAGGGCAGACCTGTCACTGCTGCAGCTGTGGATGTGGGAAGATACTGCAGTAATAATAGCCACTACAACAGTCCCTTACTAAGTGCTCACTAGGTCCCAACAATCTTGTTATCTTTATAGTTGAGGACACAGAAAGCACAGAGAAGTTAAGAAATTTGCCTAAGTTCTCACAGCTGGCAAATGGCAGCACTAGGAACCTTGCTGAGGTCTTGACTCATTTTCAGGATCTGATGAAAGCTATGTACCCAGTACCCAGGGGAAAAAATCATAATGAACTTAAATGCACATTTTATATTCAATTTCAGGGATTCAAAGACCCCTAAACCTAGTCTAGTGTAAGGAAACTGGATTGTAGGGCCAGTAGTGAGTTACCTCCTGCCCTTATCCCCAACCCAATAGTCCAGAAACAAAACCAGATACATGGTGTGGGGCAGGTGGGGGGGCTTACAGCCCTTACAACCTCTACCCCCCTGGCAGGGGGGAGTGTTGCCCTAGTGGGTAGTTTCAGAGGTCTTCCCAGCCTGCTCTGGGTTTAGATGGGGATTCAAGTGGCAGGTGGGAGGGGGTGGACTGGGACAGCCATAATGGACTCTGGGGAGACTGCTGAATTGTGCTATATGGGAAGATAACACTTTCCTTCGCCCCCTCAGGGTATCCTTTTCGGGCTGAGATTTAGAACTGCCCAGCCTAGAAGAGATGAAGGCCTCCTCCCTTAATTAAATGCCCAGGGGTTGCTATGGAAACCAGAGCTTCCAAATCCTGGCCAGACAATGGGGAGAGGAGCTGTCTCCAGCCCAGACAAGTGAAGCTTCAGGGGCCTCTTTGGGGACAGAGATGGGGGCCAGACAGTGAGAAAAAAAAGGGGTGCCAACTGAAGAGCTCAGCCTCCCCTCTCAGTGGAAGTGTGGGAAGAGGCCCCTGAGAACCAAGGGGTCTGTCTGAGACCGGCAAGCCTCCTAGAAAGGAGAAAAGAGTGAAGGCAGGGTAGCCAGAGGCAGGCACTGCCCAGGACTGAGCACCTCCTTTTTTCCCAGAGGAGAAAGCCAGGCAAGTTGGTAAACAAAAGAAAGAGGGCAGAGGGCAGACAGCTAAGCGATAAGGCCTGGGACTAAAGAGCTAAGTAAAGGAGCCTGAGAGGGAGAGGAAATTTGGAGTCCCACTGACAGGTAGAATTGGCAGCTGTTTGCATACATTGTCAACTGACACACACAGGACATGTGTGTGACAGGCACGCACCTCTATAGAAACTCTGCCCTTGGAGACAATCACACCCCCTGCTCCTTTGTCCCCCTCACCTTCCTCAGAAGCCACCCTTTTAGTCTCAATTCTGGGAATGTCTGTTTTGAGAAGGCCAAAGCAATTCTTTCTTTAATAAACACTAGCCCCCATACTGGGAACCCTGTGGGGAGACTCTCAGGGACTTTTGAAAATTTTTTTTGGCAGTACTGGGATTTGAGCTCAGGCCCTTATGCTTATCAGGCAGGGGTTCTACCACTTGAGCCACACACCCTCACCCAGTCCTTTTTTTTTGCTTTAGTTATTTTTCAGATAGAGTCTCCTCCTGTTTTTGCCCAGGGGTTGGCCTCGGACCTCTATCCTACTACCCTACTGCCTCCATGTAGCTGGGTGACAGGGGTGCCTCATCACCCAGCTTATTAACTGAGATGGGATCTCTCTAACTTTTTCTTGGGCTGGCTTCTTTAGTAGCCAGGATTACAGGTTCTAGACACCGTGCCTGGCCAAACTCCAGGGACTTGGGCAGGTCATAGGTGCTGTAACTTCATGTGAACAAAATAGATGGCATTTTGGGAACATTTACAACACCTCACTATGTGTCAAGCCGTGTGCACTGGCAAACTCTCTCATGTATTGGTCCCTCAGCTCTGTGGGGATAGGTGACATCATGGTCTTTTTGTTTGCTTGAATGAGAGAGGAATCTGAGGGGAAGTTAGGCCTGAGCTCAAGTCAGGAAGTGGCAGAGCAGGACTAAAACACAGGTTTGCCTGACTTTTCCCATTTTTTCTTATCTTTGCTTTAAAATCTTCTTGGAAACTTTTGAGCAAGCCCACTCTGTTCTTATCCCTTCATGCTCCCACTCAGTGTTACCTAAATACTTCTACAGAAGCAGTTCCTAATTCTAAGCTGGTTATTTAAAGGGTTTAAGCATAACGTGGTTTTTGGGAGCAAAATACGTTTTTCCCAGAGAGAAACACGTTAAATGGGCCCAGAAAGGTCACTTGACCCAGAATGCAGCTGACAGTGGTACATCTAGTTCAGGACTAGCCCAGAGCCTCAGGCATCCTTAATAACACTGTTTCCTAGAGAAATAGATCTGGTTACATGGTGACAAAGAAAGCACTTCCTGTTTCCACTTTCTCCTCCCTCTCCTGTCATCCTGTGGACCTGTTTTCCACCTTGTGAAGAGCTGGGGCAGGGAATAAAATGTAAATCAGGGTGCCAACCCAAGGGATATTTCTTAAGACACCAGGCGACAGAAGGGTTAAGAAACCAAGCCTACCTGAAGGAGTGGCTCATGCCTAACAGGCATGAGGCTCTGAGTTCAAACCCCAATGCCACCAAAAAAAAAAAAAAAAAAAAACCTTTAAATATGAACCAAGTCTTCCAGAACTAAAAGAACTATTTAGGGAGCACAGGGAAGGCTTGAGGGTGGCGGAGGCGAGTGTGATGGCTGTCTGCAACCGTTAAGGACAAAGTTCCAGAGCACTAAACCATGACCCAAAAGGGACAGGGTATCAGATTCTTCCTTAGTAAGAAGGAACTTTCTACTAAAATCTCTTTAAAAGTAGAATGGGCCTCTTGATAAAGCCATGAGTTCTCTGCTACAAGGAGTATTCAATGAGAAGGAAGATGACTGAGGGAAGAAGCACTGGACCAGTGGCCCTCTGAGAGCCCTTGGGATTCGTATGCTCACATAGAACATGAGATGGAATATTATATGCTATGCCAGGAACAAAGATGAGGAACGTACAGCCTAACAGGAAAGTCAGCTGTTACATAAATAAACACAGCTGAATATTTAATTTCAAATTGTGATACAACTTTTAAAGGCACATAATGGGCTATCAGAGGGGCTCTAAATCAGAGGTTGGACCTGAAAGAGCCTCTGTAAGGAGGCTGTAATGGAGAGTAGGCCAAGATCTGGAGGATGGGCAGAGGGGAGTTGGGGAGGTGGGGTGCAGTCTGGAAAAGGTGTGGGGTTGGATGAGGAAGAGGTCTTCAGAACAGAGGCAACAGCAAGAAAGAAGTCACAAAGGCAGGAAAGAGCAGTGACTGGGAAAGTGTGAGTGAGGGAAGAACAGCAAGAGATGACTAGACAAAGGAGATGGGGCTAGAGTGGCCACAGCAGGAGATCGCATGTTATCCAGTGCCATGACCTTAGTTCTTAACTGACTGAAAGTCCTCAGTCCTGACCTCTAGGCCTTGGTCTCTGGCAGCTCCCACAGTTGAAAGGACTCACCATTACTGATGGGTCCTCCCAGTTGGAACCTCTCTAGTAGTAGGTACTCCTGTTACCTTATCGGTGTCCATGGAGATAGAGCTGTAGAATTCTCACCTGTCTTGGACTCCCAGGTTCAAGTTTTAACCCTTGCAAATGCCTTTCCTCTCAAGTGGTAGCATAGTGTACTGGTAAAGAGTCCAGACTCTGGAGCCAGACTGCCTGGCTTTGCCACTTACTTGCTGGTTTTGTTTTGGTTTTATTTTGAGACAGGGTCTCACTGTGTAGCTCAGGCCAGCCTTGAATTGAATATCCTCCTACCTCAGCCATCCAAGTGCTGGGATTATAGGTGTGCAGAACACACCTGGCACTTAACTTGCTGTTTGACTTTGCCAGGTTACTGAATTGCTCTGTGCCTTAGTTTCCTTATGTATAAAATGAGGTTGATGATCACACCTATCTCTTAGCAGTGTTATAAGTGTGTAGGATAGCATCTGGCATATAGCAAGTACTATATGTGTTTGTTAAATAAACCAAATCACTAGCAATAAATTGTTGTATTATCTCCTGCTTCCCAGTCTCATCCCATGCTCTTCCTGCCACTCTCAACCCTAGGCCTACAGCAAGGAGCTGGGGGCCAACTCTCTCATCTAACCCACTTTTCTGTCTAAGGCTGCCTCTGGTACTTAAAAAGTAGGCAGAGCTGAGCTCACCCCAGGGAACCTTCCTCACCCCAAAATGAAGATGTTTGGAGTGACAGGCTGCAGTTCAATCCAAGTGCACTTGGGAAGGCCTCCTCCCTCTCGACCTTCCACGTGTTTTTCAAGGTTGACAGTATTCTGCATGCACTAAATACATCTCTAACCCTTCTTCTGCTTGTAACCTCACCATCCTGGCCTTGATCCTGGTCCCCAAGATTGAGTTTAATGCTCCTCCCACACGACACATGACTATCCTCCACTATGCTCACTCCTAGCATGGAATTTACATGTATAAGTCACTGTCTGTGTCCTTGAGAGCAGCATCTGTCACCCAGACATCTGCTGTATCCCAGAGCCTACTTGTGGCACTTACCCCTCCAGCCTCACTTTTCATCAGTCCTTCTCCTAGCATCTCTGAGTGGCTAGGTTTCCATTCTCTCTGGTCAGGGCCTTCACCTACGCTTTCCTCCTGGCCTAAGTGTTCTTCCACAGGTCCTGGCCCAGCCAGCTCCTTCTTTTGGTCTCTGCTTATCTGCCACCTCCTGCAGGAAGATTTTCCTGGGGCCCCTGATCTAAGTAGGTGGCCCTGCTTGGGATCTCCCAGCAGCTGCATTTCCCCACTGTGTTTTAAGCATCACTTACCTGTACCTCCCACTAGTCTGTTAAACTTCGACAGGGCAGGATCACATTTATCTAATTTGCCATTGTATTCTGTGCTCAGTGCATGACCCAGCACATAAAAGCCCAGGGAAGAGAACTGGGAGGTGTAGCTCAATCCCAGCACCAAAAACAAACAAAACAAGACCAGGAAGAGGGGGTCTTTATGCCCTGGGACCCATACCTTTCCAGGAGTTTCCCCAAATGATAAAATAAACTTCTTACTTTTATCATTCATTCTTTCTAGGAGACAGTCTATATTTTTTTAAATCATAATCTCAAAAGACATGCCGACCCAAGTGTTGGCATTCCATAAAAACTTGTTTTGATTGGATGCATCCATCCGTGAATGTAATAGTTGATACTTAATAAACAGAATTTTATTCATTCAATAAAATTGAATGAATGAATAAACCTCCCCTCAGGGTTAGGGTGTTTTTAAAATGTTTTCAATGGATCCAGAAAAACCTAAAAGACTTTGCAGGGAAAAGTTAAAGTGTTGTTTGCTTCAGCCCCTGACCCTGTGGCTCTAAACACTCCTCTCTCCTCAGTGGGGCCCACGGTTTAAGACCAACGCTTCAGTGGCTCCCAGCCAGACCCATCTCCTGTCCTGAAATCCACCTACTGCGCCTTTGCAGCCTGTCAACTGAAAATAATCCTGGTGAAAGCAGGGGCTGGAGGGGGCGGGGAGCCGGGAGGAGGGAGTCCTGCAGAAGCCTTAATGAGGAAGATTCTGCCCCCTGCTGGCTGCCCTGCTCCCTATCGGCACCTGGCCGAGAGCCAGGAGGCTCAAAGACCGAGGTCAGAACCAAGAAGAGGAAAGGGGGGGTGAGGCAGAGGGCCGCGGGAGGGGCGCACCCCCTCCGCCCATGGGCATTCTTAGCACCAGCGACTAGGCTTTGTATTCAAAGCAAGTCAGGGGCGGGCGTAGCTTCTGCTTTGGAGGCCCCTCGACTTCCATCCTAGGGTTCGCGTCTTCTGCTTCCAGATTAGGCGTTTAGGGAGGCAGGGGTGTGGTGGGGGTGGAGGCTGTTCTGGAGCCAGTCGTTCAGACTTGGCTTTCTCATCGATCTCTGCCGACACCTTTGAATCCTGAGCCAATTCTCTGCATCGCCTACACTTAGTGTGCGGTGCACCAGCCTCCCCACGTCACCATGGAAACAGGAGCCTCTGCATCCATCCCAGAGCTGGTTTGTGAAGCTATGGGAAGAATCTGGATCTCAGGGAGGGGATGAGGTAGTGCAGAGGGATACAGGAAGGGCAAGAGGGAAAGCCACTGAGGGGAGGGGGGGGGATGGGAGAGAGAGAGAGATTGTTTTGTAACTTGTACCCTGTGAAGAGAGTCACCTTCCTTAACAGGACATAAATGCAGTCCTATCATGGGCCATCTTTCATACAATCTAACCAACCCCTCTTCAAAGACTGTCATTTAGGGATCAAATAAGCTTGAGTTAACAGCTCTAAGTATCATTTTTCTCATCTGTAAAATAAAAATAATAGCAGCATTTCACAGTTATTGTAAGAACCCCATGAGGGCTGGTGGAGTGGCTCAAGTGGTAGGGCACATGCCTAGCAAGTGTGAAACCCTGAGTTCAAACCCCAGTACTCCAAAAAAAAAACCCATGAGGTAATGTATATATTATGCTTAATTCAGTGCTTAGTACTTAAGTGCTCAAAAATGTAGTTATTATTGTACATGCTTATGAAGCCATTATTTCTGTATTTCCTCTACTAAACTGCCAACTCCTCAATAACAATGCTTTAATAATTCTCTATAGTTTTCAATGTCTTTTACACACATTTATCTAATCCCAATCCTGAACATTTTCAAAGCTATTACTCTCCTCACTTTGTGAATGAAGATGTATTCAAAGTTTAAGCTTATTCAGAGGTTTGGCTCTGACATGGTGTTAAAGTACAAGGTTCTGGACCTGGGGGGTGTGACTCAAGTGGTAAAAGGATGAGGTCCTGAGCTCAAACCCCATTACCAACAAAAAAAAAAGGGAGAAAAAGGAAACATAGAGCTGGTGTTCTGTGCACTCATCTCCTCTCTGTGTGTCCCTGTGTGCCCATTCTGATGACACAAACATTCAGCACCTCAGTTTGGTGACATTGATTCCTAAAGTGCAAACCTCTGGGTTTGACCACATGGAAGCAAAAAATTCTTCATTAAATCTATAGTTTAAAACATTTCTGTAAAAAGGAAGCGATTGCTAATGGCTTGGAGCTTCTTTATGGGATAGTGAAAATGTTCTAAAATTAATGTGGTAATGGTTGCATAAGTCTATGAATACACTAAAAACCATTAAGTTTTTTTGTTTGTTTGTTTTGTTTGCAGTACTGAGGTTTGAACGCAGGGCCTACACCTTGAGCCACTCCACCAGCCCTTTTTTGTGATAGTTTTTGAGATAGGGTCTCTTGAACTATTTGTCTTGGCTGACTCTGAGTCATGATCCTCTTGATCTCTGCCTCCTAAGTAGTTAGGATTACAGGCCTGAGCCACCAGAACCCAACTTAAATTGTATGTTTTATGTATGAGAATTATAACTCAATTATGCTGTCATTATTATTATTTTTTTAAGAAAATCCCAAAGATCAAATCCCAGACTCAAAACTGTCATCAGTGAATTCTACCAAATGTATAAGGAAGAAAGAATGTCAACTGGACACAAATTCCTCCAAATAATAGACATAAAGCCTACTTTCCCCAGCTCATTTTATTAGGCAAGCATAAGTTAGAATCCAAATCTGATAGACATTACAAGAAAGGAAAATTACATTCATGACCATAGATGCAAAAGTCCTAAATAAGACATAAAAGCTGGTGATCTAGCTCAGAGGCATAAGGTAGAAGAATCCAGACCTGAGGGTAGTCCAGCAAAAGGGCAGCAAAACCCTAGCCGAAAAACAAAATGAAAGCAAAAAGACTGGGGGCATGGCTGAAATGGTAGCACACTTGGGGAAGACCCTGTGTTCAATCCCAATGCCACCAAAAGAAAAAAAGACAAAACACCATGTAAGTAAATAGTATCTAGTCATACATAAAAACAATAATAAAGTATGAGTACCTTTGTCTTCTGCTAAAAATGAAAGCTTATTTTAAATATGAAAAATAACTCATATGATTACTATATTAACCAAATGTGAGAAAAATGATTTTTTTCCACATAGTGGATACTTGATTTATAATGGTGCAGAGCAGTGAAGAAATATCCTGAGGTATATCAAACACCAACTCTAGCTAAATTATAGATATAAATGCAAAAGGCAGAGCAATAAAGCCTCTAGAAAATAAGATAGGGGCCTCTCTTTGTGATTTAGAATAGGAAAAGATTTCTCAAACAGTACAATAAAGAGGGGAGAGGCTGGGTTTGTAGCTCAGTGTTAGAGCATTTAAGCACTTGCCTGATATGTGCAAGATGACCCTGAGGTTAATCCCCAGTGCAGGTGGTGTGGAGGGGAGTGAATGGGAAAAGTTGAATATTATGTTATGTAAATTAATTTTCTAATTAAAAAATTTTTAAAGAAAATGGAAAAGGCTAGGTATAGTAGTGCACATCTGTAATCCGGGCACTTGGGATTATGAGTTCAAAGCCAGCCTGGGATACATAGGGAAACCCTGTCTCAAAAAAAAAAAGTGAAAAGGTAAACTATAAACTGTGAGAAGAAATCTGGAACACATATGCTGATAAAGACCTTATATTTAGAATATAAAATGAACTACTACAAGCCAATAAAAGACATACAAGCTGCTATACAAATGGGGAAGAAACTTGAACAGATATACCACAAAAGAGGAAGAGAGGATGTTCAAATGGCAAATAAACATGGGAAAGAGCACCTCCGGATTTTCCTTCCCTTCACACAGTGCTTCTGCCAAAACTACCATCCGTGACTTACAGGATGTCTCATCCACTGTCATGGTATTACACACAGCATCGCTTTTGATCAAGGAATTCACTTTATAGCAAAGGGTGGCAATGGGCCAAAGCCTGTGAAGTTAACTGGCCTTACCAATCTGAAATCGTTGGCTCGATAAAACCTTTTTGGCCTTTTGAAGTTTAAATTACAATGTCACCTAAGTGGCAATACCTTTCAGGGCTGAGGCAAAATTCCCTACAAGGCTATATATATCCTGTGAATTAGTCTCCAAGATAAGGTGTCATTTCTTCCATAGCCATGATTCATGGGTCAAAGAATTAAGGGCTACAACTTGTCTTTGACAAAGGAGCCAAAAATATACGATGGAGAAATAGCAGCCTCTTCAACAAAAACTGCTGGGAAAACTGGTTAGCAGTCTGCAAAAAACTGAAACTAGATCCATGTATATCACCCTATACCAAGATTAACTCAAAATGGATCAAGGATCTTAATATCAGACCACAAACTCTAAAGTTGATACAGGAAAGAGTAGGAAATACTCTGGAGTTAGTAGGTATAGGTAAGAACTTTCTCAATGAAACCCCAGCAGCACAGCAACTAAGAGATAGCATAGATAAATGGGACCTCATAAAACTAAAAAGCTTCTGTTCATCAAAAGAAATGGTCTCTAAACTGAAGAGAACACCCACAGAGTGGGAGAAAATATTTGCTAGCTATACATCAGACAAAGGACTGATAACCAGAATATATAGGGAACTTAAAAAACTAAATTCTCCCAAAACTAATGAACCAATAAAGAAATGGGCAAGTGAACTAAAAAGAACTTTCTCAAAAGAAGAAATTCAAATGGCCAAAAAACACATGAAAAAATGCTCACCATCTCTAGCAATAAAGGAAATGCAATTTAAAACCACACTAAGATTCCACCTCACCCTTGTTAGAATAGCCATCATCAGCAACACCACCAACAACAAGTGTTGGCGAGGATTCAGGGGAAAAAGGAACCCTCTTACACTGTTGGTGGGAATGTAAACTAGTACAACCACTCTGGAAAAAAATTTGGAGGCTACTTAAAAAGCTAGACATCGATCTACCATTTGATCCAGCAATACCACTCTTGGGGATATACCCAAAAGACTGTGACACAGGTTACTCCAGAGGCACCTGCACACCCATGTTTATTGCAGCACTATTCACAATAGCCAAGTTATGGAAACAGCCAAGATGCCCCACCACTGACGAATGGATTAAGAAAATGTGGTATCTATACACAATGGAATTCTATGCAGCCATGAAGAAGAACGAAATGTTATCATTCGCTGGTAAGTGGATGGAATTGGAGAACATCATTCTGAGCGAGGTTAGCCTGGCCCAAAAGACCAAAAATCGTATGTTCTCCCTCATATGTGGACATTAGATCAAGGGCAAACACACAAGGGGATTGGACTTTGAGCACATGATAAAAGCGAGAGCACACAAGGGAGGGGTGAGGATAGGAAAGACACCTAAAAAATTAGCTAGCATTTGTTGCCCTTAATGCAGAGAAACTAAAGCAGATACCTTAAAAGCAACTGAGGCCTATAGGAGAAGGGGACCAGGAACTAGAGAAAAGGTTGGATCAAAAAGAATTAACCTAGAAGGTAACACACACGCACAGGAAATTAATGTGAGTCAACTCCCTGTATAGCTATCCTTATCTCCACCAGCAAAAACCCTTGTTCCTTCCTATTATTGCTTATACTCTCTCTACAACAAAATTAGAAATAAGAGCAAAATAGTTTCTCCTGGGTATTGAGTGGGTGGGGAGGAGAGGGAGGGGGTGGAGTGGGTGGTAAGGGAGGGGGTGGGGGCAGGGGGGGAGAAATGACCCAAGCCTTGTATGCACATATAAATAATAAAATAAAAAAAAAAGAATTAAGGGCTACATATGAGAGTGGCACCACTCACTATTACCCAGTGACCTGTTAGCAAAATTTTTGTTTACTGTTTCACTGATCTCCTGCTTTGCTGGAGGTCTTATCTTCAAAGGTCTCAGCTTCTACCAGGAGACACAGTAATGACTCCATGGAACTGGAAGTGGAGACTAATGCCTGACCACTTTGGGTTCCTCATACCTTTGAAGCAACAGGCTAAGAAAGGAGCTATGGTGTTGGCAGAGGTGATTGATCCTGACTGCCAAGGAGAAATTGGAATACTATTCCACGATCTTCTGGAATATAGGAGATCCCTTAGGGCATCTCTTAGTATTGCCATGCCTTGTTGTTGGAAAATGACAATAATACAAGTAGTGTTGTAGGATGGCTCAGGCAGGGAGGCGGGAACCAAAGCTTTTGGGAAGCAAGTTTATTGATCAGGCCGGGCAGCAACTCAGTGGATTCTAGTCCAAAGGCTGAGCACCGAGAACAAAGGGGCTTTCCTTACATACCACTTAGAGCAGGTTACAGATATGGGGAGTACATCTTGTCCCATACATGGTCACATACTATTTCATTGGCTATTTTAACCTCTGGGGTGAGGTGACCCTTCTCTGGTCTTGCTTGGCATTCCTCAAATCTGGTTTTTTTTGTTGTTTGTTTGTTTCACTGTTGCACTCATTATCTCTCATTATCTCCCTCATTGTCTCTCATTTTTTCCCTTCCCTCTTCCTGCCTTCCTGCCACAGTAGGACTACCAATGGCTCAGATCCTTCAGGAATGAAGGTTTGGGCCACCCCACCAGCTAAAGAACCATGGCCTGCAAAGAAAATGCAAAATAGGTAAATGGAAGAAAGTAGTTATAAATACCTGATATGACCACGTGACCAGTTAAAGAACTGAGGACTGTAGCCATCAAGAGTATTTCTGCCTTGTTTTGTTATGAATATGTTTGTGTATATTGGTTTTTTCTCTTATTTCCTTATGCAACATAAAAGGTAACAACCTGATATCATTTAAGTATTGCTCATTTTCATTAAAGTCTTTGTGTTTCAGGATATCAAAAAGAATAAACATCACTTAAAGACTACCTCCTTGTCTGGGTTAGTGTGTCTTTGAATCTACACAGAATAGTCATACCTTGTGAGGCAAAGTTATTATTTTGTTATTGTCTTTATTTGGAGGTTAAGCATTTATTCATATGGGTGCCAAGTTGACAAGGAGTGGACTTGTCAGTACTGGGGTTTGAACTCAGGATCTCACGCTTGCTAGGCAGGTGCTCTACCACTTGAGCCACTCCACCAGCAAAGGGTTGTGAGAAAGCAGTCTTTTGTGTCAAAGTTTGTGTTGTCATTTTAATTACCTGCATTGTTCTTCTTTGGGATTCTTGCTAAGCCCATGAAAATTGCCAACCATGCAAGTTAGTGTAAAATTTCAGCCAATTGAGAAGATTGTGAACTTTTGATCTGGACCAATCCAGGTCAAGAGGCAGAGTCAGTCGTATCAGGAATATAAGGAGGGACAGACTGCCCTGCCCCTTTGTGCATGGTGTGCCATGCGCTCATGCACCCTTCTGCAGAAGTACATTTTGCCTTGCTGAGACAATTCTCCATTTCTGTATCTTCAATTGTGACTCCAGTGGTCTTCAGGGGTCTTATTTCCAACAATTTTGGGAATCGTCCAGGATAATTCCATCCAGAAGAGATGCTCGGAAGCCCCCAAAGCAGATGCATCCCTCTGCCTTGTTTCGGTGGCCTCGGGATTTTGGACAACTGGTGCTCTTGGACTGGAAATCCATTCTGGGCCTGGATTATCTCAGAAACACAGGGAAAAAGGGCCTTAGTAAGAACAGACAAAGGAAGGTAAGAAATGCCACTGACTGGCAAAGTAGTCCTTGGTGGTCAGGAGGATCCAGAAGTTGTGTGAGAGCGAATGAAACATGTCTGGGACACAGAGCAAGTATGGAATCCCAATCCTCAGTTCTGCAAATATCCAGGTGATTACATAAGGCTTAACGGCAATCCATAGGGACCTAGTCAGGTGCTTATACTGACCTGCTTATTGCCAAGTAGCGTCACCAACTAGATATTGTCCCATGAGGGTATTAATAGGTGGGAGACAAAGTGTGTGGGGTAGTGTGTGAGACACAGCCAGGAAGCTAGGGAGGTTGAGCATCTTCCCGGCATTCTCACCCACCAGGTAGACCGGGATGGGGAAACATCACAAGCAAAAAGAGCTCTAAGGAAGGTGAAACTAATCTAAATGGCATGTGGCTGAGATTTGGAGCTGCTTCCTCTCTTGGATTGTTTTCCACCTAATTCTAAGTCTCTAAATCTGTCTAACCTCTCTACTAACGGTTAACCCCTTTAAGTCTTGTTTTCAAGATGGGACACTTTTCCCATCACAGACATGTCAAGACCAGAAGAGGGAATGGGTCATGTCCAGGTTGCTGCAGGCGGCAACCATGCGCTGGCCTATTCGCTCTCCTGGCCAAGGCACCAGGCCGTTGGGATTATGGAACCACGCCCTCGGCCTCATGTGCACACAAATTGGAGGGACCAGAGAGGGAATTTCCATTTCCTGTCTAAGCTTTTCTTTATCTCCTACAAATGCCCATGTGTTTAAAATTGGGACCTTAGTATTCCAGGTTGTTACATTAGCTAAAAGGCAACAAGACAGCTGCCTTTTTGGGTTCTGTTATGGATTCAATAAGGCATTTGTGTTTTGAGGGGTTGTTTTGTGTGTGATTATAAGGGACTCCTTCCCTGAAATTACCTTTTGATGGGCTAATTCATGCTAGCTTGTCCATGCTTACTAAGATAGCCAGATATCACCAGTTTCACTGGAGATGTAATCCCTTTTTTCTTGCCTAACATGGAGATTCTGACTTAAAACAAAACAAAACTAATTTTTGGTGTAAATTAAGAGGCCGGGCTTGTGCATCTTATATCCTTTTCCTGGAGAAGGATATAGGATGCCAGCTTTCCACCCAAAACTAGGCTCCGTAAATTTCCCTTAAAAGGTTTGACTAATAACAAAGGTGCAGTAGGTAAACTATTATTAGAGGTTATTTAAAAAGCACCCTCAAGGGGCAAACCTGAAATCTTAAAAGAAGCCATTTTAAGTGAAGATCCCACTCTTAACTAGTCCTGTGTCTCCGGATGGCTACTCAGGGGACCCCTAGAGGATGGGGGAGTCCAGGAACCGGCAATAAGGTCTGGGAAGTGCAATGATTAAAAAGAGACACCGCCATAAAAATCATTGCAGGCTTAATTAATTATGCTCATTAAGGTGTAAGGAGCTGTCTGTCCTTGAGGGTATAGATTAATTATTCTGAATAAAGGGAACAGATGCAGATATGCATGGTTCCATTTCTGTCTTTTCTTCCTTCAGCCTTTCTTCTAACTTAAGGCCATACCTAACATTAAGATGCCTCAGAATTGGTCCTTAAAAGACTCCAATTGCAACTTTGATATTTTGAGCTATTTGTGTTACTTTTAAACTGAGTTTGAGTTTCTGTAGTTTGTCTAACAGGGAAATTCAGATTCTAGTTCAATCTTTAGCAGGGAAGGAACAGTACATATTAAAACAGGAGGTTTAAAGAGATCTGTTGTGAATAAATGAATAATAAAAAATTTTTTAAAAGTATATGTTAGATGGAGTTTATGAAAGTTTATGTGTATAATTAAGTTGACTGTAATTTAAGAGTTATCTAAGGGATTTCGTAAAATCAAAATATTGCTTGTGGAACTCACCACAAGGATTTTGACTCTTTAGGAAACCGAGTCCAAACTGAATGTCTTTTCAGTGATTTTAATACATTTTATCATGCTAAAAGTGTGTGGGCTGTATGTCTAAATTTCACTTAAATGCTATACAAAGTTTATGGGGTTAAAGTTATACAAGTTTAAAGTAATTGACACTTGGTCAAAAAACTAAAACTCAATTCTATCTGGGGCACTAACACTGTCTCCTTAAGCGTGTAAGAGGTCTACAAGCTTTGCTAAATCCTACTCTAAAGGTAAAAATTTAAATTAACAGCCCTAGTAAGGAAAAAGCAATGTAGCCTATTGTTTCCTATGGCAAAGCAAATGTAATTTATTTTAGGGTAAAAGGCATTCGATGCTGTGGAGGCATTCCTCTTTCCCCTAAAGATCTATAAGTTTATCCTAGCTGTGAGAAAAAAGTATTTAAGAGAGCCATAATTCAAGAAATGTCATTTGCTTATGATAAAGGTAAAAGTTTCATTATATTTGATTGTGAGACTAGTACTGTAACTTTTTGGAATATAACCTTTGCTTATGGATCAGCTTCTCTGAAATTATTTGCTCAGGCTCTCTTCAGCTCATTCCTTAGAACAGGGACTGCTGGCCCAGACTCTACCACACTGGGAGATTACATCCTGATCTGGACTTGGAGTGGAGAGAAATTTGAGCCATTCTGGGAGGAACCTCATCAGGTGTTACTCACTACTGAAACTGCAGTACATACTGCTGAGACGGATGGACCCACCCACTACTGAATAAAACGAGCTCCCAAGGAGGAACAATGGACTGAGTCTCCAGAGCCTGGAAATACCAAAGTAACTTTAAAAAGACTATATTGGGACTATTTTCCCTTGGGAAACTGTATTTACCATTGATGTCACCCAAACTTCTCCTTTGACTGTTAAGTTTGATGCATGCCCTGTACTCTCCTGTGGTGATCCCCAGGGACAATTTCAATTCTGTGCTAAGACTATATATACATGCTCATACCCTGGCCCCAGAGAGGCCATGATGACTATCATGATGACTTTGATAAAAACTTAGATAGGTCATGTGGGGCTGTTCTGACGTGGGGTGGACTACACAGTATAAGGGTTGGACTTCATCAGCCTACAGGAAGGGAAAATGCGAACAATTACAAAGAAAGATTCAAATTAGTAAAGCTCTCTCTCCCCAGTTGCCAACTCTACCAATACAACCCCCTTTTATTGGTCATAGATGACCCACATACCATGATCATAGAGCCTTCCATCTTGAGGCAGTATGAATTGGGAGCTGATGTTTCCAAAAGAAACCCCACAATTACATCATCTCCTGACGATAGGCCCCCTCAAACCTAAGAGTGACCAAACCAAGTTAACTGTAGTGAAGGTTAAGGATTTAAAAGCCAACCATCGATACTGAAACTGGCTATGGGGAATATTCTGTCCACACCTTAAAAAAAAGCAAAATTACACATGTGCAACAGGAAGGCCAGAGCCTCAAGCTGCCCCTTTCCCTTTGGGATGAACCTCAAACTCTGCTAAAATGAAATATATAATAACCCTCTTCCAAAAAAAAAAAAAAGGACAGCTGGCTGGGACAATGAGTCTTGTATGACCTTGTCACTACTGTTTCCTGTGGTCAAAGATTCTGGGGGGCAAAAACCACCCTGGTTGATTAGACCCCCATCCTAAGACTCTAACTACACCTGTGCCTCTCAGGGTTTGGGGAGGAATTAGAGTTCCTGGGAAATGCATCCGGGTGCAGTGAGGCCGATCCTTTGGAGAGTTAGGCAGTCAGCCCACTCTGACTGTTTCCCAAGCACACGTCTGGCCGTATTGTGGTGGACTTTTACTTGAGACTCTTCTGGTCAAATGGAGTGGGACTTGCACTTTAATCCAATGGGCTATCCCTTTCACCCTGGCATTCCAATGACCCAAATCTTCCCTAACCATTTCTACATAGATGCCATTGGGGTCCCACAGAGCTGGGGGTGCATTCCCAACAACACAGCTCTGGATGGGACAATAACCAAGGCTCTCCAAGGCCTAACAGCCCTGTCAAACAACTGGCTAAGAACTCAGGGATAACTGACCCTTTACTAATTAGCTAGAAAAATGGTTTGGAAAATGGAAAGGAGTAATAGACTTAATTCTAACATCCCTCATTGATGAATTTGGGGCCATGGCCTTAATTGGGTGCTGAATTATTCCCTGTGTACGAGGATTGATTGTTTGGCTCATAGAAATTACACTAAACATAAACTCCTGTGTCACACCAGCTGTTGTTAAGCACAGCTGAAACAGAAAGTCAATTAATGTTAAATGAGTTTGAAGAAAAGAATATAAATTAAAGGGGGCAATTGTGAGAAAGCAGTCTTTTCTATCAAAGTGTGTGTCGCCATTTTAATTACCTGCATTGTCTGTAGTTCCAGGTTCTTCTTCTGAATTCTTGCTAAGCCCCTTTGCCCAAAAAATTTGCCCTCCATGTTGTGTATCCTAATCCCTCCCCCAAGTCAGTATAAAATTTCAGCCAATCGAGAAGATGGCCCTGCCCTTTTGTGCATGCTGTACCATGTGCCCATGCACCCTTCTGAGACAATTCTCCATTTCTGTGTCTTCAATTGTGACTACAGTGGTCTTCGGGGTTCTTATTTCTAACAGGGTGGACTTGTAATAGCTAATTTTATGTGTCAACTTGACTCTTGACTAAGCAATGAAGTGCCCAGAAATTTGGTCAAATATTATTCTGGGTGTGTCTGTGACAGTGTTTCTAAATGAGATTAACATCTGAAACTAGATTGAGTAAAGCAGATTGTCCTAATGAGTAGGCTCATCTAATTACTGCAGATCTGAATAAAATGGAAATACCCAATAAGAGGGAACTACTCCTGCCTATGATTGGGACATTGGTTTTGACTTTCCAACTCAGATGGAAACATCATCTTGGGTCTTAAATTGGCCAGCTTTCAGATTAAAGATATACCTTAGCTCTCCTGTCTTTTTTCTTTTTTGTAGTTCTGGGGCTTGAACTCAGGGCCTTCACCTTAAGTCACTCCTTTGTTTGTTTGTTTGTTTTTGAGATAGGGTCTTGAGAACTATTTACCCAGGCTGGCTTTGAACTGCAATCCTCCTGATCTCTGCCTCCTGAGTAGCTAGAATTACAGGAGTGAGCCATCGGCGCCCACATCTTGGGCCTTCACATAGCCAACTGTATGTAGATCTTCTCAGCCTCCATAACACTGAGCCAATTCTTTTTCTTTTGGCAGCACTGAAGTCTGAACTCAGGGCCTCATGCTTGCTAGGTAGGTAAGTGCTCTACCAATTGAGCCACTCCACCAGTCCTTTTTTGTTCTAGGTATTTTTGAGATAGGGTCTTAGGAACTATTTGCCTGGGCTAGCTTTGAACCTCAATCCTCTGATCTCTGCCCTCCCAGTAGCTCGGATCACCAGCAACAGTAAGCCAAACCCTTACAGACAACACACACACATACACATGCATACACAATTTGTTCTGTTTCTTGGAGAACCCTTTGTAATCACTATATTTCACATTTAAAACCTCTTTGAAGCACATCTTCCATATCACACAATCCACCCTTTCCCATCTTTCTTCCTTCTTATATTTACTTATTTTTTATACATGTTTTCATTTCTCATAAGAAGATCGCTAAGAGTGCAATTTCTGGATTATATGGTAAATTTATGTTATGTTTTATATTTCAAGAAACTGTCAAACTGTTTTCCAAACTGTCTGTGCTATTTTACTTTCCTACTACCAATATATGAGCATTTATGTTTCTCCAAATTCTCTCCAACATTTTTTATTATTTCTTTACTATGGCCATTTTTTTTCGGCCATTCTTTTTAAAACAAAAAGATTTTTTTTAAGTGCACTGGGAAGACTAGGGTTTTTAAGAGGTTAAAAAAACAAAACTGTTCACTAAAATTGAATGCGGTCCTCCAGCGGCCAGGGGGCGCTCTAAGACACTGTTCTCTCAGCCTCTGGTCGTGCGGTTGCTAGGAGACGAGATGCATCTTTCCGCAGGAGAGCTGGGATCTCCGGGATAGCTGGAGTTCTCTAATGCGGTAGTGCTGAGAGCTAAGGCCCAACTACCTTAGTTCCAGGGGAAGTTCCAGAAAGCGACTTGCTAGGGGCGTTTTCTTTCTGCCCTCTCTTAACGCGCGGGCCAAGAAAGGCGGAGACAACTTGCCTGGGCCCACTCCGCCGCCTAACCATGCCTAAGAAAGGGAAAAAAGCCAAGGCACCCCTGACCGATGAAGAGCAGCTGCTTCTGTTTCAGCAGAAGTTGTTGGTAGAGGAGGAGATGGCGAAGAAGAAAGAGAGACTCCTCAGCCAATTCTTGAAGGTGATGGCCTTCTGCATTATGTCCTGCCCACCCACACCCACCCCCTGAACTGGCCCTGCGTCCTGGGTTCTATCATTCTGGCAGTCTTATTTTTATTCTCACCTGCCCTCCTCCGGAAGTCCTGAGACCCGACACACTTAGGTTGCAGGCAACACTGGTAGGCAGGGAAATTTCTCTGGGAGGAAGACTGATGCAATACAGATTGCCAGTCTCAACTGAGCCCCAGTAGGACAGCAGGTGCTTACCAGTTGTCCCAATTCAGCTGTCTTGAATTCTGATATTCTCCCTGGAGATGGTTATTAGAAACAACATCTTGTTCCGAATGCTTCATGCTGAAGGAAATGCACTCTTGCCCTCTCTAAAATGCCATCAGGCTGTTCCTATCTTCCTTCAGGCCCTCCCCCAAACCAAAGCAGGAGTTCCCTAAGCCTTAGCTGTCAGGAGCTTTGGTCCTTCAGAAAACATAAGTGGTAAAGTGTCAGTTGAGAAACTCAGAGTGGTCTTGTTTGGGCCTTGACCTCCTGGAAGTGTATTTGTTATTTCACGCAGGACAAACTGGCCAAGGAGGAGCACAACAGTGCAGTGAACCTTAATAAGATTACCACACAGTGGAGAACCGTGCTTCGGGAAGTCAAGACCAGAGAGCTTCATAAGGACATTGAGATCCTCAGCCAAACATTTGAACGAGTGGTGGACTGCAAAGACAGTGTTATCAAGGTAGGCATTCTCTTCAAGGAAACACTTGCATATGGTTTCCTTGGCTTCTTCTCTTAATAGATTGGGCCTAGTGAATTAATTAATAAATCAATCTTAAAGCTCGTGCAAGACACAGGATGGGTCACATCTAGGCTATTTGTAATAATGGTTTTCACTGAAAAAAAAAATAGAGTACTGCACTGTCATTCATCCCTATCCCTAGAGGAGCCATCATTCTTGGTCATCTACTGCCCCAAACCAGTACTATACAATATTAAAGTTGTAAGGTGCAGTCACTTGAATTTAGTCCCACACCTCTATGTCAATGTCAGAGGCTCAGTTCCAGAGATGGGGACTGACTTGTCACAAGGTCACATAGCTAGTCAGTGGGAGAAGCAGGATTAGAGCACAGGTTTGTGGGGGGTTTTTTGTTTGTTAGTGGTACTAGGGTCTGAACTTAGGGCCTAGCACTCGCTAGGCAGGCGATCTACTTGTGGAGCCACACTCCCAGCCCGTTCATAGGTTTTTTGACTCCTATTCCAGTGCTTCATTCAACCAAATTATTTGACTTCTTTGATTTAATCTCAATGGCCCATGTAAGAGCAGTTCTGGACTTCTAAGCAGCTCAGTCAGCATCCTTATGCTTTTTTGGCGGGGGGCGGAGGTGCAGGATTGAGACAAGTTACCATATGTAACCCAGGTTGGACTGGACCTCACTATGTAGCCTAGGCTAGCTTCAAACGCTCAACCCTCCTGCCTCAGTCTCCTGAATGCTGGAATTGCAGGTATATGCCACCATATCCAGCTCCATCCTTATGCTCTTGACAGGGTTTGGTTTTGTTTTGGCAGTATTGGGGTTTGAACTCAGGGCCTCATGCTTGATAGGCAGGAACTCTACCAGCCCTTTTTTTGTGAAGGGTTTTTTCCAGATAGGGTCTCCCAAACTATTTGCCCCAGCCAGCCTCAAACCATGATCCTCCTGATCTCTGCCTCCAGAATAGCTGGGATTATAGACATGAGCCACTGGCGCCCAGCTTCTTAAAAGGTTCTTTTCTTCTAAGGGGTTTTGATGTATCTGTCTCTTTTTTTTTATCCTACCTTTTACATCTTTCCTGCTTACTGACTCCTACTTAGTCTTTACCATCTCAAACAAAACAAAAAGTCCCACACTAACAGCAAATATTCACAGTCAACATGGTATTCCCCCTCTAGAAAACACCCATCTCTCCTTTAAAGCCTAAACCTTGATGGGAAAAATATTAAGCAGACCCTGGGCAGCTTCAAGAGATGCATACTAAAAGTCCTCAAATTTTCAACAAATTACCCACTAGTTATACCTTATGAATTTTAAGTGGCATTTTCAAGAATTGTACTGGGAATTATCAAATAACTATGGGAAGAGAACCATAATCAGAATATTTCAATCCATTGCAGTTTTTATCCTTATTAAGAGCTCAAACTGTCCTTTTTGCCAGTGAAAGGATTCCAATCTTTTCTTGCTGCATCCACCCCTGTTCTAAGTCCTTCTGGCTTAAGGTTCTGTGGACAGAATGAGCTCAGCATGGTTCTTCTTCTTTTCTTTTTTTTTTTGTGGGGGGGTCGGGGAAGGTGGGAATCTAACCTAAGGCCTTGAGCATGCTATGCAAGACTTGCCTGACTGGGCCGGGTGTCCTAAATGGTTAGTGACTGATTCTAGCTGCTAGCTGAGAGCTCAGTTAGGCCGTTGATTAGAATGCTTTTCACATGGCCCTTCCATGTATCTTGGGCTCCCAACAGCATGACAGCTGGGTTCCTGGAGTGAGCATCCTAAGAACAAGCATTCCAAGGGGCAGGATGGAGAAGCTACCTGGTCAGTTAATGGCTGTGTTTAGAACTGATTCGTGTCACTTCCACTATAGATTCAAGAAGTCATAGGATCCACCCAAATTCAAGGAGATGGAAGAATAATCTACCTTTTGATGGGAAGTGATGAGGTCTCATTGTAGAAAACTGTAGGATAAGAGATTTTGCTGTGCTCATCTTTGCAAAGTCTAATTTGCCATAGTAAGCTACTTCATCATGGCTCCTGAGTCCATCTCACATGACTTTATTAGTCTTATGCTAGGCAAGAGCTCTATCACTGAGTTACAGCCCTTTTGTAAAAGTTTTATTTTGAGACAGGGTCTTGTTAAAATTGCCCAGGTAGGCCTCAAACTTGTGATCCTTCTGCCTCAGCCTCCATGTGCTGCTATGCCTGCCTTCTTTGCTATTTTGTATGACAGAATAACCTGGTTCGATTTATTTTCTGCTTCAAACCTCAAAGCAGCCATTTCTCCAAGGATCCCTGCATCCTTTTAGTGGTAGCCCCTCAGTGTGAATGTTTGTTGTCCATAGGACACTGGCTGCCTTCATGAGGCTCCTTGAAATCACTGTTGCTTTGCATTCAAGACTGAGTGGGGAGGAGGAGGGCGGGGTGGGGGAGACTGAGCCAGCACTCCTAATGCCAAAGAGTTGGCATTAGGAACTAAGGGGAAAATGTCATCATGCCATTCAGTTTAACCAGCTGCATACATTTTTATTTCCTCTCACACATGTCACTTGGCCGGAATGGTAACTCTCTCTTTCCTGCCCAGTCTTTAGCTAAGGACCTGTCGGAAGCTGAGGAGCAGTATGCCTATGCCCTGCGCAGCCACCTGCACAACGTTGATCAGCTCTTGGCCCTGCAGAGGCGCAGGCTCAATCTCCTGGAGGAAAGTTACAACATGGAGCTGGAGACCTTAACCAAGGAGTTTGAGACAGAAAGGTATGGGCTAAGAGAAGATGGGTAATTGAATCCACAGGAATACCCAGAGTCTGTGTCTATAAGCAAGCAGCTAGTACCTTGGAACATCCCACCTTGATTATGACATGATTCCTGGCAGGGAAGATCCTGAGTTCCTTCTAAATGAACTTGGGTTTTGGCTTGCAGCTTTGTCATACCTTCACCCCAGCCAAGCCCTGTCTGTGTACCACTACCGCCCACTTACAGCTACCAAAATCCTACCAGTCTGGCAGCAGACAGGGATGGGAGAGAGATTTTACTATAAACTTTTGTACATTTTTTTGTATCACACCAATGTACTACCTATTAAAAATCAAAATAAAATCTTATTCTTTCTGGCCCTAAAAAAAAACACAGCCCTCCTTTCCCTTTGTTCTCTGTCGGTACCTAAGAGTTTGTGCCATTCATGCAGTTTTATTAAGTACTGCCTTAAGTTGTTATTATTGGTCTGTATGTTGTATTCACCAGATTCTTTTTAATTTTTTTGGTGGTAGTGGGGTTTGAACTCAGGGCCTCAGTCTTGCTTGGCAGGCGCTCTACCACTTGAGGCACTCCACCAACCCTTTTTTTTGGGTTTTTTAAATTTTGTCTTGTTTTTGATGATACTGGGGCTTGAACTTGGCCTATACCTTGAGCCACTCCACCAGCCCTTTTGTGTGATGGGTTTTTTCAAGACAGGGTCTCTTGAACTATCATCCTGGGTTAGGTTCAAACCATGATCCTCTTGCTCTCTGCCTCCTAAGTAGCTAGGCCTACAGGCGTGAGCCACCAGCGCCCAGCTGTTGTATCCATCAGAACAGAGACAGTGTCTTATCTCCTGTAGGAAGACAATTATTGACCAACATGAGAAAGAGATTCACTACCTACAAGATGTCTTCATGGCCATGGAGCAGAACTATACAGATTCCGAGTATGAAAGCAAGCTGGAGTTCCAGAGTATGTGGGATGATCTCAAAAACAAGGTACAGAGGGAGAGTAGAGGAGCAGGAACTGGAAGAGAAGTGAGAAAAATTGCTCAAGGCAACTAGAGTTAATAAAGGCAACACAGTCAATAAAAGTCTGTTGCCACTGTAGGTGTCTCTAGTGGTTTTTGCAATTTTATGAAAATTGGTTGGGAGGATTGTTCTAAAATGTCAAGGGAATGAATTTTGGAGCAAAAAAGCACCATATGGCTACATCCCCGTGATTCGCAGATAAAGAAACTAAGCCCCAAGGAAATGGAATGACCTGCCATAGTCATGCTGATCTGTGGCAGAACCAGAAGGAGAATTTAGATCTCCTGCCCCTTGGAGCAGAGTGCTTTCCTCCATCCTGGAGGTTGCAAACCTACCCAGTCCACAGACCTAGGTTTGAGTATAGGGTTCTTGCTCTTATTTTACCCCAGTGCTTAATAAAAATGTTGAGTAAGTTTCCTACATTTAAAAATTGGAAAGATTTCACACAAAACCCAAATTTTTAGCTTCCTTGGAAAAAACTTAAACATCTGGGACCAGTGGGCCACGTTTCCAAATGGCACCATTCATGTAGAGCTGAGCGTGCCCCCAAAGGAGCATCTCCTCCCTGCTGGCTGTGAGCCCTACACTGCATATGAAACTTACATGTATCATCTGCTTGGATTTGTATGCATTTTCATGGCCTCTGCACTAAACAAAGCTACAAACAGCTTGAAAGGGAGAGGTTGCTGGTGAAAGGGCTCTAATAGAGTAGTTCTGAGCATTTGGTATTTGGGGAACTTTTCCTAGAATTTAGAAGAGAAACATTTTCTACGAATACAACTGGAGAACACAGTGGAAGATCTATGGAAAAGGTTCCAGGACGCACTCAAGAATTACACTGATGCCACAGAGGATCGGAAGATTGCCTTTGAGACTCTAAAGGTGAAGGATGAGAAAAGCTCCAAAGAGATTGAAGCACAGATGAAAAAAATACAGAAACTACAGGTTAGTAAATACTAACTTTTAACTGCTCCAGTATCCCCTGTTCCTCTCTGCCTCAATTTCTCCTCGGTCTCATCATTGATCAGTGGGTGGGAAGAGATGATAAGCTCTGATTTCAGGCCCCAGGCTACCTTTTATTTGTCTCACTTCAGCCCCTCTGTTGGTTAAGTGCTTCCTCAATTCACTATGCTCCTCAGGAGGCCATAAGCATTTCAAGAGGCAAGATCATGCTACACAGCCGTGACAGTGAAGAGCAGAACCAGTGTATCCGTAACGACAAGGAGTTGGTCCTTGTACAACTGCGAAAACTTAAAGCCCAAAGGACTCAGGCCCGGGCAATATCTCAGGAGAACTTAGTCAAACTCACCTTGGAAAGTAATGCCACCCTCAAGGCACTGAAAAAGATTGTTGATAAGGTAACAAGGGGAGAGGGCAGTTGGAACTATGGCTGAAAGTGAAAGGGACTCAGGAGAGGTAGAAGGAGGGTCTTCTCCTACTTTCTGCCTCAGTGGATACCTGTTTTATTTAATCCTCCCCTGCTCTTTACATGTGAAATGAAATAATAATGAATTAACTTTATAGTAAGAATATAGTGTCCAGAGCTGGGCATAGTGGTACATGTCTATAATCCCAACACTCAGGAGGTAGAGGCAGGAGGATTATGAGTTCAAGGCCAACCTGGGCTACATAATGAGATCCTGTCTCAAGGGCTGGGGGTATAGCTTAGTGGTAGAGTGCTTGTCTCAAAGGTGCAAGGCCCTGAGTTCAATTCCCAGAACCACAAAACCAATCAAACAAAAAAGAATATAAAGTGCCAGGTGTGGTGTTATTCCTTGCCTCTGCCTATAGTCTCAGCACTTGGGAGGCTGAGGCAGGAAGACTGGGAGTTTGAAACCAGTCTGGACTACACAGTGAGTTCCAGGCCAACCTGAACTACATACCAGGACCCTGCCTCTAAAATAAATGAAATGAGGGTTGGTGGAGTGGCTCAAGCACTAAGAGTGTTTGCTTAAGCAAGCCTGAGGCTGAGTTCAAATCCCACTGCTGCCAAAAAAAAGGAAATAAAATATTTGGAACTGTGTTTGGCACACAGGAAGCACCAAACACAGTTCCAAATATTCATTACTGTTGTCCCTCATTTGGATGAGAAGCTTCCTTGGGCTCAGAGGAAACAACTCTATTTTATTCCCTCCCCCCTCCCTAATAAACAAGTCTCTCCTTGCTTCTAACAGGGTGAAAAGATCCTTAAACTTGCTGAAATGTGTAGGAAATTTGAAACGGAAGAAGAGAAAGTGCTGCCTTTCTATTCATCAGTACTGACTCCCAAGGATCAGGAGGAGATTGAGGCACAAAGCCTGGAAGAGCTTTCCCAGCAGGAGGAGCTCGCAAAGGTAAGGGCTGGGGGATGCTGGGTGGTGGGCAGTATTTCTAATGGGTCCCATTGCACAGCTTCTCCCTCTAACTCAACTCCCAGGTGATAGAGGACTATATGGGGATGGAGAATTTCTGGAAAAGGTACAACAAAGTGAAATTGGAGCTACTGAGCCTCCAACACAGACGAACCCAGCTGCTAGAAATAAATGAGAAGCTGCGGGAGATGCTGAAGCAGTACTTGGATGGCATCTCAGTGAGTGATGAAGTGCTGAGCCAGCTCAATCCACTCTTCATAGTCAACCATAGAAGCAACTTACCCAAGCCTTTGTCTATAGCCCAGTCAGATGTACAACCTCCAACCACCTACAACATCATCGAAGCAGCTCATGTGATCTCCAATATTCTGTGATCCAAGGAGAAAATCCCTTTCCAACACCCAAGATTTTTTTTTTTTTTTGAGACCTGAGTGCTTTGCTATTAAAAAACTTCCACAGTTTGCTAAGAGACTTACTGCTCCATGAAGCATAGCTCCTTAGCATCATGGCACCATGGAAGCCCAAACCTGTACCTTAACTCAGACAGCTGGTGGTGTGGCTCAAGTGGGAGAGTGTCTACCTACCAAGTACAAGGCCCTGAGTTCAAACTCCAGTGCAGAAAAAAAAAAAAAAAAAAAGAGGTCCTATCAGCAGATTCAAGACTAGATCCTTGATGTAAGTTGTAAGTTAGGACAGCAAAAGAATTAGGGAAAAAGGTGATCCAAGGCTTCCACCACCCCGACTCCAGGCAAGATCCAACTCCCAAGTGACCTTTTTCTCAACCCTTCATCTCATTCCTACTTACAAAAGTGGCTTTAGAAAGTATGAGGTAAAGAATACAAAGAAGTTTTTTTTTAATTACTATTATTTATTATTTCTTTTTACTCTTGTTTCGTTTCTCTTCTTTGAGCTTCTTTTTGGAGACTTTGGGTCTGTTGGCCTTTTGGTATAGGTGATATCCAATGAGGCCCAGGAGGGCTGGCACCATAGCCATGCCTATCAGGGGTAAAATGCCCTTCACCAGCTTTTGCCAGTAGTTGGCTCGGATCAGTGCAATCAGCTCCACGTCATACTGTACCACTGCATCCGCTGGAGAGGCAGAGGAGAGGAAAAGGTTAGAATCTCTGTGCAGGACTCTGAATCTGAGAGAGTAGGCCACAGCAAAGCCAACTGGGAAGCTGACAGATTGAAATGTGGTGCTGAGTTCCCTTGAACAAGGGCAGAGTCTAGTGATAGTCATGTTGACCTCAACTACATGTGTGGCTTGGATTGAGTGACAGATCCCTGGCAGCACAGGATAACTGTAGATATGAAACATACAGGCTCCTCTCCATTTTTAAGGGAACATTTCTAAGTAAGAGAACACTCTAACTGTATGGAACCCATTTCCAAACAGCCACATAGATAGAATATTTGCAGGGCTGAAATTAATTGGATTTAAATGAAACATCTTTTAAATTCCATCACCCAATGAGCACACTCAGTGTGATTGTTAGAAAACATGAGTCTCAACATAACAGCTGGAGAGGAAGAAGGATGTGGCTTATGAAGTAAGGGAGAAGGTAAGTGGTGGGGAGAGGCGTAAACAGAAGCAAACAAAGCAGCAGTGGGAATGCACAGGTAACAGAGCTTTGCAAAAGGTTCTCCTTAGTCCTCTCCCCTTTTTTCAGGCTTCTAAAGTTGGAACTGGGGTAAGAATTATGTTCCCAATGCCCTATAGAATTAAGCACATTTTAGCTAAAATGACATATGTTACAAGGGCTGGGAATACACCTCAGTGACAGAGCACTTGCCTACCATATGCAAGGGGCTGGGCTTGATTCCCAGAACCACATACACACACAAACCAAAACCAATTGTTATAACCAAAAGCAAGCAAAAGATACATCTTGGGAAATCTTTTTCAGCCCTTCAGGAATAGATATCAGCAATGATGTATGAGGGCTTGTAAGGGTTGCTTTTTGTTTATTTTGTTTTGAATTACCTGACTGCTCTGATAGGAGTAGCACAGACCCATGTGGCTCAAGCAGGTACCTCTTCCCTAAAAAACCACCAGCTCCCTGAGATCAAGCCACGTAACCTGAACAGGTTATATCCATAATCTCCATTGATGATCAGAGCAGGCAAAAGGTGGCTCTGAAGAAGGAAGCTCCAGTCACTTTTATCATGTTCAGGAAACTTAATCTGGACCTTCTCAAGTGCCAAAGAGTGTAGCTCCTTGTAGCTCTCGGGGGCTGGGTATTTTGATGGTCAGGAGAAAAGCCTAGTCAAAATTACCTGGTATAGATGGTGGAAATCCCCGTTTTCCATAAGCCAAGTGAGAAGGAATGACTGCCCTTCGCTTCTCTCTGAGGGAAGGAATGTGAGTCATAGCTAGAGGTGGGGAAGGTGGGGAAGCAACCTAAGTGCATCTGAAGCTCCACCAGCAATCTCCTGGATATTTGCACCCAAAACATGAACTTTCCCAATTGAACACCTAAAGGGTTGACCAGCAAAGTGTCCATCTCCCCATATGCCTCAACAAAACCAGCAACCAGAAAGGCACTCAGGAGTCCCACTGAACTGTACCTTTCCAGCATAAAGTCAGGGCCCTCTATCTAAACCACATTTCCTGCCTCTTGGAGGAGCTGGGATGGCAGAGAAAGTCTCTACCCAGGCAAAAGGGGTACCCACGTCCACCCCTGACCAGATACTCACCCCACACACATGTCTAGAAGACTCTGCTCCAGACCTTGAGGGAGAAGACATAACTGAACTGGAAGATACCCACATTCCCAAATCACCCAAGAAGATCAAAGGCATCTTTTCAACTCTCAATTGAGCTTGCCCCACTTCTCAAATTCCTGGCTTCCAGGGGGCATTGGGCAAGAGGAATATTAAAGTGGGGTTTGGCCCTTAGGAGGCAGTTGGAAGATCCTTAGGGTCTTAGTCATTCTAGGGGGGGCATTTCCAGGGTATATTAGGGGTTGAACAGGCTAAGTTAAGAGGCAGAGTGAGAGACACAGGTCACATACCTGGAATCACCTGCTTTTGGCCAAGTTCTATAACCAGAGGATCTCTGGACAGAGAGGTGTCAATTATGCGTCCATCTATCAAACTGCCCTGGAGGGAGAGAGCATCAAGAGCTAACCCTGACCTCTCCCTCCCAGCAGGCGGGCAACACACACCTGAACCGCTGGGTAGTGCCAACCCCCTTACAGCTGCTGCCTAGCGTTCCCCTCCAGGGGAGAAAGGAACAGGAAGCCCCCAAAGGGCTAGCACTTCTAGGAGATCTCTCCACCCTTGGTTTCCCAGTGCCAGGGAGGAACTGGAGGAAAAGCAGGGAGGGGAGACAGGCAGGGAAGAGGAGCGCCCCTCCCCCTGCCACGTGCTTGAGGACCCCAGAGACCCGAGTTCTCCAGAACCGACTGCCACGTGTGCGAGCCAAAGCTGACGTGTTTCAGCAGGGCACCGCCCCCTCCCACGCCCCGCCCCGCCCCCCCCCATGCCCCTCACCGTGTAATGTATGTGGAGCGTGTCTCCAAAGGCAGCGGGTTCCGCACACGGTTCTGGGGGCTCCACCTACAATCGTACTCCAGAGGTCACCTATGCGCTTTCGAAATTCCCATTCTCGCCCCCAAACCCAGCACCCCCCAATTCAGTTCCCGCACTTCCTCTTCTCCCCGCTCCCAGGTTCATTTAGACTCTTGTATTCCCTCAGGGAATATTCCTGCAGGGCAGGGTGGGCAGGGGACCTGGACTGTCTTCTCACCAGGGTCTCCACTTGTAGGGTCCGGACAGGACTTTCGGTTTCAGGCTCAGCCTCAGCCCAGCACACTGCCCCACTAAGCAGCAGCAGCAGCAGCCGGAGCGGCAGGAGTGAGGGGCGGAGGGTCATGACTGGACCGGGGCAAGGACCAGGGAACGAGGATAGGCTGCTCGGGTGACGGAGACTAGAACAGCGTTCCCCGGCACCCAGGCCAGATTGGACCGAGCGGGTGGAGATGAGCGAGCTCCTCCTCCTGCAGCCCTTCCTCCACCTAGTCCCCACCTCCTGGAGGGAGGAGGCCACCGGGAGCCCTCCCTATCCTCTGCGATCAGATTCTGACCTGTCCGTTAGCCGTTCGGTCCCATAACAGGGGTTGGGCCACACAGCACCCCTTCTCCATTACCTGTTTGGGGCAGGTGTGTGTGTGTTGGAGGGGCATTAGTCTCTAATTCTCAAAACCACTCTGCAAGGCAGGCACAATTGCTCCCATTTTACAGCTAAGGAACAGGATGTTAAGTAACTTGCCCAAGGTTATCAAGCTAAGTGGTTAAAGAGACAGGATTCAAACCCAAGACTCCAAGCTGTTTGCCCTTTCACCTAAGATATGTCTCCTTCCACTATCTAGGCAGTGTCTGACAGGCCAACCCACCCCAGGAGGTATCAAGGGGGCATCCCTCTCATACCTGTATCCACTCAGGAATCTTTACAAGAGGTTAGATAACCAAAAGAGGACAGGCAGCTGTCCTATCCTCCTCCGTGGGAAGCTAACTGGAGAACACAAGGGGCTATTTTCCTGTAAGAATGAGGTGAATCCCTGATCTTTTCCTCTTAAAACTGTCATTTCCTTTCTACTTTCACCATCTTTTTAAAACGGCAGCACATACAACCCTCTTACATTTGTGCAAGGGCTTCAGCTTTCAAATGAAATTTCAAATTATTTTAGGTGATCCTACCAGTCCCCTCACTGACCACCACTCAGGCTTTGGTACCAGGATTCTGCTTAACGACTACCATCAAGCTCAGTCACCAAACTCTTGGACAGTTCTTGGCCTTTTGTCTTCTTAAGCAGCTCTCTGGCATTCGGTACCATCGATCTCTGAATGCCCTGGCAAGTTCTAGACACACTGCCTACTAGGAATCTCCACTTAGGCGTTTGGCCAGCAGCCGACTCAACACATACTCCTATTCCATCTGCAACCTGGCCTTCCCTCCCAATTTTTAAATTTTTTTAATTTTTATTTATTTTGGCAGTACTGGGGGTTGAATCGAGGGCCTAACACTTGCTAGGCAGTTGTTCTATCAATCCTTTTCTGATGGCGCTCTGCTATCAGTATTCAGTATTCTCTGTATCTTCTCTCATCTCTCACATCCAGCCAGATTCCTTGGGTTCTCCCTCCAGTCTCTACAGCCCTTCCTTTCCATTCTCATGATTACCACCCTAATTAAGTCCTTGCTCTCTTTCATTTGTTGTTGACTTCTTGTTTTCAGTGTTGAGGCTTGAACCCAGGGCCTTATACATGCTTTGCTCTAGAGATGGCAAGATCTGTGCATCTCACTATGTGCAAATTATATCTCAAATTTGTAGAAACTGAACAAACACCCACAAAACTGTATTTCCAAATCTCCATTTACACCGAACAGTGTCATCTAAGTTTTGGCTAGTAAGATATAAACAGAAGTGTTGGGAGTATTGCCTTGGACTTCCAAGAAGGTTCCTTGAAGGAAGCTAGCAGGAACTGTATCATCACATGCTTCTCTCCTTCCTCTCCCACCCTTCCTTCTTTCTGCTGTCTGAAATGCAAATGAGATAAATTATTTTCTAGCAGCCACATTAGACCATGAGGTGACCATGAAAATGGAAGCTACGTCCTAGGATGGTGAAACAATGGAGAGCCATGATACCAGCCCCTGGATTGCCTACCATCAGACATATTTTAACTGTGATAGAAATAAACTTTTATCACTTGTTTAAAAATACCACCTAAGGGAGAGAACAATGAAGGCAATGTAAATAATGTATAACTCTAATCAGAATTGTCACTATGAACCCCTCTGTATAATGACTATATCTTAATAAAAAATTATTTTTAAAAAATCCCACTTAAGCTAGCCACCTTTGGCTCACGCCTATAATTCTAGCTACTTAGGAGACTGAGATCAGGACTGGGTTCTGGCCAGCTGAAGCAGAGTTCATGAGACCCCCATATCCAATATAAGCAGAGCAAAATTGACTGGAAATGTGGCTCAAGTAATAAGAGTGCCTGCTTTTTAAGTTGAAAGCCCTGAGTTCAAACCCCAGTCCCATCAAAAATAAGCCCCATTCCCAGCCTCTCCCTACTTTAGGTCATTCTACACATTGCTGCTATCTATACCTGCACGTTACCTGTCATGTCACTAAAAGCTCACCATAGCTCCACATAGCCCAATGAATACAGATCTGACTCCCTGATATGTCAATTAGAAGCTTTGTCACATATTAGCACTCACTGTGTGACTGGCTCACTGCTTTGAAAGGCTTTTCACTCATCCACATCAAGAAGATGTCATCTGTATAAATGAAGTGACACTTCTGAACCTGTAAATTAGCTTTGACAGCTGAAGTAGGCTGTATAAGTATTTTTGTGGACTGAAGTTTAAAAAAAATTTATTACATTATTGTTGTACTGGGGTACACTGTGACATTTACAAAAATGCTTACTATATACTTAGTCAAATACATCCCCTCCATCATTCTCCTGGTTTTTTGTTTGTTTTTTGCAGTACTGGGGCTTGAGCTCAGGGTCTTTACCTTGAACCACTCCACCAGCCCTGTTTTTGTAAAGGGTTTTTTGAGATAGAGTCTCTCAAACTATTTTCCCGGGCTAGCTTTGAACCTCGATCTTCCTCATCTCTGCCTCCTGAGTAGCTAGGAATACAGGTGTGAGCTGCACAGCTGAAATTTTTTGTAAATATACAGATACATTTACAATGTTATTTGAATGACTTCTTATAAATACTGTGACTCTATACTTGTCATTTTCTATATGTATATTAAAATTAATTTGCCAGAAAAAAAAAGCTTTTATCATACAGCCCTAATTTGCTTTTCTAAACTGGTCATTTATCCCATTAAACTGAAAGACTTGCTGGGCACCAGTGGCTCACACATGTAATCCTAGCTATTCAGGAGGCAGAGATCAGGATTGTGGTTTGAAGCCAGCCCAGGCAAACAGTTCAAGAGACCCTATCTTGAAAAAACCTCATCACAAAAAAGAGCTTGTGGAGTGGCTCAAGGTGTAGGCAATGAATTCAAATCCCAATGCAACAAAAAAAAAAATATATATATATAGGGAAGCCTTTCAGAGACAGGAGCCTCATGTTTCTCATTTCTATATCCTCATTGCTTCTGACACGTAATATTCACTAAATGTTTACAGAAGGCAGCAAATCTCCTACTCCTGGACTGTGGTCTGGCTTCAAAGGAAACTACATCAAGTGTTTCCACCTCTGTGCCCTAGTTCATGCTCTTCCTTTCACTTGCAAGTTCCCTAACAGATAAAGTTCCAAATACCTCCTCTGTAAAGTCCTGATTCTCTTAGGTAATAGTGGCTTCCCCTATTTGTGAACTTCAGGTATACATACACTCAGGGACATTATTCTGTTTTTCTTTGTGTTAAGTATACCCCACTCCTCCCTTCCCATCTCCCCCAAATAGTCAGCTCACTGATAGCAAGAATAATGTTGCGATTGTGCCTAGAGCCCCCTAGGTTCTAGCTGCACAATACCCTCCAAATAACAAATTCTACACAATGTGGTTTATTTGAAAAAGTAATTAAAGAGAAAACATTAAAAAGATCTATCTTACTGTGGAAAATCTCTAAAATATACATACATATATATATATACATATATATATACTCAAGTAAAAAATCAAGTAGCAGAATAATACATGTGATGTGAGCAAATATATATTTTAACCCCTTCTTAAATGTGTGTAGGTTCATTTAGAAAGAGAACTGGAAAGATGCATCCAAATACCTCACTGAGGATAGTTAGGTTTGGGGATGGGAGTGGGAAGAGTACAGGGGAACAAATTCCACATACTCTGTATATTTATATGTTTAGATCTTTTATGATAAAAATTACTTTGATTATAGGGCTGGGGGTGTAGCCCAGTGGTTAAGTGTTTGCCTACTATGCATGAGACCCTGAGTTCGATCCCTAGTACCATAAAAAAAAAAGGGCACATAGTGCTTTCTCACTTGTAAAAATTACTTTGATTATAGAAATTTTAATTAAAATATTAAATGAACAAGATGTGTACCAATACAAGGGAATATGTAGGAGGTATTAAATGAGTTATACCAACAGAGGTAAAGAAAAAGCCCTGTTGTTAGAGAGATCAAAGGCAGCTTTATGGAGGAGGTAAAACAAGCTGCATACTTAGGTGGGATTTTTCTTTTTTTTTTGGTGACACTGGGGTTTTGAACTCAGGGCCTCACTCTTGCTAGGCAGGCACTCTTAAAGCTTGAGCCACTCCACCAGCCTTTTGTGATGGGTTTTTTCGATATGGGGGGTCTCAAGAACTATTTGCCTGGGGCTGGTTTCAAACAGCAATCCTCCTGATCTCTGCCTCCTGATTAGCTAGAATTATAGGCATGAGCCACCAGCACGTGGCTTAAAGTGGGATTTTTAAACAATGAGAAAGTGATTAAAGGCAAAGGGCCAGGCATTTACGGAAAATAAATATACCAGATTGACTAAAGAAAGGGGAGAGAGAGAGAGAGACAGGAAATTAAGGGCTGGTTGTGGAGAACCTTGAGTGTAAAACTAAGGAGTGGGAATACTTTGACTGTGTCTGAGCACAGGAGTGCCTATACACACTGCACTAACATAGAAGTTACCTAAAATAGTGTCACGAAGGTAGAAGGCTATCATTTAGATCAGGAACCTGAATGGGAAGGAGGCACGGGTGGAATAGGAGAGGGTAGTAGTGGGAAAGAAAAGGACAGAACTATTTCAGACAACAATGTCCACCTGCAGAGGGCAGCCCAGACCCAGGAGGGACCAGGGAACGAACTATTTCCTTGAATCAAGTTAGAAAGAACCTAAAAGAGAAAGGTGAGGTGGTTCTGGGAAAAGCAGCAGAACTGCCTCAACCCAGGCTAGAAGCACAACTTAATCAGAAAACAACTCCTAGAAAATACTTTACCCTCACAGGTGTCTTAGTTCAGTTAGCACATCATTTACTCAATTTATCCATTCATTCATCAAATTTGTGTGATCAGGTGTCAGCAGATCGTGGCACTGCTTCCTCCCTCCCCCCTTGCTGCTGGGGTTTGAACTACTCCTTTGTTTTATGGTACCAGAGATAGAATCCAGGACTTTGAAGCATGCTAAGCATATGACCCTCCTCTAGCTATGCTTACACACTCAATCATGTAAGAATAAAAGTCACCTCCCACCCCACTCTTCCCTTATGGCTGCTCTACCCAAGAAAGTATTATCCCATCAACGCAAGAGCTGGCAAAGGCAAAAACAGATACTCCCCTTCTCCCATCTATAATCTAAAGCCAAGAGAGTGCCCTTCTTTAAGTGCCCTTATTAATAAGTACCCTTATTATATTCAGAACTCAAAAAGAATCCCTATGGTTCAGGGCCCTAAGTTCAGTTCTCCAACCCTTTTAAGTCCTTGTACTCAACACTGTCCTAGGATGGCTCTCAACAATTTGTTTTTAGTTGTTGTTTTGTGCAGTGCTGGGATTAAATTTTGGATCTTCCATATACTAGGCAAATGCTCTGCCACTGAGCTACATCCCCAGCCTCTTCAACAATGTATGGGATGGAGAGGTGGAGGTGGGAGGTAGGGCACAGGTAAACAGGCTCATTTCCAAACCTCCTGCCTGGACTGAACTTACTACCAGACAGTTCTCAATGTGCCTGGCTTGTGGGATAGGGTGGTGGAATAAAGTCTGTTTATACACAACTGGTCTGCTCTGTGCTCAGAGAGCCAGAGTTCTGCCTTGAGTGTCCTCTCCACCCTACACGTCAGCTCAGAAGACACTTGGCTTCTGAACAAGAGCCCAGACACTCCTGTGAATCTCAAGGCCCAAGTGACACAAGCAAGCACTCACCTTCAGGTTTCAAAGCGAGCAGTCCTAAACCAGCGTCCTCACTTCCAGACCCTCACTCCCTTCACCATACTCAGGCTTCTACTTAATTTGTCCTAACCCTCTTTGCCTTTCTCAGGAACTCAGGGTCATTCTTACCCACACTGGCAATCAGTCAGGAAATCCAATTAGAAAGAAAAACCTGCAGAGGAAGGAAGGGATCTAGATTGTCACTCCCCAGTGTCCAGCACACTACTCCATCTCTCTAGCTACTAGTTAGAAAATGACAGTACTGGACTCTGGCCCTCCCACCTCTACACTCTTCAAAACTGGAAAGAAGCTCCTTAGCATTATGACAGCCTTCCCAGGGGCACCACTCCCTACAGTAAGCAACAGGAAAGGGATATCCTCTGCACAGTTATTCCCCAACTCCCAATATCCTAATGTGCACTACAGATATCCCAAGAGTCCAGAGCATTCCAGAAATGGATTCCTAGAGGGGACAGGGGAGGAGGAGCTAAGAAAGGATAGATGGGATGAATTTTTTTTGTGTGTGTGGTACTGGGGCTTGAACTCAAAGCCTATACCTCAAGCCATTCCACCAACCCTTTTTTGTGAAAGGTTTTTCAAGATAGGGTCTCATGAACTATTTGCCTGGGCTGGCTTTGAACTGCAATTCTCCTGATCTCTGCCTCCTGAGTAGCCAGGATTACAGGCATGAGCCACTGGCACCCAGCAGATGGGGTGAATTTGATCAAAGCACATTATATACATATAGATAAGTATCACAATGAGCCCCTTTGTACCCCTTTATGCTCATAAAAGTTAAAAGAAATGGATCCCCACTTCCTCCCTCAGTATAGTGATCTGACCTATTTTTAATAAACACCTAAAAACACAGAAGGCACTAAATAAATACTTGTCAACTTTCTGCTATAACCAGTCTAGGCACTTGGACGGGCAGTGGTGAGTGCAGAAATCCCAAGAGCTTTCAGACTTTGTGCCTCAGTTCTAAGGAACTCATACACACTTGCACTTACTGATACCACCCTTACACTCTGGAATGAAGGGGAGAGTTTTGCCCTTCATCCCACCTGGGCCAACCCAAACCCCTCTATGCTCTCCAGACTTTTTGGAAACTCCTTTGTCTAGATTATCCTGAAATGTACCCTGAATCCAGGCCCTCTGTCAAGTGATGCTGAGGAGCTATTCATGTTCTGAAAGATTGGTTGCTATTCCTTCTAGAGCTGGGTGCTAGGCATTTTCTTATCAGGTTCAGTCTCATTTCATGTCTCCCAAAAGCTGGGAGTTGTAAGGAACTGCCACGAGAGGGCTCCCCTCCACCTCCTTCCTGGTATCCTTAACTGAGCAATGACGTACAAAAAGAACAGGAACACTTTTCTAAGTTTTTTAGGGGTCAAAGATCCCCCACTTGCCTGTCATTCAGTTAAAGTGTTCACCATTATTACTGTCTTATGAAAAAACTACAGAGCTGAAAGTTACCATTTATTAACACACAAATAAAGCATTCGGTAAAGATGCTTCTAAGTTATTAGCAACTTGTCACCAAGTAGGACCTTGGAGGAGCCTTGAATAAGAAAAAGTATCACCTGATTTTCAGATTAACTGGGTAATGCTCAAAACTAAAAGGCTAATACATGGATGTCTGGTTGGAGTAGTTTGAAGGTGACATGCAGGCAAGAAGTACTGGTTCTTAGCTGAGCCCATGCCTGTAATCCTAGCTACTCAGGAGGCAGAGATCAGAAGGCTCAAGATTTGAGGCCAGCTGGGGCAAATAGTTCAAGAGACCCTATCTCAAAAATACCCAACACAAAAAAGGGCTGGCAGAGTGGTACCTACCTAGCAAGTGTGAGACCCTGAGTTCAAACCCTTGTACTGCCCCCTCCAAAAAAAGTACTAGTTCTTGAGGGTGATGACTTATTAGTAACAGGAGAGAGGCTGAAAAGGAAAACTGGCAAGGAAGGCATCAGAGATGTTAAGTAAATACAAATTATACACTTCACACAGGTACTTAGGGCTCTCAAATTTATTATATGCCTAAGTCCTGTCCTTTTCCTACCACAACAGGTTAAGAAAACCTCTGTATTCAAAGTTTAAGAAAGTAGTAAGAGGGACTGGCGGAGTAGCTCAAGGCGTAGAGAGCCTGCCTAGCAAGCGTGAGGCCCCGAGTTCAAACTTTCAAATCCCAGTACCACCAATTTAAAAAAAAAAAAAAAGAGATAGAGAGAGAAAGTAGTGAGTAGGGAGGCCTGCCCTGGCTCATCCAGCACCATCCCTTTTCTTTGCCTGCAGTCAGACAATAGCAAAGGGGAACAGAGCAGAGGTGGGAGAAGGTTGGGGGACTGGAGGCTTTATGGAACAGGTCTATTCCTTAAGATATTTGTACAGTCTCTGGATGAGGGTTGGCTGACCCATATGCCAGAAGTAAGTGTTATGCATGACCATCAGCTGCAAATGGGTCAAGTTCATTACAGTGCACAAATACTTACCGTTAATGCTTATTTACTGACAAAGTCCAGATCTAGATGAGTGAGGTGTCTCCAATCTATGTATGAGAGGGACTACATTCAAACTTGAAGCACCTGATGTATAGGAACGGGGAGCTCTGAGAATAGAGGAAGTATGGGTACTCCAAGTTCAGAGCCCTCCAATCACTGAAGTCCCTAACGTCTACCAACAGGTGGTAAATATGGCTAAGTTTGGGGCTAAGCATTTTAAAACTAAAACAGCAGAGTCACAGAGCCCTCATACTCTGGTGTCTGGCTCATTAGGACCCTCCCCTGGGGGAGATGAAAGGAAAACAGGAGGCAGTGTTCCTAATAGGCCTAAGGTTGTCTGTCACCTACTCTCTATCTATCCTTCAAGTAGGCCCTTTCTCACTCTGCCAAGAAAAGGAGCAGTCTGGAGAGGGACCAGAAACAGAACTACCTTCACCATTAACACTGCCACACAGTTGCTGCACATCAAGGATGAAGGTCTGCTACAAAGCTGCATAAAACAAGTTTAATTTCCAACCAGGGTCACAGTCATTTCGTTATCCCACATTTGGAGCAATGACAGAGAAGGTGAGTTATTAAACATATACAGTCTACATTCCAGAGGGGGGGAAGGGAAGAAGAGAAAAACCAGTTCAGAACTGCAGTTACCACTATAACACCACAAACAAACTTTGGAGGTTGGGGGAAGGGGAAGTTCCCAGGAAGAATATTGGAACAAGGAGAAAGCATAAAATTAAACCCACCTGAGGAAAGTAGGGAAGGGAGTGGGCAGAAATGGAATGAAACACCCAATCCCAAAAGAGCTGCTAGATGAATGGGAATTTAAAAAGGATACCCCTACCCAAGGGCCATGGGGCCAAAGATGCTACTAAGATCACTTACTACCTGCTGCTGGACATACCTGGAGCAGCACCAAAGGCAATCTGCAAGGCTGCTTCCTAATACCCATGGCCTCAGATTGGCCTCTGGAGCCCCAAAAAATAAGAGGGAGGGGGCAAGGCCTAAATGAGGAAAGCCTATTTGGAAATGGCATCTAACTAGAGAGGGTCAAATAGGGAACAAGGCAGGAAAAGAGGCAAAGTCCTCACCAACCACAAAGATACAGAGGAGCAGGGCATCATAAATTGGGGGGTGGGGGGTCAGGAAAACAAATAGTGAATGAATTGAGAAAGCAAAGGAGAGTTCAGAGAGAAAAATGCAACAGGGCAGGACAAAAAAAAAAATCCAGAAAAAGAGCAAAGAAAAAGTATGGAGGGATGTATCAGTGAAATCAGAGTAATGATCCATTTTAAAATGAAATAGAACCTCCAGCACCCCCCACACACACCACACACACCCACACATACCCACACAAAATACACAAAGGCCTAGAGAGCAGGACACCTGCGTACACCCACTGTATCTTGGGTAAGTAACTGGCACTGAGGGAGACACCCCTGGAACCTCTTTCATAGTTGAATCTGGGGTGGGGTTGGGAGTGCAGCCTGCTGTAGACAAAGGTGTCAGGAAGCCTGGCCCCATGGAGGGGAGTTCAGAACAGCCCTCTGGGAAGGGGCTCCTCAGCCATGCTATGGAGGAACCTGGGCCCTGACCTTAGCAGAAAGATTATAGGTAGCTGTCTTGGAGCTCAGAATGCAGCCAGCACACACAGGAGCCCACAGAATAGCCACAGTTTCACAGCAACTGCGGAAGTCAGAACCCAGGCCATGACCTTAGGGACAAGTGCCCCTGAAGATGCAGTAGCTTCTGAACGACTACATAATAACGGGGAGGATTCTGAAGACTACTACATCCCACCAGAGCCAACAACCACTTAGGGTCCTATTTCCTCCACTCCATCCCCCAAACCCATTTATAGAAAGTGGGTGAGGAAGACCATACAACGCTGCTGAGGGGAAGGGGACAGCAAGGTTGGTGTGAGGGCCTGTAAACAACAGAAAAACTATTCTTTAGTTTGTCCTGGACTGGAAAGAAGAAAATCAGCGAATAGGAGGGTTGATATTGAGGTCTGCTATGTCACCCCCCTACTACATGGCTTCTCTTTAGATCACTCAGGCAGCCCTGATCAGGCCAACAGGACTACTAAGTGAGAAAATTTCTGACAAAGTACAAATGAAACCACTCAGCTCCCAAGATCAGGAGAAGGGGGAGAGGCACAGGAAGGCATACCTTACCTTCTCCTAATAACGAGGTCCTGAGGCCCTCCCCACCACACTGCACCTCATCCCTCCATGCCGTGGTACCAAACACTTATCAGTCTTGCTATCCCCACTGCCCACTCAAGGTCCCGAGGAACAGATCTAACGATGGTAGGGGAAAATCAGTTGGATACTGGGCCTATAGGAGTAGGTTCCTTTCTTCTCACACTTCAGGTCTTGGAGTGTGAGGAAGACACACATAAAAGCAGAGCAGCATGACATCTCCTTGGGAATAGACATCTAGAGATTAATGCCATCCCCTATCCTCAGAAGGATGGAGAAAGGGGTAGAAGATGGTGATGGAGAAGCCATCATCTGTCCTATCATCCAGGAATGCCTGCAGAGGAGAGGAATGAGTCCCAAACTGGGGCATTCCAGCCTGACTAAAACCCTCCCACCTTTATCTCACTAACACAGAAGGGGCAGATGACAGGCTCCAGTGGGCAGTGTCCTGGCTGCAAGCCCTGAGCTGCACCTCCCCCCTCCCCCTGGCCCCACATATATATCTCTCTATACATGTATATACAGGCGCACACATGCACGCACACACAGAGAGGCCCGTGCAATTTCCATGTAGAATAGGCAAAGGGTGTCGAAGGAAAGATGGAGTAGGACAGGGGCCTGGGGGGACAGGGAAGGGACTCAGATGCTAAGAGCACAGCAACCAGTGCCAAACGAAGCAAACGGAGAATACCCCACTCTACTTCCTGAAACCCAAAGAGTGGGGGGGAGGGGGAACCATCCCATGAAACCATAACAACCTCGTTTTTTTGTTTAAAATCCAGTAAATTGGAATGATTCACCATCAGGACAGCAACTAGGGACTAGTCATGTCAGTGGACAGGGCCAAGAGGTGAGGAAGGGAAGAAGGGGAGGCAAGGCTCTTTTTTGGGCATGCGGACATGATACCCAGGGCCCTAGCCACACTTGCAATGGGAAGAAACGGGTAGGACTGGGGTAGGGAGACAACAGGTATGTGAGGGGTGGGTGGGGCAATCAGGGCTTCCTGGCTCTCACTTCTTGTTTTTGAGCTGATTGGCCAGCCAGTCCAGGCCTTCATACAGCCCATCCCCACTGGTGGCACAGGTGGCTTGAATGTACCAGTTGCGGTGACGTAGGGAATGCAGGCCCAGCTTGTCTGTGATCTCAGCAGCATTCATAGCATTCGGCAGGTCCTGGAGTGTAAAGAAGATACATACAAAGGTACCTCAGGATCTTTCAAAGGCTTCTGGAACACTCAACTACCAAAGAGACATGTACCAGCACCTTCTTCTCTTCCTTCATCTTGGGAAATCCAGACCAAGATCTGAAGGAGTTACTTTGTATTAGTTATCCTAGAATACCAGACCCAACACACTAGATGGTAATTTCATTGAGAAGTTGGAAACCAAATATGGGGTTGGTAGGGAAAAGGGGTGATTCAGACAGGCCACAGAATCAAGTCTGTCTAACAGCAAGAGAGAGAGAGCAGTTCCACTAAAGTACACAAAAGGGAAAAAAAAAAAAACCCAAAAAACTGATGTATCTACCATACTAATTCCTGAGGACTAAAATGTTGCTAAATAAAGCTAGGTAGGGGACAAGAAGAAGGGCATAAAGAAATCAACTGTAGGCTGGGCGCCGGTGGTTTATGCTTATAATCTAGCTACTCAAGGAGACAGAGATCAGGAGGATCGTGGTGTGAAGCCCTGCCTCGAAAAAAACCCTTCACAAAAAAGGGCTGGTGGAGTGGCTCAAGGTGTAGGCTATGAGTTCAAAAAGAAGAAATCAACTATTCATATTTCCTATACTTCCAAAATCGAGAGCAGCATCACAGGACTTCCCATACAATGAGCCCCAAAGCCCCATGATTTCCACAGCCAGGCTGCCCTCTCCCAAATTCAGGGATGGGGAGAAACCTCACTTGTTTGTTTGCAAAGACAAGGAGCACAGCATCCCGAAGCTCATCCTCTGCCAGCATCCTCATCAACTCTTCCCGGGCCTCATTTACTCGCTCCCGATCATTGCTGTCGACCACAAATATCAAGCCTGGGGAGGCAGAACATGGGCTGCACAGAGATGACAAATGTTCCCCTCCCCCATTACCAAAAGACAGCACCCCCCCCAAAATATTTGTTCCCTTTCCTCCTTTTCTTTATCCTCAGGAGCTGCAGTAGAGTAAGAGTTGGGTCCCATAACCAAGAAAGACAGCCACACTTTGCTCATACCCAACCACCCCATGCCACACTTGGGGACATTCATCTGCCATACCTTGGGTGTTCTGGAAGTAGTGTCTCCACAGGGGCCGGATCTTGTCCTGGCCACCTACGTCCCATACTGTGAAGCTGATATTCTTATACTCCACCGTCTCCACGTTAAATCCTTCGGGGGGTATGGAACAAAAAGAAAACAAAACAGGCAATGGCCACTTGACCTCAAACACAACTTGTACAATGCCCAATGAGTTTGGTCCTATTTCCTCCTAGCCTTGGTTACGACCAACCTAAGACTTCCCTCAGACCTGGTAATCCTTGACCTGATAGCTTGAAGACCATAAAGACAATCTAAAGAGAGAAGTCAAAGAGGATGAGAGGGTCCAGTCAGGAGGGTCACAGCTATTTGGGTAATGTGAGTCAACCTTCCCCACTTGTCCACTCAGACTTTGGCTCTCTATCCCACAAAGAAATGACTCAGCTTCAGTCCTGTACTTCAGACACCAGTTTGCCTAAGCAAAGACATGGGGGCTGAGAACAACGAAGACTGAGAAGTGAGCTACATCCTGGAGCCCTAAATACAGAACAAAATGAAAATGATGATCCAGAGTCTCCATCTATGAGGCAAATGTTCTCCTCCTATAGGGCAGGCCTTAACCAGGATCAACCACTGAAGATCTAAACCAAAACAATTCAGGCCTCTGGCAGGAACATCAAAGCACTTCACCTGCTTTACAAACAACACAAAAAAGGAACAAACTCTAGTGCCTAAGGGCAACTGTTGAGTGTCAGACTGCCAAAGTTCCTGCATCAGGGAGGGACAGGGTAGGTAGGCAAACGGCAGCTCCAGCATCTGCGAGCAACCTACCTAGTCATACTTTTCTGAGGCCCACAAAATGCATGGACCTCCCTGGGGAGAAGAAGCCAGGTGGGGTAATCTAGGATCAGGCCCCTTGCTCTGCCTCAGTCATCAGCATGAAAAGCCCAATACGGGCTGTGCCCTTACCAATGGTAGGGATGGTGGTGACGATCTCCCCCAGTTTCAGCTTGTATAGGATGGTGGTCTTTCCAGCAGCATCCAGGCCCACCATCAGGATACGCATCTCCTTCTTCCCAATCAGGCTCTTGAGAAGGTTTCCAAAGATATTGCCCATGATTCCAGCAACTGCTTTCTGAGGACAGTGGGGCCCAAGTGGGAGTCAGTGGCAGTCTGGTTTCAGCCTGTCTCTGGTAATGGAGAACTTGATTCTAGGCAAAGGAAATGCAAATTCATTACCGCCATTTGCTTGTCAGGACTTCATGTACATGGAATTTGCCGAAATCATAGCTGGAGTTCATTTATTACAAACTGAGAGCCTGAGGGGACTGTGAATACCAACTCCCACTCAGACACATCCTGAGTTTTTGGAAGCAGAGACAAAGCAGTGCTCCTTGTTCTGCCATTACCTACTGTGTGACTTAAGAAAGTTACTTCATTTTTCCAGATCGGCACCTGTAAACTCAGGGGTTTCAACTTGGTAATTTCTAAAATTCCTTCAGTTCTGACATTCTATACTACACCCCAAGGCATTGCAAGATCATTTATGCCCTTCCCTCCCCCAACCTTATCCTGAGACTTCTGGAAAGGGTGGGAGAGGAGGGAGTGGAATGAGGAGTGGCTCACTGACTCCTGAGAAGGTTCAGACTTGCCATGTTCCCAAGGTTTACGTTCTCTGTTCTAATCAAGAGACTCTGCTTCTTCCTTGCCTGTAATTCTGCAACTCCACCTTCCTTCCATACAAATATAAGTAAGAAATAAGTAGCATTCCTAAAAGAAGCTGATCATTTGTACAGTGAACTGCCTGCTGCTAAAGTTGCGCCCTTGTTCATACAACAGCATAGAAAAGCTGGGAGAAGGTTGGGTGAAGCTATCCTTTCTTCAGCAAGGAAGATCCTAGGCCCATTGTTGCCCACCCAGGGAGAGCTGTTCCACATGGTCACCAGCAACAAGGCAGTCCTCTCATTCCCTGCTTCTTCCCTAACCCCTTCAGCCTATTCTCCACATTGTAACCACAGTAATTTTAAAACAAAAATCTAGTCATGTAGCTTCTCTGTTCAAATTGCTCTGCTAGCTTCACAGCTCCCTTTTAGTAAAATCCAAACTCCACGCCATGGCTTACAAGGTACTGCAAGATCTGCATTCCCCTGCTTCTCAACAGCTCTCTACTTTCCACTCTGCTTACTCTTCACCAATTCCCCAACACTTTCCTGCCTCAAAGCTTTTGTACTTTCTATTCCCTCTGCCTAGAATGTTCCTCTACTAAAAAAACCATCATGGATTACTCCCTCACTTCCTTCGATCTGTTCCAATGTCACCTATCAAACAAGCCTTCCCTAATGACCCATATAACACACACCACTCCCCCTTCATTATTTATCCTACTTTTCTTCGTAACTTTTATGATCGGCTGACACATTACATCATGGTTTCTGCTATCTTGTTTTACTCCTCCTACTATAATGTCAGCTCCTTAAGTGTTTCCTTCACTGCTGTGTCCCTAGTCCTAGAGCAGTGGCTACAGCAAAGGTAAACTACTCCTCACGTCTCTACTAACTTCACTGGCAGCTCACACAAATTAGATGCTTTATTCCTGGTATATAGTAGCACTTAACAAATAGCTGCTAGAAGGATGGGGGGGGCAGCAAGAAACATTGTCAAGACACAAAAAACCTATCTGCTCATCCCAACCACTGCCTCCAACCAACAAAACAGTAGAGTCATTCATTCATTTCCTCTCCTCTCCCCTCTCTTCTCTATGGCACAGGACAGCCACAGAAATGCATTTTGAAACAATCGTGAAATAGGAATTTGGAACTACCAGTTCTCTGTGCCTGCAGGAAGCATGCGTCAGCAAGCAGCTTATTCAGCACTCACCATATGCCAGCTGCTGGCAATCTGTATAGTCTGGGAACCAAAGAAAGACACATACACACACCCCAAACCCAGAAGATGAAGAAATAGGTCAAGACAGAGTGCACTCAAACCCAAGAATGTGAAAGATGGATAGCAAAGACTCCTACTTACAAGCTAAAGCATGGGGGTTTGGTGGGAGTTTTAGTTGTTTTTCAAAAACTTCTTCAGGCTTGTTTGTTTTTTGTTGTGCTATGATTTTCCTACTCAAGTTTGCAGCAAATTCCAGACTAGTGCAAAGAAGCCAGATCAACAGCCCCTGGAGACCAAAGTACTAGTTTGTCCAAAAAGCAGAAACAGTGAGTGTTTATGGAGTGTTTCATCTTCAAAGGCCTCTTCAAACATCTGTTAACGAGCCAGGCGTGGTACTCCCAGTAGGTTCCCTAGATGAGCCCTGCCCTGACCCACAGAGCTCACATCCCAAGGAGAGGACCTGGCTCCACCTTAGGGATTGACCTTAGCCAGGTTGCCCACTAGCCATCTTCCCTGCCCTTCCTGCCTTAACCCACCCAGGCAAACTCCTGAGGACCCCTGAGCCAGGAGAGGACACCTGTCCAGCTAGTAAGATTAGATCACTGGTTGGGCACCAGTGGCTCACACCTATAATCCTAGCTACTTGGGAGGCTGAGATTGGGAGGATCATGGTTCAAGGCCAGCCCAAGCAAAAAAGGTTTGCAAGACCCTATCTCAACAGAAAAAAGCTCATGCCTGTCTGTCATAAAATAGGATTGTGGCTCAGCCCAGCCTAGGCAAAAAGTGAAACCCTATCTACCAAATAACCAGAGCAAAAAGGGCTGGAGGCATGGCTCAAGCAGTAAAGCACCTGCCTAGTAAGCACAAAGCCCTAGACAGGCACTGTGGCTCATGTCTGTAATCCTAGCTATTTCAGGAGGCAGAGATCAGGAATGTCGGAGTTCAAAGCCAGCCCTGGGTAAACAGTTCAAGAGACCCTATCTTGAAAAAAATCCATCACAAAAATGGGCTGATGGACTGGCTCAAGGTGTAGGACCTGAGTTCAAACCCCAGTACCACAAAAAAAGATGGATTAGCTCACACCAACCCTGGCAATCTGTAATAGTCACACTTCTAGCTCTACAACTATCTCCTTCAGAAATGTACTTTTGGGGGTGGGGGAGTAGGACTGGGGTTTTGAACTAATGGTTTTGCACTTACAGGTGATCTACTGCCTTGAGCTATACCTCCAGTCCATCTTCAAAAATGCAAACTTTCCCCAATTTATAGCATCCATCCTTTGCTGTCCTTCATGACCGGAACTAGTGTTGATTAAACAATTAAGAATGTTGAGTATCATGATCAGTAGTTGAAAAAGACAAAAGCAATCAATACCCCTTGCTCCAGAACATGTAAGCATTGTCCTTTGTTTTGATTCTCTCCTAAGCCATCATGCTAAAACTCTTGCTTCAAAAGCTGACCCTAGGGCTAGTGAGAGTGGCTCAAGTGATAGGGCGCCTGCCTAGCAAGCATGAAGTCCTGAATTCAAACCCCAGTACTACCAACAATAACAACAAAATGCTGACATCATATTACACTAATTCTATTTCCTGGCATGCCATATTAGCCACATTAAGGCTTCTGAATGTGAACCCACATCATTTTTCCTTCTTTCCTCCTTTCGTAAGTCTGTACCTTTATTGTCTCTCTCCAATTAAACTGTGTATTCTCCACTGGTAAAGACTATGTCCTTTATTTATTTTAGAGCTGTCTACATTGCCAGTGCCAAGACCACTACAGGTGTTCAATCAAGCATACTGGCTTATTCAAGCCTCATCTAGGATGTCCTTAAATCATTTCTTCTGTCCAGTAGTACCTGGTATATGTAATACACAGATGGTTGCTTAAATATGCTGATTCTCAGCCATTTTCCACACATAGCTGACCCCAGAATTAGTTTGGGAATGCCATAAAAGAATTAGAAGATTAGAACTGGTGAGATTTTCCTTTGTCGTCTAATACGCAATGGAGTTGATGAGTATCTGATTAAATATCTGGTAGCTACCATGTTTCTCAAGGCCCAGGGTCTTGAAATTAATGGACACGATGACTCTCTTTAAGTATAATCAAGAGCTTGAGCATTCAAAAGGGGATGCTGGCTTTCTGTCTTGGCTTTCTCTGTCCGTGCCAATTATCAGACAGCATGCTGTTCTACCACTAGGATAGTAGCAGCTTTCAGCTTTGTACCACCAACACCAATCTTTGGCTATATAGCCAATTCTTTCACCAGAATGCATTCCTAGAAAATCTATAGGAAGCAGAATGTCAAAAAAACAAATAAACCCTGGACTATCTCCTGATGTTCCTTATAGCCTATAGTTACTCTCTTTCACCACAGACGGTACTCCAGTGTTCATAGGGCAAAATGCCAGGGATCCATTGGCTATTAGAAACCAGGAATAGTAAAACTGAGCATGGCACAAGATGAAAAATGGAACACTAGTAATATCTTTTCACAAAGAGGGTACCTCCACATTCTATTTTACAGTCAAAAATAATAGTTAAGAACTCCAAAACTGTGCATCAAATTGTATTGGAGCACTGTAGGACACTGGCTAATTTAAAGCTCATCTGAGGATGTCCTCACCCAAGGAACACTCACTACCCATTCTTCCATCACATGAGAGGCAGACTGTTGCTGTAGCTGACTGCTCAGCCATCCAGCTTTGTGTGTGCACGTTGCAGGAACATGATTAACTCAATCCAGGCCATTCTGAAAGTCACAGCCCAGTCTGTCAGACATACTTCTCCCACATGATTGCAATGCCAGACTACGCTTGTGTCCCAAGACAACTCTGGGGGTACTCCTGACCTGGCACTATCCCCTCCTCTTCAGGGCCCAATGGAAGAAAGAACAGTCTCCCAAACCCTCTGCTGCCAGGCAGGGTGCAGTAAAAGCTGCTGTGTTTCCAGATAATTTTCAAATTAAGATATCACTAATAGAGAAGCCATTTTTAGCAGTGTTAACCAAAGGACTGATACAATTTAAGTAAACAAAGCAGGCTATGCCTGTATTTAGTTTTCTTGGTGCAGCTGGCTTGTGACATCTTGTAAACTCAAGTTTTTGTCTCAAGAACACTGAAATCAGAACACAAGAACTCCCAGATGAGTATCTCAGCAACTCTTATTGTACTCAAAGATTTCCCAAAGTCAAAAAATCACTCCTGAGGTCAGATTCCATCCAAACATCAAACTTTTTTTTTTGGCAGTACTGGGACTTGAACTCAGGGCCTACACCTTGAGCCACTCCACCGGCCCTTTTTTTTGAAGTTTTTTTTTTTAAGAGATAAGGTCTCACAAACTATTTGCCCAGGCTGGCTTCAAACAGTGTGGCTTCAAACCACAATCCTCCTGGTCTCTGCTACCTGAGCAGCTAGGATAATAGGCACAAGCCACCAGGGCCCGGCCTCACATCAAACTTTTAAGAGTATACTGAACTAGGGATACAGAGAGGTAGATCATTTCTACCTTCATAAAACTTAGTCTAATGAGAAAGACAGACTAGTTAAGCAAAAGATTATAATAAACAGTGTGAGTGGGGCTGGAGATATGGTTCAGTGGTAGAGCACTTGCCTAACACACACAAGGCCTTGGACAAGGGTGAGGTAAGTATAGTATTATAGGTTAATACTATGCTTAAAAACTGAGGGGTAAAGCCAGGAATGCAGTACATGTTTGTAATCCCAGCTCTCAGGAAGCTGAGACAGGAGGATCAAAAGTTCAAGGCCAGACTAAGCTATAAAGAAAGATCCTACCAAAAAAAAAAAAAAAAGACTGAGGGGTAAAGGACAATTCTCAAACATTATTTCCAAGTTACACCTGAACAGACCCCCAAAAGGAATAGGAAGTAATCAGACAATAAAGAAGGAATGAACAAGAGTAAACAGTGTGTAAATCCAATGCAAAACAGGGCTGGTGCAGTGACTCAAGTGGTATACCACCTGCTCAGCAAGTGTGAGGCCCTGAGTTCAAACCCCAGTGCTGCCAAAAAAAAAAAAAAAAAAAAAAAACTCTAGTCACTGGGAGGCTGAGGCAGGAGGACTGTTGAATTCAAGGCCAGGCAGGGCTATACAATGAGACCATTTCAACAAACAAAAAACCTCTCACTTCCATCCAGCCTCTGGCAACCACTATTCAACTTTCTGCATACCTCATGGAAGTGGTATCATAAAATATTTGTCTAACTTATTTCAACTATCCGTCTTGCTAGTTTAATAAATCCTGTTTGATCCACATGTGTTTTCTACTTTTTGCAACTGATGCATCCTAACTGATGTATCTAAGGAGAAAGTGTTCAGTGGAATAGGAGAAAAGGCCAAAGGAAGAAACTTGTAACACATCATCATTTCAAGTACTAGGAAGAGGGCTGGAGGCATAGCTCAAGTGGTAGGGTGACTGCCTATCAAACATAAGACCCTGAATTAGTACCACCACCAAAAAAAAAAAAAGTAGCTTAATGGCAAGAAAAGGAGGCCAGGAAAGACAGTAAGAAGCAACCAGAGACACAGAAGGGAAATCAAAAGGTTAAAACATCGTAGACACATATGATGAAGAACATTAAAACAATGGTGGGTAGGGCTAGAGATGTACTTCGGTGGTGATGGTAGAGCACTTGCCCAACATGCGTTATTGGGTTTGAGATGGAAGTGGAGTGGAGGAGGGTAAAAAGATGGGTCAAAGCCTATAGAAAGGACAAACTAAACAAACCCGAGAGGTACCTACTGCACTAAGCAATCAGTGACAACTTTGATATAAATTTAAATATATCTAAATAATACAAGGCCCCATTTAACACAAGTAGAGATGTTTATACTTACACTAGAGTTGTTGAACCAGTTTCCCTTATAGTTAGAAACAGAGATTTAAAAAAAAAAAAAAAAAAGCAAAGCAAAGTTGGCTGTTCTGAGAGCAGCGTTCAAGACTAAAAACAAAATTCTAGTGAAGCCTCCAGTACACCAAAACCTAAAGGTAGTTTCAGCTATCAAAGGAAAGATACGCAGGATCCTGAGCCCTCTGTCTGAGGAAGACCCAAACACCTGGGAAAGGCATAGCTTTTTCCATAGACAACCCTCAGCAAGTGAGTCAGGACAGCACACAAGTTCTATTTCAGAATACATGGCCAAGTCAGATAAAACAGTGACTAGATAAAAACTAGACTCGTTTTGTTTCTATGGAACACTGGCACTATCCTCTGACTGAAGCTTTTTTTTGTGTATGTGATACTGTGGCTTGAACTCAGAGCCTTCACCTTGAGCCACTTCACAAACCCTTTTTTATGAAGGATTTTTTTGAGATAGGGTCTCACGGAACTATGTGCCTGGGGTTGGCTTGGAACTATGATCATCCTAATCTTTGCCTCCTGAGTAGCTAGGACTACAGGCATGAGCCACCAGCACCTGGCTTGACCAAAGCTTTCAGCTTGCCCTAGTCTTAGAATCTGACCGGCTTATTACTGGTCCCTCTCCAAATATTCTATGGCTTCTCCTATCTCAATTCATGGCTATTTCCTAATTACAAAATTGCTGAAAATCTATCAGTTGCTCTGGGTCATTAGCCAAAAGCCTCAACAAACCTTTGTCCCCAATATGGTCCCATAATGCAGGTCATGATAGAGTTGACAGTGAACAGGTCAAACAGGAAGCTCGGTTTGGACGAGGCCAACTACTATAAACAGCCTAAGGATACAAAACACAGAAGAGCCAACTTTAGGGAATAAGAGCTATCTGTGATCCCTTAGCACCTCAAACATACTTCTAACCTAGGACTATACCACAATATGACTTATTCATGTTTGTTTTACTTTTCAAAGCAGAAACTTCCCAAAGTACTTCAAATGCAATACAGGCCAGCTGGAGATGCTGATCCCAACAGTCAATGAGCAGTGGTTGGGATGGCTGGAGCCCTTGGACCAAGTCATCTCAGGTTTCAAGCAGCTGTGTCTATCTACCGCCATTTTCTGCATATGCCATGAAGGAAAAAGGCTAGAAAGCATTTTACTAGACTGTGAACTCTGTACCTGCAATGTTTCATATCCCCAGCATTCAGCACCACAACTGACCTTCAGCTAGTGACTGACTGATGTGTTTGCTGAGAATGATTCCACTGAGGATGGCAAAAACATCTGTAGGATCAGATAATGTTCTATAGATGACCCCCTGATCCACTGCCTGTATTTGACAAACTGGAAAAGTGGTTTCCAAGTCCTCAGAGCCCTAGGGTTCCTTAGATGGGATGCAGAAGCTGCCTAGAAAGACAGGTGACCACATGAGGGGCTCTAATTATGTTCCCTACTCTCCACCACCACCAGAGCAGCCCCACTGCCCGGATAAAAACATTTTAAGTATTAGACTTCAAGTAAGATTTTACTAAAGGTAAAGTTTGAATGTTTTATTAAAAGAAAACAATATAACAAAAAGCAAATCCTCTCCTAAATCTTAAATTCATGTTGAAGTTTAAACATTCATGTTTGACACTCCTATGCCTAAGTTAATAAAGGAAGGAATATGCCAGGCTCTCAGGCTCTCAGGCTCTCATCAGCAATGGGAGAGCGAAGCTGGCAGAGTGCTCAAAGGGTAGAGTGCTTGCCTAGCAAGCATGAGGCCAAGTTCAAACCCCAGTGCCATCGGGAAAAACAAAAACAAAAACAAAAAACAAACCTATGGTGAATGGGACAGTGAAAAGGTACCATAGGACTTGCCATGCTCAGTCATCTCACCTTTTTTCAGGAATAATGGTGGATCCCGAAATCTTGAGTCATTCTCTATCTGTGAGAATCCAAACGGTGTGATGGATTCTTTATAGAAGTCCATGACAAAACCCTAATACATTCACAGAATCCTTACCTTGTTCAATTCTTTTCCCAATTCATAGTACAAAGCCTTCACTTTTGTCGAGCACTTTCCAAATGTTCCCCATGTCTTTTTATTATCATAAAGCTTTATTAGGCTGGGTGTGGTGATGCACACCTATGGTCCCAACTTCTTAGGAGGTGGAAGCAGGAGGCTCTTTACATCAAGGGCAGCCTAAGCAGTTAAAAGACCCTATCTAAAAAAACAGGATAAAAACAAAAGGTCTGGTGGAACAGCTCAAGTGACAGAGCTAGAAAGTACTATATACCCAGTACTATAAAAAATTAAAATAAAGCTTTATTAGCATACCTACTGATATGTACCATAGATATTGGAGTGGAGTATGGTAGACGGAATTACAGATATCATAAACTCTGGGCCTTAACACAATATTGCGAAAAAGATACTCAGAGACAAACATTTTACAAAGATAACAACTAAACAAAAAGAACAGTCCATAAATTGAGGATCCTGATGTATTACTGACTGAGAACTAAAATAAGGGAACCCAGGAATCTAAATCTCTCAACTTAGGTCAATCAGGATGCTCAACCATTACATCAGAGTCATGCTGACTTTCTAAGTAAACACTATTCTTAAGTCCCCACATCCTCACTGTGTATCCAAGTTGACAGTTCAGGGCCCCTGCACTGCTCCAGCTTTACCTCCCACTCAGGCAGCAGGAGCTTCCTCTGAGGTTGATGCTGAAAAAAGACTTCACTGCTCCTAAACCTTCAGCTAACAGAGAAAGTCATGGTAACAATCTACATAGGCACCTCAGGCGCCAAGTTGTTCTTTTATAAATCTCCTCCCTGTTAAGGCAGCCCCACTGTTCATATTATAATTACTATTATGATAGATTATTAATAGTAGTTAAATTAACATTTACTTGGTGCTTAATATGTGCTCAGCAAACTACTAAGTGTTTTACATTTATTATCTCATTTAATTCTCATGACAACCCAGTTTGGTAGATACTATCATTACCCTCTTTACAAACAAAGAAAATGAAGCTAAAAGAAGACAAGTAATTTTTCCGAAACTATGTAACCAGTAAATACCAGAGGCAGGATACAAACCTAATTTTATCTGATTCCAAGGCCCACTTTAATTACTACACCATTCTGCCTCTAAATATACCTACAACCAAAATGGTGAGGAGAACCAAACAAGGTGATATGTTTTGACTCTCAGGCCTCTTGGCATCCCTTTCTAAAGTTATATGGGGAAGCAGATTCCAGTTTCCCTCAGTTACATACTCAGCTTTTAACAAACCTGATTTTAAAGGAGTTCCTCCTGGTAACCAATAAATCCCATCTTCTATCCTCTATGACCCTTTGTGCACTTGAGGCTTCACTTATACTCATTCCAGCCTTTATTCTTGCATTCAGTGTAACAGCTACTACCATTCACAGGCACCAACTCTGTGCCAGGCACCACATTCACACATCAGCCCTTCTCCGTAGTCTCTAGGATCCCCTTTCACAGACAACACTTTAAAGGACTTAAGTCCGATGGAGAGACCGCTTTGTCCACCATAGGGAAGAAGGAAATCCAGAATTTCAGGTAAGTAATGACTTTGTGTCCTAGTAATATTTTCTTTCAAGGTCTTAGTTTCCCATTATCTATGCCAGTTGTGTGCCTCTTAGGAGAGTAATGAGAAGACAACTTCTTAATTATGAAGATCAAGAGTCTTTATACCCTTGCTCAGCTATCTCCAGTCATTTTCACTGACAGCCTAGCCATCTCACCTCCACTCCCACAACACACAAAATTTTTGAGACAGGGTTTTCCTATGTAGCCCAGGCTGACCTGGAATTTGTTATGTATCACAGGCTGGCCTTGAATTCTCAATCCTCCTGTCTCCACCTCCCAAGTGCTGAGATTACAGATGTGTACCACCAGGCCTGGACCTCCTTCCCTTCCCTTAAACTATAGTTCTAAACCTTATTGAGTTCTATACATTCACATCCTATGCTCATCATGAGTGCCTACTCTGTGATAGGTACTGTAAAAGACAAAAGAGGTGATCCAATTCCTGCACTCAAAAAGCAAGCACACACATAAAAATTTTGACTATGCAGGATAGTAATACTACGCTAGGTGGCAGGGAGGTATGTGGATATATGACACATGGCAGCCTTTCCTGGCTGAATTCAAGGTCAATGATTCATTCTGTGAAAATTTAAACCTCAGTGGATCAAGCGTCTTTCTTGGAATGTGCTTTTACCGACAAGTTATTCGAATTCAGGTCCAGTGCTCATCCACTGACCACTCCCGGTCATAACAAGAGGAGACACTACCCTAACAACAGACCTAAGACAAAATGGAAGGAAAGACTCTCCATCTGACTGGAGACAGTGAAGGAGTCTATGTAGACACTAGATTCTATCCTGTTGCACTAACCCAAGCAATCAGACTCCTGCAGCACCCTCCTTCCGATAAAACTTTCATGCCATAGAACAGGGGTGACCCAATCAAGCAGCAGAGACAGGTTTTACATTACACTTCTCACTCACCCCGATGACCTCACTATTTCTTCTCACTCCTGACCACATACCACATTCCGGGCCAGCAGTAATACAACCCAAAAAGAAAGGAACTCCCCAAAAGGGCGAGTTACCACTTAGCTAATCAAGTGACCCGCTTTAACAGGGAACTTCACCTCCCCACTACCCCTCCTTCCTTCCGACTGGCGTTAAGCAACGGCTCCATTTTCTGTTCCGGGAATCCTGGTACTTCCTAAAGAAAGAAAGCGGATTGGAAGACACAAACTCAGGGCCAGTGACAAGATACTCCCTCTTCCTGCGAGACCGCCCCCGCAACGCCTGGGGGAGGAAGGCCCCACCTCTCTTCACCGAGCGAGCTCAGATCCCCTTCCCCCTTCTCCTGCCTCCTCACCACTCTCTTCCCCACCTGCTGCCCTCTTCCCAACCTGCCTTTCCCAAGACCCGAAAGCGCAACCTTCACCAGAATAGTGCGCTGGGGTGCCCCACTAGTATGCCCTGTTGTTAAACCCCAGTCCCCCTCCGCACCCCTGCCCCGTTATGGGGGGAGGGGTGTAAGCAAAGCAAGGCTTTTCTCCAGTCTCCTACAGCTAAGGCGGGGGAGGGAGAAAAAGACAGCAGCATTCCCTAGCTCTTTAACGGGAAAAAAAAAAAAAGATACAGACAGCCCCACCGCCCCAGCATCACCTCTCTCTGGACATTTTTACTCCCTCTCAACCCCAACCTATTGAAAGCCCACCTTCTGCAAGCAAGGAAAACCTAACTGCAGCCCAGGTCGGCCCCTTCTGCGCGGCAGAGAACAAATCCGTGTGCGCCCCCCACCCCCACCCCAGCTCCGCGTCCTTCAAATGCTGGGGCTGGCTGGCCCGATGCCCCCTCTCGGAGCTGTCGGATGGGAAGGACCACACCGCCCCATGCCTGGCAAAGCCAGGCGGAACTGAGGATGGGATGGCTGTCTCTTCAGCCCCCACCCTGACCGAGCCTCTTCTCTACGGGGACCCGCCTTCCCTCCCCAGCCCCTCACCTGTTCCAGCTCTTGGCTTAGCCGCCGCGACCGCCGCCTCCGCCCCCGCAGCTTCCGCCTGGCTTTCGCTCCGCTCCCTCCGGCTCCCCAAGCCTACTTCGGACTGCTCCACAGGCCCGCACCCCGGCTCCCTCCTTCCTTCCCTCCACCTAGCACCGGAAGCCGCGACGGCGACAGGAGCTGTGCGGCGAACCCCCACCCCCAGCCCGGGATACTTCCCACCTCCACGATCGCGCGAGAGCTGCGCGGAAGCCAGCGGCAGTTCTCGCGAGACCCATCACCATGGCAGCGACTGCTGCAGAGGTAGCTGGCGCTGGAGCCGAAGTCTGAACGGGTGTGGGGGCTGGAGGCTGCTGCGGGCGGCGGAGGCTAGAGTCGGGAGTCGGAGAATGGGGATGAGGCAGTGGGGACTGAGGTGAGAATCCCTAACCTTAGGACCCTGTCTGGAATTTAAGGACTGTGGCCACCTACTAGCTGGGTTGGAGATTGAGGTTGGGCTAAGCGGTGCAGAGGATCGCACCAGCAGCGGAATGTGGGTGATTCTTAACTGTTGGCCTACCTTACCGGTCTTCATCTTTATTAATCTGGTCTAACTGCGCATACACACACACACACAAAGCCCCCGATGCACCATTGTTGCTGCTCACTATTCTTAAAACTAAGTTACTACAAAGTATGAATTCAGATCCTTTCTTGAGCTTTTTTGGTGGTGCAAGCTATAATCCCAGCGCTTGGGAGGTGGGGGCAGGAAGATGAGGAGTTCGAGGCCAATCCGGGCTACATAGCAACACCTTGTCTCTAAATAAATAAATATATTTTTCCCATAAGGAGAGGAGGAACAGTGTTGAACTAAAGGAAACACCAGGACTCTGGGCCAATTGGGATATTGGATCTTGAAAGACAAAGGTGTGGTCTAGCTAGATGAAATCTATCTAGATGAGTACGGATTTTAGTATCCCAAGGAAAAGTGAAGGACTTTGCACCATGTTTCTCACTTCCTACCCATCCCCACCTCCGTCACACTCCTTTTTGCACCTGGTGGAGACATGCAAAACTGCTTTGGAACAATCGTAGCTATGATAGAAGCTGTGCTAGAAGGGCATTAGTATTGCTAAGAACAGAGGTTCGTATGTGCCATCTTTCCTCATTTACTGCAGTATAAGAGAATATATGACTCTTCTCTAAAGCTTGAGTCAAAATTGTCACTCTTATGAATTTGTTGCCTGTTTCTTAACTCTTTCCAAGAACAACTGGGCTGGTAGACATCCACACTACGTCGATGTCTGTTCTTTGCCTCATCAATCCCTGGTTTTTGCACTTACCAGATTACCTTTTTTTTTTTTGGCAGCACTGGGGTTTGAACTCAGGGCCTCATGCTTACAAGGCAGGCACTTTTACTGCTTGAGCCACTCTATCAGCCCTCAGATTCTTCCTCTTATTCCAGTCTTCCTTCTGTCTTATGTTAACCTGAAGAATAATGTGACCCTTGAATATTGAAACCAAGAGGATCCTAATTTAAGATGGTGAAGGCTAGGCATTGGTGGCTCACACCTGTAACCCTAGCTACTCAGGAGGCAGAGATCAGGAGGATCTTGGTTCAAAGCCAGCTCAGGGAAAAGCTTCACAAGACCCTATCTCAAAGATACTTCTCACAAAAAAGGGGGGGGGAGCTGACAGAGTGGCTCAAGGTAAAGGCCCTGAGTTCAAGCCCCAGTACTGGTAAAAAAGATGATGAGGGATGAGATGGATAACAAGAACTTGTTTGTGACAAAGTGAATTACATCTGCTCAGGGTCACTGCTATTAAGGGCCTTTACCCTGCTAAACTGGGCTTTTTAAGACAAAAGACTGCAATATAATTACACACTCCTACAGTGGGCCCTGTAATACCTTCATGTGATTACCCTCTCCATTCCATTTGCTAGAAAATTTTAGTAATACTCAACAGGTTATATGCCCACACTGACTGCCAAAATTATGTTTTACAACCCCCACCCCCCATCCACTAGTCTCTCAACCACAGCAACATGCTTTGTAAGACTCTGACAAGGAAATGGAACTCAATGATGGATGTTCCTGCCCAAGACATCAGATCCTCTCAAGGTTATATGTTATATCCAAAGAGTGACAAAATGATGGAAATGGTGACAGCCTGATATGGTTAGCAGCAAATACCATGGTATTTGATTCAGAACAAGAGAAACTCCCAGCTCTTCTGTCCTTCACCCTCTGGAGTGTAGAGAAGAAAGTGTTGTAGCATCAAAAGGGATCACCCATGGTTCAAACAGGAGCAGAGCTAGGAGGAGTACTGTCTAGGTGGCAATTAGTTAGTCACCACCACATCCCAACTTTCCAGTCACTTGGTAAAGCTTAGAGGAAGAAGAACTCATCCAGAGCTAAAGGAGGCTCAAAGGCCTGACTTACAGTTTATCCGTCCGTCTTTTTCCCTCCCTCTGGCTGCCACTAGAGCCTAGTAAAAGCTGACATTGTAGCCACCAGGTCTGTGGGTTGTATATCCCACCCCATCACTGACCCCAGGCCTGGGCCTGAGCCCAGCTCATGTGCCATGAAATGTGGTGGGAGGGGGAGGAGGATGGCATTGGCCTTGCTGACAAAATCCATTTGGAATTTGTCAAGGTTGTGGTTTGGGGCTTAAGTTTGCCACAAACTGTGATGAAAGAAGAGGGAAAGCTAGAAAAGAAAGGGAGCCAAAGGGACTGCAGAGGAAAGAAACAGGAAAAAGTTGAATTATTCTTGCTGCAACTCCACTGGAGATTGTCCTTCCTCTTCCTCTTCCTGAATGCAAGAAATTCCTGTTCTGGATATTTATCATTATTCTCTCATATCCTATGCCCATTCTAACTGCATCCCCTTTCTGTTGCCCCTCCCACACACATACTAGTTTTGGCAAGTGCCTGAAGGATGGGATACCTTTTGGTACCACTAGATTTTCAAACTCAGAATTTTTAGTGCTCAAGTAGAAATTCAGGACATAAAATGTTGCCATAATTCAACACTTCTCAAAATGTCCTTGCTGCTCTGGTACTAATCTCATTTCAAATGATTTAAAGGTAATTTGGGTAGCAGATGCATCTATTACCTAGAGAATTGGAAAGAGCTATTTCTGCATTTCTTGGTTGAGGTGATGACCTGTTAAGTAAGAGTCAGCATGTAGGGTTTGCAGGTGGCTCAATGGTAGAGTGCCTGCCTAGCAAGCGTAAGGCCCTGAGTTCAAATCCCAAAACCAAAAAAAAAAGAGAGCATCTAGAAGTCCACAAAGTATGCAGTCATTTGTAAAGTTCTAAATGTGTGCTGCATATCCCTTTTTTACATTGTATCCTAGAAAGATAAGTTTACTTTCAAAGCTATTGGGCTAGGAATAGAGGTTGGAACAAAAGAAATTCTGTTCTCTCTGGGCTGGAGGCATGGCCTAGCAAATGTGTAGCCCTGAGTTCAAACTCCAGTACCAACAAAAAAAGAAAAAGGAAGGAAGGGGAATGGAAAGGGTAAAAGAAAGAAAAAGAAATTCTGTTCTCTCTGATCATCTCTTCAAAAATAAAGAACTCTGAAAAATAAGGAAGTTCAAAGTACAATTGAAACAATTCAATAGGAAAACATGCTAGATTTGCTGGTTTCCAGAGCAAAAACTCCCATTTTAGCTGAGTATGGTGGTACACACCTGTAATCCCAGCACCCAGGAGGGTGAGGCAGGAGGATCATGAGTTTGAGACAAACCGGGGCTGCATAGTGACTTCCAGGCCAGTCTGGGCTACATATTGAGACACTGCCTTACAAAACAAACAAAAACAAAACTCCCATTTTGAGCATAGGAATCCTTTTCATGTTTCCCATCAGACTTGCATCTACCTCAGTTCTCTGGTTTGGAGACAGAGAGAAAAGCACCTGCTCTTTTGGGTCCAAGTTCAGTACTGAGATACGTTTAAGGACTTAAAAACTCCAGATAAAATGTGACTTCATACTGTATAGGGTAGGAAGTTAGACCAGATCTGGTCCTGTGGCCCATTTTTACTGAACACAGTTTGCCCATTTATTTACATATGGCCTATGGCTGCTTTTGTTCCCCCTCCCTCCCACCCTGGCCTCCTATGGCTGCTTTTGGTCTGTAACAGCAGAGTTGAGTAATTATGGCAGAGTTGAGTAGTCAGACAAAAACCACCATATAGACAACCGAGTATATTTACCATTTAACTCTTTACAGAAAAAAAGAAAAATTGCTAAGCCTTCTTCAAGGCAATGGTCAAGGTGATATCTGGAGTTAAGGTGCTTAGAAAGTAAAGAAGGGGGGGCCTCCATTTGGATCTCTAACCCCTTCCACCTAAAAGTTCTGCCTTTTACAAATTAAAAGTTGCCAAGTAAGTCACTGAGGATCATTTCAAATCCTTTGTGGAACTCGGCAGAATATACATAAATGAAGTCTTTGCATATAGCAGTGTAGGAGAATTCACCTGGAAAATAAACCATGGATTGGTATACCAAGTGTGGCTAGATATATCACCCTCTGCATCCACCATTCCAGTAGCTTAATTTATTTCAGTTTCAAACAGGAACCAAGAACAAATCTCAGTACAATAAATTATCCATTCCCACCCCTCCTGCTGAAGAAGGAAAAAAGAGACTCCAAGAGTCTTAGGTAAAACCCTTCCTTTGAAGGGACCACTTTAACATGAATGGAAGGAGACCTCCTTCCCTAAGGGCTCTCTGAAGACTCAGGAGAGTTCCTCCAGCACTGTTGTTTCTCCAAGAGAAACCTCTACTACTACTGTCTCCCTTGGCCCCACATGTGGGGGTCCAAGTTGCAGTAGAGGAGTTTGGGAACTGAAAGTAGGAGGGAGTGGTCTCTTTCTAGATATAGGTCTTAATGGCTCCACATAATGCCAGGATTTATCCCTCAAGGAAGAGGACTGGTCAAACTATAGGGGCTCTCCATCCAAAAGGAGTATGAGGGGGTTAAAGGGGAGGGACCTGGGATTGAAAAGAGAGGAGCAATACAGTGCATTTCATCATATTCCCCGCAGGTATTTAAGGAACAGAGGCAGTGACAGCTTCCCCCAGAGGCCCTCTAACTGTGGGGATAAGGCTGTACATCACAGACCCCACTTGACCATCCTCACCCCCAAAGCTGTTTCCAGGTAGACATGTTCAGGGGGTCAAGATTGACCCTGGACAGAAATCGGAGCAACAGGCTGAAAAGGTGCCCCTCTCACACAGTGCCCTTCCCCAGCCCCAAGGTGAGGCTGACCCTCACTTGCACACATTGACCCATTCTGTGACCTTGCACTCATCACACAACACATAGCAGCACCAGTGGAAGCGACAATGGCATCGCTCAACTCGGGTCTGCCGGAGCACGTTGTGCCCACGCCCACAGCACAGGCTGCCACAGCCATCCAATAGGCGGCTGGTCTTGTTGCAGGCCCGGCCCCTTGTGCCAGGCGAGCCCACAGCGGGGTCTCGCTCACAGAAGTCGGGTGACTTCTCAAAGTAGACTAGCTCTCCTGAGAGGCGACGGGGACGCAGGCGGGGTTGGAAGGCTCCGGAATTGCGGTTGTGGGTATCGATGAAGATGGCTCTGCCCAGTCGCTCCCTCAACGCTGCCCCCACAGCACGGAACTCTGGGGCCGCCCTCCAGCATGTCTTGAATTGGCAGCTGCCTGATGTACCATGGCATTTGCATTTCCGCTTCAGGTTTTCGGTTACCACCTACATCATCAGAGGGGAAAGAGTTGAAGGGCAGGACAGCAAATGGATAGAGCCCAGGGACACGGGAGAGGAAGAGGAACAGAGATTACAGGGAGGGACAAATGGAGTATCAGAAGAAAAAAGGCAACTCCCTCATTTTATGATTAGAGACTGCATCCAGAGTAGCACGATTTGCCCGTCTTTGATCACTAGCTGATAACAGAGCCAGAACTCAACTTCAGTTGTCCTGATTCCCAGTCCAGTGCTCTTTCTAAAATAAGCACTGATAAAATGGGGAGTATGACCCAGAGCACCCCTAAAGTCCATAGGGAAGGCAGTTGTAATAACAGCTACCATGTAATGAGCCAAGGCCTAGGCACTATATAGGGGGCACTATTTGGTAGTTTGACCTTACCAATGTTGTGAAGTAGGATATCATCAGGCACTTACTACAGATGCAAAACCTAGGCTGAGTGACTTGCTGATGGCAAGTGATGATCACCCATTTTACCTCATCCTATTACTCTCCTGGGACTCTCAGACTCTAGCCACTCCTCAAAATAGAAACCCAAGTGTAGTGGTTCATGCCTGTAATGCCAGCACTTGAGAGGCTAAGGCAGGAGGACAGCCTGGGCCAAATAGCAAGACCCTGTCTCAAGGAAAAAAAAAAAAGTCAGAGAGACCCAGGACAAGATGCACATACATACCTGGCGCCCCACCCTGTTGTTGTGGATTCGCATTCGTGCCTGGATGTCCCGAGGAGCTTCCCTGGAATCCAAGAAGTCCCGAGAGAACTTCTCTCCAAAGTCCATGTCATGGTTACAACCACCCCATTCCCATGTGTCCTGGGGGCCAGGGCTGGGACTTGAGCCAGGGACAGGGCTGGGCAGAGAGTGGGGGAAACTCTTGCCCCGGGATAGTGCCTGCAGCTGCAGTAACTTGGCCCTCAGCCGATCCTGCTCACCACTGCCCTTCCAGCTGCAGCCACAGCTCACCAGCTTGCCCAGGCTGCAAGCAGTGGCAACCGCGTGCATGACCCCAGCCGCCAGCATAGAGAAGGAGAAAGCACTCTCCCGGAAACCTGGGGGTGAGAACAGTGTGATGGTGTAGGTAAGGTTGACAGACAGAACTGGGAGGCAGCCACCCTCCATGCCAGAAATTCCTAACTGATCTTGACTATGCCACTTATTAGCCATTTGGGAGAAAAGTCATAGGACAAGAAAGGGCCTCAGTTTCCTCATCTATAAAGGGACATCCATGGGTCAGGATGATCTCTGAGGTCTATCCTCACTCTGTAAAGTCTGTGGTTTTCAGGTGTGGATGGCAGAGCCAGCCCAGAAGGAGAGACCCTTGGAGGTGAGAGATGACTAAGAGAGTCCCAAGGACTTTGAAGATGTGTTCAAGGAGTTCTACATCTGAAAGTCTTAGAAATTCCCCAGCCCTGCAGGGAGCGCTTGAGTGGGGTGGGAGGCAGAAGACTTTTGGGTACTTTTTTTTTTTTCCTTCAGAGTTATTAAAATCAGTATTTTAACCAACCTATTCTGTACCACCCAAGCACCCCCAACACACTGGAGCTGTAGGGCTGTCCTTCCCCTTCCCAGGTTCTAGTTTTATATTTGCCCTTCAAGACTGCCCTTTATGTTTACCCTAACCTGCTATTACCCTATAAAACACTGGTAGGAGGAGAGAGGCAGAGGGGTGATTTTCCCTAAGGCCCTCTTAAAAGGTTGGCCTCTTTGTTATGTTTTGGGGGGTCACAGAGGCACAGGATGATAAGCTTTTCCCAGGCTTAGATAGACATGCTCACCATTTGGATGTCAAAGCCTTCCCCTACACAGACCTGTACAAAAAGAAGGGGTCCCTCACTTCATTTTAAGCAGGGACTCTCTGGAGCCCTGATAAGATGAAAGACAGCACCTCCTTTGAGCCCAGGCCTTTCTTACCCCATGATCCAGGACTCCTGGGCCAGCCTTGTGATCCCCCAGCCCTTCAAGGGTGAAGCTGTTTGAACAAGTCTTGGGAATTCCCCTGCAGATGGCAGCTGCCTATTAACCCCATAGTCCCCAAAACACTGCCCCCACCCCTGGATTGAACCCCCATGGATCTTTACTCCCGCAGGAGTGAACTCCAGAAGGGCATGAGAGACTGTACAGCTTCCCAGACCATTCCTTCCAGACCAGGCCAGCAGTGACCTGTTCTCCATCCCTCTAGCCATACCCCACCTGCTCAGGTGAGCGACACCTGGGGCCCCCCCACAGCACAGAGGAGGGGGCTGCTCCCCAGCTTCAAAGCCATCAGGGTCTTTGTTCCCAGCTTTGGCTCCTGGGAACCCCAGCAATTAGGGGAGCAGGTTTAACCCTTAAACGGTTGGGGGCGTCACCCCACCCCCGCTGAGACTCTGGGGACACCGGCCTGGGCTTGTCCCAGTAGAAAGGAAGGAGAAAGAAAAACGGGGGAGACGAGAGGGGCGTTTGAAGCTTCCAGGGCTGAGGGTATCTCTTGTTCACAGGTGCAACCCAAATAGAGCTGGGTTGAGACACGAAAGGGGGGGCTAGCATAGGGGAGCAGGAACCCAGCTGCCTTGCCAGCAGCGCGCAGGTGGAAGTCAGGCGCGGAGAGGCCCAGACTGGTGCCCAAACCCGGCTCAGCGCGGCTCGGCTCCCGGGGGGAAATTCCCGAAAAGGCCCCTCCCGGGAGCCATGAACCGGTCCTTTCCCGCCTCCGCGCGCCTCGACGTGCCTCCCATCCCCTAGCCTCGGCGGCAGCACAGACCCACCCCGTCAGGCTCACCGCGTTTGAGGATGGCGCTGTGGTGCGGCAGGCGGCCGCCGCCCTCGAGCGCCGAGCAGTTCCAGCGCTGGTCGCGCAGCTGGTACTGACACTCGTGGACAGCGATGTGCAGACCCTGAAGCGCCGACGCCGTCACGTCGGGGCTGCGCAGGCACAGGCCTAGCTGCCGCTTGCTCAGCCCCGACAGCGTCAAGCACACTGTGTTGGCGGTCAGCGGTGGCTCACCGGGCAGCTTCAGGCCCAGAATCTCATTGCTTAGAGCCCTGGGAACGGAGAAATCTACTGGGGTCTGTGGTCCAGGACTCACACTCCCTCCAACTCCCCCCATCCCCGGGAGAACTGCTCACCGACTGCACAAGGCCAAGAACAGGAGACCCGCGAGGCCCGAGGGCGGAGGCCACAGCCGGGGCTCCTCCAGCATGTCGAAGCCCGGAGGCTCCGGTGGGCAGATCGATCAGCGCCTAAGGAACCAGGAGATTTGATGCTGGCTTTGGAATAGGGTGTTTCCTTGGAACCAAAGGATGCCCTACCTCGGTCTTCTGGTTTTCTAAGCTACCGGTGCCGCCCCACTGACCTTTCTCACCCCTCCCCAAACAAACCAGTGAGAACCACCCCCTTGATTCCCTGAATCCTGGATCCCTTAAAGAAGAAGGGGCCAAGCCTCAGAGTTGGGAACTCTGGGGAGCGCCCCTGGAGCCTTGCCCAATTAGACACAGTGCCCGACACAAGGACAACACATACTCATATGCAAACTCAGACATACAGTTTGACACTCAAACACTGGCTCCAGGACCTCACCCACTGTTCCCTCTTCCAGGGCCCCATGACTGACTTCCCCGCCCTTACAGGGCTAGGGGGAAGAGATTGGGAGGGGGTTCCCCACCACATAGAGGGGGTGTCGCCTCCAGGTGCTGGCAATGACAGGCAAGCTATGTCAGAAGGGTCCAAGACCAGGATCCCCACCTCACTCTATCCCCTCCCTACCCAGCAGGGAAAAAGGAGAGGCTCCAGGTGTGGCAAAGGCCAGGAGAGAAACCTGGTGCCCTACTGCAAGGGATGTTGTCAGAAACTGAGTCCTCTTTCCTGTCTCCTGTCTCCCCTCACCCCCTTTCCTAATACGCGCTTCCCTCCTCAGCGGGCCACCCGTCTGGTCCCCACGGTTCTCAGCCTTGGTCCCCACCCCTCTGCTCTGGCGTTCACTGCTCTCTAAATCTGGAGGCACTCCTTTATTCTCTGTGCCTTTATCTCTAGCAATATCTCTGGCTCTCTCTGTGTGCCTGTGCTTTTGTGGGTGGATGCGTGTGTCTGTCTGTCTGACTACCCGCGTGCTGTCTGGTCCCGGTGTGCGCCTCTCAGCCCTCCCTGCTTTCCCGGTTTCCATTACCTCCAGTGGTTCGGGTGCAGGGTCCGGGCGCCTGGGCTCCACTTGGGGCTTAAACCGTAGGGAGATTGTATCGGGTTCTGCCCCCTCGGCAGAGCCGCATTCTTCCAGGGCCGGGCCACTCCTCTTCTCCGCTTCCCCAGCGCCGCCGCGGCCGCCGGGAAGAAGGGAGGGAGGAAGGGAGGGAGTGATCGAGAGAGCGAGCTAACGAGAGAGCAAGAAAAGCACTGGGGGCTCTGGCTCTGCTCGTGCCTAACTCACGGGCGGCTCTGCGGCCCCTCCCCGAGCCCGGGGCATCCCCACCCCACCCCCCCCCGCACCCCCCGCCTTGACCAGGGGAACGCAGCCGCTCCCCCCACCCCAGCATGCGCGTACACACACGCACACACACCCTCTCCCCCGACGCCAGGGTTCGGGTTTGGCTCCACTGAAGTAGGAGGTGGCCGGAGTTCCTCTCACCTGCTCTGGGGTCGCCAAGGCTGTAGGCAGGGACCCAGGTTAAAGAGCCAGAACCTGGCCCAAATGGCAATATCTTTCATCATTTCTCTTTGCCTCAGTTTCTCCACAGAGAGCAGGGTGGCTGGAAAGCTCCTTTAATAAGATGAGGACTGAGCTGGACTATCTTCTGGTTTCAGGCGTTGGACAGTCGCTTAAAGAGTCCACACCGTGAGCGCACCGCAGGTCACTTGGAGCCTGCCGGAGAGGCACTCGACTGTGCGGCTTGGCTCCCGCCCACCTCCGAGCCCAATGCCTGCCCCTTGGGAGGGGTCAGCTTTGGCCTTGAAATTTGGCCCTAGCCAAGAGGCTCAGGTAGTCCTAAAGATCTGCAGTCGGTACTTCGCTTCCTTTCCTGGTAGGCTTCCCATAGAGATTTCCTATCCTTCCCGAGATTCCTGGGTATGCACTTCGGTGGCCTGGATTCCCGCTCCAGCCTCGTCGACTTCCTTCACATGGGCTGAAAAGTGCCTCAGGGTCCCAAATTGAGCCTAGCTCGAAGGCAGCCTGGAAAGAATCTGGTCTTGGGGTGCACAGGCGGAGGCAAAAATGCCTTAGGGAGCTCCAGCGGCAGCGAAGGGGTTAGGCGCCACCGCACTCTCGCCTGACTCACCCTCGTAGCTCTAACCACTGCGGACTATTTTTGCCAGAGAGGGGCCCCAGGCTTCCCAACCGCCCCCAGCCCCTGCCAGACCGCAGCCTAAAGCACGACTTGCCCCGCGCACCCAAGGCGCATTGACTCAGAGACCACCCCCCACCCTGTAAGCAGAAGCTGTGGGTTCCAGGTTGATACACACAGCCACAATCACCTCTTCCTTAGCATCCCTGTTGAACAGCCAGCCTCCAGTCTGTGCTGCGGCAGGTTCTGCCTTGTGCTGAAGAGAGCGCCACCGGCTATGGGGCAGAGTAGTTTTCTGAGAGGACATTGGGGATTTAGGTCTGTTAGGATTTTTCCTGACCATATTTATGTGCCATACCCTGAACTGGATGGAGAGTTGAAGTGCCACATAGTCCATGACCTGGACAGCCTGAATCACAGAGGTTGCTTTTCTCCACTTAATGGAGTGGGGAACACCAGACTCTCCTTCCCTTTTGGAGGACAAGGGCCAAACCCTGTGTGTGTGTGTGTGTGTGTGTGTTGGCAGTACTGGGGCTTGAACTCAGTGCCTACACCTTAAGCCACTCCACCAGCCGTTTTTTTGTGATGGGTTTTTCCGAGATACTATCTGGAGAACTATTTCCCCAAGCTGCCTTTGAACTATGATCCTCCTGATCTCTGCCTTCTGAGTAGGTAGGATTACAGGCATGAGCTGGCACCTGGCCCATGTATGGCTTTTAAGGCCACCAGAATCTGCAAGCCCTATCTCAGTAGCTTCCATCCTTACACCTTACACTGGATTCAGTGATCCCCACAAGTGTCCTAGTCCTTTTTCCTATGTCAACCTATGACTCCACCGAGGTCCCTGGAAGAGGTGGAGGAGGTGTTCTATTTCCTCTTTTTCCATCGGGACCTCACTGACATTTCTATTCTCTATAAATGTGTGATCTTCCTCACGTTTTGGATTCTGTTTTGACTTGTTTTTATTATTTATTTATTTATATCCTTGCTGGGCTCCTGCATACAGTCAGGTGTCAAGAAGGGGCTGTGGTCAGCAGTACTGCCATAGGTTTCAATTTCTCAGTGACCAGGGGGTTCCCCAGGCTGAACTGTTCCAAATCCAAGGAACATACTTCTGATCCTCTCTCTGCTGAAGTCTAGCTCTGGGATAGGAGGCCACAGGCAGACTGACTGGGTGGCCTGAGCTGGCCCACAGTGCCCTCAGCCCGACCGGCTGGCCTGAGCACTGACCCGCAGGCAGCTAGAGGGCGGTGGGACAGGCGGGGCCTGGAGAGGGCTGCGGGTGCACACCCATTGCCTAATACCCCAAGCACGCGGCCAGCTCCAGGAAAGAGGTGGGGCGGGAACCAGAGAGACCTTGACAAGGGTTGGGACCATGACAGGAGGGGGAAAGAAGGGGGCTGCCACCACTGCAGAGAGGGAGTGGGAGCAAGCTGGCCTCTTTTCCTCTGGATGAGAAAAGTAGGGGGCTGCTCTTTCCATCATAGGAGTGGAGCGTGTAGCAAGGGCCATACATGAAGAACACTAGGGCCCTGGAGGGCGGGGGTCAAAGAAAAGAGTGGGGGCCCCTGGAGATTGGGGGGATCAAGCAACTGAGGCGGTGGCTAAAGCCAGGCCAGCCTCAGGAACCTCCTCCTCCTTCTCCCCCCCCCCATGTTTGCCTTGGCCCGGGGTCTTGGGTGACTCATCTGTTGCTAAGCCGCTGATAGGGGCGGCCAGGCCTGGGGAACCCAAATTATAGGCCCGGGAGGGATGGATGCGCCTGTGGCGGTGAGCTCAGCAGTGCTGCCTACCCTCCACCTCACATGCCTTCTGCTGCAGTATCGAAGGCCACCACCCGGAGGCACCAGAGGGATTGCAGCCAGCCTGTGCTGGACACTCAGGAAGCTCCCACATTCATCAGTTGGCTCCAACAAATCCCTGGATTCCCCTAGGCAGAATTTTACCCTCTTGTCTGCTCAGGGCTGATACCTGCTGGCACCTCAAAGAAACTAGGCTCTTTTGTCCACAAACTTTCAATCTTTTCCCCTGCTCCCTTCTCTGATCTCTTTCTCCCCAATATCTCTTCCCATCCCTATTCCAGGGAGTTGGTTTGCTACTGATTTCCTATTTCAAGCCTTTGAAGTTATCTGTGCTCACAACAAAGAGCGGAGTATAGTATTACACACCTGTAATTCCAGCACTTGGGAGGCTGAGGCAGGAAGATTATAAATTTGAGGCAAGCCTGGGTTAGGAGACCCTTTTTCAAAAACAAACAAAATGGCACAGAGAAAAATAAAGCCAGGTAAAGGAGATGGGGGGTGGGATTCTATTTTATAGGGGGGAGGGAACATAGGCATGATGATATCTGAGGAAGGGTGTTCCCAAAGACACAAAAGCAGGCACATAGACCCTGAAAAAGGAGCATGCCTGATACTTTCAAGGCATTAGCAAATGTCACTACAAGGGAGCCTATGAGAAAGGTTGTCCGGTAATGAAGCCAAAGACTAGGAAGAAACAGGGTCAGATCATAGTAGGCCTTATAAACCACTGTAAAGATTTTGACTTTTGAGTAAGATGGGGATTCATTAGAAAAATTGGAGCAGGGGAATGAAATGATCCGACTTTCTTTTTAGAAAGGATGGCCCTGTCTGTTGTGTGGAAAACAGACTGTGGGGGACAAGGTCAGAAGTAAGGAGAGCTGTCAGGAGCCTGCTCCAGGAAGGCAGGCAAGAGGCACTGGCTCCTGCCAGTGTAAGCAACAGAGTGATGAGTATGGATCAGGTTCTGCATTAGTTTAAAGACTGAGGCAGGGAGAGAGAAGAAGAAGGAGAAGGAGGAGGAAGAATGAAGAAGAAGAAGAAGGAGAAGAAGAAGAAGAAGAAGAAGAAGAAGAAGAAGAAGAAGAAGAAGAAGAAGAAGAAGAAGAAGAAGAAAAAGGGAGAAAAGAAAGAAAGAAAGAAAGAAAGAAAGAAAGAAAGAAAGAAAGAAAGAAAGAAAGAAAGAAAGAAAGAAAGAAAGAAAGAAAGAAAGAAAGAAGGAGGGAAAACTGGCACCTGTGGTTCATAACTGTAATCCTAGCTATTCAGGAGGCAGAGATCAGGAGGATCGCCGTTCAAGACCAGCCCCAGGCAAATAGTTCATGAGGCCCTGTATCAACATACACTGTACAATGTATTAGTCAAGGATAATTCCAAGATTTTTGTCCTTAAACAACTGAAAGAACAGATTTGCCTTTACTGAGATAGAAATGACTGAAGAATGCCAGGTAGTAGTGGCTCACATTTGTAATCCTCTCTACTAGGGAGGATGGAGGTCCAAGGCCAGCCTGGACAAATAGTCTGCAAGACCCCATCTCCAAAATAACCAGAGCAAAGTGGACTGGAGGTGTGGTTCAAGCCATAGAGCATCTGTTTGCAAGCATGAAGCCCTGAGTTCAAAACGAGTCCCAGAGAGAGAAAGAGAGAGAAAAGAAATGACTGAAGAAAGACTAAGGGTAATGGAGGAATCAAAAGTTCAGCTTTGGGGGGAGGGAGAAAAGAGAGAGGTGGAGGGGGGTGAATTCAAGTATGACATATTTGATACATTGTAAGAACTTTTATAAATGCCACAATGTACCTCCACCCAGCACAACAATAAAAAAAAAAAGAGTTCAGCTTTGGACATGTGAGATACTTACTTAAGTATTAGGCTTGTAAATCCAGAGTTCAGGGTCAGAGATACAAATTAGGAAACATGAGATTGGAAGTTTACCAGGGGAGTTGAGTAGACTTGAGAAGAAAGTTAACCTGAGTGTACTTCTTTTTTGCCATGCTGGGGATTGAACCTAGGCAAGTACTGTACCACTGAGTTGTACTCCTAGACCCCGGTTATACTTCAATGTTTAGAAACTGAGTAAACAAAAAAGATCCAGGACAAGTGGTAGACTGTCTGCCTAGTAAATGCAGAGCCCTGAATTCAAACCCCAGTATCAATTAAAAGGAAAAAAATATTCAGGTAAAGAGAGTAAGTAGGAGAGCCTCCAGTGAGGTAAAAACAGTGAAGTTTTCAAAGATGTCTGCTATTTTAGGAAGACTGACTTGGATGAGAACTAAGAATTGACTATTGGATACAACACAGATGTTCTTAATTTTTTTAAGTATACATATATGTTTACATCATCAAAAATCCACCAAAGTGCCAAAAGGGCATCAGGCAGCATGGGTCCTCCCAGCCAGTACAGACCAGGAAGGGGGCTAAAGTCCCCAAAGTTCAACTCTTACCCGTGGAAGCTTCCTTGGCATGCCTTTGCCACCTGCCTCAGTGCGTCTTCCACGTACCCACTTTCGGCTTTTCTGGAGTTTAGGGCAAGGGACTGGACTCTCTTCCAGTGGAGCCCCAAGGCCTCTCCTGGATGGTGTCCTCCAATGCTCCTGATTTCTACTCATATCTCCAAGCCCACAAACTCAGGATGGATGACTCTGGGTGAGCAAGTCAGGCCAGGAGGGCTACTCATGATTGTCTTTTTATAAAGAGAGATAGTGAGTTCAAAGGCATGATTGGAGTGGAAAAAGAATGAAAAGATACTGAGTTGATCTCCAGCACTGGAAGGAAGGAAGGAAGAAAGGAAGGAGAAAGAAAGAAAGCAAACAAACAAGCTGGTGCTGGTGGCTCACACCTGTAATCCTAACTATTCAAGAGGCAGAGATCAGGAGGATCATGGTTCGAAGACAGCCCTGGGCAAATAGTTCACAAGACTCTGAAAAAAAAAAATCACAAAAAAAGGCTTGTGAGTGGCTCAAGATGTAGGCCTTGAGTTCAAGCTCCAGTACAGAAAGAAAGAAAAGAAAACCAGGTCATACATATTGTGACCTAGACTCAGAGCCCTTCCCCTTCATCTCCCCAACTCCTGGGAAATGGAGGAACAGGAATTCTTTTTTTAAAAAATTTTTTATTAGAATATATTTGTTGTACTTGGGGAATTCACTGTGACTTAGATTGTACATTGATTAGATTGTCCCCATCTCTCCCCTTCAACTCCCTCCCAGCCCCACTTCAAGCAATTGCCAGAGGTTTCATTGTTCTATTTCAAATAGGTATATGAAGTCCATCAACTGTGCTCCTTCACCTTAATCTTCTCCTTTTTTCACCCTCCCCCCCCACAAGTACCCCTCCCCCACATATTATACCAATTTTATAGTCCTGTCTTTCGTTATTCATTTCTAAGTCAATGTTTAAAGGAGTTTCTCAATGTATCCCTGCTGTGATTATATTTTACTTTGGTCCATTCAACCCTTTCCCTCCCACCCCACCTTTTTTGACAGCTTTCAATACATATGGTTATGTTCTCTGCCTTCACAGATGTTGATGCTCTTTCTCTTTTCCTTTCCTTCCTTCCCTGAGAGGAACAGGAATTCTTTCTGGAATGGTGGGACAAAGGGATACTGGCTCCTTTCCTGTCTCCCCACTGTTGCTTAGCCCCAGTAGACCCCTGTCTTCTAACCTGCTTTCTACCCCCATGGGGTTGTATCAATCCACCAGACCAAAAGGTGTGACCTACACCACAGTGGGGAGAAATTCTAAGGGATAGTGTTCATTTATTTGAGCCATCTAGACTGGGTTTTGGAACCACAGAGGATGACTGGGCTATTTCACCTTGTCACTCAGGGATAAATATTTGGAGGGGACAGTTACACTGTGCAAGGAAAAGGGCCTGGGAAGGACATAGCCTTAAAAAATGACCTCCATAAAGCTTTGTTTAGACTAGTACATGTCTCATTTAAAACACAAGTGTAGCCAGGTGCTGGTGGCTCATGCCTATAATCCTAGCTTCTCAAGAGGCAGAGATCAGGAGGATCGTGGTTCAAGACCAGCCTGGGCAAATAGTTCATGAGACCCTATCTCAAAAAAAAAAAAAAAAAAAACTCATCACAAAAAAGGGCTGATGGAGTGGCTCAAGGTGTAGGTTCTGAGTTCAAACCCCAGTACCACACACACACATACACACACACACACACACACACACACACACACACACACACACACACACAAACACACAAAGCAAGTGTCCCAGGAATAGTAACTGAATGTCATTCTATTTACTCCTTAGAATGATTTCCACCTTAGTGGGAAAGTCTGATAATTTCTGGGACCCTTTAGGGTCAGGCCTGGGTAAATTAACCAGAAAGCACCCTAAAAAAATAGGGAAGATGGAAAAAAGAGGCCCCAAAAGGTAGACAAAAATCAGTTTTACCTCTCTCAATTTTGAGGGCTCCAGCCTGCCATTGCTGCACAGTGGCAAGCAGCTGGAAGAGTAAATAGAGCATGGGCTTTGGGTCAAATGGTCTGGGCTTTTGTTGTTATCATTGCTTGTTTGTTTTGTCTTTATGAGACAGGGTCTCACTATGTAGCTCAGGCTGGCCTTGAACTCTCTCCATCCTCTTGTCTCAGTCTCCCAAATACTGGAATTACAGATGTGTACCACCACACATGGCTTTACTACTTATTCATTTATTAGCTGTGACCTTGGACAACTACCTCATCTATTGTTTTCTCTGTGAAATGGGACAGAGGAGAGATGTAAAAGAGCAGATCTGCCGGGTGCAGGTGGCTCACGCCTATAATCCTAGCTACTCAGGAGGCAGAGATCAGGACCCAGCAAATGATTGTGAGAGTATCTAGAAAAACCCATCACAAAAAAAGGCTAGCAGAGTGGCTCATGTGGTAGAGTGCCTGTCTAGTATGAGGCCCTGACTTCAAACCCCAGTATTATCAAAAACAAACAAACAAACAGAAACAAAAACGGATCCTCTCCTTCCAGGGGCCATCTCTGTGTGGTCCTGGGGCATGATAACCAGGCTGGCAGTGCCCCCTATGTTCTATAAAGGGAAGGGCAGCTGCTTCTTCAATAGAAGATCACCATGGTCTTGAAGCTGAATTGCATTCCCAAAGAGAGAACAGTGTTCAGTGGATGAGATTGGTCACAAGCCATCTAGGTATATTTGTTATGAAAGTGGAAGAACAAAACAAAATAGCACAACAAACAGTTTTGGGGTAAGACAGAAACTTGGTAGAAAAATCCCAAGAGAAGCAAACACTTGGAGACAGAAATCCCCTAGACTAGGTTCTTTCTGTTCAGTCAACATCCCTATTCTTCCCAGTTCCTGCCTCCAATCACCACACACACACACCTGACACCTCCTCCATTACCCATCCTTTCTGAGCTTAGTTGCCAAAGACTCAGCCACACAGGCCTGGCTCATCTTCATACTCTCTTCATTGTAGGTTCAGCTACCTTCCTCAATGACATGCATAGGTTGACACATGCCACAGGGTGACACACCACAGGATGACACAGGGTACACAGGGCAACGGAGTGACACATACACATACTCATCCACTCACCTGCAAACACAATCCCAGACACTGCTTCCGACAAGCTTCTGGGTCTCTCCTGTCATAGGCACCACCTCCTTCCTGCACACTTGACACAGTACCCCAGGCAATGAATGTGACAAAAATGACCTGAGCTAAATTCCAAAATTCTTTGGAAAGGATTCCTAATCTTCCTCGATAGAACTAGGAACTTCTGAACGCGCTAACACACAGGGGCATGCCCCCTTAGAACACGTGATCATTCTTGCTCTCACTCACATTGTTTTATACACACACACATACACACACACTCACGCGCACGCAGACTCCAGGTTTCTCTCCCCTGCCGGTTCCATTTGGTCTGCCCACCCCGCCACCCCACCCCCGGGAATCCCTGACCACAGCTCCACCCATGCCCCTGTCTCCCTCTTTTCCTTCTCTATCCAGCCGTCGGGGCGGGGGGGGGGGGGTTCCTGGGCGGGGAAGCGTCTCTCCAGAGTCGCTGGCCAGAACCACAGCTTTCCTTCCGCCATTCAGTATGGGGGAGAGAAGGGACACCGGCGGGGCAGGGGTGACGTCGAGGGGACAGCCCCACCTCGCGTGGCGAGGCAGTTTGGGCTCCGGGAGGGTTTTCCCCAAGCACATTGTCGACGCGCCCCCTGGCGGATGCTGATACCCGACGGACGCGAAGAAAAGTGAGGCGAGCGCGCGTGGGAGGGCGTCCCAAGGGGAGGGGTCGGCGGCCAGTGCAGACCCGGAGGCGGGGGCCACCAGGCAGGGGGCGGGGGGTGAGCCCCGACGGCCAGCCCGTCACCTCTCTGCTCAGACGGGCGGGAGCCACGGCCCCGCTCGCTGCCCATTGTCTGCGCCCCTGACCGGTGCGCCCTGGTGTCACAGTGCGGCCCGGCGGGGCAGCCTCTTCTCGTCATTCCAGCCAGCGCCGCAACTATAAGAGGCGGTGCCGCCCGCCGTGGCCGCCTCAGCCCATCAGCCGGGACAGTAAACCATGCTGCCCGCCGCCCGCCTCCAGAGTTGTTAGAGACAGACTGCGAACTCTCGAACTCTCGCCACTGCCGCCACCGCCGCGTCCGGTCCCACCGTCGCGGGCAGCAGCCAAAGTCGCCACAACTGCGGCATAGAACCGGCAAGGCCAGGCAGGCCATGGGGCGCTGGGCGCTGCTGCCCAGCTGGGTTTCTGCTACGTTGCTACTAGCGCTGGCCGCTCTGCCCGCAGCTCTGGCCGCCAACAGCAGTGGCCGATGGTGGTAAGTGAGCTGGTGCGGGGTCGCCACTTGTCCTGGGGGCGCAGAGCCAGCAGCCAGCTTTACCCAGCTCTCACGCTGTGGGATCCGTCAGCCCACAGACTCCCTCCGTGCTCTGACTTCACTCCACCACAATGAGGGCACTCTGGCCGGGAGTTGCCCCAGAGACTCCAGCTCTGATGAAGTGGGGCGAATGACTTTGCCTGCAGAGGCGCATGGCACTCCAGACAGGGAGCGCACTCCCATCAAACATCATCCTTTCCCTTTGAACCCCAGTTCCAGCCTCATGGGTGGAGGCTGTTTCCCCTGGTCAGGTCAGGAGCCAAGGCCAGGTGTTAGCTTAGAAAGGAGGTGAGAGAGGGTGGGTGGGACTCCTAAGCACTTCAGTCCTTGGGTGGGCAAGGACTGCAGGCCAGGAATTCCTTCCAGGGCCTGAATGGAAAGAGAACCAAGATAGACATGCAGTCTCTGGGCTCCCCGTGTCTCCTCTGCCTAGGGCTCCTGGGTACAAAAAGTCTGGGTGCTCAGTACTTTCAGGGAACATTTTAGTCATTACCTTATTATTGATCTCCAGCAGCTCTCTCCAGGCACATAGCCTCAGGCAGAGGACAGGGTAGGCACAGCCTTTATGGGTAGGGTGCAGGTCCCCTTCCCGAATCTGAGCTCTCATTATGCGACCCACCAGGGGCATCGTGAATGTAGCCTCCTCCACGAACCTGCTAACTGACTCCAAGAGTCTACAGCTAGTGCTGGAGCCCAGTCTGCAGCTGCTGAGCCGCAAGCAGCGGCGGCTGATCCGCCAAAACCCGGGGATCCTGCACAGCGTGAGCGGTGGACTGCAGAGCGCCGTGCGCGAGTGCAAGTGGCAATTCCGGAACCGCCGCTGGAACTGCCCCACTGCTCCAGGGCCCCACCTCTTCGGCAAGATCGTCAACCGAGGTGGGTGCCCCGGAAGGCGACGCTTCCGGAACTAGGGGAAATGCAGGGTCACCCCTAGGGCATAGGCGGGAGAGTACAGGGAAGATGTCCCAGGCGCGCAGCGTTACAACATCAACCTACCAAGTGCCTCATGCTGGCCAGCTAGCTCCGGGACAGACTTTCTACAGGCTCTTTCCGGCCGTGCATCTTGGGCACAAAGCCTAACTTTTCTGTGCCACTGTCCCAGGGAACGGGACAGTTCCCGTTCCTGTGGGTCTGGATGCGCGCTGACCCACACAGCCTTCGTCCAGCTTGTCTCAAAGGTGCCTGGGAAGCTGATCTCTGAGGACATGTGTCATTCTTCGTGCCCAGCAAAGCTTGTACCGCCAAAATGGGCCAAAAGTTTGGGTTACGGAGAGGTCTAGGTGATGCGGAGTTCTTTGCTCCCCTCCTTTCAGTTTTTAATCTGTGGAGCGGCCCCATTTCGGCTCTAGAGCCAAAAAAAAAAAAAAAAGAGCCCTGAGAAGTCTCATTAAGGCGTGATTACGAGCGTGCTCGTGGGTAGGTGCCCACGCACCAGACCTGGAAACCAGCTTTCCAGCACTATCGTCCGATCTCAGGATTCATTACAAGGGTGGAGTGGGGGCGTTGGACTACGGGGCCCCAAGCCCTTCAAGGAGGGTGCCCTGAGCGCCCTCTCATTATCCCTGATCTCTTCATCCTCAGGCTGTCGGGAAACAGCATTCATCTTCGCTATCACCTCCGCCGGGGTCACCCATTCTGTGGCGCGCTCCTGCTCCGAGGGCTCGATCGAGTCCTGCACGTGCGACTACCGACGGCGCGGCCCTGGGGGCCCGGATTGGCACTGGGGGGGCTGTAGCGACAACATCGACTTCGGCCGCCTCTTCGGCCGGGAGTTCGTGGACTCCGGGGAGAAGGGACGGGACCTGCGCTTTCTAATGAACCTTCACAACAACGAAGCGGGGCGCACGGTGAGTCCGCCTGAGAGTGCTCCGCAATCGAAGCAGGGTGGCAGGGGCTAACCTCGGGCTCGGGAAGTAAAGGTCGGTGATAAAGCGAGGGGCACCAGGAAAGGGCGCTCTCAAGGGAGCGGGAGTCTTGGTAGGAAGTTGGAGAAGAGATGGTGACCGAGAGCAAAGGGATGCCGGTGCTGAGGGCAGATAAGACGGAAAAGGTTACAAGACACGTACATAGAAATAAATTGCCTACGGCCCTCCATCGCACAGATTCGAAAAATAAGGCTGAGAGACCGAGCCTGACTCGCTAGCATGGAGCTGAGTTTGGCTAAAGGTCCAAATCTCGAGGAGACATTTTGTGCCTCCTCCCTCAGGCTCGGCTAGGCCTGAGCTTTTTGCAGAGGTCCCGGCAGCGTCCGGGAGGGGGCAGCATCTAGAATGATGGCATTGGCTCTGCCAAGTGCCCTGGGACACCTTTTCTTCCCTCCTTCCCCCAGACCGTGTTCTCCGAGATGCGCCAGGAGTGCAAGTGTCACGGGATGTCCGGCTCGTGCACGGTGCGCACGTGCTGGATGCGGCTGCCCACGCTCCGTGCGGTGGGCGACGTGCTGCGCGACCGCTTCGACGGCGCCTCCCGCGTACTCTACGGCAACCGGGGCAGCAACCGCGCTTCGCGGGCGGAGTTGCTGCGCCTGGAGCCCGAAGACCCTGCACACAAGCCGCCCTCCCCCCACGATCTCGTCTATTTCGAGAAGTCGCCCAACTTCTGCACGTATAGCGGACGCCTAGGTACCGCTGGCACAGCAGGGCGGGCATGCAACAGCTCATCGCCAGCGCTGGACGGCTGCGAGCTGCTCTGCTGTGGCCGGGGCCACCGCACGCGCACGCAGCGCGTCACCGAGCGCTGCAACTGCACCTTCCACTGGTGCTGCCACGTCAGCTGCCGCAACTGCACGCACACGCGCGTACTGCACGAGTGTCTGTGAGGCGCTGCGCGGACTCGCCCCTGGGAACAATGTCCTGCAGCCTTCCCCAGACAGACTCGCTGGCACTCGATACCCTGATATTCGCCCACCCCAGTACCTCCAGCCACATTCCTGCGGTTCGTACGTGTCCCATCTCTCCCACCTCCTTCTACCTGGGGACTCCTCAAACCACTTGCCTGGGGCAGCACGAACCCTCTTGCCATCTTGAGGGACCTGCCCCGACCTACCTCCCTCCCTCTCCGCGGGAGACCCCTTGTTGCACTGCCCCCTACTTGGCCAGGAGGTGAGAGAAGGTTTCGTCCCCTCCCCCATGGGGTCAGCTCCTGACGGTGTGGGGCTCCCTGATACACTGCTCCTCCGACCTCTCTCCCTCTCTCCTTCCTCTTTGTCTTCCGTTTTGCAGGCCCCTTCCCATTCTCCAGCCAAGGGTGCAGACCTTGAGCACACTCCTGGGTATTAGGACCTTTTTCCTCTCCACCTGCAGGAGGTTCCAGGGTGGAAGGGCAGCTGTGGTGATATGGAAAATGAGGTTGGGGAACCCAGCAGAAAACCCCCCATTCTCCCAGCCTCTGTCATGCAGCCATTGAACAGCTGTGAGCCATGCCTCCCTCGGCTGCCTCCTACCCCTTCCTGTCCTGCCTCCTCATCAGTGTGTAAATAATTTGCACTGAAACGTGGATACAAAACCACGAGTTTGGTTGTTGTAAATAAAACTATTTATTGTGCTGGGTTCCAGCCTGGTTTGCAGAGACCACCTTCACCCCAACCCATTCCCTCTCCATTCTTCTCTCATTTTGCCCTCCAACCTTTTCTCTACCTGTTTCTAAAAGATGTCTTTGCCTACGGGGATCAGTATTTCCTTCCACTGTAGCTATTAGTGGCTCCTCGCCCCCACCAATGTAGTATCTTCCTCTGCAGAATAAAATCTCTATTTTTATCAATGACTTGGTAGCTTTCCTTGAATCCAGAACATGGTTTGTGGTGTCCCCGTTCCCTCCTCTTACCACTCCCAGGCTTGGGTGCTTACCCCTCTTAAACAAATAGGGTAGATACATTGTTGAGAAACTGTTTTTCTTGGCCCTGCAAGAGGACCCTGAGATTCTGACCCTTACATGACCCTAATGAGGCTGCTGGGGATCTAAGTCTCCTGAGAGAAGAGCCTGGTCAGGAGCCAAAAGATCTTGCAAGGTTCTTCTTCCTAGTCTCAAGTAGCTACCTGTGTGATAAGGACATATACATTCACTTAATAAATGGGGATTAAGCAAACTCTAAGTCTCCTTTTCCTACCTGGAAGAGTTGTTGTGAAAGTAGCTCCAGTCCAGTGATAGCTATGACCATATTCTGAAAAGCAGGAAGAAGGGGCTAGTAGAATGGCTCAAGTGGTAGAGTGCCTGCCTAACAAGCATGAGGCTCTGAGTTCAAATCCCAGTACACACACACACACACACACACAAAAGCAGGCAGAAAGGCTGCTGTTGTCTCTGATGTGGAGTTATTGGTACCTGAAGCTTTCTTCTATTGGAATCTAGGAATTGGGCAGTGGTTAAGAACCCCTCCCTTTCCACAAGATAAGGTTACTTGACAAGGTAAAACTTTATTAGGACCCCAGCTCCCAACCTGGGGCTCAGGAAGATCCAGGGAACAGGTGATGGGCTCTAGTCCTGAACCCTAAAACTCAAGAGATGTTCATGGGAGAGAAGAAAGGAGCAGGAGGTGTAGAAACCAACACAGTTGAGGCTTAAGCCAACAAAACCAAAAGGAAACTCAAGTGTGGTGCATAAGCAAATCATTAAACTAGCCACTCCTACAAAGAATCAGAATGAAGATTCTGTTACCAACAACCCCTACAGGATACCTCTGGTACATGGGCATTCACCAGAGTCAGCAGGAGTGCTAGTCTGCTCAGAGCCCTAACCTATCTCTAACTCTAATCCTCTCCCTTTCCCTAGGTGTAGGTCAAACCCTAGCCTTAACCTTAACTGCAGACAACACTAACCCCTTCCTAAATTCCAAGGTTTATCCCTAATCCTAATTCTTCCTCCCAGGGTAGGACCAGAAAGGCAGTGGGAGCTATGAAGCACCTCACCCCCAAAGGGCAACAAGGGTTCCAGCATCTTGAGAATCACCCCCCTCTCCTCAAGACTCCTGTGCTGTTGTTGCTGCCTCTCAGCAATCCCTGGATGGGTAAAATATGACCCTTGTTGGTCAGATTTCCTTTGGAAAGCAAATAGAGCTAGGACCTGTTCAATCCTGCAGTGACATCCCTTTCCCTTTTTCTCCATTGGCCAAGCCAGTCCCATCAGCTATCATGGGCAGCCTGGGGAAGGAAAAACATCCTATTGATCCTGTGTAGGAGGCACCTGAAAGGCTTTGAGTTTCTGGTAAAGAACATCATGCAGAGAATGGTCAATCCATAGCCCAAAGAGCTGTTAGCTCCCCCAGCTCCCAAAGTAAGAAGTTACTGAGCTGCCAGAGGTGAGAAAGGGGCTTAGGCCACTGCTGCACAATGCCCAGAGTTGGGAAGAAGCAGCAGGTGGGGAGTCCAGGACTAACTGTCTCTAACCACTTTCACTTGAAAAATTGGAGCTTTTAGGCCTACAAGTTGGGGTGCTGTGAGCGGAGCTGACACACATGAGCTGGAAGAAGAGGAGAGGAAGAAATGCATTATTTTCTGCCCCTAATTAGACATTCAATACATCTCTTGCTTTCTCAGCCTCCGTTGCTTTGACCAGCAAACAGGGATGGGTATTGTTCCTTATCCTTCAGGGAAGTAGTGAGGTTAGAATGAGATCATGTATGCAAGGCTTGGATCATTTGAACACTTACTGACAACTCCTCTGTACCAGGCATATGCCAAATGCAGCAATACACTGATGAACAAGTCAGAGTTTCTGCTTAGAAGAGTTTATAGTTCAGCCAGGGAATCAAACACATTAACAGACACTGTCAGTCTATTGAGGGAGTGCAATGAAGACTACATGAAAAGCCTTTGGCATATGCATGATGTTTAAGGACAAACTGCCATACCCAAGCCCTCAGCATGGAGGCCCTTCTCTTCTAGGGACTGGGACTTTGAAAAGGAGGACTGCTGGAGGACTGGAGGTGTGGCTCAAGCAGTAGAACATCTGCTTTGCAAAGCACAAAACCCTGAGTTCAAACTCCAGGCCCACCAAAAAAAAAAAAAAAAAAAGAAAGATAATTCTTTGCAGGCGCCAGTGGCTCACACCTGTAATCCTAGCTACTCAGGAGGCAGAGATCAGGAGGATAATGGTTCAAAGCCAGCCAGAGCAAATAGTTCATGAGACCCTATCTTAAAAATGGCTCAAGTGGTAGAGTGCCTGCTTAGCAAGTCTGAGGCCTTGAGTTCAAACTTCAGTACCGCTGAAGAAAAAAGAAAAGGAGGACTGCAGGAAAGTACAGAATAAGGTTGGGTCCTAACAGGGAATGCACTAATGAAATGAAAAACCTCAAGTGAAAAGGCTGGAGATGTAGCTCAGTGGTAGAGTGTTTGCCTAGCATGTGCAAAGAATCCAGCATTGGAAAAAAAAAATGAGGGGGAGGGTTGGCTGGTAGAGAGGCAGTAAGAGCACCTGCCTACATGTGTGAGGCCCTTAGTTCAAACCCCAGTGCCACCAAAAAAAAAAAAGAAAGGAAAAAGAAAAGGGCTATAGGGTCTGCAAAGCACTGCACAGGAGCTAATATTATTATGATCATCTGTGCTCTCTGTGATCTCTCACACAGGGTTAGAATGGGTAGATCCTGGGAAGAAAAGCAGCTGTGCCTAGAAAGAGTTTCACAGAGGTTTCAGGACCCAAAGCCGATCAGGTCAGTGGCCATAGGACAGTGTCCTCATGAATGTGCCTGATGCTCTAGCTCCCACCCACCTCTGCTTTTCAGGTGCCACACACACACACAGGGGGTTCTGAGGCTGGCAAGGACCCTGGACATAGGGTTGGCCTCAGTAAGTACTAGAGGAACCAGTCCTGAAATATCCTGGGGGTGTCGGAAAAGCTGAGAGGACTGAGACAACAGACCTGCACAGTCCCCAGGGGGTCAGCAAGCTGGCACCACACACACCCTGCCACACGCACCCTGGAAAAACCCTGTCAGTGGGACTGCAAATACCCTAGGGTCCAGCCTCACCCCCCTCCCACTGCCCCAGGCTGGCTCAATCCTCCCCTCCAGGCCAGAGGGAGAAAAATAACAAAATGAGGAGAAAATAAGCTGTTTGGCTGTGGTGTGAGCAGGAATATCCAGGCAGAGCTGCCCACCACTCACCCTTACTCACTCTTTCCACACCCAGCCGGGGCCCAGCATGAGACAGACCACCCTCCTGCCCCTCCCCCGTCTGGGCTAAAAGCAGACGCTGGTGAGGAGCAGCAGGTTATAAATATGCCCAGGGAACTGCCGCCAACTCGCTCCCTTGTCATCCCTTGGGAGGGGGTAGGGTGGGGTGGCTCCTAGGGAGGAGCCAGGACTGCCCTGTTCCCTGAGGCCCAGGAGGTAGTGGGGCTTCCAAAAGGCTATTGCATGGTTTATTTATTTATTTATTTATTATTTAACCTTTTTCAGGTGAAGGAACCTTAACTGCTGTCCCTTCATTTTCCCGGGGGGGGGATGGAACTTTTGCTCATCTCCTTAAAGAAGAGGTCCCAAGGCCATAGCTGGAAGCTCGGTATGAAAGAGCTCAAAGCCACCCACTCTGTGTCATGGTGCAGCCCAGTGCCACTTTTCTTCACCCCATTTACCCTCCGCAAAACAGAAGTTCATTCATTCATTCAACAGGTGTTTGCTGAGCGCCTGCTAAATGTTAGGCCTAGTGCACAAGCGTGCACACATGCACTTGCACGTGCACACAACCCACCCCTGTGTCTAGGTGCTCAGCTCAGCCCCGCCTACTCCAGGATATCTTGGCTTTGACCTGGCAGCCTACTAGGGAAAGGTGAAGCTTTAGGCTCCTGGTTCTGTATTAGAGTAGGTTACTTGGGAGTGTGTGTGTGTGTGTGTGTGAGGTGGGCCCCTAAGCATGCCCACCTCTACTACGTCCCGATGAATGAAGAATCCTGTGGCCTCCTGTGGCCAATCATTCTCCCCATTTAAATGCCATGAACCTTGGGAAGAAAAAGGCACTCTGTAGGATGCTGTGAGTACCTGCCCAGGCCCCCAGAGCCTCCTGCCTCCCAGCCACTTTCCAAGTAGGTGCCCAGCTGGGCACGGAGAGCAGTGCCACCCTGTGAAACTTCTAGCCCTCCTCCCCCAGGGCAAACCCCTCCTTCTCCCTCCTTCCTATTAATCCTCGGAAGTGAAGGGGCCGTCCCTGGCGGCCCTTCAGTCCTATTGTGGCCCCTCGCCCTCCTCGGCTGGCGTCTAATTAACTCCTCCTGCCCCTGGTTTTGTGTGCCCCCCTTACCCCACCTTGTCGCCCCGCCCCTCCGCTCGGCCTGCTCCCCCCCACGGACATTCCAGCCAGGCCGGGCCAGTGTGCCAGGGCAACCAGAGCCGGACCGAGGCCTAATCCCCCCGCCGCCTGGCCCGGCTGGGGGAGCCCCACTCACCTCCTTGCTCTCTGGGGGCTGCTCGGCTCTGCTGTGGCCGAGACACACAATCAGGACAAAAGCACATCCCCCAGGGGGCTAACTCAGCCTTCACGCCCAGGTTGTGCAGCATTTGGGGAGTTTAATGAATTGTCCATCACGCCTTTCAGGGCCCGCCCGTCAGCCTGGATTAATCTTCGGAGCCCTGGTGGGGTAGGAGACACTAAGCCTGTATTTATTACTCTCCCATTGTCACTAATTGAGGTAATTATCTGTGACTCTGGCCTGGCCAACAATGCGGCATTCACTCCTGGGACCTCGATGGGCCTGGCTCCCACTCTCGGCACCAACCCTCCCTCCCGTCCTCTCCCAGACCCGCCAAGGGCTAAGATGCGCCCTGGAGCATGCTGGGAAAGTGGACAATGCCCCACAATGCTCCACCTCCCACTGGTGTCTCCTATAGTCACCACCACCATAGAGTTGTGTCCACGGAAAAGCCTGGTCCTCCCAAAATAGTTGAGAAAAGAAGACAACTCCTGTCAGGAGACAGGTTTGACTATAGCCCTTAGATCAAAGAGGGGCATGTTTGTGAGTTCTTTGGTTTTCTAGACTCTCCAACTCCTCATTTCTGAGTAGGTGGCCTTGGGGCCTCACAAAGGCCCTTCTGTAGATCCATCCTCATCTCCCTGTTACCTTCAGAGCTCTAGGGTGTTAGGATGCATTAGCCTGTATCAGGCCTACTTTAAGGGAAGTCTCTAAAGCTACCAGAGCTGGCAGAGTGGCTGTGAATATGATGGGGAAGGTTAGGAGAAAGAACAAGGATCTGAAGAAAAGGGCAAGAGGACCCATCCTGGGAAGAAGCTATCAGGGTTCCAAGGGCTGACACAAATGTGGCCACACAGCAAACTCACGGAGAAACGAGGTTGGATGTGGGAGTAATGCCAAAGAGTAGATGTCATGTGGAGATGGCTTCCAGGTCAAGGGGATTGCTTTGGGGAGTAAGGGTGTGTGTGTGTGTGTGTGTGTGTGTGTGTGTGTTTGTGTGTGCATATGCATGTCCATGTGTGTAAAAAACAAAGAGAGATAAGAAGGGAAGAAGATTTGGGAATGACTAGATTGTGAGGTATGCAAGGGTAGGAACTGTGTTTTGGTCACTGTTGCATTTACAAGACCCTAACATTATACCTGGCACATAGTAGGCACTGTCAAGTGGATGGTTGGATGAGGCCTGAACTTACACTGGGGCCTGTACTTACAATGGAGATGCACTCAGCCTCTCCATTCTCTCAGGACCTGATAGAAGGAGATGTATAGAACATTCCTAGACAGTTATTAGATGGCACTTCACCAGCTGAAACGCTAAGAACCCTTGGCAGAACTAGAAATTGTGGTTGGAACAGCGCCACCTTGTGGTACCTCTTGGGACAGCTCCTGAAGAGACCACAAAGAAAGCAGGGTCATCTCTCTGAGTGTGCGGGCGGGGGTGGGGGGTGGCCAAAGGTGTCACCAAAGGCAGCAGCCACTTTTTCTCTTACATATCTGATGATGCATCGTCATGCCAGTGTTCCTGTGGCATAATAGTTTTATCATTTTTTCCTTCCTTATGCCCACATTTTCTGCTCTGTGCCAAGCTTATAGGGGATACAGGGCTAAATCAAAGGCATGACCCTTGAGTAGCTCATGGTCTAGCAAGAAATAGACTTATTACAAGATAAGATCAACAGGGACCATAATCAAGCGTCAGGAAAAAAAAATTGGTGTTAAGGAAACCAATTTTTGGTGTTAAGGACATTCCTGGCTCAAAAACTATCCCTCACCTCTCCCTCAATTCCTCTCACTAAAGCTCAAAGGTTTTTGTTGGTTTGTTATTAGTTAGTTAGTTAGGTATCTAGCTATCTAGTAGTTAGTTAGTTAGTTAGTTAGTTCGTGTTGAGACAGGGTTTTAATATGTTGCCCAGCTGGCCTCAAACTCCTGACCTCAAGGGAGTCAGCCTCAGCCTCCACAGTACAAGCACACAGTACTGTACCCAGTTAAAAGACAAATGTTTTATCCTTGATTTCAAGAATCACTTAATGATTTGGCTCCCACACATCTCTTTAGGACCCCACCCTTGGCACCTCTACCCCCGCCCCAAGCCTCTGTTCCCTGTGAAAGCCACACTATGGAACACACCCCTTCCCTATCTCCCTGTTGAAACCTGTCTCAAATGGCCCTTCTTCCATGAAGACTCTTACTTCTCTTGGCAGACTGGCCTTGCCCATTTGAGCTCCTGAAATGCCTTGTTGGTGGGGCATGTGATAACTGTTCCATTGGTGGTTATCTGTGCATATTACTTGCCTACCCCAACATCTCTAGGCTTCCTGCTCCCTGAGGACAGGGGCTCTGTGTTTTCTTCATTTTGACATCCTTTCCAACAGTAAGTTGGGCACCTCATATGAATGGATGAATGGATAGACACAGAAGGGTGGTCAGATGGATGAATTGGTGCATGGATGGGTGAGTGGGATGCATAGATTCATGGATAAGTGGATGGGTATATGGATAAAACAGCGACCCACAAAAGGACTCACAAAAAGCTATGTAGTGCCAAGGAATTCAAGAAAGGGAGCCCATGCCATGCACCAAGAGGAAGAGCCAACATCTAGGCTGAACCTTCCTTCACTGACATACACACCCTTGGCAAGTTGTCTCTGAGAGGCCTAAAGCTTGAACTCTCTGAAGGTAGAAAGCATGTCCAAGTCTCTTCTGTGTCCCTGGCATACATTTTTTTATGTATGCAGTACTGGGGATCGAACCTAGGACCTCATACATGGTAGATAAATGCTCTACCACTTGAGTCACACCCTCATCCCTTTGATTTGTATTTTTTTTGAGATAACATCTCATTAACTTTGTCTGGGCTGGCCTTCAACTCTGATCCTCCTGCTTCTGACTCCCAAGCAGCTGGGATTATAGGCATGAACTACCACATCTGGCTCCTGGTACACATGTTTACTGGGCAAGTGAACAAATGAATAACTGAGGGAACACTGACACTGTTCTCCAAAGACACACTTTGCACATTTCCCATGTTCTCATGTTCAGCTGCCTCTCCTGGTCCTCTCCTTTTCACATGCATTCACATTCACACTCCTGACACTAACACTCTCTGAAGTCCCAGAGTTATGGCCTGGTTCTTGGTTTTCTTTACCCATTTGTGGCTGATCTCAGGAATCCCAGGGCTCTCCTCATTCTGAAAGGGAGGGTTCTTGGCTCCTGTAAAGCCACATTAACTGGGGCGGAAATGTGGAGCAAAAAGGGCTTCCCTGGGCAAAGAACCTGGCTGTTGTGAGGGTCACAGGTCCTGCATTAACTTAAGGTCTGCTACCCCAAACTGACTATGTTCTCCTGCATCTGCTGTCCTAACTGCTGACCAGTGAGGTTGTCCCAAGGTTGGGAGGGGGGAGATTGTGGCCTCTGTCAGGAGGCTGCTGGCTGGCAGACACAACCAGATTTAGAAGTCATTTTCGCAGCAGGGAGCCTCTAACCTCCCACAGAACCCTACAGGGCCAGCCTGAGATACGGCTCACCAGAAGCTGGCCCCAGACCTGTGGGCGCTCCTCCCCTTCTCCAGAACCTTAGCAGTTGCTTCTGACTTTATCATTAGTGAAAGATGGAGGAAATACTGATAGAGGTTTGCTCTGACACCTAACTACCCAAGTGCTCCCAGAAACCATGGCCCCATTCAGGGGGCTGTTTGCATCCAACCCAGAGCTCCTTTTTCTTTTTGTGGTGATGGGGATCAAAGTCAGGGCCTTGTGCATGCTAGGAAATCAGGGCCTACTCTTTGAGTCACTCCACCAGCCCTTTTATTTTTGTGTTAGGCATTTTCACAATAGGATCTCACAAACTATTTGCCCGGGCTGGCTTCAAACTCAGATCCTCCTGATCTCTGCCTCCTGAGTAGCTAGGATTACAGATGTGAGCCACCGGCGCCGGCTCCCAGCTTCTTTTGGTGGGGCTGTACTGCTGTTTCTCCTACTCTCCTAGTTCTACTTCTCTCTTCCTCGTCCTCTTGTTTCTATACACCATCACTAATAAAATAGCTCTAAAGAGAAATGATTATCAGAGCCTACACTTATATATCACTTACTGTATACCAGACATTGTTCTAAGTACTTTACATATTGAATCATTTCATCCTCCTAACAACCCTATGAGAAAAGTATTTTTTTTCTTTTTTATGGAACTGGGGTTTGAACTCAGGGCTTATGCTTGCAAAGCAGGTGCTCTACCACCTAAGCCACACCTCCACTTCATTTTGCTCTGATTATTTTGAAGATGAGGGCTTATGAACTATTTGTCATCTGGCCTCAAACTGAGATCTTCCCTGTGTCAGCCTCCTAAGTAGCTAGGATTATAGGCAAGCCACCGACACCCAGGGAGAAAAGCACTTTTAACAACCTGCTTTTTTAATTTTATTGAGACAGGGTCTCCAACTCATTATGCAGCCAGGCTTTCTTCCTCACCTTTCTGAGTGCTGGGATTACAGGTGTGCACCATCAAACCTCACAATAACTGAGGACACTGCAACACAGAGTTGAATAACTTGCCCGAGGTAACACGGTCAGAACAAAGTAGAGGCAAGATTTAAACACAGGAGGCAGAGATCAGAAGGATCATGGTTTGAGGCCAGCCTAGGCAAATAGTTCTCAAGACCCTATCTTGACAATATGCAACACAAAAAAGGGCTGGCTAAATGACTGAAGTGGTAGAGAGCTTACCTAACAAGCATGAGGTCCTGAGTTCAATCCTCAGTACAACAACAACAACAAAAAACACAATGGAAAAGAAAAAAACAGGCTGCCAGTCCTCAGAGTCCACGTTCTTCTGACCCTACCTCAGTTCTGTGGCAATGGTGGCAGTTGGATGAACTCTTAGAAATGGGACTCCTGTGGATTCATTCTAAAGGGCTCAGTCAGCTCAGCTTAGTGGCATCTACCCCCAGCCCTGAAGCCCCTGGATTGTGGCAAAACCCAGGAAGCTGCTCTCACCACTGCCCTGGCTGTCTCCAGTTTCCTTCCAGAAGGCCTATCCTCTTCCCAAACCCAGGGTCCAATGCTCCAGCTCACCCCACCTGGCCTCTGCTGTCACTCCTCCCATAACTTCCCCTGAGGTCTTCTCAACTGCAAGCAAGCCAGACATTTGGTAAGTTTCTCAACACCCTCATTCCCTGCGTCCATGCCTGTGTTTTCTGTACTTTGTCCCTTCTATTCAATTTTTTATTCTGTTTTGTTTTGTTTTTTGACACAGGATATGGCCAGACTGCTGGTGAACTCCTGGCTCAAGTGATGCTCCCACCTCAACCTCCCAAGTAGCTGGGACTAAGGTGTACATCAGTGCACCCAGCTTGTTCCCTCTATTTGAAATGCTCTTTCACCAAATTTTATCTCATTTGTCACCTCTTCCATGGAGCCTTCCTGAGTCTCACAGAATTACCATCTCCCTTGTTTGATTTCTTACAGTACTTAACATGCACTGCTGAGTATTACCATTTGGCAGGGCATAGGTGTGCACACGTGTAATCCCAGGAATTGGGAGGCACAGACAGAAGGATCTTGAGTTCGAGGCCAGCCTGGGCTGCATAATGAGACCCTATGTTAAAAAGTAAGTAAAGGTCAGTATTATCATTTGCATTTTCATCTTTACATCACTGTCTGAAAGGCCTTGCTCATCTCCTGTCCTGGAGCCCTGCTCCAGGGACTTGTTCCTAGTAGGTGCTCAGTAAATGGCCAGCCATTAGAATTGGCCGCAGTTAGAATTGTAGTGGACGGAGACAGACCTCTGAACCTTTGATCTCCGCCCAAAGTGACCTGTCTTCCTTTCCCGCCTCTGGCAGTGTGGGCTCCAGAAAGGCGTTGGGGTGAACCTTCCTGGGGAGCTAGGACCACTGCTCTCTCAAAGAGACCCTGGGCCACTGGACCAAGGCCCAGCCTCTGGCTCAGGGTTTGCCCGGTGGCCTCCTGGCAGCCCTGCCTCTCCCTGCAACCCAGTGTCTGTCTTGGGTGCAGGCGAGGAGTGACGTCGAGATAATTGGAGACTAAAACCGCAAGCGGTTTGGGGACCTGAACGCTGAGCGGGAGTGGGGCTGGCGGGTCTTGGTGGGAGTGGGGACAGAGGCAGGGCCGGGGGCCGGGCCAGGACCCGGCGACTGAGTCTGGGCAAAGCCCCCGCGCCTGCCGAGCCAGTGGGGCGGCTAAATTTACCCGGGCTGACTCAGCCCTTGCCCGGAATGGCGGGAGTGCGCCGCGCAGCGAGAAGAGCCGGCAGGGGTGGGGCGGGGGGCAAGGAAGGGAGAGTCCCGGCCGGCCGAGGGAGACAGGGGTGGGCCAGGAGTTTCCACCGAGGAAAGAAGATCTCCTCCTCCTCCTCCTCCTCCTCCTCGCACCAAACGGGAAGGAGCAGAGGGAGGAGCCCTGGGGGAGGGACACTGCGGTAAAAAGGTCAGGGAAAACAAGATGCCAGAGTCGGATAAAGGGAAGCTTAGATTTATTGAGCGCCTGCTGTGTGCCAGGCACTGTGCAAGGCGCTTTACATACATTACCGCATTAAGTCCTCACAACAACCCTGCGAGGTAGGTGTTTATAAAACCCCCATTTGACAGATGAGGAAACTGAGGCTCAGGGAGGTGAAGTGATTTGGCCAAGTTCACATGGCTAGTAAATGGCAGAGACAGAAGAGGTGTCCAGGACCGGAGAGAGAGAGAGAAAAAAAGACTTCAGTATCTGAGTCCCAAGCCGGTTGGCATGGATGAGGACAAAGAGGGGCTTGGCGCGCTCCAGAGGTCTGGGAGGCCGGAGGCCTGCTCCCGGCCCCGTGCGCGCGTGGCTGGAGGCGGCAAGGAGTGGGACAGGCGCGCGGTAACACCCAAGTAGGAATCGGATCAATTGGCAGTGTGAAAACACTGGGGGGACTCGGGGACCAGCAACCGGGGAAATCCGCGACCTGCGCGCGCCCCCTAGTGGTTATAGCGAGCATCACACGCCACACCTGGCTTCTTGTTTTCTGTTTTTGTTTTTCTTAACCCCTATGGCTCCATTCTCAGGCAGGTGCTCCCCCTAGCATCGAAGGAGACCATTTAACAGTTCTGAACTCAAGATCTTCCCATTTAGCAACTCCTTCTAAACGGTTCTAGGAAGATCCAGGAGGGTCCCTACAGGCTTCTTGGGACTAGTCTTGCCTGGCTGTTTTCTGGAAGAGGAGATACAGATTTCCAGGTCCTGTCAGGTGGACCATACCTCTCGCATGGGAAAATGATGGCAACGCTTTAGAGGATCACTAAGGGACACAGGGATAGAGGAAAAGGGAAAGGACTAAAGCGGTCCCAAGCTGATTCATTGGCTCCCTTTCCTCCCTAGCTTGGACCACTAGGCCAGGGTCAGTGACAGAGCCACAATCCTGCCCTACCTTGGAGAGCACTCACCTAAACTTGGGAGGCTAGGATAGGAGCCCTTTTGCCACTCAGATCTTCTGCAAACCTTGGACAGTCTCCTGAATCAAAAATGAGTGCAGATGACAAGAAGACTAACTGGGAACCCTCAAGATTCTGTTCACTTATTCTCAACTCTCTTGACTTGTTGAGGGGAAAATGAGATAGAGGCCTCCTCAAAGATCCCCAAATTCCAGGGATGGAAGGATGGACAATAGAACTCTTTCATTTTACATAACAGGAGCCCTGGAGAAGGGAAGTGATGATCAGCTGAAGTCAACCAGCAAGTCAGTGGCAGAGTTGGAATTGAAACTCAAGACTTGCAGCATTAAGTGAGTACTCTGCCTTCTCGCTGGTTGCTTTTGGACCCATTCCTCCTCTAAGAACTTCTCTGTTATCTAGTCACTCTGTCACCAGGTGCAAAGGTACACTGTTACTTTTTCCCTCCTGCCAAAGACCTTGCCTTGGTGTTGCCTTCCTATGACTGCCACCATCTCTGCCTTTCTGCCTGATCCTGGCTAAGCCTCTCTGCTCAACTCCACACCTAGTACATCAACCCTCTGAGGAAGACATCAGTGTATGTCCTGAGTCTAGCAGACATTAAAGCTACCTTCAACCTCACCTCTCCTGAAACAAAGCCATGAATGGGCACATGCTGCCTTTCCTTTCTATTTCAAGTTGGGAATGGGTCTGGGTAGGGAAAGAAGAGAAGCAAAGGAAGTCTGTGGGGAAGAAAGGGAACAAATGGGCCCAAAGATAGATGAGTGGGAGACACAAAAACAAAAAGGGGCATCTCTCACTGTCTCTTCCTATTTCCCTGTGGGGTCCCCTTGGTGTCCCTCATGCTAAAGAGGGCTTCCTCGGTTTGGCTGACGACATCTAGAATCTCCCGGATATTGTTACTCAGTTCTGCTGGCTTCCCGCCTTCCGGGGACCCCGGGTTCCCAGCCATAGACAGGGTCTTCTCATTCCTCCAGGAGGCGCCCAGGATTTCTATGTCACTTCCATCAGAAGAGCCGCTATGGACGCTGAACTCCTCGGCTTCGTCTGAGTCCGAGTCTGGGGCAGTATGGCGACGGATGCGGGACACGGCTTCCCGCAGGGCTCCGGCGTAGGGACCTGGGGTTCGCGCCCAGCCCCCGCCAGGACGCCGCGGGACAGCCGCCCCTTCTGAGCCCTTGGTGCTGCCCGCGCACACCGGAGCCGCTGGGCCTATGGCTAGGTGTTCTAGGCTACCTGGCTGAGAGGGGCCATCTCGCAGGTTTACTTCGCCCATAGGGAGCCCCAAGATGCGGGAGGCCCGCTCCTCCAGTGAGGACTCCTCCTCCGGCTTCCCGCCCTGAGCTTTGCATTCGTGCCCCGCGCCCTGCTGGTGTAAGATTCGACTGCTCAACAGTAGCTTTTGGCAAGCAGAGGAAAAGACCGCGGCCCTCTCACCCTCCTCTTTGCAGGGTTTGGGTCGCCTGGAGACATCCCCCCCAATGCACGGTTCCCCAGAAGGCAAAAACTGCACCTGCTGGGTTCGAGGGGTCGGAACATACTGGGACCTTATTACCACGCACGTGGCGTCAATGACAAAGACGCCTTCTCCACCAGCGCGGCCCCGGGAACTGCGGGGCAGGGTGTGCGCGCGGCGGGTCGCCTTCCAACTCTCCAGGGTCTCGGCTCCTGCCCCCTCTCTATGACCCAAGTACTCTTTCCATCCCGTGCCTCCTGGAGCCCAGGGTCTGGGGAGGGTCTGACTCTGCCTGGGCAGCTGTTTTTTAGGGGAGGGAATCCAGCCTTTGGGAAGCCAGATCAGTTCTCTTCCTTCTTTCTCTTCCCTCGAGCCCTTGAGGTGGTGCCTGGACCTGGGAGTGGGACGCGGGGGGCTATGGGTCGCTCTTACTGACCCAGCAGGTGCTGTCTCCGTGCGTGGGCTACCAGTAGCTTTGGCTTGGGCATGGCCGTCGCTACCACTGTTCAGGCCAGCAGCAGCTAGGCCCAAGCTTTTCTCCACCGTCCCCTTGCCTGACTCTGGCCTGGCTCTGGCCGCTCCACAACCCGGAGCTCCCCCTAAGAGACCCCGCCCCTGCCGGAGACCCCAAGCCCCGAGGACGTCCCTATAGATTCGAGGATCCAGCCTCTTCTTTGCGCGCCCTCCCTCTGTCCTAGCGGGGATCAGGGCTGGGGTTGATGAGGCGGGCGCCTGAGATTGCTCAGGGCCTCGCTTCGTTCCCAAGGTCCTGTGGGGGCCTTCGTAAGACGGTGGAGCCACATAGGGTGGCGGCCGGTCCCAGCGGCGTCGCGCGGCCATGCCTGCAGCGCCTCTCAGCAGCAGGTGAGCCTCGTAGCTCGGGGGCGCTGGCCGCCTACCTCCCCGGGGCCCCGCCCACGCGGCCCCTGGGTCGCTCTGCGGTTGCGCGGATGGACAGGGCGCTCTCCCCACCTGCCCAAGACGCTCGGACCGAGAGGGAACCGCCGAGAGCCCGGCAGGCTGGGCCGCCCGAGGGGCATTCCGGGGCTCCGGGCGGGGCTGACCCAACGGGCTCCGTCGGGCCCCACCAGCCTTGCGCCTCTTTCTCTCGGTCTCCTTGGCCTCCCGCTCCTGCGACGCCGCTTTCCTTTTTTCTTGCTCCCGGGCTCGGACCTCGGCCGGGGTCCCCGCCCGCCAGTTGGTCGCCTCTTGCAGCACCCTGGAGGCCCAGGGTCGGCGGGGCGGCGGCTCAGGGGATCCCGGGCGCAGCCTACACCTGGGACAATGAGCAGGAACCCAGGTGAGCAGTTTGTGGGGGAAGGGAGCCGAGGTCCCGGTAGCTGGGAGCACTGGAGACCACTTAGGGCAGCCATGTGAAGAGGTATGTGTGAGTGTGTGCGCGTGTGCACGTGCGTACATGTTAGGGCTGAAGTCGAAGTGGGACTCCTCGCCATCTCTCCATGCACACTTTAACAGTGTCTGTCCCATCTCACCTCCTGCCCTTTCTCACGCCTACTCCGGTCCCCCCAAACAACGCTGAATGAGTCAGGTCCCAGCCCTCGAGGGGGGGGGGGAGGCGCGGGAAAGAGAAGGGGGACTAGCAGTGTTCGCTGGTGCCTGCGGGGAGGTCCAGACCCCACTCCCCGCCCCACCACTTGCTTCCCCTCACCCCTCCTTCACTCACGTGTGGCTCTGGGGCCCACGGGCCCAGTGGCTGGCCTGGAAGTCCATGGGCTGTCGAGAAGCGGCGCGGCGACTATAATGACAGGAAATAGTCTTCACTTCGATCACCAACAGCTTGGACTTCTGCACCCAGAGGCAGCTGCCAGACTCCTCATCCTGGAGCTCCCGGGGGCTGTTGGGCCCCTCGGAGAATAGCGGACCATCCAGCATCCTGCCCCACCCCACCCCGGCCCCCCACCCTCCCACCCGCCCCGTGAGCCCCCTCCCAGCCCAGGGAGCTGGCGCCCACTGCAGAGCGGCGGACCCAGGGACTGGGAACTATATATACCCGGGCACACGTGTGTGCCTGTCTGTGTGTGTGCGCGCGCATGTGACACGGCGCGGACTGCTCTGCGCTGCTACCTCCCCCATGTGCACGGCCGCCCCCTGGGGCTCGGGATTGGACGCCCCTTCCCACTGCTCTTGTCCCCCAAGCGGGATCCGACCCGCACGCACGAGTGGGCGGGGGATGGACTTCTGATTCTTGCCAAGCTGACTGTGCCTCCCTCTCCTGCCCCCATTTCTTCAACCTTCCTGCCGTTTTAATCCTTTGCTCTCCTGCTTGTCAGGTTGCCTGACCGCCAGGGTCCTTTCCTGCCTGGGACTTGTTTCCCTCACAAGGAGTGGTGAGAATAGAACTCAAGGTCTTTGACTGACACTCTTTGCTGGCTTCCCTGGGGTTGGGGTGCCGGAGGGGCTGGCTGAGGGGGGCTATTTTTAGCGGCAGTGGCATTTGGGTGCAGAGATGAGATGAGTAACCACTTCCCAAGCAGTGGAGAGAGGAGGCGGTGGCTTTCAGGAAGGTTTTGTGCCATTCTGGTGGAAGACCTGCTCCCCCAAGCTCAAAAAAGGTGGCCCCTATGCCCTTAACTCCTCACCTTTCCAGTGCTGCCACTCAGGGCTGCTGTTTGGCCACCAAAGCTACTCCACCACTCCCATTCTAGATATTTGTCCTTGGGTAGCCATTGAACGCCACCTTCCCCCAACGTGCAGCAGGCTGTCTTCCCCAATCCAAAAGCCAGGATTTGGGGATTAAACTATTCTGTGCCTATACAGCTCTGCTCAGCCTTATAGAGGACATGATAGAATGCTTATGCACTTGCACCCTTACACGGAGGGGGATGGAGAAGGAATGTGTGCTCCCTTGACAAAACAAATCCCCTAGCAACTAAAATGATAAAAGTGGCCTTTCTTTCCCAGCATAGGGCTCCCCCTCCTCACCACCACACTGCTAGTTACTCAGCCCCTGTCTGAAGCAGAGCTCACCTTTTGGACTCATTCTGTCCTGGGGGTTGTTGCTTACATCCACATGATTCCCTCCCCCTAAGCTTGTACCAGGTGTCCCCTGATTCACCATGGTAATGTTAGTGGCAGCACAGCCCACGCCATCCCTTCCATGCAGAGACTTAGCAACCATGCCTGGCAACCATAGCAGCAGCTCCAGTGGAGGGGAGAGGTGCAAGGAGAGGGAAAAGAGAGGTGTGTGGCAATGGTTCCTCAGGAAGAAGGTACAGTTTGCCTCTGAGAAGAATAGGCAAGAGCAGAAGCTTGTGAGACTCCCAAATTTTATTCCCTTTCTTTCCCTCAGCTCCATCCTCAGACTCTGACACTGATGGGTTGAGTTTTAGGGAGAAATGGGAGAAGCAAGAGATCCCAATTTGTTTTCCACAAAAGTACATAGAGCATTTTGGGTGCAGGCCCTTTCTTTTATGTTGTTGTGAGGTCAGACAGGATGACTGAGAAACAGCAAAACAAAACCCAGGGCTCTTGCTTTCTAACATGGACCTTAAGAGAGAACCCAAGCATCCTTCACTTTGCACCCCCCCTCCCCCAGAATCCATGCACCTACCAGCTGCAGGGATGACTCTGTTTGCAGGTGCTTCCTCTCATCCTGGGTCTCACCAGAGTCCCACAGCTTTTTAAAGCCCTTGCCTCCTCCCTAGACAAATCCTCCTTGATGAGGGAATGTGACATAAGGAGACATCTGTCCTTTCCACCATGCACCCACACACACTCATAGTCTAATAATTTGCAAGCCTCCCTCCCCCAAGTTTAGGAATGTGCTGTGAGAGCTGTAAAGAGGTGAATGAAGAAGCAGGGCACAGCCATGATGCAGTACTGACAGCTGAGCTCTGACAAGTGCCTTGATGCTTTTCTCTGTTTTTGTGACAAGGGCTCAGGCCGTCCTCAAAATTTGTGATCCTCCTGCCTCAAGGTTCTGAGTGCTAGGATTACAGGTGCCCGGCCTGGAAGCTTGGTTTGGAAAAACTAATAGAATATGGCAAAGTGAGGCATGGTGGCACATGCCTGTAACCCCAGTACTTGGCGGGGGTTAAGGAAGATTGTGAATTCAAGGCTAGCTTGGGTTACATGGAGTTAGTCTCAAAAAAAAAAAAAAAAAGACATCATGGAGGTAGGGCCAAGGAAGTACTCTGAGATCACAATTTGGATGGGAAATTGAGATGAAATGATACTCAGGAGTTTGAATTTGGTTCATTCCCCATGGTCAAGCAGTCCTTGTGGAGTTTTGTGCTATTACTCTAGTCCATGTGGTTTCAGAATAAGGAACAGACAGGTCTGCTGGGGTGATATAGTCCTGCTGTTGCCCCACTCCCCACTCTCTATCTCGCTCATTCTTACATTGGAAAAAAGGTGCAAGGGATTTAGAGGTTCAAACACAGTGCCAGCCCAACAAAATTCATCACTGTCTACCCTTTCTTCAGAAAAGCTGATGAGGGCTGGTGGAGTGGCGCAAGTGGTAGAGTGCCTGCCTAGCAAGCGTGAAGCACTGAGTTCAAACTGCCGTACCGCCAAAAACCAAACCAAACTAAACCAAAAAAGAAAACCAGAAAAGCTGATGATGGTAGCAGGTTTCTCTGCCCAAAGAAGACACTTAATCTGTCTACTCACTGGAGACCTAACACTTTATAGCACTTCCCATGGACCCCAGCTATGGTCAGGCAGAGAAGAAAGTGAAATAATAAGGGGAACTACAGAAAATAGGATGCGGAACAGTTGTAAAAGGCGAATTAGAGTGATAATAAAACTAGTATAGTGATAAAAGAGCATGAAACCTAGAGTCAGATCATTTGGGTTCAAATTCTAGCTTTACTTTTTCATAAGCCAGTTACTTAGTTAATGAGCCTCAGCTTTTTTGTTTTTTCCTCATACTGGGGCTTGAACTCAGGGCCTACACCTTGAGCCACTCTACCAACCCTATTTTGTTATGGATCTTTTTCAAGATAGGGTCTCAGCTTTTCAAAATGTTAAGCTGGGCACCAGTGACTCAATCTGTAATCCTAGCTACTCAAGAGGTAGACATCAAGAAGATCACCATTCGAAGGCAGCTTGGGCTAATAGTTCGTGAAACCCTATCTCAAAAATACTCCACACAGGCTCAAGGTATAGACCCTGAGTTCAAACTCCATACCAAAAAATACTCCACACAACACATATATATAAGAAGGGATGGTAGAGTGGCTCAGTGGTACAGCACCTGCCTAGCAAGCATGAGGCCCTGAGTTCAGACCCCAATTCCATGAAGAAAGGAAAGGAGGGAGGTAAGGAAAAAAGAGAGAGAGAGAGAGAAAGAAAAAGAAAAGGAAGGAAGGAAGGGAGGAAGGAAGAAAAAGAAGGAAGAAAAAGCACTGAGAATGATATCTGGTAACATGTATGTGTGTGTTATTAGTACTGTTGCTACTGATGATGAGTTAAAAAGCCACATGAAGTAGGAAAGTATCTTATTGACTGCAAAAATCAAACACTATAATACTATGAGGAGAATCTCATCATTTAATTAATTTGTCATGAAAAGCAGTAACATTGGCTAACCCTTCTGCCCTCCTCCTCCACCTAATCATCTTCCTTCATATGCATTAAAGCCCCTCCTCCCCACAATCCTCCCCACTCAGATCATGGGAAGAATGCCAATAAATGGACTCAGTATCCTCCATACAGCATAAAACAGGATGAATAAAAACATCTTTATGAAGATTTTTGTTTTGCTATTACTTGAGAGTGGAGTCAGGGCAGAGATAGAAGCAAAGGCCAGGTGAGGTCTGGGGATCTCTTAGAGATCAGAATTTGCCTGAGGAGCACAAAGCCCATGGTTCACCCTAGGGCAGTGGTGGGGCTATGTCTAAGGGGACAGGAGCCAGGATTGGCTAAGCTGAAAGTTTTCCTCAATTGTGTGCATGAGGGTAAGGGCAACTAAGAACCCATTCCCCTCCTTCCCTCTGTGTCTCCCCTGGCTCCCAGATAGCAGGTGGGGGTCCTGGGCAGGGCACAGAGTCCTTTTTCCCAAGGTTTCATATGATTCCCAGCACTTTGGGCAGACAGCGAGTGGGGGTATCTCCCCTGAGGCTGCATAACCCCTTCCCCAGCTCAGGGCTTCTTCTCTCCACCTGTGAGAACCAGGGCCTGCAGGATGTCAGACAGTGATACTATTCCCTTGACCACATCATTCTCATCCACCACTACCAGACGATGAACCTGGCATAGAGCAGTAAGAAGGAATGTTTAGTGCCAGCCTCAGAGTGAGCCCCTCAGCCCCTACCCTCCTTGCCAAACCCCACTCTCAAGGCCACTCTCCCCAGGTCCTGTAGGGTGGCTAGCCTCCCTACCTCTGCTTCCACCAGCCTGTTGATGATGGTCTCCAAAGTCTCATGCAAGTAGCATTTGAGAACACCCTCAAAGTAGTGTGATCGATGTTGTAGGGCTTTGGTCACAGACACGTCTAGGTTGTTGTAAGTCTTTTCTGCTGCCAGATTCTGGGGAGAGAGAAAAAGGACTTGCAAAGAAGTAAAGGAGCCAGCTCCCAAACCCTGGACCCACCTAACCTCACCAGAAGGATTGAGGGCAACTGTCAAATTATCAACTATGCCCATTAACCACACCCAGCTCATTTAAGTCTTTTTTTTTTTTTTTTTTTTTTTTTTTGCTGTACTGGGGTTTGAACTGAGGGCCTACACCTTGAGTCACTCCACCAGCCCTTTTTTGTGATGGGTTTTTTCGAGATAGAGTCTCTCGAACTATTTGCCCAGGCTGGCTTTGATCCTCCTGATCTCTACCTCCTGAATAGTTAGGATTACAGGTGTGAGCCACCAGCGCCCAGCATTAATGCCTTTTCAAATGGGATTTGAAAGCATAGAGGCACCCAAGACCCGTAGATCACAGAAAAGACTCCCTCCTTCTCCCTCTCCACATTCAATAACCCTCCCGTTCCCTACCTCCCACCCCCTCCACAATCACTCACGATAACATCAAACTTGGAGTAGATGTCCACCACACGCCCTAGGGGGACAGAGGCAGCTCAGCAAGGAACATATGGTATCCAAGGCTCCCTACCCACAGAACCCCCTCCAGGCTACCTGAGAGGAAAGTAGATTTTCCCAGAGCCACCTGATCCCTACAACCCTCCCTGTCCTTTCCTGACTTCTCACCTTTCTCATCCACCACTGGCAGGGCTGAGACTCGATGCTGTACAAAGATGCCCAGAGCCACATAGACGGGGGTGGTGGTGCGGACCATAGCAATATTGGCATAGGTGCCAATCTGTAGCTCTTCCAAAGACTTAGACATGAACTCTGGCTTGGGGAACTCAGTGATCTGGGGAAAGAACCATCAGCTTGGCTTTTAGGGTTCCCAAATCACTGGTGGATACCCTTCCAGCCCAGAACATAAGAATTAAGAATTGGGTTAAGGAGCACTTACAAACAATTTGAGGAACTTGAGAATGCGCTTGTGAGTAAGGATGTACAAGGTGTTGCCTGATTCTGGGTCAATAACTGGCAGCCTGTGGATCTTGTTTTGAATTAATGAAGAGACAGCATCAAACAAGCTGTGAGAAAGTGGAGGATAATGGTAAGTTCCATAGTACTAAAGCTGAGTCACATAGTTCATTAGAGTGAACATATGCAGACTTTTTTTGTGGTACTGGGATTTGAACTCAGAATGTTGAGATTGCTAGGCAGGTGCTCTACCACATGAGCCATGCCCCCAGCCCTAGAGCAAACACAGGGGAGGGGAAAGTGTTCAAACCAGACTTAAAGAGTAAGTGAATGAGTATATGTTGGGAAGGAGTATCTTTTCTCTCTTTTGCCCCTTTCCCTGCATTTTTTGGTGCTCAGGGCTTTGGCTAAGCTGAAGGCAAGGCTATTCCCTTTTCGGATAAATGAACGGCTGGAACTCACCTGGCATTAGGAGAAATGCAGACGAGTGGCTTAAAGGAGTCCTGCAGGTACACCTCTGAAGGAAAAAGGGGCAGTTCACAAAATACAAAAGTGTTTCCCAAGAAACCCTCTATGCCTTCATCTTTTTATAACCCCCAATTCTCTATGTACCTCGCCAAGTTTCTATCTTGTGTTCTTCTAGCTCATAGATCTGTACCTGGAAGTAGAAGCAACAGAATTTGAGTCTTGATATCCTTGCTTCATTAACCCCTGTGGCTTGTTTGGAGGAAAATAAATGGGAGCAAGGGACAAAAGGCAGGGACCAAGGCAGGGAAAGTGGCTTTGGTCTGGGCTAAGGTTCCTTACCAAGGCAGACTTATAGTAGCGGTGCAGGATATTGATGAAATCGGTGATGGTCAGCATGCCTAGAGGTCAAGACAAGAGCCCTCAGCATTACCCAAAGCTTCTCTCCCTGCCCAGCCCAACAAGCTAATACTGTGTTTCAGAAATGTGTGCTCACCCACAAAACTTTGCTTCTTACTATCCCACAAAGGGGCAGCACGTACACCATTAGTCACCAAAGCAAAGAAAGCTTTCTTCACCTGTAGCCAACAAAATAATAATCATAAAGGAAAACCCACAGGGAGCAGGACTGTAAGAAAGAAGAGTTGTTGTAGATGGGGAAAAATGAAGACTAACCACATAGGAAGCTGGGTCTATTACTGTTGGGATTAGATAGTATGAGAGGTATTGAACCAGAGGCTCCATGGAAGGGGGAGGGGAAAAGAGGATTCCACCTACTTGCAGGGAAGTATCAAATACAACCAATTTGGAACTTGTCGGAATCAAGTCATAGCAGCGATGAGACTTCATGAAGGAGGTATACACACTGTTGTTGGATTCTGGAGTTTCTGTATAGGGTGGGATAGTTAGTGGCATTCTTGCTATGTAACAACTCCCAACTGAGAGACAAAAAACAAACAAAAAACACAGTGATCTAGCTTCTCAAATACTTAGAGCATTTATTTTTATTTTTTAGTGGGACTAGGGTTTGAATTTAGGGCTTTGCACTTGCAAAGCAAGCCCTCTACTGCTTGAGCTGCACCTCTAGTTCATTTTGCTCTGGTTATTTTGGAGGTGGGGCCTCAAAGAACTATTTGCCAGGGGTGGCTTTGAACTGAGATGCTCCTGGTCTCTGCCTCCCAAGTTACTAGAATTACAGGTATGAGCCACTGGTACCAGCTAGAGCATTGTTTTTTAAATAGGACTGCCTATTCTTTCTGTTTTGTTCCTTTTGTTCCCATAAAACCTGAATAAACTCCTTAGAAAGTATTATATCTAACTCCTGCTCCAGGAAAGACTACATTTTTTTTAACTGGGTATGGTGGCGAACACCTGTAATCCCAGCACTGAGGTTAAAGCAAGAGGATCCTGACTGCAAGGTCACCCTATGTTTATTGCCTCCTTAGGGAAAAAAAAAAGTCTGATTAAAATAGAAAGTTTATAATATCTCTCATTAGTCTATTCTAATCTAAAAGGTTTTTTTCATCTTTACTTCAAGTTTTTCTTTCCATTTACAGCATATTTTCACTTGTCTCATCTCAATAAAGATGAAATTGTCAAGTAAGCTTCTTAAAATTCTTCCAATATGGGAAACTCATGCTCCAAGCTGGGTCATTTCTCAGCATGGCCCAAACACTGAGAGTTCTTTCTGTGATTACCCTGGAATCAGAAATCATTCCACCTACTTTATGCAAATGGGAAAGCCTGGTCAGCTTAATCTCCATTCCTGTGATTTTAATTTTTTGCTCTAAACTCAAAAAGCAACCCAACCCCTAAATAACATATGTACTATGGCTGTATAAATTTTAAAATACTACATCATTTAATTCTTACAACAAATCTGTGACAAGTACTGTCCTCATGTTTCAGATGAGTAAACAGATGTACAGCAGTTAAATAAACAGCTCACGGTCATACCATTAATAAGTGGCAAGAAAAACACAAACCTTGATCTACGTTTTCAAAGTTCATGCTCTTAAATCCTATGCCAGTTTGGTTTTTTTTTCTTTGGAGCAGGAAATTGAACCCAGGGCCTCATTCACACTAAACCTGAACTCTACCACTGAGCTACACCCCCCAGCACCCTAGTTTGATTTTTTTAGTAATTTTTTTTAAATGGTGACATTAGGAATCAAACCCAGGGCTTTCACATGCTAGGCAAAGCAGTCTACCATACTTTCAACCCTTGGTTTTTTGAGACGGGGTTTTGCTCAGGCTAGCCTTGATCTCATTAGGTAGTCCAAGCCAACCTGAAACTTTTTTTTTTATTTTTTGGGGTACTGGGGTTGAACTCAGGTCCTCATACTTGCTAAGTAGGCTCTACCACTTGAGGCACATCACCAGCCCTGTCCTCAAATTTGTGATCCTCTTGTCTTCACAACCCAAATTCTGGGATTACAGGTGTAGGCCACCAAACCCAGATTTTTTTGAGACATACTCTTGCTGTGCTGTCCAGCCTGGTCTTGAAATCCTGATCTCAAGTGATCCTCTTGCCTCAGTCTCCCAAATGCTGGTAATATAGACATACTCTACCATGTGTGGCTCTCAGTTTAATTATTTATTTTTGATAGGACTGGGATTTGAACTCAGGGCTTTGTACTTGCAAAGCAGGCACTCTACAGCTTGAGCCATACCTCTAGCCCTAGTTTATTTATTTATTGTGGTACTGGGGTTTGAACTCCGGGTCGACACCTTGAGCCACTCAATCAGCCCTTTTTTGTGATGGGTTTTTTTCAAGATAGGGTCTCATGAACCATTTGCCCCCGCTGGCTTCAAATCTTGATCCTCCTAACCTCTGCCTCCTGAGTAGCTAGGATTATAGGCATGGGCCACTGGTGCCCAGACAGTTTGTTTATTTTTTCAATTAATTTTTTTGTGGTGATACTGGGGTTTGAATCCAGGGCTCAAGGGTTCTAGGCTTACAAGGCAGGTGCTCTACCCCTTGAACTATTCTGCCAGCCGGTTTATTATTTTAACATTTAATGTTTTAGCAAAGTTATACAGGCAACTTTATAATAGTTTATAAAATAGTTTACTAATTTTGTTAAGAAAAACTGCAGCTGCTGACACCCATACCTACCCCTCAGTGATAAGCATATTTGAATACTTACTTAGTACTGGCTTTTTTTTTTTTTTGAGACATGGTCTTGCCATGTAGCCCAGACTAGCCTTAAACTCACAATCCTCCTTCCTCAGCCTCCTGAGGACTAGGATTACCACATCCAGCTTTTGGTTCTTATTTCCATATACTTAAATTACATGTTTACATTGCTACTTTCTGATTTTTTCATTTTGACCACTATCTATTATCTTCCTAACAAAGAAGATGAGAATTTTTAAGTCTCTTTCCTAACTAGGACCCCACCACCAACATGTATCCATCTCTCCCCAGTCTCCATTCTTCCAAGAGTTAAATCCTAATGTTTATTACATCAGTATTTGAAAAATTTTGGCTAAATATTCATTATCAAAGCTAAACCAAATAGTAAACTGTGACTTTTTTTTCTTTTTTTTCACAACTTTGTTACTATGCAGGAGCTCTACCACTTGAGCCACACCGCCAGCCCTTGTTTGCATAATTTTCTATGTATACTATTTATAACTAATCTAACCCCCAAACTCTTCATCAGTATTTCAACCTCCTTTCAAAAAGTTCAGAAGCATTTGATATTTTAAGTGCCTGAGGACAGTTATGGTGTTTCACTCCTGTAATCCCAGCTACTGAGGAGACAGAGATAGGAGGATCTCAAGTTTGAGGCCAGCCCACGCAAGTCAGCAAAATCCTACCTCAAAGACTAGCTGGGACACCTGTGGTCCCCCCTATCTGGGAGGTTGAGGTATGACAATCATGGCCTGGGCAAAAGCATAAGACCCTATCTGAAAAACAAACAAAAAGCAAAAGGGGTCAGGTGTGGAGGTAGAGATCGGGAAGATCACAGTTTGAGGCCAGCCCAGGCAAAAAGTTCTTGAGACCCCATTTCAACCAATGGCAGGGTATCATGGTGCACGAATGTGATCCCAGGTACAAAGGGAAGCACAAATAGGAGGATCATGGTCCAGGCATAAAGCAAGACCCTTTCTCAAAAATAACCAATGCAAAAAAGGCTGGCAGCATGGTTCGAGTGGTAGAGCACCTGCCTAGCATGCGTGAGGCCCTGAGTTCAACCCTCAGTACTGAAAAATTAAAGAAAAAACAAGGACTGGAGGCATGGTTCAAGTAGTAGATCTAGGGAGGCCCTGAGTTCAATCCCCAATGCCACCAAAAAACAAAACAACAACAACAAACATACCGAAAGAGCCTTGTGGAGCCTTCTGACCTGCTCAGATCTGGGCTGGTTTGCCTGGTCTGTACCACTGCCATCCTGGGAGCTTCCTCATCATGGTCCAGAAACCCCTTTCACATCTCTCCTCTGTTGGCACTCCTGTTTCCTGTACCTCACATTTTCATCTTTTTTGATCTCTGCTTTGTTTTGCTGAAGCTCATCTACCAGAAGCTTCCTATGAAAGGGTACATGCAAGGTAATTTTTTGAGACCTTGCAGTCTCAAAAAGTATTCTACTTTCATCCTTCCTTGATTTATAATTTGGATGGATATATAATTCTAGCATGGAATCTATTTTCCTGCAGAATGTAGAAGGTATTGATACATTGCCTGTTTGCTGCTGATTCTGATTCTATGTATGTGACTTGCTTTTTCCTTTCTGGAAACTCATAGAATCTTCTCTTTGTTTCCAGTGTTCTGAAATCTCAAGATGATTGTGTTTTGGGTTGGTAAGTTTCATCTGTTGTGAATATTCAAGTGGATTCTTTCAATAATGAAAACTAATGTCTTTCAGTTCAAGGAAATGTTCTTGAATTTTTGCCTTATTTCCTTTCTGTGTTGTCATTTTTCTTTCTATAACTCCTATTATTGAGATACTGGACCTGGGGATTGGTCCTTTCAGGTTTGTTTGGATTTTTGTTTGTTTCTGTGGCTTATTTTTTAAAAATATCTTTTCTGGACTGGTGATGTTAGCTCAGTTGTAGTATGCTTGCTTGGCATGCCCAAAATCCTGGGTTTAATCCCAACCACAGCCAACCACAGTTGCAAAAAATCAAGCAACAAACAAGCAAATAAACCAAAAACCCCAACTGTTAACAAAAAACAACCTTTTCTACTTTCTGCTTCTTTGATGTTTAACTCTACTTTCTGGGAGAATTCTTTCACATTGACTTGACTTTCTAAATTCCCTACTGGGTTCACATTTTTGCTATTATATATTTAATTTCCAAGAGCTCCTTTTTGGTTTTGGAACACTCCTTTTTTAAAACAGTTATTTCTTGTACTTGTTTTCTGGTGGAAATAAGCTCTTTTAACCTAAGTATATATTTAATGTTATTGTTACTATTATTGGTGGTACTGGGGTTTGAACTCAGGGCCTTGTACTTGCTAGGCAGGCGCTCTACTGCTTAGGTCATGATCCCCAGCCCTAATGTTATTATTAAGGTTTTTTCCTCTGTGCATTGACTTTTCCCCTAGTTGCTTTTTCTTCTGTTTGTGTCTGCATTGTTTTTGCTTCTCTTTCCTTTTGGTATATGTGGAATGGGGACAATGTGGATCACTTTTTTCTACTTTCTTTAGATGTTTGGTAATTCTTGGTTTAGAGGAGGATTCAGATATCTTTTTATTGTTTTTTGGTTTGTCATATCTTAAGAGGGAAGGCTTGAAAGCTGACTGGAAGCTCTAAGTGTGTAAGTGAGCCTTGTTAACTGTGAGCCATTTACATAGGAAGATAGAGAACATTCAACACTTACATATTTTACGGTTTTCCTTTCAAAGGAATTCTGAAGTGAAGAATTATTCAGTTTTTTTTTTTTGTTGTTTTTTTTTTTGTCACTACTGAGGTTTGAACTCTGGGCCTCATGCTTGCTAGGCAGGTGCTCTACCACATTGAGCCACTCCTCCAACCCAGAATTACTCAGTTTTGAGCTTGAAAGGTAAAGTCTTTTCCATTCTGGAAGGTGAATGGGGGGAAGAAGGCTGGAGGGTCAGAATCCAGAATACTTCATTCTGAGGCTCCTGTTTTCACCATAGTACCTCAGCCCTCAGATGTATCTAAGTACCTCTCCAGACCCCCAGTCTTTGCCAGAGTGGGGAGGGCAGTTGCCCAATTAGTACAGTCTCAAGATCTGTTTGTTTCTTAGACTTTTAGTGCTTCTTGACTTTCCTTACTGCTAGTTATAATTAAGTTTTTTCAGATCAGCTAAGTCATTCAACATTCTTTCATCTGCTTTCTGGCTTCCAATTGCTATGGTCTTCTCTCTTGTTCTCCCTATTCAGGTGGTTTTATACTTTTTTTTTTTTTTCAAATTTCTTTATGGTGGTTTTAGAGTCTTTGTGAAGGAACAAAGGTGGATGTATACATTTAGTCTCCCATCTTTAACTGGAAGCCTTCCACTGTTTTTCAAACATGAGAACTCACAGACACTCAAGACATATCTTTAGATACTAGCTGGAGATACACTATATTGAGAATTAAATACTATCATTTTAGGCTACAGGCCCACACACATACTGAATCTGGATTTCCCAGTGTTTTAAAAATAATTTAAATCAGTTGCCAAGTTAAAAAAATCTACAGATTCACATAAAAACCCAAATTCCTAGTTTCTTTTCAAAATCAGAGGATCTGGCAAAAATAGATCTTAATTGACCAGTCATGGATAGTTGCTAATTCCTTTTGAATGTGACACAAGATCTACAGGTGATCACTGTCAAATCTAGTTCAATTCACTACTTGGTCCATGTAGATAACTGAGTTTCTAACTTCTGCCTTGGTACTAATGCAAATATACTCAGAAATACAAAATACCATGTGATGGTATTCAGATATGAAGCTATGTGGATAATCCAAAAATGACTATAGTAATTTTATTTAATTTTATTTTATATTTTAAGACAGGGCCTCATTATGAAGCTCAGGTTAGCATCAACTTGTTATTTAGCCCAGGCTGGCTTTGAACTTTCCATCCTCCTTCCTCAGACTCCTGAGTTCTCGGATTACAGAAATGCACTATCACTCCCAGCAAAAATTTTTAAATCTTGTCAATATCTATGAAATCCCCTCACATTATTAATATATGCTAATGCAAAAACAAAATTAAATTTAAAAAAAGAACTTATATACCCCTAATAATATGTTCTAAATTGCTGACATTCTATCTGTTGGAATTTATATTCAGTGCCTATTATAATCTTCTGGGAAGATATATAACCCTAATGCTATAAACATGTCTTAGAAAGACTTAGGACTGTTTCTGGGAAAAGTCCTTTACTAGAGATGCCTGTTAAAGCCCAGCACTGGTGACTCACACCTGTAATCCTAGCTACTCAGGAGGGAGCGATCAGGAGGATCGAGGTTTGAAGCCAGTTCTGGGCAAATAGTTCATGAGACCCTATCTCAAAAAAAAAAAAAAAAAATCACAAAAAAGGGCTGGTTGGAGGTGGGGATAAAGGAGAGTATAGAGAAGGTGAAATCAAGTATGATATATTTGATGTATTGTAAGAACTTTTGTAAATGCCACGATGTGCCCTCTCTAAGCACAATTAAAAAAAAAAAAGAAAAAGGCAGTGGAATGGCGCAAGTGGTAAGAGTACCTGTCAATTCTGCCTTTTTCTTGATGGTCTAGGTTTGGCCTGTCCCATTCTAAACATGTATTTGGGCAGGTATTAGAACTGTCTTTTCTAGTACCTGGATTTTAGAGGTTTAGTGAGTCTATTTCCAGATGAGTTCTCAGGGCCTTCAGCCATTTCATAATGTCTTGTGTGCATTTCTTGTGGCTTTAGTGAGCTTGCTGTATGATGAAACCCAAGTAGCAGTTTCTGGGTACTGAGAAAATGCCAGGGACGTCAAGAGCATGGCTAGCCAGCCCAGAGTTGCCTGTGCTAGGCAGTCGTGCTATCACTTGAGCCACATCTCCGAGCCCTGCAGAGATGTCTATGCAAGTTTTTCTGTACCTCAAACATTTCTCCCAAGTAGTTTAATAATTGAAGATGTTACTACCACCACTCTGTTCAAGATTGATTTCTGGATGATCTTGTCAAACTACTGTTCTTAATTTGTGTGTGTGGTTTGACATATTATCTGGCCCAGCTTTGATTTTCCCGAGGAGAACCCTAGAAAATTCAGAAGCATTGCTAAAGACAAGTTAGGATCAGGCTATTTATTGTTTTTATGCTCAGTTTCCTTTCCTCAATTTACCTCAAGTGAAACTTACCTTGAGGATGCTCATTTTCCAGAGCTGGGGAGCTATCTGAAGTGACCTGGAAAGATAAAGAGAAAGATAGATTCAGTTTAATCTAAGTTCCATCCATTTTAATATAGCAACAGTAGGAAAAAGGACTGGTGAACTAATGACTTCCTTTAAAACAGTGCAAGGGTCTTCAGAAATATTATCTTATTTAATGTTCGTAACAACCGGAACTAAGTACTATTGTTAGTCTAATTTCACAGAGTAGGAAACTGAGAGTCAAGAGATATTAAGCAAACTGCCCAAGGTCACATGGTTGGTAAGGGGTGAAATAGGAATTTGAATACATATCTGTCTGGTTCCAAAGCTCATGTTCTTTTGTGCCACACTGCCTAATGAAGCATTACGTCTTAAGAGCTAAGCCTGGGGCTGGGGATGAAGCTCAGTGGCAGAGTGCTTGCCTAGCATGCACAAGGCCCTGCATTCAATCCCCAGCACCATAAACAAAACAAAGATAAACTAAAAAATCTGAGCTTAGGGGTGGCCCCACAAGATTTTTACAGCTCTACTTTATCAAAACAGCCATTAGTTGAGTATGGTGACATATACCTGTAATCCCAGTTGAGGGAAGCTGAGGCAGAAGGACTGCAAGTTTGAGGCCAATGTGGGCTAATAGTGAATTTGACGCAAGCCTGCCATATAGAGAGAAATCCTGTCTCAAAAACAAAATGACAACAAAGGAAACATCACATATGGATGCGAGAGAAATCACATTGCTTACTCCCAAACACCATAGCTATGGGTACTAGAATCATGGATATACTCTGCCACTGAGAGAAGGCTACATCTGGAGAGATCCCAGGAGCTGTCAGCTAGACAGTCAAAGCTTGGATGGATGACTGAGGAAAAGATGAGGAGTGTGAATATTCTGAAACCACGAGTGAGTCCTCTTAGCACCCTTGTGAATTAAAGGAGTTGCTGGGGTGCAGCTCAAGCAATAGAACACCTGTCTAGCAAATGCTAAGCCATCAGTTCAAACCCCTGTATAGACTCCCAAAAATAATTTCCATTTGGGCTGGGGGCATGGCTCAAGTGGTGGGGGACTTGTCTAGCAAGCACAAGGCCCTGGTTTAAACGCCAGTACCACCAAAAAAAAGAAAAAGGGAGATGCTTAGTTTTTAAGTTTCCTTTCCCAAGACAGTCTAAGATGAGAGACTGCCTTTAACACAGAGAAACCATCAGAACCATCTGGGCTCCCTCAAGTGGGAACATCTGAAAATTTCATGGTTATCTAGGAACGCAGAAGAGATTGTGAAAATTTTCACCCATTGGCATCAGTAGTTTTGGCTTTATTTGTTCTGGGTAATATCCCCAAACCATCTTAAAGTCATACTTCACCTTCATAGCTTCTGCAGTAACATGAAGTTAAAGCCTTGGCCTGAGCCTGGGAAGCTGGCTGCCAACCAGTCAAGTTGGCAGGGCAGCCCTAAGCTCCCCTCCCCCAGTGTGTGGGGCTGCTGGGGGAGGGTTTGGGGGGGGGAGGAGAGAATCTCTCTGGGCTATACAAGACTATCAGCTTTGCCTGGCATTTTTGGCTAGGCTATTGGAAAAACAGTGTCATCACTTAAAATCAGAGAGGGGGCTATTCTGCAGTAAAGATAAGTAAGATATACCACGGTTTCACACAAAGATCTACATACAAACAGTTACTTCTGGAAATTATGATACCCATCATGTGATACTTACATGATATACTGTGCTACAGTTATTTTTTCATTATCTTCCCAAGCAGATTGCAAGTTCTTGGAAGCCTACAACTACCTTATACTTTGTATCTTCCACCACCTAGCATGTATATATTCACAATTATTTTCTTTTTCAGTTCTCTAATAATAATGCACACTGTTACGAACAGAGAGAACTAAGACTAAGCTAAAGAAAGAAAAAGAGACATATAGCTAAACAGAGATACAGACATCAACATAAGAGTCACAATTGAATATGTAACTTTATCTTTCTGCCTGTTTCTCCACATAAGTGTAGGAATTAACATCCACGCCACTCTACTTTTTTTTAACTGGGGATGGGGTAGGGTGGGACTAGGGTTTGAACTCAGGGCTTCATGCTCAAAAGCAGAAGGTGCTCTGCTGCTTGAACCACACCCTCCAGTCCATTTTTCTCTGGTTTTTTTTTTTTTTTTTTTTGGAAATGAGGTCTCTATTTGCCTGGGCTGGCCTCAAACCTTGATTCTCCCAATTTCAGCCTCCCAAGTAGCTAAGATTACAGGTGTGAGCCACCAGTATCTGTCTCTCTCTACTTTTAATAACACAGGGAACTGAAAAAGTATCTCTGTATTACCCAAGTACCTATATTATTATACAGAGATATAGGCCAGATCCGACAGACATAATTTCTTCCAAACCCCTGATCCCACATTTCTAATTGACAACCACAGATGTCACAGACATGCTTAAAAATGGCTCAATACAAACAAAATATTGGTCCTTTCAAATCTATTATTCTTACTGCAATTCCCATCTCTGTTTTTGTTTTTTGCGTTGCCATGTTCCCAGTGCCTAGAACTGTAGCTGATACATGTAGGGCTGGAGGTGCTGAGCTGATATGATAGAAATGCCTCAGCCCCATCTCTCCTTTTCACCTTTTTTTTTGGGGGGGGGGATGGGAAGGAGGTTTGAACTCAGGACTTTGTGCTGGCAAAGCAAGTGTTCTACTGCTTGAACCACACCTCTAGTTTCTTTCCATTTTTATACCCTTGACTTAGGCGTTTACTTCTCATGTCTACAACATTCTCTAAAGTGATCTTGCTCCAAATCTCTCTCTCTTCAATTCATTTTTGTCCTTTTAACAAGTTCTCTCACCAAAGCATCTCCAGTTTAGAAGAGATTTTCATCTCTAGCACCCTGAAACTTGTTAATTTCTGAAGTGGTTCAGTCCATATACAAAAAGTGGTTAAGAACATTCCCAAACCATCACTCAGGAAGCTATGGCAGGAGTGTAAATTCCAGGTCAGCCTGGGCTACACAGACCCTGTGTCTCACCCACAACCCCACACTCTTCCAAAAAGAAAACAGTACCAAAGAACATTCACTACCTTGCTCACAAATTGTCTGGGGTCCCTTTATTATAAAATAAAGTTCAAACATAGCATAGTTTACCAAATCTCCAACCTGGTCTCAGTTTACCTTTATAGTATTTTCTCACACTGTGACCAAAATCAAAAGTTCCAGCAACATCAATCACAGGCTCACCCCCAATTATTCTGATACCCCATTTCTATGCCTTTGCTCCATCTTTCCTCCCCTGATCCACTGTGATTTCTCCCTTCTATGTGATTTCAGCACTTGATGCATCTTGATGACAGCACTTGTTATAGTCTACCTTAAGCAACACCCCACTGGCTTGCTCTCACCCCCACACCAGTTAAGCTAAGCATTTTCAATGTAGGAGTTTTCTTTTTCTATCTTTATTTCTTTTTAAAATTTTAAATTATCATCATTATTATCACTTTTTGATACTGGGAGTTGAACTCAGGACCTCGTGATTGCTAGGCAGCAGCTCTACCATTTGAGCCAGGTCCCCAGCTTTTTTTGTTTGTTTGTTTTTCAGTAATGGGGCTTGAAACTCGGGGCCTTCACCTTGAGCCACTCTGCCAGCCCTTTTTTGTGTTAGGTATTTTCGAGATAGGGTCTCTCAAACTATTTGCCCGGGCTGGCTTCAAACCTAGATCCTCCTGATCTCTACCTCCTGAGTAGCTAGGATTACAGGGGTGAGCCACTGGCACCAGGCCTAGCCCTCTAAAAGTTTTTGTAAAAATCAATTTCTGGGCTGGATGCAGTTCATGCCTGTAATGCTGGCTACTGGGCAATGGAGATTGAGGAGAATCAAGGTTCCAGGCCAGCCAGGCAAAAGTTCCTAAGACTCCCATCTCAAAACAATAGAAGGGTGTCCTGCTTCGCGCCTGTCATTTCAGCTACCCAGTACATATAAACAGCAAGAGGGCAGTCAAGACCCATCCCAGCATAAATGCAGGACCCTAATCAAAAAACAAAATGAACTGGTGGCATAGCATAGCCGTGTAGTGCCTGTCTAGCAAGTGCAAGACCTGAATTCTAACCCTACTACCGCCAATAAATAAAATTCTATTCCAGAACCCAATCCAGTACATAAACCATGAAGGCTACATTATAAAATCTGTATAAAAATGCTTTGTAAACCATAATACATTTACAAGTAAATAAAAAATAAAATTATTTGAATTTAATGGAATCAGATTATTGCTCAAAATGTTCTTACTGTGTAGAAAGGAACGGACTCCTTGCCTGGGTGACCAATCACACATCACTTTAGCACTTTCGTGTGTTTCTTTATTACCTAAGGGACACTACCTCTCTGCAGGCAGAGAAAGGGTGTGATAAAGAATTACTCTTGGCCTGTAACTAACTGATCTAAAAAAAAGTAAACCTGCAGTCCTTACAGAACTACAACGTAGAAGATGATAAAAACTAAGACGCCTGACAGAGGCTATATAGATACATGGTTAAAGACTATGGAGCAGGAAGTAATGGGAGGGGCTCCAGAGTATTGGAGAAAGGCTTTTGTAAGGTGGGTTCAAACATGTAGCAAGCAACCTACAGCATGTGTAGGAGGGTACACAGAGACCTGTCATCACTGGTCAGTGCCTGCTGGCCAAGAATGAGCTGTCACACGCCTGCTTACAGTCGCAGAGCAGGACACGATCTAAACTTAGGGACACAGGTCTCTAACAATGAAACATTGCTTCCTTCACGGAAACCTCAGTTCTTGGTCTTATTAAAGGAATGCAACCTCGCTGATGCAGTATAAAAGTTTTTCAGATGTTCTTCCTGCCAGGAATTACAGGAATCACAACCAGGGTCCAAGAGCTACCTGCAAGTGGGGTCCCTCACCCAGTAAACCGATCACAACCTTGCTCTCTCATGCAAACTTCTGGAAGGGCTTGAGGTGCTAGCTAAGAGGCTGGAAGGCCCGAAATGGCCGTGGTGTACATGGGCTCCAAGGAGGGAGCCAGGAGTCACTGCCCGCTGGAGCCGAGGGTACCGTGGACGCAAGGCAGGCACGAGTGGCCCTGTCCTAGATGTGCCCAGTGAAGGAGCGGAGGGGTAGAGCTACGCTCCAGCACAGATACCAGGCTTCTCCTGCCTTGCTAGTCGTCAGCGCCAGCCCCTGCCCAGTGCTCCTGTCTCCTAACGGGGTCTCAGGCTCTACAGCGCCCCCCGCCGCCCTCCTGCGCTCCTCACCGTCTCCATCGCAAGAGGCGCCGGCTTGGTTCTTCGCTTTAGGAAGCTCGCTTGGAGCAGGCCCCGCCCATGTCCGGTGCCCCGACGCCACTTCCGCTTAAGTCACAGCAGACACAGGCCCGAGGCGGAAGGCGGAGAACCCACCCTTCCGGCGGCGCCGGGCCAGGATAACATGCCCCCTCCCCCTACAGCGAGTCCCGGCGGATGTCACGGATCCCGCTGACGGCGAGGGTCACGGGACGGAGCCGCTTGTATTTAAAATGTTCTTTTTTTTATTTGTCGTTTAAAAACAAACTTGGAAGAAGCAAAATCCAAAACTTGCCCTTTGCCTCTCGCAACATAAATTATGTACATTTCAGAATGATCGCTGATACAAAACATGCCAAGAACAGGCGCTGGGGTTGGAGGAAGAGAGGGCGCTTTAAAAAAGGGAACCATTTCATCCGTTGTTACGAAGGACCAACCTTGCTGTACAGGATACACACAACACAAAATAAAGTCTTCACGGGATTCACACTTGTCAGCGATTTATTTTTTTTAAAAAGGGGGAGGGTCCTGGAGGTGAGGGTAGAAGACTGTAAAGGGTGAAAACTGAAAATTGAATATGTGCAAGTGTAAACCAACCCAAAATACAAACACGGGGGGGTGGGGAGGGGGAGGAAGGAATTCTGATGCAATTATACAGGCAGGGTACTTTAAAAAAAAAAAAAAGAAAAAAAAAAAAAACCAACAACCAAAATTCCAACCTTGTAGCTTGGGTTTGAGTTATAGTTTATATAAAAATTAAAAACTGTATAAGGTCTCGTCACTAAATTCTACAGGACTATCGGATACCTAGCATATGCTTACAAAGTTTGCCCTATCTCCTTTTCCCAATCCCAGGGCCCAAGCCCCAACCAAAGCCTGACTCACAGGAGCCAATCTTCCTCTCCCTGTATCCTAGACCTTTCTGCTCTGTGGCTTTGGGGGACAGCAGCCCAGTCTCCCCACTGTCTGATCTAATTACAGTGGTTCCTGTGGGAGTGGGGGTGTTATTCTCTTAACATTTGCAGCTTGAAACAGTTGAGGAAGCAGTTTAAAAAAAAAAACTGAAAGGAAAAGAAATCTCCCTACCCCCATCAATCCACAACCCCTCAAATTCAAAACAAAATAAAAACAAACCTAAAATCACAACAGCGACCATGCTCCCCCTCCAGTAGGCCTGCCCAACTGCCACCACCAAGCCCACCCCTACACTCCAGACATCTGATTCTTGAAAATATTACAAAATGCTCTTGCCCACAGCCCCTAGAAGAGAACTGTATGTATATAAGCTTCATCTTCATCCCCATGTCTCCCTACCAGAGAGGGGTCTGGGGCCTCACCCACCCTCTATCTATCCCCACCCCCAGGAAGAGGTTCAACTGCAGCACAAGCATGGGCAGAAAGGGGAAGGAAAGGAAGGTAGGGAACCCATCACCCTCTGGCTCCCCCTGGGGCCAGCTCACTTTTGTGCGTTATAACATAGTCCAACTATACAACGGGGTGGGAATTACCCAGCCTCTCTCTATACCCCCACCTTACAGCAGTCACAGCCAGGGGTGGGGAGTGGGGAGGGGTGAGGGAAAGGGCGGTAGGTTGGGTAATGGAGGGGCCCCCCCACAAGGGGAGCTCCATGTGTCCGCCCCACACCCCCCTACCATTTATAAACTGGTTTTGTAAAAAGAAAATAGATATATTTATATAGAATATATAAAGCACAAAAATTAGTAGTTTTACATTTGCTCTCCCCGGGGGTGGGGGGAGAGGGGAGGGTTCTCACCTCCAGCCGGCTCCCCCATGCCCCACAAGACTATGTACAATCCCATGTATAAATAGATAAATACCCCCCACCCTCCCCGCGCTGACACTAGCTCCCCACCCCCACATCACCACCCCTTCCCACCAGACCAGCAGCAGTTTGGTGACTGAGGGAAAGTGGGAGCTCTGGGCCACACCCTGCCTCACTGGGTATGGGCATGCCACTCAGGGATAGCCCTCACCCTACCCCCCACCCACCCCATCCAGGGGCTGGAGGGCAAATGGGCTCATGATGAGGTTGGGAAAACAGGGGAGAGAGATCCTGGTCCTAAGTTTAGCACACCCCTCCTGCCCCCATGTCCAGATGGAGAAGGAAGTCCTAGAGCAACTAGGAGCCAGTCATCCCCAATCTTCATCACCATTTGCCTCAACCACCATCCCATGCCCATAATTAAAAACAAAGATGGATTTTTTGTTGTTGTTTTTTTTTCTTCCTCCTCCTACCCCCCCCTTCCACCCACTCAGAAGAGGGCAGTGAGGTGGGGGAGAGGGTTGGGGCAGTAGGGGGCTTGGAGAGGGTCTCACATTTCAAAACAGCAAAAAATCCAACACTTAAATGAGGTAGGTGTGGGTGCGGGGTCTCCTTGCCCGGCTTGCCCAGCTTGCCCTCCTGGGCAGGTGGACGCCTCTTTCCCGTTCATGTTGCATTTGTCAGAGTGGAAAACAAGGAAACACAACCCATAGATAGACAGAAACACAGAGGAGAAGAGGGAGACAGAGACAGATCAAGAGGGAAGGATATGGGGGGTGAGGGTGGGGGCAGGACCCGGCAGGCAGGGCCAGGTGTGGGACCCGGCCTTTGGGATTGTCAAGCTTAGTCAAGTCTCTTTGCAGCCTTGAGTTGGGCCGGAGAGGTCGGTGGGAGCAGCAGGGCTGTGAGGCCCGGCCACACATCCTCCTCTCCCCTCCCTGCTGCCTCCCAGATGCTTCTGGGTAGTTCCCGGCCCATATCCCCCTCAAACCTGAGATGCCCAATGGCTGCTTCTATCTGTCCCCTCCCAGAGCTGGGGGCAGAGATGCCAGCCTGAGGGCCGGTGGTGGGGAAGAGGGTTGTCCCTGGTGCCCAGGGTGAGTTTGGCCTAGGGCCCTCTGCCCCAGCCTCCTGCTCCAGGGGCTCCGGTCAGCCGGCAGCCCCTGCCCTGGATCCTGGCTCTGGCTGCTACCTCTCTTCCCCCTCATCCCTTTCAGGGAAGAGGTTGGGGGTGGGGGGACTCCCCTGCCTGGTAGCCTCAAAGCTTCTTAGTTCATCCATTTCCGACAATTCCAGGCTCCACAGTGACAGGGGATCTTGTGCTGATCGTCCTCAAAATCAAACTGATAGTCATAGGTCAGCTGGAAGAAAAGAGGGCGGAATCAAGGTTTGTTTCCAGAGGAAGGGGGTGGGGGCTGAGATGCGATCTGAGGGCAGTGGCCTTGGAACCCAGCTCTTAGGGATGGCAAAGGAGGAGGTTATTTCCTCTCACCTCTTCTCCTTTGGGGATTCGCCGGCTGGAGATGATGATGATTTTGTCCTCTTTGTCAAATGTCACAACTTCCGCCACACAGTTAGGGGCACAGGAATGATTAATGTACCTGGGCAGTGGGACAGAGTCAGCGATGCCAGGCAACTGAGTAGAGACAATTTTGGTTCCTTGCTGGCCTATGCCCAGAGAGCCACCCTCAGGGATGCCTAAATCCCTCCTTCCTCTCTCACCTGGCAGGGCCTCCAGTCAATGTAGCATCAATCACATGTTCATTGTTTATTCGGAACATGTAGATGCCTCGATTCTAGAAAGGCAGAGGTTGTAGAAAGAGGGGTAAGATTATCAGGTAGCACACTCAGACAGTGGTCTTATCTGGCACATCCTTCATTCCTCCTGCCTCCCCCTTCCCTGTACAGCTTTCTGACTGCCCTCCTGAACCCAAACCTGCCCCTGCCTCTTGCCTGTGTGTGGACCATGCACCTCAACAGCCCCTTAAGCAGCCCATACCTGCTCCTCATAGATTTTCTCCCTACGGTTTGCCACCTCATTGCGAATAATGGTGCCAATGTACTCGATGACCATTGTGTGCTTTTCTAGGTCCTTGGCTGCATAGAGCCCCAGGCCCTGGATTCGGGAGCGAGCTAGATAAACGTTGTTCTTCCACTCAGTGCGCAGGCGCCGGTACTGAGATGACTTGGAGTGCACAAACTGCTTGCTGTATGGGGTGTTGGTCTCGCCTGTGAAGGTGCTCTGATATGCCTTAGACATGCTGGTGCTGTTCAAGGTATGGGGCCTGGGAGGTGATAGAGTCCATGACAAGACAGACCAAACACACACCACCCACCTCCTCCCTGGGAATACAACACGCTAGATAGGGTGTGCTGTCAGCAAGCACGGGAAGTGCTGCCTTGGGAATAGAGAGGAGGCATCTGCGTCTCAGCTCTGGAGAGGCAGTGACAGTTACCGGGGCCCTCTGACACCCTGGGTGGCAGAGTCAGCCCAGGAGAGGAGGTGGGTATGGAGGGAGAGGGGGATACCAATTCCCCTACACTGAGCCTGTTCTCCCATTCCTTGCTTTCTACCACCCTCCTGCCAAACCATACACAAGGCCAAGTCTTCCTCAAGTAGCCCAGGCCTTGAATTTAAGCTGATGGTTTGCTTAAAATGTCTGATCCTACCTCCTGCCCATGCTGTAAGCCCTGAAAATGGAGGCAGTCTCTACCAAAGTGGCTGGATTTGAATTAAAATGAGCTGTGAATTTGCAGCCTAAAGGTAGTATCCTTGCCTTTCTTCAGACAGTCCCATTCTCTAACAGCATCGGGCTCTGTGCAAATGGCTCAGTGCAGGGGAATGACCATTGCTTGCTGATATGCCTTTTCACCACCCTAGGGCACCAGCCAAATTCTTGCCCATCCCAGAGCAGTGGTTTTCAAACATTTTTTTTGTTTTGTTTTGTTTTTATTTAGCCGATTTTTTTTTTCTTTATCAAAATGTTGACTGGAACTCCAATCTATAAACTAGGTGAAAATGGAGCTCTCCTGGTTGAATTCAATTTGGAGAAGGTTGAGTTACACACGGGAAGGGCCAAGTTCTGCCCATCAGTTTATGTGCTCCAGGACTTTTGGACACTCATAGTTTGAAAACCACTGTTGTAGAGCATCAAGGACTAGGGCTGACTAAGGGTAGAGTCTCTGACGCTCTACGACAGTCTAGGAGACACCAAACGCCTTCAAGAAAGCCCTGCTACCACGGATTCTGCCTCCCTCTACCCAAGGACCAAGGTCAGGCTACCGTGGAACACAGAAAGAACAGTGACCCACAAGTCAAGAGATAAGGGTCTGGTCCCAGCTGTGTGACGTTTATCTAGTCAGGTAGTCTTTCTGGACCTTAGTTTTCTCAGCTGTGAAATGGGGGTCATACCACCTGCCCTACCTACCTCATAAGGTTGTTGTGAGGATCAAATGAGATAATGGATGTGAAAACGCTTTGAAAAAAAAAGTATAAAGTGCTATACAAATGTAAGGTTTTATTATTTTTCTATTATATTTCTAATTTATTTCTAACACCAACTCAGCCTTGGGAAGGGAAGGTGACCCTAGCACTCATGGGGTATCTGTGGATTAGGAGAATCACAGGCCTCTGGAAGCAAAACTGGAGAAGGAAGAAGTGACCAGGTCCCTTATATAGCTCATAAAATTTCACCATTGTCTACCAACAACCTCCCCAGCAGCCATTCCCAGAGCACCCAAGAGAACTCTGTCCTATACCCCGACTCAACCCAGTATACCTGAGCAGATTTGGGAGGAGGAAAGGGATACCCTAGTGATACCTGTGTACTCTCTAACTGGGTCTAAGAGTGAACCCCTGGTTTCTCTGAGGAAACTCTGATCTGCATCCCAAACCCTCACAATGTGGCCAGAAGATCCCTACCAACACCCACACCCACTCAGCCTGTGGCCCCAGCCCCTCAAGCTCACCGTTTGTAGTGTGTGAGGATTTTAGGCTCTGATCGGGCACAGCCAGTAGGGTTGATCATGAGTGGCAGCTCCATCAGGGGGTGGCGCCCATAGCGGAATAAATAGTTTTGACAGCTCTCCACCCCAGGCAGCTGTGGACACAGGATTGCCTTAGCCTGAGCTCCTTGGGGCAGAGCCAAAACTCCCATTGTCCACCTAGCCACCTAGCCCCCCAGCTCCTGGCCCCTTGCTTACTGATTCAGCTATTCGAAGCACAGCATGCACTGTCAGCCCAAAGAGCTCCTCGCCTTTCAGGTACTCAGGGAAGAGCCTCAGCATGTCAGCCTCTTTCCTCATGGCAGCCACAGGCTCAATAATGCGATTCCACACAGCTAGAAGGTAGGGAAAGAGAGCAACTCTCAGAGGCAATCTCTGCTCACTGGCCTCGAGCCCCTAACCCCATTCCTGAGCTGTAGTTTTTTTGTTTTTGTTTTTTTGTTGGTGGTACTGAGGTTTAAACTCAGGGCCTCACACTTGCTAGGCAGGTACTCTACCACTTGAGCCACTCACCAGCCCTTTTTTTGTATTTGAGATAGGAGTTTGCAAACTATTGGCTGTGGTCCTCCTCATCTCTGCCTTCTGAGTAGCAAGGATTATAGGCAGGAGCAATCAGCACTAAGGTTTACACCTTCCTGACTTAGCGTTATATGAACCTCCAGGAACCACCCCCCCACCCTACCCCCCATACTCCCAGGGCCTCTTAGTCCCAGAAGGCTTCAATTTTGGAAGGGTCTCATAGAGCCTATGACACAGAAACACAAATCAAAGTCCTAGAGACCCAAAAGAAACCATGGTTCTACTGAAAGAACAGGTATGCTTTGGAGTTGGAAAAACTTGGGTTCAGGTTCTATTTGGGACCTGAGCCAAATAGTTAAATCTCTCTGCAAGACTTGGCTTTTTTATGTATAGATTGGATACAATCATAGTACTTACCTCATAGAGTTACATAAACAAAATAATCTATATAAGCCACTTAATTTAGCTTGTGGCATATAGTATATGCTCAATAAAAGGTGCATGGTCTTGCTATTTTATGATTAACAGAAAAATTATGATAAAAGGGCTGGGGTATAGCTCAATCGTGGAGTGCTTATGGCGCATGTGCTAGGCACTGGGTTTGATCCCAAGCAGCACAAAAACAAAAAATAAATAAATAAAAAAGGTTTTTATACAGGGAAAAACAAACATGAGGAGCTTAGGATCAGATTGGGTGCACCAGATGATAGGGTGTCAAAACTGAGTCATTTAATCCACTAAGGATAGGAAAAAACAGCTAAAAAATGTGCAACTAGACAAGCAAAGCACTTTCAGTTACAAAGGAACTTAAAGTGACTGAGATAGGCTGAAAACTTCTCCTCTCTGGAGATGAGTTGGGGGCGCATCACTCATATGGAGGTTGCAGACCATCTTACTGACACGGTAAAGTGACTTCTGGGAGAAACTTGCCCAATTCCATGTTACCGTTTCAAGGGCCCAGTGCTCACCCTGGGGAGAGGCATCGGTGAAGACCAGATCCTCCAGGCCCTGCTCCATGACTTTGATTACAAACTCCGGCCGCCCATTATTCTCCCCAATGGAGCAGCGGTAGCAGCAGCGGCGATTGTTGGTACGAAGGCTCCAATAGATGCGGGTGGCTTCATAGCCCACAGGATAGAGGGCAGTGGCACTATGGAAGTCGGCCATCTGATGAGGGAGCAGCTGTCCAATTGCATGGAACACAAGGCCCCCCACACGAAACATGTGTAGTCGCTCTCCCCTCTGGATGATACTGGCGATCTGCTTCACCTCATCTCTCTCAATGTAGACCCTCCGGAAGACAGCAAATGAGCTCAGCTCCTGCTCACAAGGCCCCTTGATCTTATGCATCGGACACAACATAGTCTTGTCCTTGAAGAACATGCACTTGGCGCGGATGGCACAGACAAAATGGTAGACATTGGGGCAACGCATGCGATTGCAGCTGCTGGTGGCACCAGTTCGCTGGCATAGGGAGCACTTGGTTAGCAGTCCTCGGTGCAGGGCAACCTCCACATTCATCAAAGCCCCACCCTGTGTCTCATACACCTCCGTGGACCACAAGGCACAATTGAGGTGCACCCACAGGTCCAGGTCCAGGTTCAGCAGGCGGGCGGGCCCATCAGTGGCCCCGTCACCCTCTTCATGACAGAAGCAGCAGCGCCGCATGTCTCGAGGCACCTTGTCAGGTCGCAAAGCCGTGCCAAGCTGTTCCATAAACTCTGCTACCTCCCGCTCATCCTCTTGTCTCCCACTGCCCTTCTGAATGGTCAGCAGAAGCCGCAGCCGCTTCCAGCGCACCCCTTTCCATTTCTTGAGACGAGGAGGGCGGGAATCTTCACCTTCTTCAGGGGGCCGGGCTCGGGGCTTGGGCCGGTTGGATTCAGGGGATGAGGCCAGTGGCAGGGGTGAGGGGATTGGTGGCTCAGCAGAGGGTTCAGCCTGAAGTTCAACCAGGGGCTCAGCAGGGGGGCTAGCAGGAGAGGGTGCCAAGGGGGACGGAGGTGGAGAGGGTTCTTCAGGAGGTGGGGCCGAGAGCTGTCGCACATCCAGATTGGAGACATTGTAGGTGTAGCTGTGCTGGATGGATGGCTCTGGTGCGGGGCTCTCCTATGGGAGGTACCCTGGATCATTAGTGCCAGTTCCCCAACTATCTAGTCCTCCCCTCTTCTCCACCAGATTCTATGCCCTCAAAGTCCCATACCTTCCTTGCCCTAGGCAGCACCTTTTTCCCCACCGCCGACACTGCCCTTTTCCTCTCCCAGACCTACCTGTTTAAGGAGGCTCAAGATGTCTAGTTGGCTCTTGAGGGTGTAGCCAGGCAACACTGCATCGAACTGCTTTAGCCAATCAGGGCCAGCGTCTGGATTCTTCCCACTTAAACCTTTTTCTTTCCCACCTACAGGAAGGAAGAGGTGAGAGTCTCCCACTGGAGCATTTCCCCTCTGATCCCAAGGCACTTTCCTGCCCCACTCACCAGGTTCCTCAGCTTCCCCTTTCTTAGGCTCAATGCCTGCCCGGGCAGGGCTCTCTGGAAACAGAACCTCGTAAGAGTTAGGGATCTTCATGCTGAGTAGTTCTGCCACTGCCACCATCACACCATTCAGGTTCTGTGAGGACAAGCAAAGGAATGGTAGAGACATGTCAGCAGAATGTTTGGATTAAGTACCTGCTGGATATGGACAAGGACACCTCAAGCCCATTGCCCAGGGGGTCAGTCAGTGCTGCCCATGCCACTCCAGCTCTTCTTACACACCTGTTTTAGAGCAAGGCACACACAAGAGCTCCACAGGAAAGGAAATGACCTTAACTGGGTTAAGGAAACGATGCCCACTGTACCCACAACTTGGAGATTCACCCCATGTTTGAAAATTAAGGACCTGAGGGGTCTTGTTGTTAAAACCAAAGCAAACCAAACCAAAAAACCAGTACTGTTGTTTTTAACTGGGTTTTCCAATTTTCTTTCACCATAAAAAACCCCACTAATGTTCAAAAATAAGCAACAAGGTGCCGATGGCTCACACTTGCAATCCTAGTTACTTGAGAAGCTAAGATTGAGGAGGATTGAGGTCAGCCTGGGCAAATAGTCCTCAAGACCCCCATCTCCAAACTAACTAGAGCAAAAATGGACTGGAGGTGTGGCTCAAGCAGTAGAGCACCTGCTTTGCAAGTTCAAAGCCCTGAATTCAAACTCCAGCCCCACAAAACAAAAACAAAAACAAAAAAACACTCCAGCAGACAGTATTCCACCAACTGTGACTGAGAAGGAGCTGTCTTGTAGCATTTTCAAATGACACACATTCTGTTGAATTGTCTATCTTTACCTCTGGATGATGAGCCCATGGAGAAAAGGAACCGGGCTTCATTTACCTGGACCCCACAGCCTCTAGCCCAGTCTTTCACATAGACTAAGAACTCAGGGCAGATTTTTGAATGACTGAATTTCTTTTACCCAGACAGGATGCAGGGACTGCTTTCCCCTTGACCTCAAGGAACCCCCAGGACACACACCTTGGCTGCAGCAGCAGAGACTGTCAGCATAACTGACACCTCACTTCCTTTGCCCTTCTCCCAAGGTGTGGCAGGCAGCTTTCCAGAGACCTCCAGGTCAAGGGCCCCATAAGGTTTGGTATCTGGGAAGACTGAATGAGAAAGAGGGACTTTTGTAGATTCAGCTGCTTCCCTCCACCACGCACCCCTGCCCGATTCTGACAACCTAGCCAACCTGGGCCTGGTCCATTCCCAGAGTTGCACATACCTGGGATGCTGGCCCGAGGAATGATAGGGATGACCGGGGATAGGGCACGGTCATCCTGCTCCCACCGGCCTGAGCCCAGCTGCGGAAAACGAGGGGCCTCCTCCCCCAGGATGCTCTCAGGGGATGAAGCTGGCACAATGCTGTCAGGAGAATCACTGTCCTCATCACTCTCCATCCTGTGGGCCAAACAGACATCTGTTGGTACAGCCCTGTGGATTCTCCCTCCCAAATCTGGAGATTAGTAGGTTTCATAGCCTTACTTGAAATCTGCCATTGGTCAAGGGAAAATGAGGCCACCTCTCCTCCACCCTATTCCCTACCGCCCATTTTCAGGCCCGCCCCCACCTGACATCCTCAGTCTGATTGTGAGGGGGTGTAGGCAAGGCAGCCAGCAGGTCTAGACTCTTCACCTCTGAAGCATCTGAGGGGTGGGTAGAGAGAAGAAGTCAGGGTTAGGGTGGCCAGAGTAGATGGCACTTTTTACCCCAATATTTCAGGCTCAATTAGCATGAGATTATAGCTTAGCTATTATGTTAACCATCCATCCACCCATTAGTTACGGGTAGACAAGCTATATTTATTGAGCCTTTTCTGTGTGCCAGACACTGGACTTTAGGCACATTTTTTTTTTGGCAGCTGGGGCTTGAACTCAGAGCCTCCCGCTTGCTAGGCAAACACTCTCCCAGCCCTTTTTTGTGTTTTTGTTTATTTGTTTCGCAATACTGGGGTTTGAACTCAGGGCCTACACCTTATGCCACTCCACCAGCCCTTTTTTGTGATGGGATTTTCTTGAGATAGGGTCTCACCACTATTTTCCCAGGGCTGGCTTCAAACTTCGATCCTCCTGGTTTCTGCCTCCTGAGTAGCTACGACTACAGGTGGGAGCCACCAGTGCCTGGCTAGATATACCTGTGTGTGTTTGTGTGTGTATTGGGGGGGAGTGGTACTGGGATTTGAATTCAGGGCTTCAAGCTCTACCACACCCCCCCAATCCTTTTGTTTTAGTTATTTTTAGAATAGCCTCTGAGATTTTGCCTGGGCTGACCTCAAAGTGCAATCCTCCTGATCTCTGCCTCTCAAGTAGCTAGGATTACAGATGTGGACCACTGTATCTGGCCCTTTTTTTTTTTTTTCTCTTTTCTTAAAAACAGGGTCTTGCTATATAGCCCAGACTAGCCTTGAACTCAATTCTTCTGCCTCCATCTTCTGAGTGTTAGGATTACGGTCATGCACCACTACACCCAATCAGGGAGTACATGCTTTAAAAATCTTTCAACAATTCTACTAGATAAATATTATAAAACCCAATTCATAGGGACACCAGCCAATCAAATTACTTGGCTGTAACACAGCTAAATACATCCAGGTACTAGAGTTCAAATCTAGATTAGACTGTAGCTCTGAAAATTGGACTTCTACACACAGCTTTGCTCAGATTCCTGTCACCTACTCTCCTACTGCCTTCATTCCACACTCCAGAAGCCCATCCTTGTCCCCAAAAAATCAGTCCTAAAGAAGCCCTTCCCACCCAGACAGCCTGCGGTATAAGCGCACAGGGGAGCATACTAGCTTCTGACACTGTGTGGTAGGGCATGGTAACTGCATGGACCCCAGCCACTAAATTCCACTGGGGAAGAGAAGTCAGTTCTTTACTTACCCCTCAGTGCCCCTTCAGTGTCCCGGGCAGAGGCTGCGTCCTTGGGGTGCTCCCCCAGCTCTTCGGAAGGAGTGACGCCATTCACCATCTTTTGCTGCACCGATGGGGGTGGGGTGGGGGGCAGCGACGAGGGTGGTGTCGGCGGGTTACTCAGGTTATTCTGAGGGGTGGGGTGGGTGTTGTGTGCAAGATGGCATAGGGAGACTGGTATAATCTCCTGGCCCCATACTACATCAGCAATTTCCTCCTGTCTTCCATCCCCACCCCCACTCCCCCAAGAACTTCATTATTACTAAGAAGTATCGCCATTTTTCTGACCTTGGTGAGCAGCTGGGAATAGTAGTCAGGGCTGGCAGGCAGTGCCCCACTTCCAAAGGCTCCCCTCAGCTGGCTCTGCCCACTGACTGGGCAGCCACTGCCAAAGGGTGCAAAGAGGCTAAAATTGGCAGTGATGGTAGGTTCCGTCAGAGGCAGTAGCGACAGCTCCTAGGAGAGACAAGATAACCAAATTAGAAACCTGCAGCATTTGCATCTCTGTCATTGCACAGCTGGGGGACAGGGCATCCCCTATCCTGGGATGGGACTGGGGGACTGGCTCCTAGGGGTCACCTGTTTTAGCTGTTTCAGCAAGGCCTCGTTGGCCCTGACCCCGTCCTCCTTCCGCAGCTTCTTTCGGGAGCTCACCAACCTGTCGCTTGCCTTCTGTACCCGCTTGGGCTTCGGTGTCAAAGGCTTCCTTGCAGCTGCATCCTAAGCCAGATAAGCCCTATGAAGGCTGCTGCCCTTACCCTCAGAGCCCTCACCTATTCTGTCTGATCCAGACCTACTTGCTCTGCCCATACCACTCCAGGCCCCACTCTGTGTCACTCTAGTCAGGGCACTCACCTCCTTGTTGCTGGGGGTACCCTGTAGTTTCTGCTCCAGCCCTGCCAGTTTGTTGTCAATGTGCCCATTGATCTCAGCTCGCAGCCCCTCAGGCCCTCGCCCAGCACCGAGTTGCACATTCTTTGCCCGTAGAAGCTTCTGCAAAAGCAGATGTCCAGCCTCTGAGCGGGGGCCTGCCAGCAGGAGGTGGTTGCTGGTACTTGGTGCCCCAATTGGCTCCCCACTGGCCTCCCTCTTCACTGCTTGGGCTCCCAGGGCACATGGCTCTTCCCGAGGCTCCTGCTTGATGCTGAGTTGGGGTGGCTCAGACACCACCTGTCCATTCACCTGCTCCAGATGCCCAGACACCAGGCTGCTCTGCTCTGGCTTCTGGGCTTCTGGTAGGTTGTCTGGTGGGTCCCAAGGTCCCAGCCCCTTGCCAAAGAAGGTATCCGCACTCTGGGCAGCAGCAGGTGAGACCCTCCCAGGAGGCAGCTCCAAGGTTGGTCCTTGGGGCTTTGGAGTCCCTGGATGGGTGGGGGTGAGCTGGGTACTAGGGGAAGGTAATTGTGAGGAAGGTCTCTTTGGCTCTTGGGGGCTGGATGGTGGAGGGGTGGGATGAACAGGACCAATGACAGGTCCTGTGGATAAGGCTCCTTGTGGGACAGGGAGCCGGGGTGGGCCCTGAGGTCGAGGCCCTGTCCCTGGCTCTTGGAGGGGGCCTGTCTGGGATCCAGAGAAGCCCCCAGGTTGAGGTTGGCAGCCCAGAAGGCCCTGGAGGGGAGATGGCTGGGTTCCAGGCTCCTGATATGTTGCAGTCTGCCGTACTGCCTGACTCTGCTGCAGCTGCCGCTGCACGAGGAGTGCCTGTAGCTGCTGCTGCTGCTGAGGACTCAAGTGCCGCAACTGTGGGTTCTTGGCTAGGACTCCTTGGAGCTGTGCTCGAAGCTGACCTACTGTAGGCATGACTCCAACCCCAGACAGACCCTGCCCAGACTGGGGGACAGTTCCTGGTTTGGGAGGCTGTGGCCCTGAATTATTCTGCATGGGTCGCTCTAGCCCAAGGGGCTGTTGGGGGCCCAGAAGGTTCTGGGTCATGGGCCCAGGCTGCTCTGCTAAGGAAACAGAGGGTTGGGCCAGCAGGTGGGACATAGATGAAGCCTCAGATGATCCGCTGCCTAGTTGCTGCCCATGGCTCCCTACACCTGTGTGGAGCAAGTTAACTTGCTGCTGTGGTTGTCCTGGGAGCCTCAGAGGTGGCTGAAGCTGCAGAGAGTTGGCCTGAGGCTGAGCCTGGGATTGAACAAGCAGGAGTTGTGAGTCCCCGGAGAGGGAGGGCTTTACCTCCCCTGGTTCAATGGCCATAGACTCAGGTGCGGTCCCCATTGCTAATGACCCTCCCTGATGTGTTGAGGGCACCTCAGTGACCTCTGAAGGAAGGGCTGCCTCTACATTTTGTTCCTTGCCCGTCAGGAGGAGAGTTGGGCCCAGGGCTCCAGGGCTTGAAAAGTGTTGAAGAGGTTTGGCTGGCAGTCCAGGGCCAAGTGTCACCTGCTGCTGCTGCTGATGTTGCTGAGGAGATAATAAAGTTCGACTCTGGTTCAAGAGGCCCATTTGCTGCTGCTGTTGCTGTTGAAATTGCTGCTGCTGTAGTTGCTGGTGCTGTTGCTGAAGCTGCTGCTGCTGTTGATGCTGTTGTTGCTGCTGCTGCTGCTGTTGAAGTTGCTGCTGCTGTTGCTGAAGCTGCTGCTGCTGTTGAAGTTGCTGCTGCTGCTGCTGCTGCTGCTGCTGCTGTTGCTGCTGCTGCTGTTGCTGCTGCTGCTGCTGAAGCTGCTGCTGCTGCAAGGAGCCCAGAGGCTGAGTGCTCAGTTTGGGCTGTCCGCTGTGTGACATTAGGCCCTGCTGAAGATGGGAAAGCCCTGCCATGGATCCCTGCTGTTGGTGCTGTTGTTGCTGCTGCTGCTGCTGGGCTGTGACCAGCCGGTGTCCCATAAGGCCGTGACCCTGCTGTGCTAGCTGGGGGGAACTCAGCACCCGGGACTGGGTCATAAGCACCTGTCTGTGAGGGCCCTGAGGGCCCAAAGCTCCAGGGTGCTGCTGCTGCAACACAGCCACCTGGGTAGGACCCAGCATGCCTTGGGGCCCCTGGGGCTGTTGGGGGGACAATTGCTGGACCAGGAGGCCCTGGTGGCTGCTGGGAGGCAGAAGCCCCTGGGGCTTGGGACCCAGACCCTGGTTTGCCTGTGCCCCAGGACCCTGCTGCTGTTGCTGCTGAACTGCCACCTGTCCTAGGAGGTGTTGTTGTTGTTGTTGTTGTTGCTGCTGCTGCTGCAGTTTCTGGGCTAGCTGCATGCGTTGCTGCTGCAGCTGTAGCTGCCTTTCCTGTAAGAGCCTTGAGTCAGGTCCAAGGCTTCGGAGGGCAAGATTGCCAGGGAAGAAGCCTCCTGAGGGGCCAGCCAATGATCCAGTCCCACCAGAATGCTGCTGCTGCTGTTGTTGGGTCAGGGCTGTGTTGAGGAAAGGGCCACCAGGCTGTCCAGGTAGTACCATACCCCCAGGGGGCAAGCGAAGACCTCCAGCTTGTCCTCCTGGGGGCCCCTGTGGTGGTTGCAGACCATGGCCAGGAAGTAGCTGGCTAGGGAGTTTGGTGAGTAGCCGGGGACTCTGAGAAGGGCTGAGAGCCAACACAGCTGAATGTTGCTGCTGTTGCTGCTGTTGCTGCTGCTGCTGCTGCTGCTGTTGCTGCTGCTTGTTTCGATATTCTGCCATGAGATTAGTGTGCTCCTTCTGCTGTTTCCGGACCTAACGTGGAAGGGTCAGACAGGTTAGCCTGGAGCCAACCCCTGTCCCTGAATTCTGAGTGCTAAGCTGAAGTATGCTTTTCCCACCTGATCCAGCTGTTTTTGGATCTTGCTCTGCTGCTCTGTAACCAGCTTGAGCTTTTCAGCATCAGCTTCTGGGAACTCACGGCCAGCCTTTTTGGCAGTGCGCTGCTTGGCACACAGAGCCTTCCGGGACTTGCGGTGCACACCAATCTGCTCCTCTAGCACCTTCAGTTGCATCTGTAGGAGCTGCTGGGTGTGGAATAGCCACTCTTCATACTGCCGCTGGTCAGCCTCATCTGGAAGAGAAAGTGGGGTGTTAGGATCTGCAAAACAGTGACCCTAATCCCTCACCTTCCATAGGTTCCCTAATAACTTTCTGGCACTCTCTTCTTATGCCCCATACTCACTGATCACTCCCTGGGCAAAGGTGGGTGGGTTGGGACGAGGCTGAGAGGGGTCACTGGCATTCCGCTCCTGTGATGAGAAAGACTGCTAAAAGGTTATGGTCATTGTTCCATGCCAGGTCCTAAAAAAGGAGGCCCAATGATATAATACACAAGTTCCTACTCTCCCTGACAACTTACCTGGCTACTCCCAGGTGTCACATGGTTCTGAAGATCACTGCCAGATCCCCCAGAGAGCCTCTGAGCTAGCAGTGACACTTGCTGCCTAGAGTCCATTAAAGCAAAGAAGATTAAGTGTTGGTGAAGGCAAAGTTGAAAGGCAAAGAAGTGGAATAAGTAGGGCAGGGGTAACACAGGAAAGGGGTATGACTGGGAAAGAAAAGGGCCAGCCCCACCCCAGCTCTGAGTCTTACCTATTCATGCCAGGTGCCACCCCAATGCTGCCCTGAGCCATCACTTTCTTGATGCCTTTCAAAGCCACCATCTTGGCCTTTGCAATAGGATCGATAATATCTTCTGCAGCAAATTTGTCCAGATCTGGAGAGGAAAAAACCAAATTAGCTGCGTTTTGGGATCAATGATCCATTGTATGATTGCTGTTTGTTTCAACACCCTGACTTCCACCAAGCTATACATAACAATGGCACAGCCCAGAATAAAGTTCACGAGCTAGGAGCCAGGAAGCCTGGTGACACAACTCCACTATTCACAGGACATGTGGTCCTGCTTTTACTCGCACAGTGCTAGGAAATATTTGTTGACTCAATATATACTAATGTCACTTTACCACTCTAATCCTCAGTTTACCTCTATTTGATAGAGATCTTGATCCCTACTCTGCCTACCTCATGCAACTGTAGAGGATCATGAGACAAGAATGGAAAGTATTATTCAAAGTAGGGCCCTTAGTGCAAATGCACACCTCAAGAACCCAAGATATGTTGGTGGTGTGGCTCAAGTAGTAGAATGCCTGCCTAGCAAGCATTTGCCCTGAGTTCAACCTCCAGCATTGCCAAATAAATAAACAAGAACCCAAGATGCGGGCACTGAAGCAAATCCTATATAGCAGAACTATTTGGAACACAAAAGGGTATCACCTAATAACTCACTATCCTGCCAGTTCAAGATGCTGCATTAAAAAAATGAAAAATAAACTGACATGGTGGCACGAGCCTGTTATCTCAGCAGTTGGGAGGTTAAGGCAGGAAGATCAGTCTGGGGCACTTAGTGAGACCCTGTCTCAAAAAAAGAAAAAAAACCAACAAAGAACCAAAAACCCTAATCCATCTAAAATCCTACATTTTGTATGTATCCCCACTCCTCAGAAAACTGATTCCCCACTTTCTAATGCACTAGTAATATCACTTGCCTGAATTCTGAGGCAGTTAAGAGGACTACCAGAGTTCAGATCTGGCTATGCTAGTTGCTGTGTAATCTTAGACTTAACTTTGATGTGTCAGTTTCTCCTCTGTAGTCAGAGACAACAACTTACCTATTCAGTCTATCTGTTGTGATGATAAAATAAGGATAAAGCACTCAGCATAATTCTTGGCAAAGAGTAATAAATACTGCTATAATTTGAGGTCTGCTTCAACATGGTCCCACATCTTACCTCTCCAAAATTATGGTAGTGCCTAATCACGTCTACCACATTATTCTTTGTTCTCCAAATACCCCATAGGTTTTCTTACCACTACAACCTAGTATTTTCAATTACCTTGGACTATTTTTCTTTGTATCCCTTCTCTCCAAGTTATAAACTTTTAGCATCACCACTGCCAGAAGCCTTTGCTGATCAGGCTTCATTTATTCATTCATTCGTTCACTCACTGACTCCATTCAGTCATTCAGTTAGACATCTGAATGCTTGTTATATGCCAAGAACTGTCCCTTTCTTTAAAAGTTACAATGTTGCCTACAATAGCTTTGGTATTTAGCTAAAGCTCTTTGTGTCCTACTCTTTTAACTGGGGATTATCTACATCGCTAGCCTCAGTGCCCATTTGGTGGTAACTATGATCACCCCTGAGTAACTCAACTATGCAACAGCTGAGGTTACCTGTATCTGGGAAGAAGCTGTTAGCCAGCTGCTGCTGCATGGCCAGCTGCTGGGGCTTCATGCACACGGAAGGAGGCATGGTGCTCAAGGGCTTCTGTGCTAGCATTGACTGTGGGTTCTGCTGGGGCACCAAACCTGCCTGCCCTCCATGTTGCCCACTCAGCATATGCCCTTGGTTGGACACCATGGCCATAGATGGGGCCAGGCGCTGCTGGAGAGCATGATTTGGTGCCTGGGTGGGCATCAATGGTTGACCCAAGCCTGGCTGTCTGGTATTTCCAAGACCCAGGGCAAGCTGCTGTTGGGGCCCAGCCAAACTGGGAGAAGAGCCCTCATGTGGTATAGGTATGGCCTGGGTAGAGCCGGGTGTGGACAGTAGGGAATGTTGTTGCTGCTGCTGATGCTGTTGCTGCTGGGCAGGCTGCAACTGTGCTGAAAGCTGCTGCTTCTTTTGCAGTTCCTTCTTTTCATGCTCCAACAGGTCCTCAATGAGCAAAGGCAACTCACTGGCTACCAGTGAGCTCTCCATCTTATCCAGTTCATCCCCAGATGCTGCATGTCCACCAGGCAAGGTCAGGCCTCCACTCTCTAGCTCAAACTTTTCCAGAAGGGAAGATCCTCCTGGGCCACTAAGTGGGCTGGGGGTCAGCAGGTGAGCTGGAGGTCCTCCTGTGGCTCCAAAGGGGCCCTTCTCAGTTGTGTGCCCACTGTTGGAAAATGGTCCTGTGCCCATTCGTGTGTCCCTGCTGCCCATTACAGTCTGTCCTGCCTTCAGCACCAGGCTGAGGGAAGTGGCAGAAGGTGTTGGTTCTACCTTGGGGGTAGTAGCAATGGTGAACTGGCAAGGGGAAGGATGGCGCCCACCCTCTTCCACCTTGGGCTTCACTTCAGGTAGCACAGATGCCAGGCGGGGCTCAGTGGGATCAGTTGCAGGGGGAGGGCGCTCCTCAGGACCTAAGGGTCCTGGTTCCACACCCCGCAGCAGGGCCTCCCGCTCAGCCTTCTCATTTGCTGATTCTACCAGTCTTAGATGCTCATTGAAGATGTCCTTCTTATCCCCGGTGTCTAGCTCAGGATCAGTATATGCCAATAGGTCAAACTCATCTCCATTGAGCAGGTCATCCAGGTGGGGATCATTGGTCTCTAGGTTTTCCAGAGTGCCCAGCTCATCATCACCCTTGGCAACATCCACACCCAGACCCAAGTGAGCAAGCTCTTCATCATCTTCTAGGGCCTTGTGGGCATCAAAGTCATCGTCCAGCTCAGGATCCTCACAGGGTAACTTCCCAGCCTCCAAGGACAAAGGAGCAGGACGACCAAGCTCAGTGCTCGATGGGGGTCGGCTGACCAACTCTAAACCAGCTGGCAGGGCAGGACCCTTGGTATGGGGAGTTGGATGGAGGTTGTTCAATTCAGGGGCCGGTGGAGCTGAGGGTTTCTGTGGGGGAAGGCCCGATACTGCCAGGCCACGAAGCCCTTCAGGAGCTAGTCGATGGGGGTCCTCACTTACGGGGTAAAACCGGGGCCTCTGAGGGGGACCCTGACCAGGAAATGGAGCTCCCCCGGGCCCTAGTCCTTTCTGTACATTGTGTCGCAACTCAATGAACTGGGCAGGACCAGCTGGACCAGACACTGGTTCAGGAGGGCCTGGCAGGCGGGTGGAAATTCCCACCAAAGGGGAACCTAGTGCTTGGCGGCCAAGTTCAGGTCCAGGAGTTGATGGAAAGCGAGTAGACATGGTAAGTCGCATGGAGGTTGCTGCTGTTGCCTGCTGCTGCTGCTGCTGCTGCTGCTGTTGCTGTTGCTGCTGCTGCTGCTGCTGCCACAGTTGTTGTTGCTGCTGTAAGGGCAGGGACCCGGGATAGGGCGCGCGCTGATAGAAGGCCTGGGAGCCTCCTACCAGTTGCCTGGAAGAATATGCAGTAGTCAGTGAGACGCAATCAGGATGGAGAGCTAGAACAAGGGCATAGGGCAGTGAGGAAGAGCCAAATGAAAGCAGGGGGAAGGAATGAGGAAGAAGAGCAAGTGACACTAGAGGAAGATTAGAGAAAGGGGAAAATCAGAGGCAGCATACAATCGTGGTAAAATCTGTCCCTTTCTTGTTGTTCTCCCCTCTTCCCCTGAATCTCCTGTAGCCTTACCGGCTGTTTGCATCCATAGAGGAAGGTGTGGCTGATGGAGGTGGCCGGGAGAGTCTGTCATCACTGGGGAAGGTTCCTGGCCCCAAGATAGCGCCACCTAGCTTGCTTGGGGGTAACCCCACGAGGCTGCTCTTGTCCTAAAAGACAGAAAGAGATGAAAGTAGGGCCCATTCTTTAGTGTCCTGGCTCTATTACCCCTTCCCACTCTACCTACCTGGGTCCCAGTGAAGGGGGTCTGACCTCGACTCAGCTGTTCAAAGGCAGGGCCGCTAGACTCAGCACCCCAGTTGCTTGGGGGCCCCACTGCACCTGCAGCTGCGGCAGCTGTTTCCTTCTCCTGCCGCAAGGTGTTGCGCTGGATCTGCTGCCGAATCAGCAGCTCCCGTAGTCGCTGGCGCTGTGCAGAAAACAGAAAAGTAATTCCATTCTATTCCAACCACACGATTGGTACAGAGACAGCAGAGGTACAGGAGGGCTCAGTTCCAGGTTGCCCACTTACCTGCCGTTGCTTCTCCAGCTCTGTCTGGCTAAGGCTGGACATGCTTGGATCCTGGGTACCGGGGAGTTCAGGTGCAGCCAAAGAGCTACTCATTGAAGTCCCTGGGTCTTCTCGCTTTTCAACTGGAGAGGTGATTCCTGCCCGCTGTGAGGCTCCATGGGACAGGTAGGGAAGGGATCCGTCGGGTGCAGGTGGTGGTAGAACTGATGCAGGGCGTAGTGGGGACAGCCCATAGCCCTCCCCTGTAGACCCACTGTTGGGTGCCAGAGGGCTGCCTGATGGATGGAAGTTCCCCGTGGCTACAGCATAGTTTGTGCTTTGAGGCTTGCCCAAAGTGGGGCCCGGCCCAAAATGGCTGTTGATCCCATGGGGTGGAGGGAGACCAGGCTGAGGGACAGGGGGCTTTAGGGGAGGCTCCCCTACAGCCTGAGGAAAAGTGAAACGCATGGGAGAAGGGGTACCTACAAATGCACTCGTCCCAGGGGAGCGGGCAAAACTGGGGGCCTGCCCACTTGGGACCTTGGCATGGAGTTCACCTGCTGGCCCCGAGGGCAGGGCTGCTGGAAAGCCCCCAGCCCCCAGAGGAGTGTGGGCTAGAGGCCCAGCCTTAAAGGCAACTTCAGGGGGCTGGGGTCGGGGCGGTTTATGCAGTGGGGCAAATGGGTCACGGGACTGAGGGCGTGAGGGTGGGCGAGAATAAGGGTCCGGGGACTGGAAGCGAGGGGTAACAGGGGATGGGCAGAAAGCTTCAGCAGACAGAGGACGGGGAGTTAATGGGGACTGGGAGCTGGACTGGGACTGAGGGCTGGCGGGCACTCGGGAGAAAGGGTCAGAAGGCAGTGAACGAGGGGGCAGGGCACAGCAGCTCTCGGGAGGTGGGGGTTGGGGCCGAGGGGTCAACGGAGGCTGGGCGTAGGGGTCAGGATAGGGGCTAGGGCGAAAAACATCTGAGTGGCTGGGAGGAGAAGGGGCCAAAGCCTGGGCAGGGGGTGGCTCCTGGGGCCGTAGGCCCAGTCCCGGGCTCTGGGGCTCTACCTGAGATGCCCGAGGGGTCAGGGGGGCTTTGAAGACATCAGGTGCCTTTAACTCCAGGCTACCCAAGTGGGGGCCTGAGGAGGGTGAGTTAACAAAGCCCATGTTTGGGGGCCCATAGCTAGGAGAAGATCCCCCAAGTTCTTCTTTCTTCACCTCTAGGGCCTTCCGAGATTCCCCAAAAGGTGGGGGTGAGAGTAGGGGCTCAGAAGCCTTGCCTCCTACTCCCCCTGGGCTCTCAGGCACAGCCAGGTTGTCCAGTGAGGGGCAGCGGGGTTTGAGAAACGGGTCAGGTGTAGAGGGCTGAAGTCGGGGGGTGCCAGGTGGGGTAGTGTGGAATTCCCCTGGCTGGCCAGTCCCTGGGCGAGATGAGGCACCCAGCACTGGGGGCTGCGCAGGGGTCCCAGTTGGACTTGGATAGGGGGGATAGGTGGGTGGTGCTGCAGGGAAGCGGGGCTCCAGGGCATAAGTGGGAGCCAGTCCAAAGGGGTCCTGCGAAGGCACTTGGGCGGGCACCTGGGGTGGAAGCTTGAGGAAGAGCTCACCAGGTGAGTCGGGACCGGGCACTGTGCCCGCTGGCAGCTTCAGGAACCCATCCGCAGAGGTAGACAAGCTGGCGGGGGTGGTGGGGCTGCCAATGAAAATGGTGGGGGCCGCAGCAGGGGGTGGACTACCCAATGCCCCTGGCTGGGGGGGAATGCGGAGATGGAGGGCCGGTCGATCAGTTTTACGGGCTATGTCGCCCGCCTTGGTCTGCTTGTTGATCTGGCTCTCAGCCTGCTACAGGGGGAAACCAAGCACAGAGCAATCAGGCTCTGTAATAGGCAGGACCCATGTATCCCCACCCTACAGGAGCCACCCACTAGGACTTTGATGGATTGGCCCAGCCCTGTCCCCACTCACCTTCTGCACCTTGTTGATGCGATGAGCAGCCCGGTTATCTTTGGCCTTTTGCTGAGGGACACAGGACACAACATAGGGCCTAGCACTCAGTCTCAAGTCCAGCCCCAACAAGGTCACTCATACTCCCTACCCAAAAACTGATCCCTTCTGGCCCAACTGCTCTGGGATAGCAGGGGACAGGGTGTGATGGTGAAAAAACTGAGATGAATGTCCCAGACACACCTCCCTTGTTCATTTCAATTCCCAGACTAGCCTATGCACCTTTCTGACTTACCAAGTAGGGGGCTTTGTCAGCAGCTGGAACCTTTCTCCAGAGCTTCATGATTTGTTTGCAACGGCTAGACCAATCTGGAGGACAGAAGAATTCAATCAGAAGACCTGACCTGCCTGGCTACCAGGTTGTTTCCCTTGCCCTCATCCCACAGGTACCTGGATAATCTTGCTTGAGATTAGGAAAGTTAATGTTGGCATACAGCACAGGCGAGATGGTGGAGAGCTGGCCCAACTCCTCGTCCTTCTCCCAACGCTGTAGACTCCGCTGGTTATAGGAGAGCCCATCGCCCTCACCCTCCGTGGTGGGGGTGGTGGGCGTGGAGGGCGTGGTGCCCCCCGAGCCTGTCCATGGACTGTCTGGCTCACCGGGTTCTGGGCTAAAGAAGCCCCCGCGCTCCCTGGGGCGCAGGGGCAGAGAGTCACAGGGGGCAGAGATGCCAAGACCCATCCCAGACAAACTGCCCAGAGCCCCAGGCCACTGCCATACCCCAACAGAGGACAGCCACTAATGAGGGAATGGGAGGAACAGGGGAACTGTCACTATAGTGGCAGAGGAGCTGAGGTAGGGACATAGTTGGAGGGAAAGGACAACAGGGACTACCCATGAAGGTTAAGCACAGATACCAACCTAGAATCCAGGAAGGGGGACTGGCAGAGGCCTGGGTAGGAATCCATTGGGCTGCTGGAGGGGAGACTGCCCAAAGGGAGTCCACCTACAAAAGGGACAGGATCAGAGAAAAGGGAGTAGTGGCCCACTCTGGGAACAAGATTGGCTATGGCAGTCTTCAAACCACTCCCCCCTACTGTTATCACCTTGGAGAAAGGGCCTCTGCAGCGGTGTACGGCTGCCTTCTAGGCCAGGGGTTCCACAGCCCAGATGCTGCTCTCGTTCAGAACCCAGGACATCCTTGAAGAGCTGTTGCAAGTCCTTGGACTCCATCTTGGGCAGTTCTGTAGGACAATGACAGAAGGACACTGATGAGGAATACTGGGAAGTTCACATGACACCACAAATCTATAAATGGTCATGGCCTCCTGATCATGACCTCAGAGCTATACACATCAATCCCATAGATAGGACCATCTTTTGCCATGGAGGACCCTATACACAGAGAAGACCCTTAGAAGCCTCACCTTCTGTGGGAATCCTGTCTAAATCAGAGCTAAGCATCCCTTCACCTGGGGTGCCTGGCTTCTCAGGGTCACTGGGCACTGGGGATGCCTTTATACCCCCATCCTCAGGTCCTGCAATCACCAAGAGAAACACATCAGTCAAGGTCATGGAAGTATAAAGGTACCACACTGGCCACCATGAACCACAGCAGGGCACAGAACAGTTTCTAGACTCCAACCTGACAGTGCTCAGGGGCAGAGCCAACTGACAGAGACAAAGCCAAGTTAGGACCCAGCAACCCTCACCTGGTGTATCAGCCACGCTCTCAGGGCCACGGGACTCTTCATCTGCAACATCTGGACCATCGTCTCCTACAAGCAATCGTTCCCACTCTAGTCAGTGATGTTCTACACCTGTTACCCAAAATGGGTCCCTAGCCCCACAGGCCAGGGCCCTAGAAACCAGCCCCTTCCCTGACACACATCCTTGCCAAGTTGGCAAGTTGGCTCCCTCAGACCACTTCAATCCCACGTAACTAACCTTTCTGTGAAGTAGGGAGCTCCTTCCTATCCGAGCCTCCATCCCCCCGGGCTTTTGGAGCTCCTAGCCCAAAGCTTGGTCGGCCCACCCCAACAGCAAAAAGGGCCTTCCGGCTTAGGTCCAGCAGCTCCTTCCCAAAGAAGGCTTCCTGTGGAAGAAGTCAGAAAAGCAGTGTGTGTGGGACTGGGATTTGAACTCAAGAGTTTCACACTTGCAAAGCTGTTTGATTCACATCTCCAGTCCATCTTGCTCTGGTTATTTTGGAGATGGGGGGGGTCTCAAAGAACTATTTGTCTGAGCTAGGCCTCAAATCACAATCTTCCCAATCTCAGCCTTCCAAGTAGCTAGGATTATAAACCCAGCAGGAGAAACAATTTCTTTTTTGTTTTTTGGGAGGCAGAGGTTTGAACTCAGGGCCTCACACTTGCTAGGCAGGCACTCTTACCGCTTGAGCCACTCTGCCAGCCCTTTTTTGTGTTGAGTTGTTTCAAAATAGGGTCTCAAGAACTATTTGCCCAGGGCTGGCTTCGAACATCGATCCTTATGATCTCTGCCACCTGAGTAGCTAGGATTATAGGCGTGAGCCACCACCAGAGCCCAGAAGAAGAAACAATTTCTTGATGCGCCTATAAGCGCAGACACCTCCCCCAATGCTTGGAGATGAAGACCCACCTGCAGGTAAGCAGGGAACATGTCCTCTAGTTTGCTCTTCTTGCGCCCTCGCCGCTGCTGCTTCTTTTTCTCATCCCCATCAACGAGACTCTGTTCCACAGAGCTCTCTGCAGGCAGATCAGCAGGCATCACTACAGACAAAGTAAAAGGGCTCAGGTTCCCTGGGGACACTGGGCATGCTGTGTCCTATCTATTGGGAGACACTTGCTGCTTACTCTCTTCCCCAATACCAGCTGGACCCACCACCTTCTTGGCCATTGCAGTAAGCCCCAGCCCGGGCCTCCCTGACTTGTCCCACATGTACTGTGACCCCCACATTCTCCCAGGCCCCACTGGTGCCCTCACCCGTCTCACCCTCGTCGGGCTGCCCATCCCCACTCAACACCTCCGCCTGTGCAGCAGGCCCCTTTTTCACACGTGTGTGAGATTTCCGCTGTCGCACCATGAAACCACCAATGCCTATGAGGAGGTGGAGCTAAGGATGAGAAGCTGCTGGGGGACCTGGTGAATTACCCTTTACCACCCCATCTCCCTAATCCAGGGCCTCACCAGGCCGATAGGGTTTGCGCTTGCGTTTTTTGCTTTCTTCCGTCTCCTCTTTGCCAGGCTCCATATCTGGGCTGGCAGGACCCTCCAGTTTAATTTCACATTCCATGTGCTCCACACTACCTGTGCATAGTAACAGAAGAGTCAGAGGCAGATTACCCTTTTACCCTTCTCATTCTGCCAAAGGGAATCCAGTACTTTGCCACAGAGTCACGTAAGCAAGACCAAAATGCTAGAGGGTGACCAAGAGTGGCAAAGTGGTCCCCACCCAACATCCCAACACCCACATGCCTTGCCTCTCCCTGAGATTCCCCAGCCCAACCTTCACCCTTGAGCAGCTCGTCAGTATCCAGTTCCCCATCCTTCTTGTCATCAGGGCCAAGAGCATCTGAAGGCTCAGAACCCTCCAGCCCTGCCTCGCCTGGAAGACCCAGCCGTCCTCGCCGCTGGCGCCGCTTGTGCAGCGGTGACATGGTCAGGTTACGCAGCACAGCCATGCCAGTTTCTGTCAGCCACACACCTTCAAAGCGAAAGTACTGGGGCTCTGGACAAGAAGGAAGAGAATGTGACTTCTGGAAGGAGATCCCAAAGAAAGCAGAACCTCAAATTTCAACCTATGTCCTCAGCTGATGCAAAAGCAGTGACAGAAAATCCAGCCTGGATTCTGAAGGCTAGAGAGAACAGACCACCAAGGGGCACTAGTTAAGGCCTGAGTTTTCATCCACTGATATGAATCCTCTGGGTCTGCTACTCCAGAAGACTGGCTTTTCTCAGGATTAACTCTAGGTTCACCAAATAGATTCCCTAACTGTCAGGGGATAGGAGGGTTCCTACATGCTGAATGCTGGCCCCTGTGCCACATCATGGTGGAGGAGATGGCCCTAGTCCCCTCCACTGAGAAGAGGTGTGCTCTCATGAGATGAAATTCTGATAGTAGAGAAGTCATGTTGCTGGGTGAAAGGAAGTGTCTGGGAATCTGAAGACCGTGTTCTACTCATTGCCACTAACTTACTAGGTGACTTTGGGCAGGCCATTCACCTTCTCTTAGTTTTTTCCCTTAAAATGAGGAGATGAAGTTGGGGAGTTGGAGCTAGACTAGATGGTATCTATGGTCTCATCTAGGCTGGCATTCAAAATTCCATGACTCACCTGGTTCTTTCACTTTCATAGGCACCAACTCTGGTGGAGCAACAGGTGCTATGGAGAAAAGGACAAACCATGGCAGCTTGGGTGCTGTCCTAAAGCAAGGCACCCTTACCTTGTCTCCTCCTCGCCCCTCCCAACACATGGTACTCACCCACAGGCTTTACCACATAGGGCTGACAAGAGACACAGTCAAAGCCCTCATCTGCTGCCTGCTCTACATCATCCTCTGTGAAGAGGCTCTCACAGCCAGCATGCATCCACCTGAGAGAATGGACACAGGGGGATAAGCACAGGCGACGCCAGGCTGTACCAGGGAGTGAGGCCAACATGAGGGAAAAGAGACGCTCTCACCGTTCACAGTGACGGCACTGGATTAGCAGGTCCTCTTCCACATATGGAGCGTGACAGATCGGGCAGGTCACCAGGCTGGCACAGGGCCCACAGTGTGTGTAACTATTCTGCCACTCACAGTGGAAGCCAGGGGAGGCGGCCCCACACTGCATACAAGACACACACCTGGCGGGGGCAGAAAGACAGACCCTTAGCACCTAACATACCCAAGGAATCCAGAGATACCCCCACAGAGAACCCAATGAGCAGCCTAGCCTATTAAATACAGCCTCTGTCTCAGGCCCATGCCAACTATCCTCAGGCCCCAGGCTCTATGGAAGATTCCAGGTCTCCTTACCACTTGCACTTCCAGCCACCCTTGGGCACCGTGAGCAGTGGGGGATCCAGGCAGTATGTGTGGTAGCTAATGTCACAGTCATCACAGAGCAGCAGGCGTGAAGGGTCAGAGGCCTGGCCGCATACCTCACATACGATGCACTCCACACAACGCCAGCCCTTTAGCAGCATCACCTTGGTGATCTGGTAAAGAAAATGGGATTCCTCAGGGTGTAAAGGGGGAGGCAGAATTTACATGAGAAGGTCTGGAGGAACCCCAGTGCACAGGCCAGACCTCTGAACACAGGGAGGCTTATATAGAGCACTTTCACCCCTATAACAGTGGCTCTAAATAGGCTCCCAGAAATCTCTGCTGATCACAGAGCAGCCTCACCATCCACTGCCTCATTCTTGTGAAAGTAGAATAGCAATCCTTCACTAACCAACAGGCCAAGAAGACTGGACAGAACTACTTATAGTTTCCCCAAGTTTTCTTGAACATTTAAAACCTGCTATTTATACAAGTTAGTGAATGTTAGCAGTGGAATAAATCATAAATATTAAAACCCCTAAAATGATCACTTTTAGGTCAAAAACACTGCTTTTTCTTTGTGAATATGTACTTACAGTTTTGATTTCATGCTGTATCTCCAGACTACACCATATTTTCTACTATAAAGTTGTCATTGTTTATATGATGTTCTGAATTATACCAGCAAGTTTTGTTCTATCAAAGAAAACTATAAGCTGGGTGCCAATGACTCACACCTATAATCCTAGATACTCAGGAGGGAGAGATCAGGCGATGGTGGTTTGAAGCCAGCCCTGGCAAATAGTTCGAAATACCCTATCTCAAAAATACCAAACAAAAATACAAAAAAGGGCTTATGGAGTAGCTCAAGTGGTAAAGCACCTGCCTAGCAAATGTAAGGCCCTAGGTTCAAATCCCAGTACCACCCAAAAAATTTTAAAAAGAAACTATAAAGTCTGCCATGAGTTCCAAAGCACTTTTTCCCAAGATGAGTACGACAGCCACTGATGACTAATGAACATCTTTCAGGAGCCATGGTGGCTTTTAAGTAGTGTGTCAGGAACGAGTAACAGAGGGAGTGAATTTGATCAATTTTTGTACATTAAATCCATGTACAGAAATATCACGATGAAAGCCCTTCATACAATTAAGTAAAAAAAAAACAGTAGTAATAGTGAGGCCAGTATGAGGGACCAGTGTAACAAAGAACTGACCTTGTTCCCCAGTCCATGCCTCCTGAGCCATTAACTCACCTTGCTGTTGACACAGTAAGGATGGTAGCACTGAGAACACTGTGAACAGGCTAGGAGGTGGCCCTCTGCTCCCCGGCCAAAGCTGCCACACACCACACACATGTCCTGGGGAAACACAGAAACTTTAATGTCCAACCAGGTCTCCTAGTCCTACCCAGTCCCAGCCAACTACCCAGAGACCAAGGAGTCAGAAGCTCATCCCACAGCATTAAGACACTTACATGGTCACTATGGGACCCTGCTCCTACTGTGCAACCCATACAACTGAGCCTCCCCTATGATGCCTTACTTGCCTAATTAGGTAACTTGAGTTTATAAAGTCTGACATGGGTAAAGGTAAGAAAAAATTATCGGAAGATAAGATGGAGTAAAGACTGCTCAGATAAGAGTTGTGTGTGACAAATTTCGTCAGCTTCAAGATTATTCTAGGTTCCCTAAACTACAATTTTCCATAGGACAAGCCAATTCTACCTTTTTCACTGCTATGTGGGATTGATTCATTGCTTTCTCATTAGCTGGGCAGCCCCAGAAGTATGTCCCTGGTTTTCCCCACCTACCCTCACACAAACACACACACATACACACAAAGTTCAGCATGCCAGCTCTCACTGCCAAAGATGGGCCTACCCCAGTCAAGTATGGTACCTGCATTAGAACAAATTTGTCTGTGTTGGAGAAAAGAACCACAGTATTTTGCATGGTGTCATCATCTTCTTCTTCTTCTTCCTTGCTAGGAGAACTATCAATATCAGCCACCTTTATAAGCAGAGAGTTGTGGAAAGTGAGGAAGATAAATTTATCCCAACTAAGCTGACTTCCTCTTTGGTGTTGGGAAAGAAGGTGTGAACTCCTAGCTAAGAAGGCCAGACAACAGAATTAAGCGGCAGAGGAACATTCCAACTCCCAAATCAGGTTCCTGCTCAAAGGCTGAGATTTCAGAGCAGCCTGAGGGCCAAGTGGACAGGGGTAAAGACTTAGTGGGGCAGGTTCTAGGCTAACAGGCAGGTAGCTTAGCATGCAGGGGACTGGAAGAATTTATTTAAAGAGTGCTTAATTTTTAAGGGACCACGTGAAGCATGCTTGGAGGATGAGAAGCCTGTCCTTACTACCAGAGTCTCGATGGAAGAAGTGGTTGATTTTAGCCGGGCCCGTCCTCTCCCACGCCCTCCATGCGCTCCCCCACGAGGCCGACGTCTTCCTGGGAAACTACTGCTACGACCCTGAGGAGGGAAAGAAGACAATTACAGGAGCAAGAACATTGGGTTAGAGGCTTATAGGGAAAAAGGAAGATGAATGGATAGAGTTTAACAGGCAATAAAGTTCAGAAGTCCCACTCCACCAGAGAAAACCCAAGTTCCCAAATATCAGCAATTAGGGAGCTCTGACCCAGAACCATTCTCCTCTCCCATGAAGAAAGAGTGTCTAGCCGGGTGCTGGTGGCTCACACCTGTAATCTAACTACTCAGGAGGCAGAGATAAGGAAGATCTCTGTTCAAAGCCAGCCCAGGCAAACAGTGTGTGAGACCCTATCTCAAAAATACCTAACACAAAAAAAGGGCTGATGGAGTGGTTCAAGATATAGGCCCTGAGTTCAAGCCCCAGTACTACAAAAAAAACCAAAAAGAAAGAAACAGTGTTTAAGGAGCAAAACAGGGAATAAAGAGACCCAAGTTTCTGATCCCAATTCTATTACCAAATAATCACAAATCTGAGTAAATCATTAGCCCCCTCTATATCAGTATTCTTCTTAGTTATAAGAAGTTGAACTAAAGGATCTCTATGAGTCTAGGCTTCAGTAAAGCAAGTGTGAAGGTGTCAGTGGCACAGGACTGTACCTGACCTTGACTACAACCTGCAGCTGGATAACCCCTCACCTGTTTGATTCGGGAACGGGCTGGGGAGCTGCGCCGCCGCCCCTTGTCCCCCTCAGTTTTGCCTCCGCTGATAGCTGTCCCAGTATCACATAATAATGAGTCATCAGTCTCAGGCAGTGAGTCGGTACAGAGCCGCAGGGAGCCCTCATCTCGGGCTGGACTAACATCTGTAGACACCCCCAGCTCCATGGACAGGGAGCCACCCCCCTCAGGGTCAGGAGAACCCAACAGGGGCTCTGAACCAGGAAAACTGGCACTGGCATCGCCCTGGCTCAGATTAGAGATCTCATTAACAATGTCAGATTTGATGAGAGTGGGTGTTGTGGGGGCCACTGGTGCACGAGGCTCTTCCTGCTCTTCACAGGGTGAGCCCTGCCCTTCCTGCTTGCATTCTGGGCCATAGACCTCCATAGGGGTCACAGGGGCCAGCTCCTCGGGGGCCAGGAGCATGGGGGAACCTTTAAGTTCACCAGCCAAACTGCCAAGGGTCTGTCCAGCCTCTGGCTGTGAACCACAATTATCAGTCCCAACCAGAGGGGCTGTGTCTTCTCCCAAGCCAGAGAAGTCATCCAGGACTGGGGCAGGGCTGGGGGCAGGGCAAGAAAGATCCCCCATGGGGGAGGGGAGAGGACTGGTGGCACTGGGTTCCAAGGCTGGACACTCAGGTTCTGGACCTTTCTCAATCTCCATCTCATGCAGCTCAGCCTCATCTGAGACCTCCGCTGCCCTCCCCATGGGACTCAATGGGGAGGGAACAGACAAGGGCAGAGCAGGAGGGGAGCACTGAGGAAGGGAGTTTGGGGGATGCAGGGAATGCTGAAGTAGTGGAGAACATGGTGGGGGAAGGGTCTCCATCAAGATGGGAGAAGCAGGTGCCATTGGGGAGCCTGGAGATGGGGGAAGTATCACTGGAGGCACAGGCTCGGGGTCAGTGCAGTTAGCTTCCGGTGGAGGACTGATGGGTGTCTCTAGAATGGGGGCAGCCAATGGTGACTCAGGGTCACTGTCCCCTTTGGCACCAAAGGGGTACTCTAATTCTCCCAAAGGAGACAGAGCCGGCGGGGCCGTAGCTGGGATAATGGGTGAGAGCGGAGGAGGAAGAGGATCTGGGGGAAAGACAAAAAGAGTAGCTTTTAGATCAGATGTGCCATAAACAATGAATTAAAGCTGTCTCAGAATAAGGGGTCATTAACATCCCCTTACCTGGTGGAATCAGCTGAGGTGACAAGGATGGCTCCCCTGATGGGGACAAGCGCAACTCCTCAGGCAGAGGGGATAGAGGCGGTTCCCCGGGGTCAGACAGGGCGGGCTCTCCAAGCAAAGGGGACAAGGGTGGCTCCCCAGGTGGGCACAACAACTCCTCAGGTGCAGGGCACTGGCCTGGCTCCCCAGGAGGCTCTTCAGGCTGAGGGGACAGGTGAGGTTCCTCAGGCTGTTGGGACAGCTGGGGCTCCTCAGGCATGGGGGACAGCTGGGGCTCCTCAGGCTGGGGAGAGAGGTGCGGTTCCTCAGGCTGAAGGGACAGGTGCGGGTCCTCAGGCCGTGGGGACAAGCGTGGTTCCTCAGGCACAGAGGCCAAGTGTAGCTCCTCAGGCTGAGGAGACAGACATGGTTCTTCAAGCGCAGGGGACAGGCATGGCTCCTCAGGACAAGGGGACAGGCGCGGCTCCTCAGGCAGTGGTGACAGGGGTGACTCCTCCAGCGGCAGGGACACGAGCGAGTCCTCCGGTGGTGGCGAAGCAGGTGAGTCCTCCGGTGGTGGAGATATGGGGGAGTCTTCAGGCGGTGGGGACAGGCGTGAGGCCTCAGGTGGAGGTGATGTGGGAGATTCCTCAGGTGGTGGGGAAAGGGGAGATTCCTCAGGTGGTGGAGAAAGGCGTGACACCTCAGGCAGGGGGGATAAGCATGACACCTCAGGTGGGGGAGACATAGGCGAGTCTTCAGGCGGTGGGGACATGGGTGAGTCCTCAGGAGCAGGTGACAGGCGTGATGCCTCGGGAGGTGGGGAGAGGGGAGACTCCTCAGGTGGAGGGGACAGGGGAGACTCTTCAAATGGTGGGAATAGACAAGATGCCTCTGGTGGTGGAGACATGGGAGACTCTTCAGGTGGAGGGGACATGGGAGACTCCTCAGGAGGCGGAGATAGGCGAGATGCCTCTGGTGGTGGGGAAGTGGGCAATTCTTCAGGTGGGGGAGACAGGGGAGACTCCTCAAATGGTGGAGACAGGAGTGATGCATCCGGTGGTGGGGACAGGGGTGTCTCAAGTGCAGGAGATGGGGGCGACTCTTGTGGTGGAGAGAAGGGTGACTCCTCTAAAGGAGAGAATGGTGATTCCTCCAGTGGAGAAAAAGGTGATGGTTCAGGTGGGGGAGACAGAGGAGACTCCTCAGGCGGTGGGGACAGGCGAGAGGCCTCAGGTGGTGGGGATGTGGGTGATTCCTCAGGTGGTGGGGACAAGGGTGATTCTTCAGGTGGGGGCAGCAGTGGCATCTCCTCATTTAGGGGGGCCTCCAACTGGGAATCAAGTTGGATCCCTGCTCTCCCTGCAAATACAACACACAATACTCCAACCTTGCTCAGATCTACTCCACAGAAAGTGTAGGGTCTGAGACAAAGCAAGCAAGTACGTCTCTTGCCACAAAATGCAAAATTAATTTCAGGGACCCCCAAAACCCTACTCACCTAGTGGTTTGGCTTCACATTGCAGGGACCCCGGTTCCTTGGGTTGCATAGAGGTCACATGCCCACCCTTTGGCTGCCCTTGGCATGCAACATACATAGCATCAGGCTCATCAGTGGGGATATCACCAGGCTCTGGGGGCGAAAATCTGCAGAGGGTACAGGGGAGCAGGCACTGTGGCTCTCACCAGCTAACTCCTGAAGAGCACACTGGGACGAAGAACGAATACTGTAGCTTGCCCTGCCCATCTTAGAGCTTTCCTCTAAAAGTCCACTTGCTTTAACATGGCCCTGCCAATCTCAGTCTTTCTGACACTCCCCCCGTCCCCCAACCTCAACCAGTCCACACCACTTACCTGCCACAGACAGGTGAATGCTGCTCAGCAACAGAACTGATAGGCTGACCTCCCTGGGTTTTGTGACAGCGGTAACACAAAGAGTAATTCTCAAACCACTCAGAGTTGGGATTCAACTCTGCTGAGCCTGCCCCACAGGACCGGCATACCCGGCATGCCTAGGGAAAGGGAGTGGACAGAACAGGCACTGGTCAAATCAAAATACAGACTTCAGAGTATAGGACTAGCCACAACAGGGAAATTTTTGGGATGCTGTAGGAGGCAGAATCAGGAGACACTCACCTTACACTTCCAAGAGTGAGCAGGCAGTTCCTCCATGGGTGGTTTTAAACAGAAAGTATGGTATCCTTTGTCACACGTCTCACAGACCAACATCTTAGAGTCATTCCCAGGTTTCCTACAGGGGTGGGAGGCACATTACAAGGTCCTTTCTGCCCTCATTTTCAACCACCACCTGTGCTTTGCCTAAGTCCTCCCTTCTGACTTCCTATTCTTACCTGCAAGCTTGGCACACTTTGCATTCAGGGCACTGCCAGCCAGCACGCTTGCGGGCAGTCAGAGCAGTGTCAAGGCAGGCCCCATGATAGTGATGCCCACAGCTTGTACAGAAGAACAGGTCACACAGCTCTCCTGGCCCCTCACATACTGCACAGCGAGCCTCGTCTACGGTGGGAAAGGACAAAGAGTGCACAAGTTAACTATGGATTCCTTGAACAACTCAGCACAGAGCTATAGAGGTAACAGGTACTCTGTGGACAAAGAATGAATAACAAACTGTTACTGAGTGTTTGCCCAATATATGTCAGGTACTATTCTAGGTACCACAGACATGATGGTAAATGAGACTAGCAAAGTCCCTGTGCTCACAAAGTTCACACCTATTTTAGTGGAGCAGGGTAACAGTATGTAATTATAGACTTTGAGGAATGCTCTGCAGAGTACCAAAATCCAAGACACACTTATCCCCTCATTTGCTTTCTGTCCAAACTACAGGACTTCTCACCAAGATGTGCAGCCCCCTCACTGTGCTCCGGGCATAGCAGCTGCAGTGTCTTCATGGATAAGAAGGAACCGCTGGCAGTCGCACATGGGAAGTGATAAAGCTGTGGACATCCAGGTGAGCGGCAAGGGATGGAGGCACCGAACCTGGTGCAGTGGGAGCAGCGCTGCCAGGATGAGACAAAGCCTTAGTGCCAGCCAGCTTTTTCTAGAGAAACAGTTTAGGCACTAACCCTGCCCCAGTATATGCACTGTCCTCCTACCCTGACTCTCAGAAGCCCACCACCCTCTGCTTTCACCTATGCAATCCTCTGACCTTAGCCCTACCTGTGAGATCCCTGAGAAGATGGCCTTGTCCACATCACGCAGCTCTGGGCCCTCCTGCCCCCATACATCTGCTGACCATGCAGCACACCAATGGTGTGCCCAGCAGGACCCTTTATAGGCAGGAAGAGGTAAGCAGACGTTAAAGAATTAATAATAAGGTAACTGCTGGCTCAAAACTGCCCAGCCTCAACCCCGTTTCCTGCTCCACTTCCCCTCACTTACCTCCAGGTTCTCCTAGGTGGGCAGGTGTAAGGCCCTCAGGGAAACCAATCTGTAACAGGTCCTCACTGGACAGCACTGCCTCACTGAGCCCTGGGCTCCCCCCAGAGGACACCACTGGAGACCGAGGCCAGTCAAATGGCAATTCAAAGCGCCGTAGCTCCCGCTGCCCATGCAGACTGGGCTCCCCGCAGTTACAGAGAGCACATCGCCGCACTGGACCCCCACTGTGGACACACAAGCATCAGCACCATGCCAGGCCCCTGTAACCCCATGGTTTGGCCTACTTCCTAAAACACTCATTTTCCTAAATCCTCTTCCTTAAGACACTAAACTCTCAAACCAAATTCTCATGTGCCCTTATGTCTATCCCATTTTCCAACAAGTTACCTGCAGTCCTGAGGAGGTTCCTGAAGCCTGGGACTCCCAGAAGTGGGAATAGAGACCTCCCCCACATTTGGGTTGGGAAGGTCTGGCTCAGTGGCACCTGGCTCCTCGGAGGCTGCAGGTCCATCAGCTGAATGAATAGATAAAGCACCACATGTCAACCTGATTTGATACTAAGTCCACTTACCAGACTCAAGAGATAATCCAAAACCCTCAGTGGATCACATGATAGCATTTTGATTTCTGTCTCATAAGAACAAAGTCCTTCGATTACCTGTTTATTATACAGACATAGCTCATCCTTGTGCCAGGATCAAAATATAAAACTGTACGTAAAGTCAGCAAATCTAGAATTGTGCCCTACTCACCTGCCGGTTCTGAATCTTTATCTTCACCAGGCAGCTTCTGGCTGTCCATCCCTCTCTCCGACTGGGCAGGGCCCTCTCGGGGAGACCTGTTGGTGCCAAGAGATATCTGTATGTCCAGTACCCTTCAAACATCAGAGCCAAGCCTTACCTACAAACTCCTATACTAATGGCAAGGGAAGTTATTCTCCCTAACTCTTATCCTACTACCTAATTCTTCCCCAGATAAACACATACTTTCTCCTACTCTAGATTCTCAGAGGATCCACTCTACTTTCCCACTTCTAGCCTCTTCCATAACAGTTCCCAGGGCAATAGTATCCAACTAGACGTACAACCACTTTGTATCTATTACTGCCCTTTGCATCATCTCTGAGCCCCTGGCTGCTGGTAGGTCCTCTCCCATGGCCTTTATCCTTAGGTCTCAGGTCAGCTACCACCCTACAGGCCTATCAGCACCAACCCAGGGGTAATTATGATCCAGAAAGTCTGAATTAAGTAGAAATTTCTCTTCCAGAGGCAGACCTAGCATCTTGCAGAACATACTACTGGAACTAAAGCCTAATTATGGATGGATCTCCCACCTTCCATTGGTTTCGACTAGGACATCCCAATCGCAACAGAAAAAAACCCCAATTTCCACCCAAATGTAGCTCAGGCCTACCCCTACCCCCACTCCTGAGTCTCACCAAGCATTAAGGCCTCAGGTTGTTGCCCTTAGCAACGCCAACTGCCCTTCCTCCTCATATGTCCCTAGTAGGTAACAGAAGTGGGCCTTAAGAGTTACTGAGCATGTGTAGCCTGGTCTGAGGCTAAGCATGCTGGGAGTTGTAGTCTCAGGAAGCACACTGCCACTTGGAGGTCTAAATGGGGCAGGACATAGCAGAGCAGAGTAGCTTCCTTCCTCTTCCCTCAAGCAGGGTTTCTACACACACTGGGGGAGGAAGAGTGGAGTAACGGTCTTCAGTCCCCCTTTAAAATATGTCAGCCTGTACTAGAATCAAATGGAACACACTAAAGTTACATATAAAAAAGTTGAGTAGATAACTTGGGGCACATTTTTCTCAATCTCAGAGGACATTGATCGTAGTACAAAAACAGAGAGGAATGAAAGGAGTAAAGAATATAAATTACAGAGATAAGGAACAGAAAAAGAATCTTACAGAAGAAAGTTGCCTGCAGATGTTAATGGGAAGGCTAGACCCTCAGAGAAAAAAAAGTAGTGTTCCTAGAGAAGGTGATGGTGGAGTAAGGGAATCCCTAAAAGAGAAGTGTAAGTAATAAAAGTTTGAAACAATGGGAATGGCTGAAGTGGTAGAGTGCCTGACTAGTAAGTATGATGCCCTGAGTTCAAACCCCAATACAGCCAAAACTCAATAAATGATAAAAGTTTGAGCAATTCCTCTATCTTTTCCACTCCTCTTGTTTAACAAGAGTGATCACAGCAACCTAAGTAAGGATAATCCTGTCCTCTCAAATACCCCAGTCAACTCCAACTGGAGTTGAAGAACAAGAGGAACCCTCTTGATACCAAATATCAGTAAACGAATTCCTCAACTACCACATTCTCATTCTTCTTTCACTAAGCTCAAGCTTCATTTCCAGATATCGGCACTGTCCCTTCTGAGCCATGTCGCAGGAACGGAAATTATTTTACTTTTCCCTTAACAGTCAAAATCTACTACATAGGGAATGTATGGCATTACCTGGTATCTGTCATCTCCATTCCCAAACCATCTCTCTTTCCTAAATGTGCCACACAACCACACTTGAAAGGAAAGTAGGGTGGGTCCTATGGCCAGCTCACAGACAAGCTTCCCTAAAACTTCAAGGGGCCCTTAGAAGTCACCTATGGGAAGTGGGAGCACCAGCCAGGCCTTCTTCTTATTCAGTCACTCAAAGCCTGGCCACACCCAGAAGGTCCAACAGGGCCTCAGTTTCCTAAATGTTTGCATCTTACTGTATCTTACCACCACATGCCCCCAAAGATTCTGCATCAACTTTGCTCTCAAAGTTGAGGCCAAAGGAATCACAAACAGCAACAAATAAAAAAGCAACAATGATAATACAGTGGGTAGGAGGAGGACCTCACACAAGGCCAGAGAGATGAATTCCTCTGCCCTCCCCCAAGCGCAGCCCTCTCAGGCCGGTCTGGCACTGCTGAAGAAGGTACAGAACCACCTTCGTCCAGCCTTGGGAAGAGTACCAACATCCTCCAAAGTCAGAGCCCCATTCGTGGGGACATGGAAGACAAGAGATTAAAAAGCAAGGAGCAAAGTGCCCTCCAAGTTGTACCAAAAAGAATCTAGAAGCACCTCCAAGAAGCCTGAAACCTCAGCCCCTACATCTTCCCCACCCCTGTAGTCCAGTATTTACATCCCAGTACAGAGTCCCTATCAAGCCTCTGAACACATCTAAACAAATAAAGGGACAGGCTCCCACTGCCCCATTATTCATAGCCAATAAACACAAACACATATATACACCAAAGAGTTTTCTCTGGATCTAAACTAGGCTACTGCCTTAGCAGGCTTTCTCTAGTCTAAGGAGTAAAACTGTGCTAACACCCCTTAGTCTTAACACCTAAAAGGCCCAAAACAGTTAAAAACCAAAACAACAACAACAACAACAAAAACAGTAGGGATTTATCTCAATCCACTCTCCTCCCTGTCTTTATCCTAGACCAACAGCTTTCACTCCATTTTCCCAGCCAAAGGGGAAATGGAGGCTTGGATTGGAGCAGGCCCTTGAGTGAACAGCTCTTCAGGACTCAGGACTTCCTGGTTCCCAGCCTGAGAAACCACACCTCTATCCACCCCGATTTTGGGTCAGCCCTCCATGAAGGATCAAAGTGGCAACACTGGCCCTGCAGACCCTCCACACTGTCCCTGGGTCATTCTCAGGGCAACCACAGCTAACAAAGTACAATTCCACCTAAGGAAGTTATCTGGGGGACAAGAGGACCCTCCATAAGAAGGCAGGAGTCGAGAGCACAGTTGACAGCTCACCTCATTACCAACCCTTTGCTACCTCTCACCTCCCAGAAATCTTTCAAGGGCAAAACTCACACTTTCTCTTTCTGAAGACTAGACTCAAGGAGACCTAGCAAATGTTTTTTAGAGGGGGTGGAGAGAAGGAGCAAAATGCACTAGCCAAATCCCTGCTGGGCAGCATGACAGGTGTGAGAGGGGCTGTTCCAGTCCAGAACCCAGAGGCTGAGACATGAGGCTCCATGCTGCACCCTTCCTGCATGTATATACACACCCCTTCTCTCCAGCACCTCCTGCCGAGGCTGGAAACACTGACTTCCAGCAAAAAGATCTCAAGTCATTTCTCCTCTGAAGAGGCACAGGCCACCCTATTCTGCAGGGTTGGGACAGCATCAGAGGACCAGTTAACATTCCCTAGCCAGAAAAGGGTAGGAAAGGTCTGGGAGGGGCCTGTAGGATTGGCCAAGGACTCATGGGCAGATAGTTCTCCACAACAGGCCCAGAGAAAGCAGGAGACAAAAGCCATTTTTTGCAGCCCACATTCGCAGGGAACAAATCTCAACGGCCTCCTCTATAATCCCCTGGAGATTATGTCCATCCTGAGAGAAGGGGAGGCAAAGCAGGCTAAGACAGCACTAGGCCTCACTGGGGTCACTTTGCCAGGCAGAGCTAGTTTAAAGTTGAACAGCCAGGCCAGAGCTGCCCCCAGCCCCGCCTCCTTCTTGCCCCAGCCACCCCCTTCATCACACAAGTCAGTTTCCATCCACCCGCCCCTCTACCCAGAGAAAGAAGGCCTAGTGAAGAAGGACTTAGGGCTCGCAACTTGAGTTTCCCAGAGACTGCTTTGGGTGCTTGGCTGGGTAGGAACAACCTTAAAGTCCAACCTGGCAGTAAGTCCGATCTGGCAGTGGCACCCTGCCCCCCCCATACCAAGTTATTCTGTCCCAAGAAACCCTGGGGGGAGGGGGAAGAAGCAGCAGCCTGGATTGGTGCTGGCATCAGGGTCTGGGTCCTAGTTTAGTTGAACTCCCCCAACACAAAAATAAACAGGCAGAGAGGCTATCTGGACAGGTTCCCAAACTCCTGTGATTCCCTGAACCCCCAACCTTTAAAGAGGCACACCCCAAGACACCAGGCCTTGCTTCTGCCTAGCGACTGGCTCAAGTTCCCTTGACAGACCCTGCCAAAGGAATCCTCCCCAGTTCTGGCACCCCCTTCTCCAACCTAAAGGCCACCACCGGCCAAGATAGTCCATCTGGCTGTGCCCCCAGTCCAACCCTTTCTGGGCCCTGGCCGGGAGGACTTCACTCACCTCTTCACAGGACGATCCAGAAATCTTCATCCGAGAACATGGCCAGAGCCCGGGCCGCTCCCCGACCTCCAACCGCCAGAGCGATCACAGTCGCCCCCCGCACGGGGGGGGCTTACGGGGGCCAAGAACGGTAAATCCAGGTCGGAGTGGCCACCCTCCCCCCCCCCCGAAAAAAGCAATAAGCCAAAAGGGGTTCTCTGCTTCAGGTTCCAGCAGTTTAGGTTTCCATGGACAGCCCCAGGGCAGCGAATCCCGAGCGGACACAAAGAGAGCACCGGTGGCTTTGATCTTGGGCGAGCAGGCTCCGCATCCGCGTCGCCGGGCGGCCTCTCAGTCCCAGGGCCCGGCCAGCGCCCCGGCCGCCCGCGCCGGGCTCGGGCGGAACGTCGAGGCTCTCCAGATGGAACGTCGAGGCGCCTCCCCAGCAGCCCGGAAGGAATGCCGCGCCGCCCCGCGCCGGGCCCGGATGGAACGTGAGACCCTCACAGCGGCGCCGAGCCCCTCTCCCCGCCCGGCCGGCGCCCTAGGGCCGCGCGAGCTACGGCGACGCGGAGCCGGCGGGGCCGCGGGGCTGAACCTGACACACACCCAGCACCGGGCTCCTCGACTCCGAGCGCTCCCCGTCGGCGGCTTCGAGCCCCCCACCTTCTGCTCCCCCCGGGGAAGGGAGGAGGGTAGGTGGGCGAGGAAGAGGAAGGGGCGGGCGGTGCGAGCCCTCTGCCCGCTCCCCTCTGGCCGCTCCAGGCCCTGCGCTCGCCTCCCTTCCCCTCTGGCTTTGGGAGCTGCCCCGCCCCCGGCCTGGCTGGCTCTGGTCGGCGGCACCCCCTCGACCCCCGGCAGGCTGTGATCGTGGGGGGCCTAGAGGTGCATGGCCCAACCCCGGCTCCCGGCGCCGGGGGGTCAGGAAACTGAGCGGAAAGTGGGGAACGAGGCAGCCATTTGCAACCGGAGAGGAAAGTAGTGCAGCGCGGCGCCGCTCCGCCTCCCCCCCCCTCCACCTCCTGCTCCGCCGGTAGGGTGGTTCCTGCGAAGGGGCTATTTCCTGGCCCGAAGTCTGGGCAGAGATCGTGGAGATTCGTCAAGCCTCCGAAGAGAGATCCAGGGGTGCCTTTTGCCCAGAGAACCCCACTCGAGAAGGGGAAAAAGGAGAAGATGCGGCCCTATTTTGTGTTGGAGCGGGGTGGCGGAGGAATACAGGCCTCTCGGAGGAAAGGCTGTGACTCTGCAGTTCTACGCACACGCAACGGGATCCCTGCGCCGCAGGTTAACCCCGACTACGCCGGGCCGGCCTCTAGGCAGACACGTGGGAATGAAGCCCCTCTCCTCTTTGACCTGGCCCTGGAACTGTCTCCTTTACCTCCTGGGAGGTGAAACTATGATTCCGGCCACTTTCTAATTCCGTTCCCTTGCAATCATTGGTCCTTGAAACTCCAGCTATCCCCTTGACTTGGCCAGAAACAATCTTTCCTGGGAGGGGGATGGAATAAGAGCCTGAAGATTGGCCACTGCTCTGCATCCTGGGAACTGGAGTCCGCAAATGGAGAAAGTGAGGCACGGCGCCTAGCGCTGCAGTGGGTGGGTTCTTGCCACGTTTGGGGGCCCGAAGAAAAGTGGACGATTACCTAGACTTTCCTTCTGGCGCCCCAGGCCCCCTTGTGCGGAAGAGTTGTCGGTGCCTTCACAATCACCACACACAAGCCACATCCCCCATCAAAACATCAATACAGATCTTCCCTTCATTTTCAGAGTGCCCCCACCCCCATCCCTAGTCTTTCCAAATCTTCAGGACCTGTATATGACCTGTATATATATATATATATATATATACACACACACTTTTTTTTTTTTTTTAAAGTAAACTAAGGTAGCTTCGCTGCTACCTGGCCGGGATACTGTTACTCTGGACAAGACCGCAGAGCACACTTCAGGCAGGCACTCCCATCCCAAATCTGGATGAAAGGAAGCGATTGCATTGCCTTTTCTGCATGACTTGTACACATGGGGCAGCAAGAAGGAGACAAACTAACTATGTGCTAGATACTTTATATCCTTAGTTATTCCTCATCAGCATTATGAATTGCATGGAATTACCTCCATATTACTGGTGAAAAGGTTGATGCTAAAATACATAAAATTGCTCAAGGAATCACAGCTAGTGAGAAACTGAGCCATGATTCAAACCAAAAACAATGTTTTTCCCAGAATTAAAAACATTTTATTCTTAAAAGGAAGAAGTGGAAAGAGGCAGACAAATAGGTCTGGGGCTAGTTTTGTGGGAAAGGGTTTATAACAGCATGCAATAGAAGTCTGCAATGATGTAAGTGCACTGTATCTACACTACCTAATATGATAGTCATTAGCCACATGTAGCTATTGAGCACTTTGAAATGTAGGTGGTGCAAGTGAGGAGCTTTTAACAAAATTAAAATTATATAGCTAAATGTGACTTGTAGCTTCTATATTTGGCAGTGCAGGAGATTTGGCCATGGTCACAGGAGAGATCAGGACTAGGAATGTTGGACAGACATAGTGTATGGATAATACACTGGATCATGTTCTCTATTTTGAACATTCAGCAAGAAAAAAAAAGACTTCAGCAGTGTCACACCTATCCCAGCTACAGTAAAACAAGTTTACTAGGAGATAGAAGTTGAAAAATGGAAGACAGCTTCCTACTGTTTGTACTCAGAGGCAGGGAAAGGCAGACCCTCACCAGAAACACTGATAACCACCTTTTGTGTGTGTGTGTGTGTGTGTGTGTGTGTGTGTGTGTGTGTGTGTGGTACTGGGGTTGGGTTTGAACTCAGAGCCTACACCTTGAGCCACTACACCAGTCCTTTTTTGTGAAGTGTTTTTTCCTGGGCTAGCTTCAAACTGCAATCCTCCTGATCTCTGCCTCCTGAGTAGCTAGAATTACAGGTGTGAACCACTGGTGCCTGGCTAGCCACCATTTATTTTTTCTTTTTTTTTTTAATTTTATTGTTTTTACATCTACTCACATGTATACATTGTTTGGGTCACCTACCCCCCCCCGCCACCATTTCTTAAGGGTTTATTATATATGATGAACTATGCTAAAAAAAATATATATATATATATATATATATATTCCCTCATTTAATTCTCAGTGTTTCCCAGACTGACCTCTTGCTACAGCTTCCCCAGTGCTGGGATTACAAGCATTGCCACCATACCCAGCTTCTGAAGCATATTTTAAACACACTTCATAATGAGAAAACTACTGGCAGAGTGGCTCAAGTACTAGAGCGCCTGCCTAGCAAGCATAAGGCCCTGAGTTTAAACCCCAGTATTGCCAAAAAAAAAAAAAAAGACAACGACAAATGAGAAGCTAAGACTCAGAGAGATTAAGACCCACAGTTACGAAGCTAACTGGAGAAGCTCTTAACCACTGAGAACCACTCTTTACTGTGTCCAGGTCTTGAGATTGCTTACTGATAAATATCTAGAAAACTCTAGATGTTTATGTCTCTCCAAGACCTTATAAGAATGGTAGTGGTAGGACCCTGTATGAGTATCCTGGTCAGATGTGCAAAAGGACCAAATTGTAATAAGGAGAGAATGGCGACAGCCCTGAAGAACCTCCTAGGCCACTGAGGTTGCCTAGGTTGAGTATGCTTTTTTTGTAGCAGCCCTTATTTAGATTCTGAATCAGAGAAGCAAAAGCAAATGACAGAACTTTTGAAAATTGGCACAGTGAATTAGGTGCACTCCTGCAATCCCAGCACTTGGGAGACTAAGGCAGGAGGATTCCAAAGTAGCTTGAGCTATATAGTAAAATACTGTCAAGGGGAGGAAAAGAGGGGAGAGAGAGAGAGAGAGAGAGAGAGAGAGAGGGGAGGAGGAGGAAGGAGAGAAAAAGGAAGGAAAGAAGGGAGAGAGGAAAAAAAATCATGGCAAACCATCATCTCCAACTATAAGGCTGGCACTAGGTACTAACAAGGTCACACTTAAAATCACATTTAGACTTTGTCTATTCTCACCAAGCAAATGCATTCATAGGCTATTTCAGCCTTCCCCAATTAGCAGAAGAGGTCTTTGTCCTCCCTGTGAAGATGTACTGGTTGGGGTAACTTCGCAATTGCCTGTTGAATTGGACCGGTTAGGCTGTCAGCCTCGGGGATGGGGAGGAAGGAGTCAAGAAAAGTAGAGGTTGGACTGGAAGTGTGGCTCAAGCGATGGAGAACCTGCTTTGCAAGTGCAAAGCCCTGAGTTCAAATCCCAGTCCCATAAAAATAAATAAATAAATAAAAAGTAGAGGTGACGAGAACTAAACCTTTCTAGCTGAAATATCCATTCTCCCACTAAGGTAGTAACTCAATGGGAAAGTGTAGAAACAATAGCTTTTGGCACCTAAAAAATGTAGCACAACTCCAAAGGTGTAAAAGGTACAAAAAAGATCAAACATAAAAAGAGCAAAAAATGCCCATTATAACGAAACGGATTAGGGACTGTGAGGGATAGAGGAACCGATATCCACCAAGAACATTATTTCTTACTTTTGTCCTCAAATCTCTTGGGGAATCAAAATCTTTGCAACATTTTATTCTCTACATTACACTTCTTCTAAACATCATTAGAAGTGAGGGGCTTCCTTTCCCCAATCTGTGTCCTCTGGAGTCTCTGCAAATGCCAAAACCCCAGGACAACAGCTAGGTCAGCATGTGGCAGGTGGCCACTAGAGGGTGATGTTTCTGTAGTTAAGGGGATCTTCAGAACCCACAAACTTGGATGGGTGGGGCAGCCAACTGGACTCAGTACTGTACAGGAAGAACCCAGAATAAAGAGGAGATAAAGAAATAGTAAGTCCTGGGGTAATGATCCTTAATAAGTGAAGAGTAAAGAACAGGATGAGGTAGGACCAAAGATTTCCCACCAAACACCACAGCTGTCGCTCCTTGGAAAAGGAGATACTGGCCCTGAGCTCTCCCCAGATATATAGAGGTCAACAACAAAAGATTTCTCAGTTTATTTGCATATATACATCGTCATCCCAGGGAGCCAGCTCTGCTTACCTAGCCAACACCCAAAACTTATACAGGAAGGTGGGTCCTAGACAATCCACACCCAAGATTCATATCCTAACCCAAGTTATAACAGAATTCATTTAAAACAAAAACAAACAAACAAAGAAAAACAAGGAGCTAGAGGCCAGTGTCCAGGAAACATCTTTGCCCCATTTGTAAACATTGACACCCAGGTCACTGGAACCTGGGGAAAGTGTGCAAATACGAAGGTACCATACTGTGTCCACAGAGCCAAAAACACAGTTGGCAACCATACCCGTAAAGTCCTGAGGGTCTGTCCTCCACACTGGAGCCTGGCAAGTGCAGTAGCAGAAACAAGACAGTTACCCCATGCCATGGGCTCACATGAGACAGCATCGACGCTCTTGTCCATAGGAATTCTCCACTCGGGCAATCTCCTGGATGACTTTGGTAAAGATGCCTTGAGTCAGCTAAAAGGAATAGGCATTCAGGGAAAAAGTCAGTTCAATGGCAATACTGTCCAACTGTAAGGTGAACACAGCACTCCCCCACTATCTCCCACCACCAGGCAGTGTATGAGGAAGACACTGCTACCCCTGCCACCAGCGTAGTCCTCAGACCCAGCACCTGATTTTCTCGAGCAGATGACTCCATAAATGTTGCGCCCCAGGACTCTGCCAGCTTTTTCCCTTCAATTGCTTGTACTTCTCTGGAAGAAAATTTAGGACATAAAGATAGATAGCAATGTTCCCAAGTTGTCTATAAAATCTTTAGGACTTAGACATACTCTGATGCTTCCCAAAGCCTGAAGGTTTGAGATGAGGGTTGAGGAAGGAGAAAATATAAACAAAGGCATGATAAGAGAATATATGACTGGGCTTGCAATGTGTAATTTGACTTTCATAGTAGGATTATCTTCTCTTAACCCGCTAGTTATGAAAAGAGATGAAATGACTTATTTGAGTTAGTGGCAGAGCCAGCACTAGAGCTTGACTTATTTCTAGTCCAACTTATTTTCCTTTGCCCTGAGCAGCAGAGACTGCATACCTGTTTAGTGAGAGATCTGCTTTATTCCCCACTAGCACCACTGGCAACCTGTAAGAAGACAGCAGTTACTCCATAGGCCCCAAACACCTTCACAGCAAGACTGCACAACTCCCCAGTCAGACCAGGCATGATATGTCATAGTCTCCTCTCTTTTCTTTCCCACCTCCTCATGCCCATATTGTCTCTATTCCCCAGGACCACTTACCGGGTTTTCCCGTGGCCTTCATGTAGCTTTTGGTATAGACTCCCAATGACCTGGAAGCTTTAAACACAAGAAAAGGAGCTGAGGACATGGCTCAAGTGGTAGAGCACTTGTGTAGCAAGCACAAGGCCCTGAGTTCAAATCCCAGCACAACAAAAAATTAATAAATACATAAATAACAAAGGAAAAAAAAGAAATTGGGCTATAACCTTAGTTCTGGAACAACCCTCAGCTCCTCCCCCAGACTCTTCACAACCTTAATCACTTACCTATGCAGAGAGGTGATGGAATACACAAGCACATAACCATGGACCCCAATGATGAATGAATAGGGAAGAATGCTGTACTCATCCTGACAAGAAAGAAACATAAGGGATTGGAGGTGTGGCTCAAGTGGTACAGTACTTGCCCAGCAAGCAGGGGGTCCTGAGTTCAGTCCCTCCAGTACCACAAAAAAAAAAAAGAAAAGAAAAGAAACATCACTACTCAGACAGCAAAGATTGGTGGGATAGTATCCAGGTGACCCTCCCTGGGGTACTCCCTTTTCCAGTCACTACTATTCAACAAGTATTTATGAAGCAGCTCCAATGAGCCCTTCATACTATTAGCAGCTAAAATGCGTTTCTTTTAGCTGGGTGTGGTAGCTCAAGCCTGTAATGCCAGCATACTGAAGGTTGAGGCCAGAGGACCATGAGTTTGAGGCCAGCCTGGGCTACATTATGACACCCTGACTCAAAACCAAATCAAACTATCAGACTTCATGTCCTTGAGCTGAACTGCCACATTTGAAGACATTACCCCAGCTGGTACCTGCCCTGCTGTGTCCACCAGGTGTAGATGAAACTCATCTTTGCCAAGAGTCACTATCTTGCTGTAAGCTGGAAAGAAAAGAAAACTTGACTGTGAGGGGCTTTGTAGGGCCAGTGATGTATATCCCTATACCTTCTTGATTCTCAGAGTGATATATATGGATCACGTCCAGGGAGCTCTCAAAGAAACTGGTGAGACATTCTAGGGTTTTTAGTGTGTACATCTACACTATTCTGAACTGAGTCTTGCAAAATTCATTCTCTAGACACTCCCACTTCTAATTCTCTCTAGAAGATATTAGATTTAATATCTAAATAAATCAGTCCCTTGGCGACAAAAATCTTAAATTCTGGAGCTGGGTGGGGCACCCAAGACCACAAGTTCCTATCCTCTTCACACTTAAAGATTAGACTACTCACTATTCTCCACTGTAGGATCGTAGCCTCCCACGAACTCGCCTTCAACAAACTGATGTGCCAAAGATGTCTTCCCTGTGGAGAGCAGAGATATTGTATCTAAATCATCCATCCACATTCACATCCTCCATCCTTTCAGACGGTGGCCCAGGATCAACGGGCACCCCAAATCAGCCCCCAGTCTGTGAGTGCCCTAAGCAATGCTTTCTTTCCCTTAGCCACTTCTCCACAGCACTTTGGCTACCGGATGCATTCAGCAGCGTCGCAGGAAGCCTTTCCCTACCCCACCCCACCTCGGGAAGATCCACGATTCTCTAGGATTAAGTCCGCCCCGCCTCAGGATACCTATGATAATTTGCCCCACGCAAACCCCGACCGCGCCTTCCAATCCTGACTCCATCCCTGAGTAACGCTGAGGACCACTCCGATGCTCCTGCAGCGAAGTCCACATTAACCCTATGTGCCCCGCTTCCTGCAGCCCTCCACACACCACCATCCTTTCTTCTTCCACTCTTCTAAACCTCGCAGTACACCCGCCTTCTTACGATAACCACCATTTCTCCCAGGGTCGCGTTCCCGCGGCAGCGCGCCTCTTCTGGTCACAAAGCCGCGGTGCGTCGGTGCTCTCAGCAAGGCGGAGACTCACCTACAGAGCGGTATCCGAGGATGACCACCTTCCTATAACGAACCAGCGGCATGACAGGTACCCGCCCCGCGGGGCTTACAGAACTGCGGGCTGAAAGAGCCCGAAGACGAGGTCAGTTATAGACAGGAGCTGCAACCCGTGCAGGAAAGTCGCCCTGCCGCAGCTGCCTGGGGCAAGCCAAAGAAAAACCAAAACAAGCGCCGCGCCCGGAGCTGGCCACGTGATCACAACACTGCACAGCTAATGCGAAGGAGCCGGGCGCCGGGGAAAACTTATAGTGCCTTGCCTCTCCGCGCTCCGCCCCCCTGGCCGCTCGCCATTGGTCCATTAGAATGGATGAGGGCGGGGCCGCCGGGTGGAGGGAAGGGTGGGCCTCACGTGGAGCAGGAGATGTGGGACCTGCGCATGCGTAGACTTGAACGGGTTCATTCATAAAGAAACGGAAAGAAACCCGGGGTCCTAGAGGTGTTTGCACATTTGCAGCCTAGCAAAAGTGGTTGGAAAAAATCGAGGACGGAAAATACTCCTTGTGGTTGGGCTGGAGTTTCTGGTCAAAAGATTCTAGGTCTCCTTTTTTGCAAGATGTCTGGGGTCCTTGGCTAAGGAAAAAAGGCCGAAAGTGCCAGTGTATTCGCTCGGCTTCCCCCAGACTTCAGTCCCAGATCTTTTGTTATCGTGTTACCAGGTTCACACAGTCTTCCAGGGTCTAACTTTGGTGCTGCAATTCTCCTTGGGAGAATTGCTAGAACCGGGTAGTCTGAGGTTTTGTCGCCACCATCATCTAAATCAGTGCATTCGTTTATTCAACAAATACTTATTGGGCATATACTACATGTTCCAGACATTACCCCAGCTTTGGGGATAGAACGATGAACGTGACAGACAAGGTCTCTGCTCTTATGAAATTTAAATTTTATTAAAGAGAAGAGCTGAGACTGTACCTCAGTGGCAAGCATGAGCCCCTGGGTTCAATACCCAGAGAGAGAGACAAAGAAATACCAGTATTAAGTGCTGTAAAAGATAGTGTGAAGCCGGGTGCCGGTGGAGGAGGCAGAGATCAGGAGGATCGCGGTTTGAAGCCAGCCTGGGCAAATAGTTCGTGAGACCCCTATCTCGAAAATACCCATCATAAAAAGGGCTGGTAGAGTGGCTCAAGGTGAAGGCCCTGAGTTCAAGCCCCATTACTGCAAAAAAAAAAAAAAAAAAAGATAATGTGATAACGAATGACCACTTTACATTAGCGATATTTCATCTCAAGAGGAAGCTCCATTTAAACTGACATCTGAATGACAATAAGGAGCCAACTAGCAGAATATTCCAAAAGATAAGTTGATGGATTCATCAATGCTAAGGCAATAAAATGGATATAAATTTGGTTAATTCCAGGGGGCTAAGGTGTTAAGACTCAGTTAGCTTAAAGCAATGGAAAGTAGGAATCTGGCCCAATTCTAAGTACCTGAAGAGGTTTAAGTTGGAGCATTAGGTAAATATCATCTTCAGACTTGTGAACCAGAGAGAAATTGAAAGGCTCAGATAAAGCTTTTTCTTCTGGCTTTTTCTCTTTACAGATTGCCACCTACATATCCTTGAACAAAACTATACCATATGACCATCTCTAGCTATAAGGGCACCTGGAAGTTTTAGCGTTTTCTTTTCCAACCTCTATAGTAAAGAAAGGCAAAAGACTAGATGAAATAAATGTTTAGGACTGCGGATGTAGTTTAGTGGTAAAGCATGTTGCCAGACATGAACAAGGCCCTGGGTTCAATCTCTGGAACTGTGAAAAAGTAAAAAGAAGTGTCTATAAAACCTATATAATTTCAGTTCCAAGATACTTGTTTATTAAATATTTGTTCATGAGGCTGGGAGTATAGCTCAATGGTAGAGCATGTGGTTAGCATGTGAGAGAAATAAATACATTTTTGTTCTTTTAAATATCAACAACTTCCTCCGGGCACCAATCAATAGTTCATGCCTGTAATTCTAGTCACTCAGTAGGCAGAGATTAGGAGGATCGAGGTTCAAAGCCAGCCTTGGCAAATAGTTTGCCATAACCTATCTCGAAAATGCCCAATACAAAACAGGGCTGGTGGAATGGCTGAAGTGGTAGACTGCTTGTCTAGCAAGCATAGGCCCTGAGTTCAAAACCCAGTATTGCCAAAAAATTAAGAAAGAAAAAGAAGGCTTGGCACCAATAGCTCATGCCTATAATCCTAGCTATTCAGGAGGCAGAGATCAGGAGGATTGCAATTCAAAGCCAGCCTGGGCAAACAGTTTGAGACACCATATCTCAAAAAACCCATCACAAAACAGGGCTGGTGGAGTGGTGCAGGCCCTGAGCTCAAGCCCCAATACTGCAAAAAAAAAAAAATATATATATATATATTTTTTTTTTTTACTATGTTTGCATTAGAATTATGTTATAGCTCCTTTTTTCCCTCTATTTATTTTTTTTCTTGTTATATCTCCTTTTAATGGATTCCATTGCACAGGGGTTCAGGACATCTTGATCTTCTGCAGTTACTGGTTCACCTCCTGTCTGATGTATCAGTTATCTATTATATAATAGACATCATCAAAACAGTGGCTTGGGCTGGCAGAGTGGCTCAAGTGGTAAGAGCGCCTGCCTAGCAAGTGTGAGTTCAAACCCCAGAACCACACACACACAAAAAAAAGAAAGACATGAAAAAACTCCTCAAAACTTAGTGTTTCTTGGGAATCTGTGAGTTGAATTGGCCACTCTGTTGTCTCTCCTGGATTCACTCACATTTACCCAGCCCCCCAGGTTTCCACAGCTGTAGTTGAGCCCTACAACTCCATCCTCACCACTCACACTGCCCTGGAGCATTCTGATTGTGCCTTCATGGTAGACATGAGGCCATCTATGACAGCTGTCGTAGAAACCTCTGTATTGAGCACCCAAGCTACACTAACCAGAACTTGCTTTGTATATCTGATATATTGTAGTCTGTTGACTGTATAAAACTTATTTGGCTTCAGTAACAGAAAAACCCAGGTTCAATAGCCTAAACAAATATGCAATTTATTTTTCTCACATAACAAAGGTGGAGGCAAGTGACATTAGTTCTGTTGCTCCATGATTTCAGTATGATTATAGCTCTCTTGACTCTTCTCATGCTTGTCACCTCATGGTTACAAGATAATTTCAACTTCAGGCATCACATCTAAATTTCCAAAAAGGCATTAGTGATCATATTGATATCAAAAATGAATATTTCCCTATTAATTTCATATTCAAAAGTTTGACTCAAACTATTTTTTTGGCAGTGCTGGGGATTGAACCCAAGGCTTTGCACATGCTAGGCAAGAGCTCTGTCACTGAGCTACATCCTCAGCCCTGCTTTTGCTTTTTAAGACAGTTTCACCATGATGCCCAGGCTAGCCTTGAACTAGAGATTCTTCTCCCTCAGCCTCTCAAATGCTGGAATTACAGGTGTGTGACAGCATGCCCAACTGAATAGAACTTATTCTTGAAATGTAAGAATGGGAGCCAGGCTCCCATAATCCTAGATACTCAGGAGGCAAAGATCAGGAGGATCGTAGTTCGAAGCCAGCCCTGGCAAATAGCTTGAGATACCCTATCTGGAAAACACCCATCACACACACACACACACACACAAAAAAAAAGGCTGATAGGTGACTCAAGGTGAAGGCCCTGAGTTCAAACCCCCCATACCCTCACCTCCAAAAAAAAAAAAAAAGAAAGAAAATAAATATAAGAATGAAAAAGAAGAGAAATACCATCAAGCTATCACTATTTTGTTGATGATGATACTTGAGATTGAAGCCCAGGCTTCACACGTGCTAAGCACTCACTCTAAGCATTCATTCTTAGCACTGAGCTATAGCTCTAGCCCTAATCTATTACTTTATAGGATATGCACTTTCAAATATGTTTATGTAGTGCTCACTCTGGCAGTACATACGCTGAAATTGGAACAATACAGAGATTAGTATAGCCCCTGTGCATGGATGGCATGCAAATTTGTGAATCATTCCACATTTTTCTGTCATTTACATAAAAAATGTGTACATGTAAGTTAACATATTAAATATAACTTAGACATTTGTTTATTTAACTCCTAAAAATTGGCTTAAGTTGGCCAGGCAACAACTTCTATTTTAGATCTACTAAATAGAAGAGGATGATCATCTGTGATGGCTAATCTTGGTTGTCAACTTGATTAGATTGAAAGACACCTAGGAAGTTAGTAAAGCACACCACTGGGTGACTTTGGGGGCTTTTCCAGAGATGATTAGATCATGAGTGCTCTGACCTAAAGAATGAATTAATCCATTGATGGATTCAAAATTTAAATAGATTATTGGGAGGTGGTAGAATGTGGGCCCTAGCTGGAGGAAGTAGGTTACAGGGGGCATGTCTTTGATGAAGAGTATATCTTAGGCCTAAGCCCCTCCTGTCTCTGTGTTTTCTTCTCAACTGTCCAAGTGAACAGCTTTCTTCTGCCATGCCCTTTATTCATGATGTTGTGGTCTTGCCACAGGCCGAAAAGCAAAGGAACCAGGTGACCCTGGACTGAATTCTCTGAAGTGTGAGCCAAAATAAATCTTTGTCTTCCTTTTAAGTTGTTTCTGCTTAGGTATTTTGTTGTAGTGACACAAAACTGGCTAATGAATCATCTAATTTTGGTATCAATTTTTCAAAAATCATATGCAGTTATAGAAGACTGCATATGATAAAATGCATAGCCAGTCACTAGTGGCTCATGCCTGTAATCCTAGCTACTTGGGAGACTGAGAATGACAGGATTATGGTTTGAGGCCAGCCCAGGCAAATAGTTCAAGAAACCCTATCTTGAGAAAACCTATCACAAAAATGGACTGGTGGAGTGGCTCAAGGTGTAGGTCCTGAGTTAAATCCCCAATACCACCACCAAAACAAAACAAAAAAAGAATCACACCATATTCCATAAATATATACAATTACTGTGATAATTAAAAATAAAAATATATTTAAAAAATGCAAAAATGGCTGCACTGGTTGTTCAGGCCTGTAATATTAGCTACTCAGAAGGCTGAGATCAGGAGGACTATGGTTTGAAGCCATCCCCAGATAAATAGTTTATGAGACCCTACTTCAAAAAGACCCATCACAAAAAAGGGCTGCTGGACAACTCCCTTGCCCAATCCAAGGATGTTAAGTGCCCCACCCAACCTGATTCAGCAACCCAAGATGGATGATACGGGTCCAGCCACCATTGAGAAGAAAGCCACATCAACCATCAGTGCCAAGTCGCAGATCACCAATCCCAAGGCAGATACGGTGCCCATTGCACTGAGGGTATGTTGGGAGAATAAAGGTGTGACTGCTGCTCCCCAAAGAAAGTCAGAAGGTGATTCTGCCATGCCTCTTGCCAAGGCAGCCCCCAAATCTGGTCCTTCTGTTCCTGTCTCAGTACAAATTGATATAGGTTTTTTGGTGGTACTGGAGTTTGAACTCATGGCCTCAACACTTGGCAGGCAGGTGTCCTTTCCACTTGATCCACTTCTCCCTCCCTCAGTACAAACTAAAGATGATGTTTATGAAGTTTTCCTGAAAGAGATGGGAAGAGCTGCTGTAATAGCTTTTGATGCCAGACAGGCTTCACATTAGTGGTTCATGGAACAAGAGGCTCTAGTAACATTGAAAGAGCTACTTCTAATTTCAGTTTAGGCAATAGCCTAAACTTTAGCCTTGTTGGGGATTTACTGCGCAGAAGGGTGTTTTGTTCAGAAGAGATTGGCTATTGAAGCAGTGCTGCTAACATCCTTTCGGTTTCACACCACCATTTTCATCCCCTTTCTTCCCCTTCTCCAAGTCTTTGGAAATTTGTGACGAAGGGTATCTTAGTTACTTATGTGTTTTTGACTCTATTCTTTCATGCTATAGGCACAACAGTAGAGATTTCTGAAAAAACAGTTTATTTCATCTTGACTTGTGTTTGAGTTGTTTTAAATATTTTCTTGTAAATATTTTCTAATATTTTACTTGTAGTGCAATGGATCACAAGGTCATTTCCTAACACAAATCAGGATGTATGGGAAGAAAATTTGCAATTCTTTGATTAAAGTTATTTCCCAATGAGTGTTTCAAGGAAAAAATAAATATTGTAAACCAATATTTATTTTACAAAAACAAAATAGGTCTGGTGGAGTGGCTCAAGGTGTAAGCCCTGAGTTCAAACTCCATACCACAAAAAAAAAAAAAAGCAAAAACAAGTGGGCGCCAGTGGGTCATGCCTGTAATCCTAACTACTCAGGAGAAAGAGATCAGGAGGATCATGGTTCAAAGTCAGCCCCCGGGGCAAATAGTTTGGGAGACCCTATCTTGAAAAACCCCAGCACAAGAAAACAGGGCTGGTGGAGTGGCTTAATCAGTAAGAGGGCCTGCCTAGCAAGCATGAGGCCCTGAGTTCAAACTCCAGTGTCACCAAAAACACCCTGTTCCTTAGGTTAAATTAGCTACCGAGTTACTTTCAAGTGCTCCCTGTCACTTTCCTTTTTAATCTAAAAATCTTTTTCAGAAGACCCAAACATCAAAGTTATGATTCTTTTTGTTTGTTTGTTTGTTTTTATTTGCTTACTTATTTATTTATTTGGTGGTACTGGAGTTTGAACTCAGGCCCTCATGCTTGTAGGCTTGCTAGGCAGGTGCTCTACTACTTTGAGCCACTTCCCCAGCCCTAAAGTTATGATTCTTAATAACTTCTTACCTTTCTTTTGCCTCTCCAGATTCTCTCTACCCTTTTCTACCCTGTACTCTGCTCCTGGAAGGAAGCTGTTATAGTCTGCATCAGTGTCCTCTGGTTTGCAGTTAGGCTTAGCTAATAAGAAGCATTGATCAGACACAGGAGGGAAGAGGAGAGGTCAGAATATTTATTATCCTCCTCCCTTTCTGCTGGGCCACATTTTTTTTTTTGCTTTGTTTTTTTTATTTGTTTGTTTTTGGCGGCACTGGGGTTTGAACTCAGGGCTTCACACTTGCTAGGCAGGTGCTCTTACTGCTTGAGCCACCCTGATAGCCTGTTTTTTAGTGCTGGGTTTTTTTGAGATAGGGTCTTGAGAACTATTTGCCTGGGGCTGGCTTCGAACCATGATCCTCCTGATCTCTGTCTGCCTCCTGAGTAGCTAGGATTACAGGGGTGAGCCACTGACACCTGGCACTTTTAAACCTCTTTACCTGTCCACACCCTTATAAACAGCCTATTCATTATGTTATCCTTAATGTCTCCTTGAAGTATGCCATCTGTTTCCGCCAAGTATTCTAAATGAATAGAAGGGGAAAAGGATCAATCGAAAGTTTAGAAGCCAAAATTACACTAAGTACTAAGTCTCACATCACAGTAGGAGTAGCAAGAAGCATAGAGGAAGAAATCTTTCTAAGAATGAAAAAAGATAAGAAAATGAGAGAGAGGGAGGGAGAGAGGAGAGAGAAAGAGAGAGAATTCTGTTTGGAAGGGATCAGAGAAGTTTTCACAGGGAATTGATAACTGACTTGAGCCTTACAGCCTGAAAAAAACTTTTTTCAGGGGAAACCTTTTTTTTCAGGGGAGGGAGTGGAAAAAAATTTTTAAAGGAAGAGTGAAATGGAGCATCTGGAAGGTCAGAGAGAACCCTGAACCTGGACCAATCTGCAGTCATGGGCTATGTGTGGAAATTCAGGCTGGAGATCAGATGATCAAATGGGGGAGGGCTTTGAATAACAGCTTTAAGAACTCGAACTTTTGGGGGCATAAGTAGTACATACATCCCTGCAATCCAAACACTCAGGAGTATGAAGCTGGAGAATCACTTGGGCTCAAGAGTTTAAGATCAGCCTGGGCAAAATAGTGAGACCCTATCTCCAAAAAAAGGAGCAAGGAACTTGGGGCATGGCTCAAGTGGTAAACAGCCTAAGCTCAAGACCTTGAGTTCAAATACAAGTACTGCCCAAAAAATAAAAGAACCTGAATCATATGACCTGAGGGTTCTCAAAATATACCACTAGTGGTATGAAAGATCACTTAGGTAATATTCAAAACTTAAAACAATTTTGTTACGGAGTTTTTAATATGTGGTAGGAAAATTAATAGCTACAATGCCAAAACTGTGACTTTACAGATATTCTCGCTATAAAGAGACTAAAGTTGGTAGTAAGAAAACCCAGTCGAGTTAAAGAAAAATATTAAGTAATCATATGGATGACAAGGAACTTAGACATTGTCATGAAAATAGTACAATGTTTGGGAAACACTATAATAAGCACTACAGTGCTGTTTCCTTTTGGGGCAGGGCAGTACCGTGAGGATGGGGTGGTGCTCTGTAAGGATCACCCTGCTGACCCTGTGGACTGGTGGCTTTATGAAGGAAGATAAACCTGAGAGAGGTTGGGGTTGAAGGCAGAAAGTCCCTGTAGGAAGTCACTACCCACAAGGGTAAAGATGAAGAAATGGACTAGGGTAACAACAAAGAGGATGATGAGGTTTCAGACAAAGGGCACTTGAGATGAAAGTTACGAGCATGGAGTCAGCATAGTGGTACACATCTGTAGTCCCTGCTACTCTGGAGATGGAAGCAGGAAGATCACTTGAGTCTAGAGATTTGAGAGTAGCCTGGGGCAATATAGCAAGACCCCAATCTCAAAAACAAAATGAAGGACCAAGTGAGGTGGCTCATGCTTGTACTTGGGGGGAAGAGATCAGAAGAAACCAAGCTTGGGGTCAGCCCTGGCAAAAAGTTATTGAGACCTCCCCCATCTCAACAAATAAATTTGGTGTGATGGCTCCATGTCTGTAATCCCACCTACTCAGGAAGCATAGGTAGGAAGATCATGGTTGGAAGCCAGCCAAGGCAAAAAGTGCCAAACAGTATTTGAAAAACAACTTCAAGCAAAAAGGCTGGAGGCATGGCTTAAGTGGTAGAACACTTGCCTAGCAAACTCAGGCCCTGAGTTCAAATCCCAGTACTGCCATGAAAAAGAAATGAAATTAGGAAGTTTGTGATCTGGTTAAAGGGGACCAAGTGAAAGATGGCGATTTCATTTACAGAAGTAGTGAAGATGGAAAAGAGAGCAAGACTTCTTTTAATTGGGGGCATGGGAGTTGTTGAATAATTGCATGATTTTGAGGTGTGCATTTTGAGATATCTGCCAGATATTGATGGACCAGTGATAGAGGCATCTCTAACCACTCCACAAAAGAAAGGCAGGACATATGTGCCTACATCTTCTCTGTAGCTTCTGTATGCCTCCCTCACTCTTATGCCTCCTTTTGACTTCTGCCAACACAGTTGATCAACCTCAAATTGACCTGGAAAATAGCTAGTTTGCTCCTCTAAAGGACCTTGCTCAATCCAAGAATTACAAGCAGCAATTTATAGAATAATTGTTAAAGCTGGAAGATTCTTATAAATCTCTCCTGAAACTGTCCTTCCCTTCCATCTCCACCACCACCTCTTTATCTTAGCCACTACCATCTCTCATATGCACTTTTTTTTTGGCAGCACTGAGATTTGAACTCAGAACCACAGGCTTGCTGGGCAGGTGCTCCAATTGTTTGCAACCCCACCACACCAGCCTCTTCATGATCCTTTTTGATTGCTTTCTCTGAACCTACTAGGTCCCTTCTAATCCATTTTCCACTCAGCAACAAATGATCCTTTTAAAATCCAGATTTGATCAGACCATCCCTCCAAGCTAAAACCTAATGACATTCACTTAATCCACTCAAGTGATTGCTTGTTTCTAAAGAAAAATAGCAAAATCTCTTGGGTGTGGTGGCACACACTTATAGTCTCAGCTAAAATGGAGGCTGAGGCAGGAGGATCATTTGAGCCCAGGAGTTCAAATTCAGTAAGGGCAAGAAAACTACACCCCATCTCAACATCTCTGGAGAGTAAGACTGAGCACAGTGCTAGAAGCCTATAATCCCAGCTGCTCAGGAGGTGGAGACAGGAGAATCAAGAGTTTGAGGCCAGTGCTCGCTTTGGCAGCACATATACTAAAATTGTAATGATACAGAAAAGATTAGCATGGACCCTGCACAAGGATAACATACAAATTTGTGAAGTGTTCTATTTTAAACTAAATAATAACAACAAAAGATTTTGAGGCTAGCCCTGGCAAAGTTAAGGAGATCCTATCTCCAACAAAAAATGCAAACAAAGAGCCTGGGTATCATGGCTCAAATCATAGGGCACTTTCCTAGCATTAGGGAGTTAGGGAGGCCCCTGGGTTTGATCTCCTGCATTGCAAAAAAAAAAAAAAAAAAAAAGAAAAGAAAAAAAAAATCAAAATCCTTAGCACTGCATAAACTCTATCAGTATTTGCAGGATACGATAAGTATTCATTGGAGGGAGGGATTCAAATCTCTGGATCCAGAAGGAGCTGCCCTGTTCCTATGTGTGTTAATTCATCTTATTTAAATCTCCCCTCCCCTTCCTTAGTTATTTTTGCAATACAGCCCAAGCTAACCTTGAACTCGAAATCCTTCAGCCTCAGCCAAGATCCTAAGTGCTAGGATTATAGTCATATACCACCACACCACACTCAGAGCTCTTCCTCTTTTCCAGCCTCTTGGAAGCACATCATCATAGCCTTCTGGCATCTCACACCAAGTGATTTCCTCAAGGTCACACAGCTGGTGAGTAAGAACAAAATAGAATGTGCAGCCCCATTGTTTCTAACTATAGACTCACAGTTCAGTGAGAAGCAATCAATTTAAAAGTGACTGACCCCTGATATGATGCTTGATCCTCCCCAAGTCACTCCCAAGAATTTCTAGGACTTGGTATACAGCCTTTGAAAGATAAATAAAATCTGCCACCTCAGCCCACCTGAGTAGCCTCTTCATTTTTAGACAACTCTAACAGTTACTGAAAATCAGGTAATTCAAAGAATATTCCACTCTCATCAATTTATAAAGAGAGAGAGAATGAGAGAAAGGAGGCTGTGTGTGAGGAGAAGACCTATACCCTCCTTCCTATGGCAGTTGCAAGATGCCTTGGGTCAGCTGAGCCCAGGGGAAGAAGGTGGATGACTTAGGCTCCAGTTTGGGAAGAGATCTGCAATATCTATTCTTCAAGATTCTACAAGACACTGTAGATGAGCCAGAGGAAGGGATGTGTGTGGAGGAAATGAGATTAATCCCAGCTCAAATGTTGGGTGGAATCCCAGCTGCTGCAGCTGCTGAGGGCTTAACCAGCTGTTCCCTGGGCAGCTGCAATGTTCAGCCCAGGCCTGGCTTTTAGGACGGCAATATTGCCTCAGCTTGCAGCCATCCATTCCAAGGCTCTGCTCAAAAGATTGCAGAAAGCAAAAGAGAACAGTGAGAAAGAATTGTCAGTTCCAAAGATTTCTGTTTGGATACCATGTGGCTTGAAATCAAACAACTGTGCCTTAGATTATGGGATCCCAAGGAAAGAAGGTGAGAGACAGTTTGGGTTTAACTTTCTGGAAGAAGTGAAGCTAAGGCTGGAGGCCTCAGCTTCAATTCTTTTCCTATCTTATCCTATCCTGTCCCATTTCCCTACACTGTCCCACCATTTGCACCCATAACACTGTATGTGGGAAAGGGAGCATTTCCTACTCATGATTGAAACTAGAGCAGGGGACATGCAGATGCTCAGCTGAGAACCAATCTACTTAGGGATAAAAAACTATCCAAAAAATCCTGTCCAATTGGCAATTTCCTTTTTTTTTTTTTGGCAGCACTGGGGTTTGAACCAGAGCCTAATGCTTGCTAGGCAGGAGCTCTACTGCTTGAGCCACTCTCAAAGGGCTGCTTTGTGATGGATATTTTTGAGATAGGGTCTCTCCAACTATTTGCATGGGGTTGGCTTTGAACCACAATTCTGATCTCTGCCTCCTGAGTAGCTAGGATTATAGACATGAGCCTCTGGTGCTTGATTCCTTTTTTTTTTTTGGGGGGGGGGCGGAGGTGGAACTGGGGTTTGAACTCAGGACCTCATGCTTGCTAGGCAGGCACTCTATCACTTGAGCCACCCTGCCAGCCCTGGCAGTTTCCTTTTTAAAATATAGGTTTAATTATACTCCCAGTGGGATTATTCCTCTGCTTCAAATTTTACAATTGTTTTTCATCTTTAGGACAAAATTCAAAATCCTTAAAGCAATCCCATCTCTCTGGCTGTACCAAAGCTATGCTCCTCAGCTCCAAGCCTTTGCACATGCTATTCCTTCTGCTTGGGCAATTGTACCCATTCTTCAGGTCTCCACTGAATGTCTCTACCCATTCCTTTCATCACATTCACCAACAATCTAACCATGTAAGTTTGTCAGAACTGTAAGAGGCTGGTGGAGTCACTCAATGGTGGAGGGCCTGCCTAGCAAGAATGAGGCCCTGAGTTCAAATCCCAGTACCACACACACACACACAAAAAACCTGTAAGAGACATGAAGGGAAGCTGGGCATGGTGGTATGCACTCAGGAGGCTGAGGTGGGAGAATCACTAGTTTGAGGCCAGCCTGAGCTACATAGTGAGATCCTGTATCAAAGGAGAAAAAAAAAAAAGCCATGAGACAGGGATTGTCTACAACTGCCTTTACCGTTCTATCCTCGCCATACAGCATAATATATGCAGTATAGCAGACACTCAGTGAAACCTTATTGAATCAAAGATTACACCCTCTCATGGAAATGCTTATTTGTATTCATCAACCAAGTCACATGCACAGATGATAACAGGGAAAGAATGATTTAAATGTGCTAATTAGCCACAAAATCACCTGCAATGAAATAGACTGCCCACACTCTCTTCCCATAAACACCTGCCTCTGCTCCAATGTAGCACAGACCACAAAAGAACAGTCAAGGCTGGGTGCAGTAGCTTATTCCTGTAATCCTAGTTATTTGGGAAGCTGAGATCAGGAAGACTGTGGTTCAAAGCCATGTCAGGCAAATAGTTCACAAGAACCCATCTCCAAAATAACCAGACCAAAATGGACTGGAGGTGTGGCTCAAGCAGTAGAATGCTTACTTTGCAAGCATAAAGCCCTGAGTTCAAACTCCAGACCCACCAAAATAAATAAATGAATAAAGCACAGTCAGGGAAAAATATGTCATTTCTAAATCAGAAATGCTCATTTTTCAAAAAGAGCCAATATCTTATTTTCATTAGATAAAGACCCTGTCTTAGGGCCTCTTCTTCCTACTTTAAAGATTTTTGGAGGCTTGTCTTAGTCTTCTTGGGCTACCATAACAATGCATCATGGAATGTGTGTCTTAAATATCACTGTATATATATATACACTGTATATATATATATATATATATATATATATATTCTTGCAATTCTGCAGGCCAGTTCAGTTTCTAGTGAGGGCTTTAGAGAGTTGCCTTCTCACTATGGCTTATAGACAGCTGCCTTCTCATTCATACAAGGCCTCACCTCAGTTTGCATGTGTGTGTGTGTGTGTGTGTGTGTGTGTGTGTGTGGAGAGAGAGAGAGAGAGAGAGACAGAGAGAGAGAGAGAGAGAGAGATCAGTCTAGTGTCTCTTCTTAGACGTGCACTAGGACTTCAGGACCTCACCCTATGACCTCAAACTTAATTGCTTTCTTAGAGGTCCCATCTGCAAATACATATTAGGGTAAGTCTCCAATATCTGAGGAGGGTGGCCACAAACTCTAAGTCTATTACAAAGTTTGAGTCTATCACAAAGTTTATTACAAAGCTCAATCTCCTGTCTCTTTCTCTAGTCCAAAAGGAACCTGTACCTGTATTTCCTTAACTGGATGGCTAGAGAACTTTAGTTAGGGACAGAGCCATCCAGTGTGGAGGAAGAAGAGCCAAGGAAAATGGAGAAACGACTGTCACAAAGCTAGGGGGACTTTAGAGTGACTCAACGAAGGAGAAGAGCAAGAGCGAGCAGTAGCTTAAGGCCTGCATAATTGCACCTCTCCCTAGAGTATTCTTATTTTTTCATAAATTCCTCCATTTCACCACTTACTGTGGTGGTAATTCAGGCTAGTGACTTCAAGCCCTTTGCCTCAGTTTCCCCATCTGCAATACCATCTCAGAAGACTGTTGTGACGATTAAATGAGAATGCAGGTAAAGGACCTGACATATATTAAGTCCTCAGTAAACATTAGCTAACATTGTGATGCTTCCCAGCCTCCTGTTCTCAACAGGCTGCATGCACCTCTTCACCCCAGATTCCCAGTCCTTGCTCATGACATTCCTTCTGCCTGCAATGTCCTTTCCAGCCTCTCCCACCTGCACATACTTCACACCCTGCTCAGTTACCATTATAACATTTACCAACAATTCCACCATTCCAATTAAGTAACAATGTTGCTTTAGTAGTTAAACATTTTCTGTCTACTCCAGGAAAGAAGTTTCTTAATCCTCAATGTGTCTTTCAGTCCCTAACCCAGCCACTACACTGCAAATGTTCTGCAAGTCCTGCTTGAAGAAGGGAAGGAAGAAATTTAAAAGGTCACCTGAACCCTTAAGCAGTAGTTCTAACTCTAATTTTCCTGTAAGCAGAGGTCTTATAAGGGTTATCACAAAATGCTCTGCAAATTCTCAAAACAAGATTTTTTTGGGGTGGTACTGGGGTTTGAACTCACAGTTGCTACACAAACACTCTACCACTTGAGCCATGTCTCCAGCCCCTCCACTCCCACTTTTTTTGAGATATTATTATGTAGCCCAGGCTGGCCTCAAACTAGCAATTCTCCTGCTTCAGCCTCCCAAGTGCAGGGATTACAGATGTATGCCACCATGTTCAATTTTAAGATTACTTTTATCTAGACTTTAGTTGTAAAACAACCCCAAACCTGTGACACAGAACTTTCTGAAAAAGAGAGCATTATAAGCTGGATGCCGGTGGCTCATGCCTGTAGTCCTAGCTACTCAGGAGGCAGAGATCAGGAGGATCTGAGTTCGAAGCCAGACTGGGCAAATAGTTCAGCGAGACCCTATCTTGAAAAATCCTTCACAAAAATAGGGTTGGTGGAGTGGCTCAAGGTAAAGGCCTTGAATTCAAGCCCCAGTACCAAAAAAAAAATTATAAAATCAAGTGACTGTAAGAATAACTCAACCCCAAAATGTTTGCATTGATAATGCTTTCAGTGATGTGGTAGGAGATAAGCAGACAGCAGCAAAAGCAGTGAGAAATGGATGCAAAGAATAGACACTCATTTGCTGAGTGTCTCTTCTCCATCAGATGCAATCCTTGTCAACAGTCCTGTCAGGGAGATAGCCTTAAACCCAGGTCTATCTGACTCCCTACTTTGTGGATGAAAAGAAGTGTTGCTTGCAGAATGGCTCATGTGGTAAAAGTGCCTGCCTAGCAACCGTGAGGCCCTGAGTTCAAACCCCAGTACCACCAAAGAAAGAAAGGAAAAGAGGCACAATCGGAAGGTGTTGCATAGCCAATGAATATGCCCATCTGCCTCATAGACTTACCTGCTTGAGGACATGGTCCCTGGGAGGGACCTCAAGGGAACAATAATAAGGGGTGGAAGTGTGGACTGAAAGGTGGACGTCAGGCCTGGGAAGTAACGTACAGAATGTAATGTCATGAAAACCAATGAGTTCTCCTTGTCCCCAAAGAGCTCCCTGCTTAACTTATATTATGGTTTTATGGTTAAAGGCCTTATTTCTAGCAGACTTTCAGGATATAAGCATTACCTGGGAAAGGAAGTAAAAGCAAGGAACCCAGCAACACAGAAAGACTGACTAGTTTATCAGATTAGTCATCACCTGGGTGACATGACAGAAGGGCACCAGGAACTGATAAGAGATGAGTGTGGGCTTAGAAAGTGGGAAAGGACTGCAACTTGGGATGTGTTTCTGAGATTATGAAAAGGGAGGGTGGTGTGGATTGAGGGCATTGGTGAGTGGAAGGACACTGAAGGCAAACTTAGCCTGTTTCCCATTGTTGCACTACCTGTACCTCTATTTTCTTTCACCTCCTTGATCACTAAACTCAAGGGTCATAAGGATGAGGAGCATGAAGGATCAACTTCAATGTTTAAGGAAGTCTGCACTGCAAGTGTACTACAGCTTCCAGGAGCCAAAAAGTTAAACTAGGCAGGAGGGATGCAGAAGTGCAAAGGCTTGGAAGAGAAGCAAGTGGGCTCCTTACCAGCTCCTCACACCTGTGGCTCACTGATGGCAGCTTAACAAGTCCCAGCCATCATCTCTGCCTCCTAGCAGAGGGCTCCTTTGCACAAGTTCACGCACCCATCCATGTAAGAACTGTTTACATGCATGGGCTTAGAATTCTCCTGAAGGCCACAAGAGGGCGGTGTATAGCAGGGATCTTGTGAGCTCGGATGCTCAAGTGAGGACCAAGCCGTCTACCTAGCAACATAGCTGCTCAGGCTTGGTCTGGGCCCCCTGGAAGTACCAACCACCCCAGACTATCCCTCAGATCCTACACACTCCTCTTCCACATCACTCCAACTTCTCTGAGCTTCCATTCCTAACTCAGAGGCATCTATCTACCTGGATTCCAGAAGTCTAGTGTGTTGGAATTCAGAAGTAACCTAAAAATCCAGGTTAGGGAAGCAGCAAAAGCAAGAAGAAGAAGGAAGAAGGGGAAGGACCACTAGTGACAGGGGACTTGGATGCTTTGAATATCATTACCTATAGGGGCCTGAGTCCCCCGCTGGAGCCCCACATAAGGGAAGGGATGTACTGCTCCCCTGGACACCCTGACCCCTCTAGAAGTTGGTATGGAATCTCAGAAGTAGAATGCTGGTAGGAGGTGGAACCAGCATCCTAAAAAGGGCATGAGTCTTCTGGTCTCTGTTGATGTTGCGTTGGGACAACCCTGCAGGAGAGGAAAAGGGTCTCAAAAACGCTGCTTATGAAGGAGTAGGAGTTGGAAGTAAGAGGTTGGTTCCCTCTCTCCCGTGCTCTAGAGGTGAATCACCCTCTGAATGGAGGTGTTTTACAATAATCTCCTGGAAGCCTTCCTTTTATTAGCCCACCTGCAAAAAAATGTGAGAGGATTGGCTGACTGTGTCAGACAGTGTTATGCTGTACCGCAGCCCCTCACCTTGCTCTGCTGGGTAAGCAGATCATTATATTACAATTTATAAATAGAAAATAAAATAAAATTATTGGGTAGGGCTGAGGCACTGGGGAAGAAGAGGCTAAACAGTCCTCATTAAGGAGTGTCCACAATCAGCCCTACCTACCAAGGACCGGGGATCAACCTCCTCTCGGTTGAGAGTTGCCCCTAAACCAGGCAGTTCCCATAAAGCCCTTTTTCTCTCTTTCCCTCCCCCCTCCCAATCAGCGAAACCTGCTGCCCATATCCCTAGAGCTTAGCCAGCACAGCCCAGTTTCGTTGAGCGCCTCGAGGTTTCTACGCCTGGGCACTCAGCCCATTAGCTCCTCCGCCAAGCGATAGAGAAGGCGAGAGTACCAATGCATGCCAGTCGGCTGGACTGCACCGCCGGGGAGCAGCCCTCCCAGAGCATGCAGCAGGCGCAAAGGAGCAAAAGCGCGGTGCGCCCACTGGTGACTCTCTAAAACCGCGTAGCACGAGGCCAGGACATCGTTGACCAGCAGCGTCCCGTGAGCGGTGAGCGGCGCGAACACGCCCACGGCTTCCTCCCGCGCCACCCGGGCTACGCGCGCCGGCCGAAGCGCGTCCCCACCCGGCGCCAGCACTGAGTCTCCAGCGCGTAACCGGCGCGCGAACACTGGTGCAAAGTCGCCTGGAGCGGGCGCTGGCCCTCGAGCGGCAAACACCAGGTGCCAGGGTGTGAGCAACAGTTTTCTAGGAGGCCGCTCTGTCTCTACAGCCACGAACGAGGCTCGGCGCTGCAAGTCTCGGTCCAGGAAGAGCAGCACCGGTGTGGGCACCACCCGGCCTGCCGCATCTGCCGCCAGCACCCAGTCACCGCGATGCAGTTCCCGAAGCCCTTTCCGCTCGCCACTCCGCAGGCGCACGGTGGCATTTCCCGGAAAGCAGCCGCCTGCCCGGACTGCCAGTGAGTTATCTGCAGGGAACAAACATAGAACTGAATCAAGATCAGTGCCTCCAGAAAGTTGGTACACATTCTCAAAGATGTGTGTCAAGCCCAACGCAGACTTCGCTACTACTCCTGGACAGTGGAACTTCCCACGGATCTGACCTCACCCTAGGCAGAAATGGAAGGGCGATTTACAACACTAACGCCCGCTTGGTCTCCTCGAGGATAGCAACAGCGCTATTGTAGACTCAGTTTCCAGGAGAGAGCCCCTTTTGGGCGGGCCTTACCACCCGTCCCTTACTGTACCAGCTTTGACGGACACGTGGACGTGGTTGCGGGACTCATAGTAGACCCAATCGAAGCCAGCTTCCACTGCCAGGCGCGCCAGCAAACCATATTTATTTCGGTCGCGGTCAGACGTGGTGATGTCCAAGGCACGGCCTTCGTAGTGGAGTGAGTCCTGAACGTGGTGGCCGTCTTCATCCCAGCCCTCGGTCACCCGTAGGCGCACTCCAGGCCACATGTTCATCACCGCAATGGCCAGCGCGTTCACCCGCTCCTTGCAACGCTGGCGGGGAATAAAGGAGGCAGTCTCCCCACTACCATCACGGCGGGGGGCAACAGGGACCTACATAGAAGGGTCGATTCTTTGTTCTCCAGCCTCCCTCACCTCCCTCCCAGTTTCTGAGTGTCCTGGGGAAGTGAGATGTGAATAGATAACCAATCTGCACTCTCTTGCCAGGGCGTCAGTGGAGAACCGTTGGGGTCTCCTCTGAGGTTGAGAGGGGGCGCCCATACCTAGCTCTTTTCCAATTTTTAATGCCCCCCCACCACACACATACTTGTTCTGGGACGTTGGCCCAACCTGCGAGAGAGCCACAATTGAGAAAGCGGGTGGAAGTTTGGTTAGGGAGGGCCTGACTCCCCGAGAGAGGAGCCCCTGTTTAAGCCTGGCCCCCGCCCCAGGCCCCCCGGCTGCCCTCCCTTCGCCTGATTCATCTTTTGTTTCGTTGCCTTCCCTGGCACTGGGCATTGCTTCCTTCCTTCCTTCCTTCCTCCTCCTCCTTTCAGCCCCTAGCATTAACCCCTTCGTGGTCTGGGTGCCCCCCACAGAGGTGCCCAAGAGCAGCGGTGCGGGATTAAGACTGCTGGAAAAAGGGTTGGGTGGCGTGGGTTGCGCGAAGTACAATGGCCATTCTCCGGGATGACTTAACTGAACGAGAATCCCGGGCCGAGGCAGGGAAGGCGCGGGGAGAAGCGGACTCAGCAGCTCCAGCCACAAAGGCGCTTTTCAGCCGCCCGGGCTCAGGGAGAGGAAAGGGCAGAAAGCCGCGCCCCCCGTCCCTGCTCTGGCCCGCCAGGTCCCCTCCCCCAGTGTGGTCAGTCCTCCCAGTTCCAACTAAAGCTCTACTAGTCCCAAGAATTTCCATCTGTCCATCTCTGATCCAGAAGCAGCCCAAAAAGGCGTGGGAGCAACACCTGAAAATAACTGGGCGCTGCCCTTGCGATCTGGGGGGCCCCCTGCAGGGTGGGAGTGGAAAGGAGGAAAAAGGAGCAGAGGCTGGAGGCCTGCCGCCGGGGGAGTGAGGCCACAGTTATCTCTGCCGCTGCAGTCTGGGAGCTGGAGACCTTGGCGCACACCATAGCACGGACACCGCGGGAGGAGCGCAAGGAGATCAGCAGCTTTTTCTTCTTCCCCCTCTGATCTCTCACCTCAGAATTGGTTTCTCCTAACTGCCAGAGGGACACTTTTCCCCTGCCTTTCTTTACTAGTTGTCACCACCTCTACAGGGGTTGGGGTGTGTGTGTGGGGGGGGGACGAACAGGAAAAGGGGTAGCTCCTTCCAACTTCTTGTCGTTTTGTCCCCTAAGGAGGCCCTGACCTGCGGGGGCAGCAGCCCTGTGCAGAGCCAACTCAATGGAGGCCTTTTGCAGCCAGGGTGTGGGAGATAAGCAGGACTGAGGGGGTTCCCAGGCCTGTCAGAGGCTCTCCTGAGTCTGTCCCTTGTTCTGCCCCCTCTGCTGCAGGTGGCAGCCAGAGAGGGCTAACAATGTTCTATGACTAAGGAGGGGAAAAGGAATGCCCTTCCTAATCTCTGGGTAGGAGGAAGGCTTCAGCACAGGAACAAGAGGGAATTCTTTCTCCCCTGGACAGGTTTTCCTAACAAAGTAACCTGGAAAACTATGGCAATTAATCAGAGGAAATCCGTACTCCTCCCTCTCCCCCCCACCTCCCCACTCCATACACAATTAGGTGGTGTAATGGAAAGTGTATAGGACTTAGAATTCAGGAGTCCTTAATTCTATCCCAGCAATGCTACTATTTAGTTGAGACTTTGATTAAATTGCTTTTCCTCCTGGGGCCCAAGCTCTCAGATATAAAGTGAGGAGTGGGGTGAGGTGGAGGATTGTGACTTTAAAGTTTCCTTTCAGTTCTGACACTCCTTCTACTAGTGGTCCTCTTCCAAGCCATGGCCCACCTCAACCCAGATGGATTTAGTCTGCAGCAGATACCCACTAATAGTAGTTGAATTTAATTCTTTGGAGGAAAGTCCCTGTGCTAAGCTGAGCTTGGAGGACCTGGAAGCCTTTTGATTCTCAGGTAGACCCATCTGTTCTCACTGAGGATTTGTTTTCCCCCCCCCAAGTTTGTTGCTTAGACCCTAGAATAGCCCTATCCTGGCTCTAGTACACCTCTCTGGTGCCAAAGACATTTCCTGCTCAGCCTCTTCTCAGGTAGATGGCCTGGTGACCTGACCCTTTCCCAGCACCCTTCGGCTTCTTCTTTTCGGTCCATAGAGCTTTTCCACATCAGGTCAGGAGCCAAGCTAATGGTAAAGCCTTCTGTCTACCACCCAGCCAGCGCTGGCCCCCAGCTCACCCCAGCCCTTCCTGCCTGGCTCAGTGGCTGACCCCCGGTCCACGCCTCAGCCATTTCCCGTCTCGCCTGCCGCCATCCTCCTTTCCCTCCCACCCACCCCCCCTGCCTCTCCCAGCTTCACTCTCACTAGCCAGTCCCTCTTCTCCTTCCTCATCGCAGCCTCTCCCTGTTGGGATAACTTCTGACCATTGTCCAGCCAGCAGGCTAATTTTTAGACTAAGGTCTTTGTACATGAAGCCTGGCTCACCCTCCGGAGCTGTCATAGGATAACTGAGGAATTGGTGGTGCCCTAACGCAGGTGGGGGAGCATTCCTTACCTCGGTCATCAGGCGGTCAGCACCACTGTTCTCTTCATCTTTGAAGATGATGTCAGGGTTGTAGTTGGGCACAAGGTCCCGAAAACGCTCGGAGTTCCGTGTCACCCTCCCCTCCGCCGGCCCACTGGCGCCCAGGGTCCGCTCGGGCACGCTGGGCACAAATTGCTTGTAGAGCAGCGGCACAAGCTGTTTGCGCACGTAGCGGCGCCTGCCAACCGGTCCGCGGCCCGGCCCGCAGCTCTGGGCAGGCAGTGCCAAAAGTGCCAAGCAGCACAGGGGCAGCAGGCTGGCTGGCAGCGCCATGAGTGTAGCGGGCGTGGGCCAAAAGGGAGCGTTTCGTTCTCACTAGCTCTCCTGTCAGTTGGGCATCTCCAGTCGCCAGAGAGCGCAGCAGGCAGAGCTGCCCCAGAGTGCCCTAGGCCTCTTGTGGCTCTGAGCACCTAGCTGCCGTTAGTTCTGCCCACATGCCCCGGGGGAGCCTGGACCCTGCTACTGATGGACCACCATAGCAGGGCGGGGGAGTCGTGGGTGCCAGTCCAGCCTGTCTCTGCGGCTGGGCTCCAGTGCTGCCAGAACGCGCCGACTCCGCCTTAAGTGGCCCCTGGCCCCGCCCCCCGCCCTTCTCCCAGTACCGTCCCACCCCCTCCCACCCGGGCGGGGGATCCAGCCAGTGGCCACTGTTGCATTGCACGACTGAAGTGTGTCCCATCCTGGAAACCATGCAGGCACCTGCCTAGGAAATCCTTGTAGCTTTACAGTCCTTGGCTGCCTGGATAAGCATCCTTCTACCTCCAAGCCTAAATTTGGAACCAAACCATCCTCCTCTGAGACTTGAAATGGGTCTTTGCTCTCCCAAAGCCTACCTTGGCAGGCCATGCCCTCTGCTGTCATCCAGGAAGTAGCAGTTCCAATTTCTGCTCAAGGCCAGCCAAGCCCTTTGGGCATACCTCCCTTCTCTGTGGTCCTCCACAAACCTCCCTGGTTTCTATCTCACTTCACACTCAGCAGTAACCAGGACTAGAAGGTAAGGATCTCACAGAGCCATTTTCTCTAGTAACCTTATAGTCCTCCTCTGGGAACTTCCCCAGAACCAAAGACAGCTTGGTACTTATAGTCCACTCTAGGACTTCCAACTATTGTGTCCTCTGAATCCCTGCCAGCCATCCAACAACCACTTTTTTGGAATGAGTAACTGGTCATTTGAAAACTGCTGAAAGGCAGTGGGCACTTAAAGTTCTAGTCTGTAAGATAATGACCAACTCCCATCACGTTCCATCTAGCACTTCCCTCTTGACTCCTTGGGACCCCAAAGCCATTTAGGTTTCATCTCAGAGGCACTTCACTCATCAATGTCTATCACTTATAAATCACTTCCTCTAAGAGGCCTTCCCTGATGTCCCAACACTGGCCACCTGTGTTCCCTTGCTAGGCAGCAATTAACTGCTACAGTAGGACAGTATTAAAATTGTCTGGCACCCTTCTAGACAAAGCAGTTCTTCAGCACAACTTGTTTATCATGTATCTCCAAGGCTAACTGTCTAGTCTACAGTAGGGTGCTCAGCAACTCTATTTTGTTTTGTTTTGTGGTACTGGGGCTTGAACTCAGGGCTTACCCCTTGACCCATGCCACCAGCCCTTTTTTGTGAAGGGTTTTTGAGATAGGATCTTGAGAACTATTTGCCTGGGTTGGCTTTGAACCTCAATCCTTCTGATCTCTACCTCTTGAGTAGCTAGAATTACAGGTGTGAGCCACCTGAGCCTGTCAGAATCTATACTTTTTATATTCCAGACACATCCTCCCTTCACTGCACAGTAACTTTGTGTACACCTGACTTCTATTTACAAGAAAATGGTCATGGAGGGTGGGAATGTAGCTTAGTGGTAGAGTACCGACCTAACATGTGTGGTCCTGGGTTTGAGCCCTAGCACTAAAAAAAAAGAATATGGCCATAGTAGCTACGCATACGACTATGGGGTACATGGTGGCCCTAGGAGCTATGCGATGTATAACCCTAGGCAGAAATTTTGACCCTACCCTAAACATAGCAAAAGGACTTCAAGGAGGTGATAACCTCCGTAAAGATGAAGTTAGGTTCTTATCTAAGATAGAATAAAAAATCCTTGTTAACCAAACCACTTCTGTATAGCCAATTGTCAAGTATGGGAGGACAGGGCTGGGGTTATCTTATTCCTATGCCATGGCAGCTCCCAACTGTATAGCCTAGTGCCAGATCTATGTCCCCAAAGCACACCAACAATGTAGAAAGTGGGGAAGGACAACGATGGTGTCAGGACCCCTCTGCTTCTCCCACTTGGTAGACTCAGGACTGGATGGAGCAAAGCTATTCAAATAGACACAGAGACAGGCTCTTTAAAAAAAAAAAAAAACCAAAGCAAACCCTGGTATCAACTTTATTGCTGATGGGTGCAGCCTCTTCCTCCCTATGCCCTCCGTCTCTCCAGTGGTCCAAAGTCCCTCCAGGTTAGCACAGTGCTTAGGCTCTGCTGGGCCAGAAGCAAGGGAGACAACCTGCCTCCTGAGCCTGCCCCTGGCCCATTCCCTCCCATTCCCACCCCACCCTATTGCACATCAAATCATGTAAACATGGCTATGGGCATGGCCCAGAATAGCAGTGAGGCAGATTGATGTGTAAACACATTTGGGACCAGGAGCCAGATCCAGTCACCCAGCTCTACCCCATGCTGAGGCCACAGCTAAGTCTGAAAAAATGGGGGTCTGGTCCCAAACTCTGGCTCAGATTATGCAACAGTGCAGATGGCTCAGTTCTCCTCTGCCACCCACCCTCTCAGACCTAGGTCCTGAGGTCCATACACCCTGGGCTCCCTTCCAGGTCTAGGCAGCAGATGGCAGTGTCCAGTTTTATCCTTCCTACTCCCAACTGGGTCACTGGTGCTGGGTCTTCCTAGATGCCCGGGGGAAACCGGAGACAGGAAGTGGCAGTCTGTCCAGTCCTGGAGAAAAAGGAGAGATGGGCAGTCAGAAGTGGGCTACAGGTCTAGTCCCTCAGGGATAACACAATCAGGGCACAGGATGGGTGGATGAGATGCTTATGCACACAGTATGTCCTCTCCTCTGCTAGCATGAACCCTGGTCCAGAGTGCCCTATCTTACAACCACCACCCCCCTAGCCTGTGCCTCCCAGCCTCCCACTTCCTCTCACCGAAGGCCCGGATCAGCTCTGCCCTCACAGCTGCGGTGAAGGTCTTCACCAGACTGAGTGTGGTAAGGCCTGCGAAGGCTGCATTGTAGAGGAACACGATGTAGAAATTGCCTAGCCAGTTGAAGCGTCCAAAGTCACCCAGCAGGTCAAAGCGAGTCAGCCCTGGAGTACAAAGGCTAGGATGAGAAGGGGGCTTCCCAACCCTTCTCCTAATAGGAGCCCAACTTTCTGCTGCCTCCTGGTGGTCACATCTAAACACTGCAACTGGCAATCTCTATGCATATTATTGCTACCTGCTAAATTTTGTCTCAGCAGCTAAACGTGCTCCAATTCCCCTTCCGCAGCCTGGCATCTATTCTTTCAAAGGGGTCCCCTCTGGCTCCAAGTGTCCCTTAGGAGTTCCCTTGTTCCTGAGTCAGGAATCTACAAGTTTTCCTTAGTACACAGAGAAGTGGGGTAGATAAGAGCTCAGACTATAATCAGCCTGCTTTGGTTCATATCCCAACTCCACCTCTAACTATCTACAAGATCAAGTTCCTTAAACCCTTTGTGCCTCGGTTTCTTCAACTTTAAAATAGAGAAAAGGACTGTAAGAATTAAGACAATGCCTACCAAGCATAAGGCCGAGTTAATCCCCGTGCCACCAAAAAAATAGATACAATACAGAAGAATCTTAAAAAAAATTAAAACAACATCTATAAAGCCCTGTACATCCCAGGCACTATTCTAATACTAAGTCCTTAATAATATTATCATAGGTCAAAGATCTGAACCCTCATTTAAATATTCCTAGCTGCATCCAACCTAATGGACCATAGCCCACTTTCCTACTAAATTCCTATGGCATAAATACAAATAGCATAATGGAGAAAGTACAAGTTGAGCATCCCTGCCCAAAAAGTCTAAAATCTAGGGGGTGAATTCAACTATGATATATTTGAATGTGACATTGATGGTAAATGCCACAATATATACCCAGTACAACAATAAACACCCCAACAATCAAAATTATTGGAGGTTTTTTTTTTTTTTTGGTGAGACTGGGGTTTAAACTCAGATCTTCAGGCTTGCAAAGCAGGTCCTATACAGCTTGAGCACAACTCCAGTTCATTTTGCCCTGATTATTTTGTCTCACAAACTATTTGGCCCTACTGGCCTTGAACTGTTACCCTCCTTACCTCAGCCTTGCAAATGGCTAGGATTACAGGTATGAGCCACCAGCACCCAGCTCCACTGGAGCATTTTTTTTTTTCTTTTTTTTTCTGTGGTACTGGGGTTTGAACTCAGGGCCTATACCTTGAGCCACTCCACCAGCCCTGTTTTGTGAAGGAGTCTTTCAAGATAGCATCTCATGAACTATTTGCCTGGGCTGGCTTCGATACTCCTGATCTCTACCTCCTGAATAGTTAGGATTACAGGTGTGAGCGCCTGGCACCGGGCTCCATTGGAGCATTTTGGATTCAGATTTTTGGATTTGGGATGCCCAACTTCTAAAGTCAATGCAAATATGCCCAAAATTGAAAACTCCAAAACATTTGAAACACTTTCTTCTGGTGTCAAGCACTTTAGACAGGAGATATTCAAACTTTATAAAGTTAAGGACTGGTGGAGTGGCTCAAGTGGTAGAGTGCCTGGAGGCCCTGAGACCAACCCCACTACTGCTAAAAAAAAAAAAAAAAAAGAAAGAAAAGAATCAAATAATGCTGACTGAAATATAAAACCAGTTACATTTTGAACTTTTCGTTTTTTATTTTATTTTTGGCAATACTGGAGTTTGAACTCAGGGCCTTGCTATGCAGGTGCTCAACCACTTGACCCACTCTGCCATTTGAGGTTTGAACTTTTTTACCAGGTAATTATAAACAAAAGTCTAAAGGCAGGAGAAAGACTAAGGGTGTGATATGCTGCCAGAGTGTGGGAAAGCACTGTCCTAGGGTTCAGGGGACAGGGTTCAGCCTTATATGGCCTTGCCTCTAACTAGCTCTGTAACTGTGGATCACCAATTAGTTTCTCTTTTCCTCATCTATTTATTGAGAACTTTTGCTGTTGTGCTGGGGATTAAATCCAGGGCCTTATTCATACAAATGAGGGTTGATCATTCATTTAAAAATATTTGTTTCTTTTCTTTTTCTTTTTTTTAAATTTTTGGAGACAGGGTCTTGCTATGCATATAGCTCAAACTGGCCTGGAACTCAAAATCCTCCTGCCTTGCTGCCTCCCAAATGCTGGGATTAGAGATGTGAACCACCGTGCCCAACCTGAGATCTGGGGAAAAGCAGTGCTTCTTGTCAAAAAAGTAGAAGTGGGGGAAACAGCAGGATGTAGCAAATGTAAAAAGGTGTGAGCTTTGAAGCAACATAAACACTTCCAGAGCCTCCTTTTCCCATTCTGTTATAATAAGGCAATATATCTCCTCATAGGTTTGTTGTGGGAATTAGAGAAATATACAAGGGCCTGAGTACTTTTTGAGTATATACTTAAAGGAGCTAATTCCCACCTGGGCATGGTGACACACACCTATAATCCCAGCACTCAGCATGCGAGTTAGAAGCCAGCCATGGCTACATAGTGAAATTGTTTTGAAAACAAAAATAAAACAGAACAAATAAATTCCCTTACCTCCTTTTGCTACTTACCTAGGGTTCGAGAGAAGACAGGAAGGGCTGAGCTTAGGACCAAGAGACAGACACAGTTCCCAATTATCTGGGTGGGAATAGGAAAAAGAGAAGGAGGGATAGTAGACCTGCCAGCACTGAATACCCACCCGTGCCCCCAGGCGGCTTCCCCTTCTCCCTCTCAGCTACCTGTGTCATGGCCGTGTCATGCCATCTGGGACGAAGGCTCCAGAAGAGTGGAGAGCTGTAGAAGCCCACAACAGAGGATACCATCAGGTAACTGCCACTGGGTTAGGGAAGAACTGGCAAGTTTCCAAGGACTGAATGCCTCATCTCAAAGGGAGTGGACCTCTCTCCTAGCCCTCCTTCCAAGGTAATGTCTTCTCATTTTTTCCTGAACCCAGGGTCGGTGAAAACCTGTCCCCTTCCCCATCACTATCCCCTACAGTCTCAGATAATCAAAAATCCTAGGAGGCAGGTTTGGCAAGCAGAGGCAATGGTAGGTTTCCAGAAGGATACAAGATGAGTACAACCTGGATGATGGCACCGAAGGATCCCAGCTTGGAGAAGGAGACCTGGCCCAGGGAGGCACCCTGTGGGGTAGGGTGACATCAATAAGGCATACTCCCCAGCACCAGCACCACCTAGCAGCCAGCTTCCCTCTGCCCCTCTCCCCAGCCTTTCTTAGACCCTCCCCAAAAGACATGGTGGGAGACTGGCCCACACCTGCATGCCCCGTGGCATGGCAGCTTCATCGATGAGCAGCTCCAGGATGTGGATGGCCACAATGAGCACAGACAGGCCCTGTGAACAGTGAAGTTAGACTCTCATGCCTGCCCAGCCCACAGCTGTACCCAGAGTTCAATGTTAAAAGCAAATACTCTGGGTCCAGTATATTCAGTTTCCAAGTCTAGCTCTACTTCCACTAGCTGTGGGGGACCTCCTCAAGGTATAATTAGCAACAGAACACCTGTGAGGATAATACCAGATGCACTGCTTCTAGATGGAAGGACTGTGAAAAAGCTAAATAGAAAAAGGTTAATTATGGGGCTGTGGGTGTAGCTTAGTGTTAGGGCACTTGCCTAGTATGTGTGAGGCCATGAGTTCAAACCCCACCACTGGGAAAAAGAAAAAAAAAAAAAAAAAACCACAAAAGAAAATCCAGGAAAATTACCTAGAGAAAAGGTATATTTTTCTCTGACTATAAGACCTATTCTTGAGTCTAGCACATGGCAAGTAGGGGAAATGGACCAGATTTCAACCCTTATTCTCATTCCAGGGCAAACCTACATAACTCCTAAATGGCTGTTTGTTTTTTTCCTTTCCTTCAGTACTGGGGCTTGAACTCAGGGCCTACACCTTGAGCCTCTTCACCAAGTCCTTTTTTGTGAAAGGTTTTTTTTTTTTCAAGATAGGTTCTCTTGAACTATTTGCCCAGGCTGGCTTCGAACCTTGATCCTCCTGATCTCTGCCTCCTGAGTAGCTAGGATTACAAGTGTGAGCTACTGATGCCTGGCTCTAAATGGCTATTTGATTTTGGGCAAGTTGTTCATATACCCAGAACAGGACACAATGTAAGCATGAAGAGATCAAGTACTATGTTTTTTTTTTTTTTTTTTGTGGTACTGGGGATTGAACCCAGGGCCATGCATGTGCCACTACTTGAGCTACACCCTTGGTCTTTTGTTTGTATTTTATTTTTGAGATAGGACCTCATAAAGTTGTCCCAGGCTGGCCTTGAACTGAGAGTGATCCTCCTGCCTCTACCTCCTGAGTAGCTGGGATTACAGGCATGTACCACCATGCCCTGCTGACAACTATTATTAACAAAACTAAGGTCCCTATATTTCCCTGAGAAGGCCTAAAGTACTCAAGGGCCCACTCCCTTACCAATGCTAGTATACCCACCGTCAACACCAGCAAACACAGCATTGCCAGGGGGTAGCCCAGGTTCCGCTGCCAGGCTGAAGCCTTCCGCCGCTTTTCTGTGCAGGGATTGGAGGCTATTAGCAAGCATCTGGAACAACAGGCTCCTCTCCTTGGGGAAACCCAGGTGTCCCAAGCCCTATCAACCACATACCCAGCAGGACCCTCTGTGTCTGCAGAGCCAGGACCTGTCTGTGCAGCAGCTCCATGTCTAAAGGCAGCCAGCAGGAGGTGGGATCTGAGGACAGAGAAAACAGTGCTGCCCCTTGGTGCCACAGCCCCTTCCTAGGCCAAGCCTACCAACTCAGTGGGAGAGAATCCAACTCACTACAGATCCTACGGGTCAGAGCTGCCTCCTCAAAGGCTGAGCAGTTCAGCTGTTCTTCCAGGTCTTCCAGCAGCTGGGGGTGGGAGCAAAGGGAGGCACTATCAGAGGCTCCCTGATCCCAAGAAGAACCCTGTATATTCCAGAGCTCTACAGTCTCAGTCTTTGGTTTGTGTTCAGCCTTGCATGTCTGGTGACTAACTCCAGATGATAGAGTAAAGGATACAGAAGCAAACAAAGGCTGTGGCCCTCTGCAAGTTGTACACTACACAACTGTAAGGCATGTTTCATGGTTTGGTCCCAGCTATGCAGAGACATCACCCTGCATGATCAAAGGGCAAGGAGAACTATCTACGTACCCGGGGCTTGACCAACAGCTTCCCAGTGACTGAGAACATGCGGGCGAGACCTAGTGGAGTACACACTGTGGGGACAAGAGCCAGTCACTGGTCAGATCCTTCTCTTCACCCCTCCCCGCATCCCGTCCCTCCCCCTTCCGCCCTGGTTGTTCTGGTCCTAGGATCCTATCATTCCTTTCCAGACCCTGTATACTCACCCAGGAGTAGCAGGACCCCAAGGAAGGAGATGCAGGAGTAGAGATAGGGGAGGTAGTACTCCCAGAAGTCTAAGAATTTTTTAAAAAAGAAAAAAAAAAACAAAAAACAAAAGACATGTTGGCTTATCTCCCTCCTCCTGCTTACTGGGAATTGACAGTCTCAGAGTCTAGACAAGGACACAATACATAAGTAAGTCTTCAGGGCTCAAGTGGAGTGGCTCAAGTGGCAGAGTGCCTGCCTAACAAGCACAAGGCTCTGAGTGCAAACCCCAGTACAGCTAAACAAACAAATGATTCATTTATTTTTTGCATGTGCACAAAGGAACATTTCCACAGGTTGTATGTGGCCAGAAGTCCAACAACTTGAAATTTTAGTCTTAAGTAAAGATGTGCCAATCTTATCAAAGGCATGTGGACACTGGCCAACTGAAGAGCCAGTCACGAAAGGGGAAGAAACTGGGCCTCTATTATGGTTTAGGTATGAAATGTCCCCTCCAAAACATGTGTTTAAGGCTTGGTCCCAATGTCCAGAGGTGAAGTTTTTGGGATGTGATTAACTCATGAGATCTCTGATCTAATCAATGGATTAATCTACTGGTGGACTCCTAATTTGATGGCATTATTGTAAGGTGGTGGAAACTAGGAGATGGGGCCTAGTTAAGAGGCAACAGGTCACTGGGGGGTGTGCCTTTAAAGGTTTTTTTTTTTTTTTTTGAGGTACTGGGGTTTGAACTTAGAGCCTTCACCTTGAGCCACTCTGTCAGAAAAAACCTCTGAAGGGTTTTTTCAAGATAGGGTCTTGCAACCTATTTGCCAGGGTTGGCTTCGAACCGTGATCCTCCTTATCTCTGCCTCCCGAATAGCTAAGACTATAGGTGTAAGCCACTGGCGCCTGGCCAGAAAGGTGCATTTCAGTCCCAGCCCCTTCCTGCTCTCTTTCTGCTTCCTGTTCACTATGAGGTGAGCAGCTTCCCTCCACCACATGCTCCTGACCATGAAGTTCTGCCTCACCGTGGCCAAGAAACAATGGAGTCAAGTAACCAGGGACTGAAACTTTCTTTAAGTTGTTTTCATCAGGTATTTTCTCTCAGTGCTGAAAAGCTAACTAACAGCTCTCACCATAGAGTGACTCCCTGCTGGCCTTGTTGTCCACAATGGCAGATGCCACCCATACCATTCCTAGCACCAGCAGAGTAAGGAGCATCAACATCACCACTGTCTCATAGACTCGGCCCAGGACACCCTACAGGAGAAGGAAAAGGTGAGGCAGAAGAGGTGGTCAACATCAGGGCAATGTGGGGAAGAAGGAGACATCAGAGATAGGGGCTGGGCTGGGGGAACCAAAGAGATCTGGATTCAAGAGATGGCGACAGGTATTTCCCTTCAATTCTAAATTGCTCTGCCCTGGCACTCTCCAATCCATGAGCCTGAGGTGGCCACAAGTTCCTATTGTCACTACAGCCTCAGACTCCTTGTTGGTACCCATAACATTTTTTTTGGGGGGAGGGGCAGTACTAGGGTTTGAACTTAGGGCCTCATGCTTGCTAGGCAGGTGCTCTACTGCTTGAGCCACTCCACCAGCCCTGTTCCCATAATTTTTTGCTAAACCTCTGCAAATCATCTCATCAAAATTTTCTGTCAACCCTATAGTTCTGTTTCTTGCCTGGATTATCTGTTTACCTCCTACTTACCTTTCTGGAGCCAGCAAAGCCCTCAGATTCTGTGAAGAAGTATGCAAAGGGCATGAGGAAGATGAGCGACAGGTTGGAGAAGAGAAAAACAAGGTTCCAGAGGCCTAGAGCCAAAAAGGCAAAGTAGACGTGGTCAGCAAGGGGCAACCCATAGAGAACTGGCCATGTGATGGGGGAGGGGAAGATGGGTGACACATAACTAGCCCAAGGCTGCCTGGGTCTGCCTGACTACCTTCCCCCTCCCCACTTCAAGATACAGTTCAAAGCCACATACCATGGATGAGGGAGCCATTGAGCCACTGGATGTAGTAGTTCCGTGGCAGTGAGAGCAGCACCTCGTTGCTGATGATGGAAAAGGGCAGGAGCAGAACAGCACCCAGGGCGACAGCCAGGGTAAAGGTGCATAGCTCAAGCCTGGGCAGAGAAGAGGACAGTGCTTAGTTCAGCACTTACTACCCTGTGCACAAAAAGCTCCATATGTATCCAAAGACACCTGTGGCTTCTACAACCAGCTCGGGAAGTTATCCTTTACCTCCAGGGAAACCTTGGCACATGGGATGGGCACAACCTCAGGCATTTATTGGCACCTGGTCACCTGCCATGTCACTTGCCCAGATTGTCCTAGGAATGTGGTCCTCCTGTGCATGCGTATAGGGTGTGCTAGGCATGATGCCAACCTAAGGGGTGTGGCTTCTCTCCTCTGCTCAGGGATATGGATTTCTAAGCTTGTACCTTCCAGTGTGGTTAAGAGCAGACTCACCCCATATGGTTATCCCCTGCAAGAAGGCACTAGCACAGAGAAGGACAAAAAGAAGCTGAAACCCAGCTTCATACCCAAGGCCTGCATCCTGGGCCACATCAGGTGAAAAGGAGTAGGGGATCACTTTTTATCTAGTTGGTTCATCAAAGGCGCAGGGCTCCCCCAATATGTTGACCCAGCAGGACATCTCTGTATTTTTCTCTATGTAAGCTAGTAAATAAGAATAGTAGAGTACAGCCTTTCTCTCAGAACCAAGCATTCTCTGCCCTCAGGAACTTCCATCTCCTCCACACTCTGAACCCCTATCTCCCCATCCCCCCACCATTTACTGCTGGGAGGTGAAGCCAAGCTAGAGCCATTTCTGGTGACTCATGCCCCAGCCAACAGTTCCTGGCTATGAGGCTCCCAGAAGCTCCTGGCCTAACCAGGGAGACAGGAACAACAGCTTTTTTAAGCGTCCTCAGGGTAGGGTAAAGCCGGAAGAAGCCAGAAATAGGGTGGAAGTAGAAACTCTTTTTCCAGTGGGTGATAACCCCTCTTCTTCCTCCTGCTGTAGAGGTCTCCCTTGATCCCAGCTCCTAAAGGCCACTGATGTCAGGTGCTGAAGACAATGACACTTACGCAATCTTATTGACTGTGGCATCTTCATCATCCACTGCAAAAGAAAAAGACATAAGGACACTGGAAAGGAAAAGATGCTCAGTTTTAAACGTTAAAAGTGTACAAGTTGCTTTGTTACAATAAAACTAAATGTGTACACACACACACAAAAAAAGAAAAAGACGTAAGGAAAAGGCAGGACATTACTAGGCAGCTTTGGGAACCAACCGTGTTACAATGTGTCCCCTGTCCCATCCCTGTACCCTGAATGGAGGCAGAGCTAGAAAGGAGTCTATGGGAGACCTTACACAATGAACCCCACAACCTATTCTCCAACCAGGGTGGCAGCTTAAAGATCATGGTGCTATATGGAGAATAAATACTAGAAATTCCCCTATTTCTCTCCTTCCTCCCCACAGTATCTCCCATCACTGGTTTGTGAGGTTGGTTACATCAGTGGCTGAGTGAAAGGAAGAGAGATAAAGGAAGGGAGAAGGAGAGATTCAGAGAAAGTCTCTAGGGAATTATACTAGGACAGCTGCCTTGTTAGATGGCAGCTCATGAAGTCATCCTGAGGGAAGGAAAGGCTAGGGCCAGGACAGGATGATCTGAGTGGACTGGGGCTAAGCCCTGACACAAGGGTGGTCCTCTACCCCAATCATAGGTCTTCAGGAAGGAAAGCTACCATCTGAGCACATTAGGTTCTCTGCAAAGAGAAAGGCTACCAGCATCAGATCCTGGAACCTCAATGGTCAGGAAGGTCTCTAGTGCAGGGTATGGGAGCACTAAGAGAGAAGATGACTCAGAACATTTGCCCATGATGACATACTTTGGGTGCACAAAGGGCCCTCATTTTGTCCACACAATGACAATGTACTAGGTAGACATTATACCTAGTACATTTTATAGGATGTAACTGAGGCTTAGAAAAACTATCTGACCTACTTAACAGCTTGCAGACATTTCTATTTAGACCTCCCACCATAACACCTTGACCCTACCTCTGGAGGGAGGAGAGCTAAAAAAGCAAAGGCTACAGAACAGCCCCGCACAGCTGCCTCTCCTTTCCCAGCAGGCACCAGTGCCCATTCCCCTGAGGCTGGCTCCATGGCAACAAGAACTCTGACAGAAGGGAAGGAAGTCTTGGGTACCTGTGGTGAACTCAGTTGGCTTCTTGAAGCGGGTCAGGAAGATGTGGCAGAGGATGTAGAGTGTCGCAAACAGAAGTATTGAGATCTGTGGTAGAAAGTAAACTGGGATGAGAAGCTCTAATTTCTAGCACATTCCACAGCTCCAAAAGCCTTTCTAGTAATTCCATGGGGCTGTTTCCTTGAAACAAGCTCTTTCTCACCATCACTAGTTAGGGCTTTAAGAAGGTCCTGATAGGGGCTTTCCCCTGCACCTGAGGAAATAGCACCATGCCCAACACTACAAGGACTTTCCTAGGAGAAAATAGGTTCAGTCTAAATCTGGTTGGTAAACAGGCAAAGGAGATAACACACACACACACACACACACACACAAACACACTCTCTCTCTCTCTCTCTCTCTCTCTCTGTCTCTCTCTCTCTCTCTAAATCAGGCCACAGAACCAGAGAACACACTTCAAGAACATTACTGGAAAGGATAGCAGGTTTGAAGAGAGGAAGATGTCTGCAATGTCCTGGCACTCCCCTCTTACCCCACTCTAGCTGTTGTCTTGAACAAAGCTCCAGGAAGATGTAGATAATCATATTTCTAGACCAAGTCAGAACTTCTACTCTTTGTTTATTCAGGAATCCTAAAAGACCAGATCTGCTCTGAACCAAATTAGAGCTTCACTTAATCCTCATTTAAGGTAAGAGTAGCCTTTGGTTGGGGCCCAACATCTATAAGGTTCCTATAGCCAGTACCAGACACTTTAGGGCAGTCAATCCCTGGACCCTACTACAAGTGATTTCTAGTTATAGGGCCAGGCCTCTTAAGGCTTATCCATTGCTCCTGAGTGGCTGGACCTCCTATTGACAGTTGTAAAAGAACTTAGCCAGATTAACCAGTATATACATCCCTATCCTGCCCCAAGTCAGCTGCTATTGCCCAGAGGAGGAGCCACTGGTCAACTTGGCTCCATAATCAAGGCCAGAGAGTCCCAAGAAAAGTTGACACTGAGGTAGGCTAAGACAAGATCAATCTCAATGGGTCTCCTAGTCCTCTAAGAGGAACTGACCCTCCAAGGAATCTGCATATAGCTATCTATACGAGGGGGAAGAGAACCATGAGTCTAGGACAAAGATTTTTTTACACTTACAAAGCAGGTGCTCTACCACTTGAGCCACATCTCCAGTCTAAGCTACAGTTGTAGCTACAGAACTTTTTTTTTTTTTGACAATACTGGAATTTGATCTCAGGGCCTCAAACTTGCTAGGCAGGTGCTCTACCAATTGAGCCACTGCCAGCCCCGTTTTGGGTTTTTTCAAGATAGGGTCTCAAGAGCCATCTGCCCAGGCTAGCTTCGAACCACAATCCTCTTGATCTCTACCTCTTGAATAGCTAGGATTATAGATGTGAGCCACCAGCACACCTGGCTTAGCTGCAGAATTTTTACAGCTTTAGTGCTCTGTCCTGGGCTTGTGTAATAGCCAGGAAGGTGGGAGGGCTCAAAAGGTCAGACCAGAGTTCCATGAAGTTCCAGTGGAGGCTAGATTGTTCTCTAGACTTTAGATGGGAGCCAGATGAGGGAGGCACCAGAAGCCTTTTATTAAGGCTGCCCTTGGCAAGCACTGATGTTCTAAGCTAATGGCACTAAAGGATGGGGGAGACATTTGAGACATTCAGGAAGCTGCTTCTGTCTAAGGTCTTATCCCTCCTTTATTTATTTATTTTGCAGTACTGGGGCTTGAACTCAGGGCCTACACTTTTGAGCCACTCTACCAGCCCTTTTTGTGTTAAGTGTTTTCAAGATAGGGTCTTGGAAACTATTTGCCTGGGCTGGCTTCGAATCACGATCCTCCTGATCTCTGCCTCCTGAGTAGCTAAGATTACGGGTATGAACCGCTGGTATCCAGCTTTACAAGCCTTTGTTTTTTTTTTTTTTTCTGGACGGCACTGGGGTTTGAACTCAGGGCCTCACACTTGCTAGGTAAGTGCTCTTTCCTCCTGAGCCACTCCGCCAGACCAATATGCATGCTAGGCAAGCTCTTTACCACTGAGCTATATCCTCAGTTCTTCATCCCTCCTTGTTGTCTGGGAATGTGAGTCTCTTGCTCCACACTGTCTCAAGTCCTGGGTGTGTCTCTATAGTATGTCCAATGTTACCATGTGGGCCTAACCACCAAAGAACATACAAGGAAGGCTTCCTGACTCTCCTGGAGTCCCATACATGGAGTGATATAGTTCCTACTTCCCAGTTGTCACAGATAAGAGCAGACTTAATATATCTTGGTTCACTTTACTCTTTTTCCAACCTGAGGGTACTCAGGGTGACCTAGAGCCCAGCCTGAGACAAATGAAGAATGAGGGCACATACCTGTAATCCTATCACTTGGGAGGCAGAGCCAGGCAGATCATGAGTTTGAAGTTAGCCTGGGCTACATCGCAAGACCCTGTCTCAAAAAACCAAGAGGGCAGGCTGCCAGTGGCTTACTCCTAACTACTGTAATCCTAACTACTCAGGAGGCAGAGATCAGGAGGATCGCAGTTGGAAGCCAGCCTGGGCAAATAGTTTGTGAGACCATATCTGGAAAATACCCAACACCACAAGGGGCTGGTGGAGTGGCTCTCATGGTAGAGTGCCTGCCTAGCAAGAATGAGACCCTGAGTTCAAACCCCAATACCACCAAAAAAAACCCCAAGAGGGCTGGAGGCATGACTCAATTGGTAGAGTGCCTGCTTTGCAAGCATGAAGCCTTGAGTTCAAACTCCAGGGCTGGTGGAGTGGCTCAAGATGTAGGCCCTGAGTTCAAACTCCGGTAGTGCAAAAACATAAATAAATAATAAAAACCAAAAGCTAGGGCTGTAGCTCTGTGCACTTGCCTAGCAAGTGCAAGGCCCTAGGTTTAATCAGCTGTGCCAAAAAAACCAAAGATGAGTCCATCAGTCCCTCCCCCTAACTTACTAACTCTTCTTTCTATTCCTCCAAACCTTTCCCTTTTTATTCAGTATTTGGGGAGCTCTGAGGAAGAAACAAGAGAAAGCAGAGATGAGACTCCAAAGCAGGCCTAAGGAAGATGACTCCCTAACCTCCACTGCGGTCTCAGCAGCCCAGAAATGAGGAGTACACTGCTGTGTGGCAGGTTCAGCTGTTGCTCTAGGTGATAGAGGGAGTAAGGAACAACAGCCAGGTGTGCTCAGAAGCACCAAGGAGACCATTCTCAAGGGAAAATACCTCAATGGCTGGGAAACTGGGAACCTAGCCCTGAAGAGTTTCAAACAAACATCAAGGAGGGAGCCGAGGAAGTAGCTCAATGGTAGAACACGTGCTTGACATGCCAGAGGCACTGGATTCAATTCCCAGCACAAACACAGAAAAACACCAATGGGGACGAGGAACAGGGCACGGGGGGCGGGGGCGGTGCGGAATATACAGACGGACGTACGGGATGGTTCCCCATTCCCACACCTTAGAATCCACCCCAGCAATAGTACTGTCTTCCAAAGTGGGAGATCACACGCCAAGTCCCCTATTTCTCTCGCCCGCATCACTACACTTTCCAAGTCTTTCCTGGAATCTAGTTCATTGTTACGAGGTCTCCCCTTCAGCCAAAATTAGTGGGATTGCCGCCAACTCAGATTAAGACGGGGACCCGCAAACCAACCCGCCTCGAATTAAATCCATCCCTCTCAGCTTATAAAACTTAAAGACCCACGGCCGGGAACGCCCTCGGAGGAAGGGGACAGGAGGGGGTTGGGGGAGGGGCGTGCAGAGGAGGAACGGAAACCGTCGGGCTTTGTTTACGGCGCAGGGACCCAGCGGATCCGAGCGAGGGGTTAGCCAGCCCGGCATCGGCCTTTCTCTCCAACCCAAGGCCTTCATCGCCAGCCCTAGGTTCAAGCAGGGACAGCAGCGCTCTGGGCCCAGGTGGTCGCACTCAGACCCGAACTTTTCCCCTTCTTTCCCAACACCAGTACCTCTCCCACCTGGATCCCCTTCCTGCCCAGATCCCGCACTCACGATGCACTCGCGGACCCTCTCGTGGAATAGCTGCTCTCGCACGGATAGCACTTCGTAGTCAGCTGCTTCCATACTCTGCTCAGCATGACTGGAGCTGGGGTTGTCTCCGGGCCCGGGGAGGACGAGCGGGGATGAGGCCGCCGCCGCCAAGCACCCGGACCCAGCTAAGGAGTCTTCCCTCTCGGCCAGTGACGGAAACTCAGGGTAATCTGGGGCTCAGATTCGGTCCTTAAAGGGGCAGGCACCCGTCAGACTAGTTTTAAAGAACTCCGGCCACCCTCTGCTCCCTCCCCTTTAAGGTCGGGCTACGGTCACGTTTCAGCGCAAACACCGGCCACCCCAGCTAGCTACCAGGAAGCGCCGCGCTTTAGCATTATCTTTTTAGGAGACCGAGTGACGACACAAGGGATGGGCGGTTTCCTCCCAGGGAGTGGAAGTCATTGGCTCCTAGCGAACTGCCGCTCATCACGAGCGGAGCGCTGACTGGTTTTCCTATGGAAGGAGGCGGATCTTTTGTACCTACTGAATTTTAGTCTCACTTTTTTGCTGTTGAGACGTGACGGGCCCTGGCTTTTACTAGCTGCCAGGATTTAAGTTAGACGGTGGTTAAATGGACTGTTTGGATTAGGCCAGCCAGGCTGGATGTGAGAGCACCACGGGAGTTCCAAAAGGTACCGCTATCCAGTACCGAAGGCCCAGCAGCATTTTCCGAAAGTATCTGTGTTGGAGTTCCCCTTCCACGCCAACCAGTCGTCAGTTTTCAGCTCAGTCGTTTTTGTGGAAGGATTAGTATGTGCGAGACCAGTACTAAAGAAAATTCGGTAGAAGGCTTCGGAAATGTCCTGAAACTGCGAGAAAATGTCCCCAGGGGAACTTTGGTGAGTAGGGCTGAGTCAAACGTTAGCTATATCCTTTATCTCATTTTAGCATCCCAGCAACCCTTCAGAGGAAGGTGTTGTGATGAAAATTTTAGGGATTAGAAAATAGCCAGAGGTTGTCACGTGCACACTTAAAAATAATATCCTAATTCTAGAGTCCTAGACTGTCTAGTTACTGTCTGAGCAAGCGTGAGGGACCAGAATTGTTAACAACTGAATTCTGTACCATTTTTTTTTTCTGGCAGTATGTAGATTTGAACTCAGAGCCTTATGCTTGCTAGGCAGGCACTCCATCACTTGAGTCACTCAGCCACCCCTATTTTTGTGATAGGTTTTTTTCGAGATAGAGTCTCAAAAGCCAGGGCTGGGTTTGAACCACGATCCTCCTGATCTCTGCCTCCTGAGTAGCTAGGATTACAGGCGTGAGCCCCTGGTGCCTGGCTTGTGTTGGGTATTTTCTTTTTTTTGGGGTGGTATTGGGGTTTGAACTCAGGGTCTAAACACTTGCTAGGCGGGTGCTCTTACCAATTGAGCCACTCTGCCATCATTGTGTTGGGTATTTTCTCCAAGTCTGGAGAACTATTTGCCTGGGGCTGGCTTCAAATCAGGATCCTCCTAATATCTGCCTCCTGAGTAGCTAGGATTACAGGCGTGAGCCACTGGTGCCCAGCCCCTTTTAACTTCTTGGTGCAAGTTATTTTTATACCCTTTGTTTCCCCAGTGATAATGCAGTAGAGCCTTGGGAAACTAAAAGCACATCCTTGGGCTGGTGGAGTGGCTCAAATGTAGAGTGCTCGGCTAGCAAGCATGAGGCCCTGAGTTCAAACTCCAGTGCAGCCAAAAAAAAAAGTGAGACTCCCAACTCAACTGAAGTTCAACTTCAAGGAATAGATTTTAAACCAGGCACCAATGGCTCATGCCTATAATCCTAGCTACTCAGGAGGCAGAGAGAGAGAGGATCATAGTTGGAAGCTAGCCTGGGCAAATACTTGGTGAGAACCTATCTTGAAAAAACCCTTCACAAAAAAGGACTGGTGGAGTGGCTCAAGGTGGAGACCCTGAGTTCAAAGCCCAGTACCAAAAAAAGAAAGAAAAAAAGCATATCCTTGTGTGTATCCATAGAAGTCTATATGTACAACTGGCCCTCACATCTGTGAGTTCAACCAACTCAGATCAAAAATACTTAGGGCGAGTCCCAATGGCACAGGTCTATAATCTCAGCATTCAAGAGACTGAAGCAGGAGGATTTCAAGTTCGAGGCTGGCCTAGGCTATATATCAAACACACACACACACACACACACACCCCAAAACAAAACAAAACCAAAAAACAACCAGGGCTGGCAGAGTGGCTCAACTGGTAGAGTACCTGCCTAGCAAAATTAAAAAAAGAAAAAACTGACCCCTGCCAAAGTTATGTCTGTTTTAAAAATTCTGATATCTTCTATGTCCTGGTCTGCCTCAAATACAGCCCAGGCAAATAGTTCTCCGAACCCTATCTCAAAAATACCCAACATAGCTGGTGGCTGACTTCTGTAATCCTAGCTACTCAGGAGGATTTCAGTTCAAAGCCAGCCTGGGCAAATAGTTCTCGAGACCCTGTCTCGAAAAAAAACCTTCACAAAAAAGGGCTGGTGAAGTGGCTCAAGGTGTAGGCCCTGAGTTCAAATCCCAGTACCGCAAAAAGAAAAATCAGGAAATTACTCTAAAAATTTAGATTTTTTTTTTTTTTTTGTAGTTCTGGGGATCAAACAAAGGCCATGCACATTCTAGGCTACATCCATAGTCCACCAGTCCAGTACCTGTCTCTTAGAGATCTGGCACAGCTAAGCAATAAGGACCTTATGGCTCTATAAATGAGATAACTGTACTCCAGACTTCCACACTCCACATCGCTTATTTTTACACCTCATCAGTTTTTCTATTTACATTGAGGCCCTGCAGTGCCTCTGACTTTGTGACCCTTGATCCAGCTGCTCTGTACTGTAACATGGCTTTATCCTCACCCTGGCCTCTTATCAGTCCCCGTGTTAATGGAAAAATAGCACTGGTAAATACATTGGTTCTTGTATATGGCAGGAAAAGAATTCAAGCAATATGCAAAAGATGTTGTAAACATAAGAGTAAAGAAAGAAAGTTAGTGTAACAGGACAAAAGTGGGGAGAAATGGGGGAAAAAAGAGAAACATTTCCTGCCCTCATGCAGAAAATGGGAATAGAGACTCAAATGGTGGCCCCCATCTCTTAGTCTTATACTGGAGAGCTAGGGGAAGGGAAATACAAGTGGTCAAAGATAATGGATCTGCCAGGCTCCAATGTTTCACGCCTGTAATCCTAGCTACTCAGGAGGCAGATATCAGGAGGATTGAGGTTCAAGGTTCAAAGCCAACACAGGCAAATAGTTTGTGAGACCCTATCTGGAAAAACCCATCACAAAAAAGGGATGGTGAAGTGGCTCAAGGTGTAGGCCCTGAGTTCAAACCCCAGTGGGGAGGAGGAGGAAAAATAATAGATATGGGTGGTTGAGGTGGCTGTTAAAACAGGATAGGTCATCCTGGACCACCCAAAACACAGAGATAATAGGTGTGCTTAGAACTTCCCTCTGCCAAATAGGATATTCTCCACCCATCCAAGGAGCCTAGGAGCTTGTAAGTATCTCAAAGAGAAAAGCAGAGGCAGGTAGTACTTTTATGTCGCCTGTAAACTTAGTATCTAAAAGGAGATGGGAGGGGCTAGATGCTCTGGCTTTTCAGTTTTTACTTCCTCATTCCAACGTCTGAGTCCGACCCTTTAAATATTTACTAAAATAATATAATTTCCCTGTCTTCATCTATCTGTCCTGCCTCACCTGGTGAACTCTGCTAAGCTTTTTCCCACCTCAGGACTTTGAACTTACTGTTTCCTCTATCCAAGAAAGCTCTTCCCTTCCTCCCCACCATTTTTTTTTTTTTTCCCAGCACTGGGGGCTGGAACTCAGGGCCTCAAACTTGCTAGGCAGGTGCTCTACCACTTGAGCCACTCAGCTCAATTCCCAGTTGACTGCTTTCATTCTCCTTCAGGTAGATCACAAATGTTACCTGCTTACAGGAGTCTTATCTAAAGCAATCTTTTTGGCAGTACTGGGGGTTGAACTGCAGGCTGTACCACTCTACCAGGCCCTAAAGCAATCTATTTTGTCATATTATTTATCACAATTTGCCATAATTGTGTTTAACTTGTTTACATTTTTTGTTGACCTTCCCCCTATATAGACTTCTTCAGAGGAAGAATCCTATTTATCTTGAGCAGTGTGATTTCCTTAACTCTTAAACTGGTCCCTAACCTTGGCATGTAGTGAGAAAAAAGGGCTAGCCTTGATAGTAATCAGAAAGTCTGGATTCTGGTTCTAGCTGTCTGTCATCTTGGGCTATGTACACTTCATTTATCTTATCTCACCTTCAAATTACTTCAAATTTATGAATCTAATGTTCACAGTTCTTTATAGTTTACAAAGTGTTGTAACATCACCTGAGCCATAGATTATTATATCTGATTTTTTTTTTTTTTTAGACGGGGTCTCTATGGAGCCTAGGCTGTCTATAGTTGGCTTGAACTCACAATTGTCCTGGCTCTAGTATTTCAACTGAATCTTATAACCACTGGTTAACATGGATACTTCTTAGAGATTTATCATTCACAGTGTACAGAATGTATACAATTATACAATTTCTACACATCTTTATGTGAAAGGAGAAGAAACGGAAGTGAACTTTACAAGGCAAAATATCAATACATGAATCAGTTCAGAACTATATAGTATAGTTCAAACTCAGAATGGGGAGAATCTAAGTCCTCCTAGAGAAAATGGTTCTGAGCCTAACAGCAATCTGATTTAGTTCCTCACAAGTCCCTGTGCCCTTGTTTATAAATCCATCCATTGGAAGCACTACAGCTTTGTTTTTATTTTTATATTTGTCTTTGTTTTGAGGCAAGATCTCATTATATAACCTAGGCTGACATGGAATTTACTATGAAGCCTAGTCTGGCCTTGAACTCAAGATCCTCCTTTCTCTGTTTCCTGAGTTCTGGGATTATACCATCATACCCAACTATGCAATAACTTTCTTTTTAATGTCTGTGATGAGAATTAGTGAAGGATTCTGTTACTAAATTAACACTCAGGACAGTACACAAAGACACTAATCTCTTTTTAAATTTAGCAAATTTCCTTTTGTGCAAATCCTATTTACTTTTTTTTTTTTTTTGAAGTGCTGGGGTTTGAACTCAGGGCCTTCACCTTGAGCTACTCCATCAGCACTTTTTTTGTGATGAGTTTTAATTATTTGCCCAGAGTTGGCTTTGAACCTCTATCCTCCTGATCCCTGCCTCCTGAGTAGCTAAGATTACAGTGTGAGCCACTAGAACCTGGCCCTATTTACTTTTAAGGCTCAACTGAGATATCTTCTTCACTCTTTCCTGAAGGGAGTTCTACCTCCTCTAAATGCTGAAAGTACCATCCAGCTATGCAGTTGAGTGGGCAGTGAAAAACTGGTCATGATGTACTGTCTCATAACATTCATTATCTTTTTTGTTGTTGTTGTTGTTTGGCTTCTATGGGCAGGGTCTCACCATGTAGCCCAGGCTGGCCTCAAACTCTCAATCTTCCTGCCTCCTGCCACAGCCTCTTGTGTACCACGCTACATTTGTTGTCTTAAACTCTTATTTATTTATTTATAGGTGGTACTGGAGTTTGAACTCAAGGCCTCACATTTGCTAGGCAGGTGCTCTACCACTTTATCCTCTCTGCCAGTCCTTTTTTTTTTTTTTCTTTTTTAGCAGTTCTGGGGTTTGAACTAAGGTCCTTGCCCTTGCTAAGGTAGGCACTCTACCACTTCACCACTTGAACCAAGGAGCTGTTGCTATTCAAATCTTTTGTATTTTTTAACTCTACTTTCATTTGTGTCTTTTCTGCTTCTCCTTTCAAGAGCTATACACACATATTTGACTTCTAACTCTATCCCTAGTGCTTAATTAACCCAATGCGGTTCTCATAATAAACAATGTTTGGATTTGATGTGCCTAGGAGATGAGTTACTAATTTTTAGTAAGGAAAGGACCACCTTGAGCACTTAAATTTCAGAGTGTTCAAGCAACAGAGAAGGAAATGTATCCAGACTGAGCCTCCAGAAAGTGCTAAACATTAACAGATACTTTCCAAAGATTAATTTATTCAATGTCACAAGGACAAAATAGACATCATTATTTTCTTGTTTTGCTTTTTTTTTGAGACAGCTCAGACTGGCCTTAAACTTAGGACAGAATTCTCCTGCTTCGGCCTCCCAAATGCTGAGATTAACAGGTGCGCTTGTTTTTTCCTTTTATGACTGAGGAGTCAGTTCAAAAAGATTAACTTGTGCAAGAGCCTAGAATAGTAGTGGTGGAGTTAGGATCTGAACCTGGCCCATGACTCCAGTGCCTCTCTTTCCCTGATATTCTGCTGTTGCCTCTTAATGGATCATACCCCTCCTGTTCCCATATCCCCTCATAGCTAGACTTCTTATATACTTAGTATAAAAGAAAACTAAAGCTTGAACTTCAACACCCTTGAGAACCATGGCATCTTCCTATTGGAATCCGTCCCTTCATGTGGGTCCACTTTCAAGCTTCTGAATGATTTAGAGTTATTACTGAGCAGCACCTTGAGTGGAAGAGGCCTAAGACCCAGAAGCACCCAATCCAGAGGTGGCTGGGGCAGGACAGATACTAGGAAAAGTTGCCTTTTTCTTTAAGGACAGATTTCACAAACTTTCTATTCAGATAATAGGATATTTTCATTTTCTTTTTATTTTCCTATGTGTCCTAATGTTTCCACAGAAAACATAATAAATTTAGAAAAATTTCTGCTCATTCTAAGACTACTTTCAGAGTGGTTTTATTGCTGGAACTTCTGGATCTTTGGGATGAGCTCATTCAGCTCTGAGGTAGAAATACTACAGCTTATAAACTATTTTCCTTCTCTCTGGTAAAAACAGGGTCAATTCTTAGAAATGGGCCATCAATTTTGAAATTTCTGTCTTATTTAGGGTGCCAGGGAATCCAGGTAACCAGGGATTTCCTTAGGCAAGGCCTTCCTCTATTTGAGAAACTTTTGAGGTTATTGTTAGGGATGGGGTTTGGAATGGAGGGGAGTGGAGAAGCATTTAACAAACATGCTTTTTTCTTTCTTTTTTTGAAGGTACTGGGGTTTGAACTCAGGGCTTCTCACTTGCTAGGCAGGTACTACCACTTGAGTTAGCTATGCCCCCAGTTCAGCAAATATGCTTTGAGAAATTCTACTCTGTGTGTGTGTGTGTGTGTGTGTGTGTGTGTGTGTGTGTGTATGTACTGGGTTTTGAACTCATAGCCTCACACTTAGTATGTAGGTGCTCTACCACTGGAGCCACTCCACTAGCCCCTCTATTCTTGTGTCTCCACCTATATCTGACTTTTCCAAAAATATTTGAGAGAATAGTCAGAATAAAATGTTGGCTTGAGGTAGCAGGAAAAAATGTGAAATCTGGACTTTGGAGATGGACAGGGATCTTAGAAGTCATTACCATGTTCTACCCTTTTGCCCTTCACTGTGTCCTACATGATGTAGTGGTTCATTATTGGTCCTGGTTACTTATTAGAAGGTGAGCTGCAGAGTTCTTCCCCATCTTCTGCTATGCCCTCTGGGGTTTAGAAGAATGAATTTACTGCTCTTTCTGGTCAAAAATATTCATCAGGTTTTTATTTACTTATTTATTTATTGGTGATACTGGGGTTTGAACTCAGGGCTTCATGCTTCCTAGGCAGGCTCTCTACTGCTTGAGCTACTCCACCAGCCGATTTTTGTAATGGGTTTTTTCAAAATAGGGTCTCCTAAACTATTTGCCATGGGTGGTTTTGAACCATGATCCTGCTGATCTCTGCCTCCTGAGTGTCTAGGATTACAGCGTGAGCCACCAGCCCTTGGCAGGTTTCATTTTTCTCTAAGTGTAAGTGCCCTCAATTCTCTAAGGTACTCCACATAGTACCCCTTACCATTCTACTCAACCCTTGGAGGAAATGTTTATCTGTTCATGTCCCTCCTTTTTTTTTTCACATCCCTCTTGAACAAGTACCAGGACTGGATTACAGATAATACAGTAGGTGACCAGTGAAGAAGGTGTGGGGATATTCACCTGTCTAGCTTTGAGCACTTTTGCATAGAAGGGATGTCTAAGGTGATATCAGCCTGTTGTGGTCACTGGGTCACACCCTGGGTCATGGCGTGCATTCATTTGTTCGTTGTGAGCTGGCAGAATTCCTACATGCCAGTGTCATGAGACACCAGAGCTGGACCAGAAGAGGCTGAGGGATGTCCTTTATGAACAATCACTAGAATGGCAAAGAAACCTTCCTATCCACCTCCACTCCTCTATTCTCCCTAAGGTTCCCCAGAGCTTTGGTTCCGGGCCTAGTCTGAGAAAACAGTGGAAGGATAGTTATCTCTTAACTTTTAGAATTAGAAGTTTGAATCTTTGACCTGCCCCAAAGTAATTCTTGGAATATTTATTGAATATCAATCATACACTAAGCACTAAGTTAGGTACTTTGCAATACAATGATAAGCAAAACAGACTGGAACTTATAAAATCTGGTGGAGGGACTGGGTGTCAGTGGCTCATGCCTCTAATCCTAGCTACTTGGGAGGCTGAGATTGGGAGGATTATGATTCAAAGCCAGCCTGGGCAAATAGTTTGTGAGACCCCCATCTCCAAAATGATTAAAGCAAAATGGACTGGAGGTGTGGCTCAAGTGGTAGAGTGTCTGTTTGCAAATGCAAAGCCCTGAGTCCAAACCCCAGTCCCAACAAAAAATATGGTGGAGGAAAAATATATTAATTAATGTTCACATAAATATTTAATTACAAATATGCTAAGTGCTATGAGAGAAAAAGAGAAGATTCTATGAAATATAAAATGTTGAATCAGACTTTGTCTCCACCTCCTTGAAGAGATGATATTTGGGTTTTCATCACTGAAGGAAGAATGTGAATTGACAAAGACATTGGAGACACTTATGACTAGAGAAGGTATTATAGGCAAAAGGAAAAGTGTGTTTGACTGTCTCAGGCAGGAATGACATGATGAGCTTGATTCTGTCACAGTTGGACACAGTTAACATATAGCAGGCTGTCATTTGGGAGTGGGTGGTTTATAGACCAGATAGCAGAGAGGAAGAAGCTGATCTTAGCAACACAGTACATCAGTGTCTACATGATACCCACATCATCAGGTGGTTATTGAATTTGTATCACTATTGAGTTTGGATTGTTGTAGCAACATGCTCCTCCTTGGTCCATGTTGACCCCAGTGCCATGTTTTTATATCTATCCTATCCATGGGGAGTGCCCTAGAGCAGGGGCTAAGGTAAAGGAACTGCATGGATATGAGTTTTCCTGTGGCTGCCTGATTCATAGTGGCTTAGCATGTGGTACAGCCGCCTCCCACAATTGTCAGAACAAAAAGTGACAAGCATGTGAATGCTAGGGATGCCAGGTCAGTCACTTCCTGTTTGTGTGTATCTTTTAGGCTCAGCTCCAAGCTAATGGCAAGGGTCTGAGCTTGGATATCCTGAACCAAGAACTCCTTGTCAGTGGTGCCATCTGCAGGGCATTAAGGAATTTGCCAGGAGTTTGATAGGATTGGGAGAGGAAAATGGCATCTTTGGTTAAATGCTCTTCCTGCCTCCCTCACTTAAGCCTTTTAGTCTGAGTGTGTCCATAAATCACAACTTGGGTCCTCAGTAAGGCTGAAAGAAACTCTGATCTTGTGGCAGGCAATATTTAAGTTTCCTGGCCCTATGAGACAGAACACAGGGCTGTGGTATCATTTCCTGTCTTCCCTGCCAATTAAATCTGTCCTCTATAAAATGAGACAGGAGGCTTCTCCCGTTTTACAAGTGACAGCAAGAAGGTGGCTCACTCCTGTAATCCCAGCTACTCAGGAGGCATAGATAGGAGGGGTCACAGTTCAAAACCAGCCCAGGCGTAGTTCAAGAAGTCCTGTCTTGAATAAACCCTTTACAAAAAAGGACTGGTGGAGTGGCTCAAGGTGTAGGACATGAGTTCAAACTTCAGTACTGCAAAAAGAAAAAACAAAAAGAGAGGGGGGGGTTGTTGGGAGGGGGAAGAACCAGAATGGCACTTGTAAATCTTAACTACTTGGGAGGCTGAGATCATAAGGATCAAGGTTCATGGCCAGCCCAGACAAAAAGTTCAGGAAACCCCCATTTCAACCAATGGCTGACTGTTGTGGGGTACCTGTCATCCCAGCTACCCAGGGAAGCACAAACAGGAAAATCATGGTCCAGCAAGCTGGGCATAAAGCAAGACCCTATCTCAAAAATAACCAATGCAAAAAAGGGCTGGGTGTGTGACTCAGGTGATAGAGCATCTGTCTGGCAAGCACAAGGCCCTAAGTTCAACTCTAGTACAGCCTCCTCCCCCAAATGCTAAGTTGTGAAGATATTTCAGCATTTTGGTGTTAAAAAAGGTGGGGGGCAGATGTGTGTAAATTGAAAGTGTTGATGTAGTTAAGGTTAGTTATCATTATTATCATCACTTTGTCATCTCTAAATAGACTCTTTGGGCTTTTTAAAATTTTCTTTTTCATTTCTAAATAAATTGCTCATTCTTCCATGGTAATGGCTGTGGACTATGGCTGAGCAGAGCTGTCAAATACATCTCCACACTTATAGGTCCTTCCAGACTCCATCGATCTACTTGGTATGTCCTCTGAGAAAGACAGAATGGAAATCTGTAGTGCAAAAGGAAAAAGGCGTAGAATGTTATGGGGATTGATTAATGACAGAACAAGAGGCTAAATATTTCTCTGATCCTTAGGGATAGGCCCTTGGGACTCAACTTTTCAGGAAGTACTTAAAGAGGCTTAGGCCTGGAAGGTTACAAATCCTTAGGGTTTAAAGTTTACATCGAATATAACAGTGAAGAAACTGGCTTTTTGGTAAGAGCACCTGCCTAGCAAACAGGAGATCCTGAGTTCAAACCCTAGTGCCACCAAAAAAGAAAGAAACTGGCTTAAGAGGGAAATATTCATTATTTATTTTCGTTCTGTAGGTTTTTTTTGGCAGTACTGGGGTTCGAACCCAGGGCCTAACGCTTGCTAGGCAGGTGCTGTACCACTTAAGCCACTTCACCAGCTCCCTTACTCCTTTTTAAAATAAAGTATTTCATATATTTATAATACTGTTTATAAATATTCCCTCTGGGTGCTGGTGGCTCACACCTTGTAATCCTAGCTACTCAGGAGGCAGAGATCAGGAGAATAGAGATTTGAAGTTAGCCTGGGCAAATAGTTCGAGAGACCCTATCTCAAAAACACCCATCACAAAAAAAGGGCTGGTAGAGTGGCTCAAGTTGTAGGCCCTGAGTTCAAACCTAAGTATCACACACACACAAAAAAAATTCTGTGATATTATTCTACTCCATGTATACAATAAACCTTAGGGTTTTGTACATAACTCTCATATTGTGCAGTTTCCTTCCATGTTGCATGACTGACTGATATGGGTAATGAATAGAATAGTACAGAAATGGCAGAGTAAGTCTTTCCAGGTTTGATCATAAGACATTGACTTCCAACTTGCTTTCTCTTGGATCACTTAGTCTGGGGAAAGCCTGATGGCATGTCTTGGGGATACTTAAGCAGCCCTATGGGAAAGTTTCATTTGCCAACAAGTTAGGCATATGACAAGCATCTTGGAAGTGAATCCTTCATCTCCAGCCCCAGCTAGCCAGCCAAGATGACTTTTGACAGCAACCTTTTGAGAAACTTCAAGACAAAGCCATCAGCTAAGCTACTCTTGAATGAGCCACAGAAACTGCATGAAGTAAAACATTTATCATGCTTTGTTACACTTTTTGGCAGTGCTAGGGATTAAACCCAGAGCCTATTCATGTAATAGGTAAGCACTTTACCACTGAGCTACATCCCCAGCTTATATTTATGGTTCTGAGCAACATAGTTCAGGAGCAATTCATTATGCAGTAATAGGTAATAGAACAGCAAACACCTGACATGCCAATTTTGTTGTTGTTGCAGTGCTGGGGCTTGAACTCAGGGCCTACACCTTGAGCCACTCCACCAGACCTTTTTTGTGAAGGGTTTCTTGAGATAGGGTCTCACAGAACTATTTCCCCAGGCTGGCTTCTAAGCATGATCTCCTGATCTCTGCTTCCTGAGTAGCTAGGATTACAGGCACGAGCTACCAGCAAATTGGTCATTTTAACATTTTGTCTTGTTTAGTAGAGCTATTATTTTCTTAACCCCCACCCACAGGGGTTTGGGAGCATATTTGAGTGGTGGCTGTCACCTACCATGTGGGAGGCCTTGGGCTTGATCCCCAGTACTGCAAAGCAAACCCAAAAATCTACCCCAAACTATTAGATAGTTGAATGGCTTCTCAGTCCTGTTCCTACTTATGGTGCCAGAAAACTCTGAAAAAGCACCATGGCACTCCACTGAAAGTGTGCTTCTTTGATTTTAGGCCATCCAGGGAACCTTTCTGGAAAGTGAGCTTTTGTCTGTTGTTGCTTCCCAGGCTCTCTCTCACTTATGTCATAGAAAAGAAAAAAAACAAAAGCCAAAAAATGACATGATGCTTCAGAAGGTTTACAGACATCTTTCAAGAAGTTATTCACTGTCTTCCTCAGTGAGTTCAGCACAAAGTCATTCTAAATCAGCTTAGGGCTCCCTCATTGCTTGAAAGCCCAGTGACTGCTTTCTCCTGCTATTACATTTGTGTTGTTCTAGAATGGCATGCAGTACCACCCACCAAGATTTTTTCTGCGAACAGTGTGCCAATCAGATTCTTTCAAGAGCTAAGAACACCATTTTGCAAATTTACAGATAAGGATTAAAAACACAGGGAATTTGGGCTGGCAGGGTGGCTCAAGTGGTAAAGCACCTGCCTAGCAAATGTGAGGCCCTGAGTTCAAAGCCCAGTAAGACCAAAGAAAAAAAGTTATAAAAACAAAACCTGGGCATTTTTTTTTAATTAGGCACAATTTTTATTATCAGATATTATTGTCCAGTGCTGGCAATTGAACACATGAACCCAGGACCTCATACATGCTAGGCAGTCAGTCTACTAGTTATATCCCTAGCCCATGGTATTTTTTTGCAGCACTTGTTAAGTGGGGGCTCTACCACTTGAGCCATGCCCCAGCCCAGAACAGTCCTTTTGATGTAACTATAAAGAATGTAAACCATGCTAAGTGTTGTAATTGTGAACCCTTATTCCAACATTTGCAAATGTTGACTCTTCTTAAATCAGTCTTCTCCCATCAACTCATTTGGTTATTCTTCATCATTTGTCTTTCTATAAAAATATGTAAATAAAATAAGAACAAAAGTATTTGGCTTTCTTCCCTCACAGGACTTGTTAGCCACCATAAATTCTGGTTCTGCAAGTTCTTCCCACCCTCTTAAGAGCTGGAAACACGGAAATATTTTTCAAGGATTATTGTGAGATTTAAAAAAAAATTGACAGGATAGGCGCCCTTAAACAGCAGTCATTAACAGGACACTCAAAACTTCCACATTACCAACTACCTAATCATTAGTTACTATTGCAGTACTGGTGACTGAACCCAGGACCTGTGCATTCTACCACTTGAACTATGCTTTCATCTAACTATAGTGCTAGGGATTGATTCCAGGCCTGTGCTTCATCAGAGCTATCCTGCTCCCAAGCATAATCTTGAAGAGCTGCACACAGAATGACTTCCAAAATTTTTCCAGGTGTCCTATGCAAATGGTGAGGTGTAAGACTAAAGAGTAGCACTGCTTTTACTCCAGAGGTACCTAGACAGATCTACCTCTGTGCTGCAGGAGCTCTATTCCCATTGAGGATGAATGGCAATGATCAAGGCAGTACTAGAGCAAGCACAGGAGACATTTTTTTCTTAAAGCCTTTACTTTGAGACATGATGGAAAAAAAAAATTATATAGGTACACATGGGGAAAGACAAGACATGATCACAGTTGAGCAAAGACAATCAAAAATCTTAGTGCCTGTCAGCTAATGTTGAAGCTGAAGTTCTGGGAGTGTGACATGCTGCAGGGCCAAAAGGAATGGCTAATTAGTATTCCTCTCCTTCCTCCTCACCCTCTCCTTCAACAGAATCCACACCAACCTCCTCATAATCCTTCTCCAGGGCAGCCATGTCCTCACGGGCCTCAGAAAACTCTCCTTCCTCCATCCCCTCACCCACGTACCAGTGAACAAAGGCACGCTTGGCATACATCAGATCAAACTTGTGGTCCAGGCGAGCCCAGGCCTCAGCAATGGCTGTGGTGTTGCTCAGCATGCACACAGCTCGCTGTACTTTGGCCAGGTCTCCACCAGGTACCACAGTGGGAGGCTGGTAATTGATGCCAACCTTGAAGCCAGTGGGACACCAATCCACAAACTGGATGCTGCGCTTTGTCTTGATGGTGGCAATGGCAGCATTGACATCTTTGGGAACCACATCACCACGGTACAACAGGCAGCAAGCCATGTATTTACCATGGCGAGGGTCACATTTCACCATCTGGTTGGCTGGCTCAAAGCAAGCATTAGTGATCTCTGCTACAGAAAGCTGTTCATGGTAGGCTTTCTCAGCAGAGATGACAGGGGCATATGTGGCTAGGGGGAAGTGGATGCGAGGGTAGGGCACCAGGTTGGTCTGGAATTCTGTCAGGTCAACATTCAGGGCTCCATCAAATCTGAGGGAAGCAGTGATGGAAGACACAATCTGGCTAATAAGGCGGTTAAGGTTGGTGTAGGTGGGGCGTTCAATGTCGAGGTTTCTACGACAGATGTCATAGATGGCCTCATTGTCTACCATGAAGGCACAATCAGAGTGCTCCAGGGTGGTGTGAGTGGTGAGGATGGAGTTGTAGGGCTCAACTACAGCTGTGGAAACCTGGGGGGCTGGGTAAATGGAGAACTCCAGCTTGGACTTCTTGCCATAATCGACGGACAGACGTTCCATCAGCAGGGAGGTGAACCCAGAGCCCGTTCCCCCACCAAAGCTGTGGAAAACCAGGAAGCCCTGAAGACCTGTGCACTGGTCAGCCTGCAAAAGAAAAGAGGAGATAAAGATAAAGGTAAGTGTATGGTTTTGTGATACAGTCATAGTAAACATACTTTCACTTTTCATATATGTTCAAGGATTTAGATCTTATTTTGACAAATGGTTTTTAAAGAGTGTAGAGGGTTAGGGATGTAGTTCAGTGGTAAAGTGCTTGCATAACATTCACAAGGGCTTGAGTTCAATCCCCAGTACTGGGGGAAAAAAAAAAGGCACACCTTCTTGGAATACTTAGCATTTGATTTAAAATTCCTCAATATTAACAAAATGATACCAAATAGTTTACATTTTAGCTGAATTTGAAAAAAAATTCATTCTCACTATTGCATTTCAATTCTTTGTTTGAAAAAAAGAGCAATATTTCAAATGTCTTTCTAATACTCATTATCTTTATTCTGAAGAATAATATACCAGCTTGCGAATTCGGTCCAAGACGAGGTCAATGATCTCCTTGCCAATGGTGTAGTGCCCACGGGCATAGTTATTGGCAGCATCTTCCTTGCCTGTGATGAGCTGCTCAGGGTGGAAGAGCTGGCGGTAGGTGCCTGTGCGAACTTCATCTGGAAAAGGAACAGAAAAAGAGTCAGCCATCACTAACAACCTGCCCCACCCTAAAGGACCAAGGAGCCCCCAGGACACATCACTTACCCAGCACCCTTGGGAAACCCCTTGGGTTACTGAGGTCAACTCACCAATGACCGTGGGTTCCAGATCTACAAACACTGCCCTGGGCACATGCTTGCCAGCGCCTGTCTCACTGAAGAAGGTGTTGAAGGAGTCATCTCCTCCCCCAATGGTCTTGTCACTTGGCATCTGGCCATCAGGCTGGATGCCATGTTCCAAGCAGTAGAGCTCCCAGCAGGCATTGCCAATCTGGACACCGGCCTGGCCAACGTGGATGGAGATGCACTCACGCTGTGGAAAGGGAAACAAATTCAGGACCCAAATTAATCTGAGTCACAAAAAAGCACTCACAGAACCTTAATCTTAACAAATTCCCAGTATAAAAAACAGTTTAAGGAGCTGGGGTTAAAGCTCAAGGGTAGATCCCTTGTCCTTGGTTCAATCTTCAGCGCTAAAAAAACAAAAACCAAAATCCATACAACAAAAAGGACAATTAAAAAGGTAACTTAAAATGGAGAATGGCTATTTTTTTTTCTCCCACCCCTAAAATCGAGAAGGCCTCTCTTTAGTCCTGTAAGAGTGCTTAGTCACAGCTTCCTCTGAAGACAAAGATAGGAAGGCCATTCATCCACCTACTGCTCAGGCCGCAGAACCCACACTAGACTGGGTGGTCAGATTTCCCGACAGCTCCTAGCACAGGAAGCGCGTGGCCAGAGCAGAGCAAATGTGGCTGCAGGGACAAGGGGCGGGGCTCTGCGACACTAGATGAATGGGCAATTATGGGATGAACGGTTGTTTGCCAGTGGCCTCCCCTGCTTTGGGCGGGGCCGCGCAGCTGCGGAAAACCGCAAAAGGCCACGTCTTCGGCGTTATGTCCATCCACCCTCCCTATCCGCAAGCACAGGCTCAGCCCAGCACCTCGACATCTGTCCAGGACCAGCAGGGAATTATCAGCCGCCCAGATCTAGCTGAAGGTCCGATTTCCTTTCCCTCAAAATCCTTCCCTGCCAACACCTGTTTCCACACGAATTCCTAACACAGCAGGGAGACAGGTGGCTTCTCCGGGCTGCCGAGGGCAGTCGTTCTAATGTACTGTGGTACAGTTTGCAATTGTCAAGAAAGGCCCCTTCTCCGCACTGATCGCTTTCACTAAAGGTAAAGCTCAGGTTAACGGGAGACACACCCTGCGGACAAAAGTCCGCAGAGCCTTATCGCGCCTGCGCCGACTGCAGTATCAATTTCCCGCCTCTCGAGCGCGGGAAGGTAACGGTTGCGCGTGCGCTTTTGTCTCGCGCTCCCTTTCCGCCCCCGCTTTTCGCGCCCAGGAGGAAGTGAGGGCGGGGAAAGTGTGCGCGCGCCCGCCCGCGGCTGAAGGGAGGATGGCGGGGGGAAGGGCGCGGGCGGGAAATATCCAGGGTCTTAGGGCGCGGCGCCTGGCTTCGTGCTGAGGGTTCGGATAGGTGGAGCCGAACAGCGCTCCATCTCTCTAAGACCACAAGAAACCCCGCAGCTCCCCCTTTACCCGGATCCCTGCTATTCTCCGCAAACCTGAACCTCCCCTACTCCCTCCGTCCTTTTGCTTTCCCAAAGGATAGTGTTGGTCCCTTCCCTTATCAAGAGGTGCCCCCGCGCCTGTCTGGTTCGTTCTTCCCCGTTTTCCCAAACGCGGCCGGGTGCTGCGCGCTACCCACTCACCATGATGGCTACGGATTAGGAGGCGAGGACGACAGGAACAGACGCTAAGTCCCGGTTACCGTCCCCGACAAGCTAAGAGTCGAGGTAAGTAACGCACTGGGGCGGAGGCGACGCGGGAGCCTCTTAAGTAGCGGCTGGGAAGGGGCGGGCTGTCCGGGCGGCGCGGTGGCTTCGGGTCCCTCCCCCGGCCCGGCCCGGCCATTCCGCGCCCTGCCTGGCCGCCGCAGAGGCGGGCGCGGCGCCCGGAGCCCCCTCCCTCGCCGGCCTGCGGGCCGCGCGCACTGCTGCAGACTGCGGCCCAAGGGGCGCGCGCCGCATGGTCGCCCAGGACCGGCGGATGTGGGGTGGGACGGGAAACGCGTCTCAAGGTGGACGAACCCCAGCACTCGAGAGGTCCCTGCAGTTCGAAAGATGACGCACCTTAAAGCGCTGAAACCTTTGGTCCCGGTAGCGCAGCTGAGTATTTTCATGTTGCACACTTTGTGAGTTTTTTGCCTTTTCCTTTTCCCACTCCCCTTAAAGGCAGTTCATTCTGAAAGGTGGAGGGTGCGAGCTTCAGAAAACCGAATAAATGACTTGTTCTCGAAACTCCAAGGTACTGGGTTCTGGAAGCAGCTAGTATTTCAATCAGTCGAACAGCAGTACCTAAGCAGTGAACGTTGAGGCTATTAAAAGAACAGAGTAGTCCCCATCTTTAACCCCAAGCCACCAGTTTTATGGAACAGCTCTTAGTTAGGGGCTTTCAAAAAAAAAAAAAAAAAGATTTAAGAACAATGTTTCAAATAGTAGCTGAGTTGAAAAGAGAAATTTGAGCAAGGAGGAAGTACATTGTTTCACATTGAAGGATCTTAGGAAGTAGGGATTCTTTGTACCACCTAGAGTTTTCTCAAAAAGGCTGACATTGTGTCAAGGTAGATAGATCAGTTGGTTACAGTTTAGTGCTAGGATGATCAGATTATAGTGAACAGACTGACCCTTTCCCACGCCCCCCAGAAAATCTGTTCTAGGACTATAAACTACACTGTTGACCTTGGAAGTGCATGGGTGCTTAGGGCCAAAGTTTAAAATTCCCCTAGCAGAAATCTACTGCTGTTACTAAACTGTGGAAATGACTTCCCAGTGATAGTGTAAGAGTAACAAAAAGGTAAATATAAGACAGAACTCATGTTTGCTTGTTGCTTTACTCAGACTTAGCAAAGCCTTTATGCATTGTTTCAGACACAGAGCAAATTACATTGTTAATATACGTGTGCATTTTGTAAAGGGGTGTGTGTGTGTGTGTGTGTTAGCTAGCTATCTGGCACAAAACCAAGGAGGTTTTTATTTACTTTTGAGTATTTTTTGCAGTCCTGTTAAAAGGTTTTTGAGTCAAAATCCAAATGTTTGTTCACATTTTCCAAACTGGGTGGGAGGGGCAGGATCATATTTGAATATTTTTCTTTCTTATTCTTTTTTTCCCCTTTATTACTCTTAAAAGTAGATTGATAATACTTAGTTTGCCTTACCTGGAAGAAGGAATGTTAGGGAACCACCCTGCTGAACTCCATTTTGCTGTCTGCTCTGCATGAAAGCCATTTGAACGCAGGCACCTCCCTCCTCCTGGCTCTGCAGAATATCAGCTTTCACTGCAGGCATTTGTTCCTGTGGGCCTATATGTCTCCCCAGATACCTTCCTAAAACCATTAGCTTTGCTAGTCTTGTTATCTGTGTATTTTCCTGTTGTGAATGAGGAAGTATGTATATAGAGAGATTTAGGTCCCTGATGATACATCAGATTTTGTAGAGTAGTAGAACTAAAGGAAACCTTGAAATATAATCTACTCTGGAATCTTTATGCCAGAAAAATATTCAATAATGATAGTTTATTTTGCTTTCTCTTTAGTGCCTGAAAGGATGAGTTGACTTTTTTTTCTTCTTTACTCATATTAAAACCTACACGGGTCTTTGCTTATAATCATCTTATGTTTAAATCAAATAGTAGTTATCTAGATAAGATAAACACAGTATTATCCAATGATGTAACATTTTAATCAATTACTTACTCTTTCTTTTGCTGGATTCTTTCAGTGCCTGTAAATATTTGCTTTGAGTCTTTGGTGCAGTGGGGAAGCCCAGTGTTGGAATTTGAGTCACTCCCATCTTTGCTACATAATATGGCCATTTGCTACTGTTCTAATTGTAAGTAACTGCTTTTGATAGTTATATATTGTGGTTTTAGACACAAAAGTTCATAAAATATTTTGTTCATTTCATCAGCTCTACATGGAAAGACCAAAAAAAAAAAAAGCATCAACTATTTATAAATATTTAGACTTTATTCTTATTTATCCCAGTGTTATAATTTATACATGCCATTTCATATTCTTTTTCCACAAATGATATAGGGGAAAGAAAATTGGCCTCGGTGGCAAATAGCACTAGATTTAATTCAAACTTAGTTAATAATGATATGACTCTAGATTCTTAATTAACTTTTTTGAATTTCATTTATGAATGAATCATTAACTTAAAATCATCATCTTTTCTGCATACATTCTATCCCATTAAAAAATTTTGTTAGTTTTATCTTCAAACTATGCCCATTGCTTTTTTTTTCGGAGGTTGAGGGGGTACTAGGGTTTGAACTCAGGGCCTACACCTTGAGCCACTCCACCAGCCCTTTTTTGTGAAGGGTTTTTTCAAGAGAGGGTCTTACAAACGATTTGCCTGGGCTGTCTTCAAACTGCAATCCTCCTGATCTCTGCTTCCTGAATAGCTAGAATTACAGGCCAGGCATGAGCCACCAACGCCTGGCTCCCATTGCTTTTTAAGCACCCTGTTTTTTCACAGCTTTATAGAATCTGAAAGTACCTCATTTGTATATTTATTTACTTTTTTTTTTGGCAATACTGAGGTTTGAACTCAGGGCCTCACAGTTACTAGGCAGGCATTATATCATTTGAGCCACTTCACCAGCCCACCTTTTGTGATTTTAATTGCAGATTTTATAATTCCATTTTTTCTCCTTAGCTTGCTTTCCTTCCTTCCTTTTCTTTTTTTTTTTTTTTGAGACACAGTTTCACTATGTAGTCCTGACTGCCCTGAACTCATGATCCTCCTGCCTCAACCTCTTGAGTGCTACATTTAGGCCTGTACCACCACACACAGCTATTTTTTTTGAGACGGTCTCAATTTGCAGGCCAGACTGGCTTAGAACTATGTAGCCCGGGCCAGACTTGAACTTCTAAATCCTCCAGCCTTAGCCTCCTAAGGCTTGTATTTTAGGCATGTACCACCATGCCTGGCTTCCATAGCATTTTTTAGTGGTCTTCCCAGAGTTTGCAATATACATTTACAAAGAGTTCAAGACCACCTTCAAAAAAACAGTATACTAATATTTACCTGGCAGGGGAGATACCATGATCACCAAGATGGTTTTCCCAGGGTAAGGCTTATCCATTACACTCCAGATGTGCTGACCCCTGCAATTTCCCTAAATGTGGGAAACTTGACTGCATAATTTGTGGTAGTTGGAGATTGCAATGGCACTCTCCCCTGTAAAAAAACAAAACAAAACAGTATACTTGGAACACCTGTTTAGCAAATGCAAAGCCCTGAATGCAAGGCCCAATAGGTGCAAAAAGATCCAAACAAACCACCATCCATATTACACTGCCTTATGGGTAGTGCAAGTGTCTTATAATAACAAAATAAACTTAATTCCTACCCCTTGTCCTTTATGTCATTGCTGTTATTCATTTATTTATACATAATCACACTGTGTTAGTCAGCTTTCTGTAATTGTGATAAAAACCTGAGATAATCAACTTAAGGAAAAGGAGAGATTGCTGGGTATCAGTGGCTCATGCCTGTAATCCCAGCTACTTAGGAGGCAGAGATCGGGAGGATTGCAGTTCAAACTCTGCCTGAGCAAATAGTTAATGAGACCTTATTTCAAAAAAACCCATCACAATAAAAAAGGGCTGGTGGAGTGGCTGAAGGTGTAGGCCTTGAATTCAAACCCCATTACCACAAAAAAAAAAAAAAAAAAAAGGAAAAATTTGTTTTGACTCTTGATTTCAGATGTTGTAGCCCATGATTGCTTAGGTCCCATCACTTTGTGCCTGAGGCAGAACATCATATCAGGGAGTGCATGATGAAACAAAGCTGCTGACATCATGGCAGCTCAGGTGCAGAGACAGAAAGAGAGGAAGGGTCCTGGGTCGCGATATCTCACTCAAGGGTAGCCCTCCCACCCCCCCAGCGACCTAGCTTCCACTAGGCCCCACCTCCTAAATGTTCTACCCCTTCTAATAGCACTATCAGCTGGGGACCAAGACTTTAATACATGAGCCTTTGGGAGACACTTCAGGTCCAGACTATAACATATGCATAATCCAATACAGTGTTGCAGTTATTATTTAGAAGTATAACTGTTAGGTCAATTAAGAATAAAGATAGGCTGAGGATGTTAGCTTAGTGGTAGAGCACTTGCCTGGCACGTGAAAGGGCCTCGGTTCAATCCCAACAAGGGAGGATGCGGAGGTGGGGCTGAGACAGCTGAGACATGGCTCAAGTGGTAAGCACTTGCTTAGCAAGCTTGAGGCCTGAGTTCAACCCCGACTACCACAAAAAAAAAAAAAAAAGAGCGAGACAGGGCCAGGCACAGTGGCTTAAGCCTATGATCCTAGTTTGGGAAGGTGAGATCAGGAGGATCATGGTTCAAGGCTAGCCCTGGCAAAAAGGTTGAGAGACTTCATCTCAACTAATGGTTGGGTATGGTGGTTTACACATGTCATGTCCAGAGTGCTGAGAAGCATGAATAAGAGCGTCATGGTCTAGGCAGGCCCAGGCGTAAAATGAAATCCTGTCTTGGGGTTAAGGTAAAGAGAAAATGAGGGTAATATAACTAATGTACAGTATAAGCCTAATTGGAATTGTCACTATGAGTCCCCCTGTACAATGAATATATTCTAATACAAAATGTTTTAAAAATGAGATCCTATCTCAAAAATACCCAAACACAAAAAGAACTAGTGGCATGGTTCAAATGGTAGCACACCTGCTTAGCAAGTTTAAAGCCCTGAGTTCAACACTAGTACCAAAAAAAAAAAAAAAAACAGAAGACAACTGTAAGTTTTAATTTACCTCCACTTACTCCTATGATGCTTTTCCTTTCTTCATGTATATCATAGCTCTCACCTTATTGGGTGCTGAACAGGACCTCATGCTTGCTAGGTACACGCTCTACCACTTGAGCCATGCGTCCTCCTTTTTTTAATTTGTTTTTCAGATAGAAGCTCATACTTTTGCTCAGGGCTAGGCATGACACAGATCCTCCTATCTCTGCTTTCGAAGTAGCTGGGGTTACAGGTATGCGCCACCACACATGGCCAATTTCTTTTAAAGTAGGTTTACTGGTGATGAATTCCTCCGATTTTTATTTAAGAAAGTCTTGGGTGGGGGGGGAGGTGACTCAAACAGTATATACAAATGTGAATAAATGTAAAAATGATTTTTAAAAAAGTCTTAAAAGTCTTAGAAAATCTTTCTCCCTCACTTCTTTGACCTTACCTCTCTTACAGATCTAAAAAGAGTTTTGATTTTTCTGTTTGTTCAGCTTTTTACTTATTGTTAGGATAGAGTGATGACTTCCAAGATTATTATATCCTGAACTTTAAAAGCAATGTCAAGAAGGTCAGAGCAGAATGAGGGGAAGAGTGTTAACAAAATGAGATCAGGAAGGTAACCAGTTTCTAGATCAAGTAATCAAGTGATTGTCTTATTAGCTGTAGAAAGACCATTTTTTAAAAATGATTGGAAGCATTAATTTTGAGCAAAAGTGTGACATGTTCTACTGTAAATTTTAAAGGGATTTCTCTGACCTTTGTGACAGTAAACCATAGGAAGTTAGGGGTAGAAGAAGGAAGCTGGGCCTGGGCCTTGTGTTGCTGGCCTATTTCCACAATATGGGGGATATAAAGGCAGGAGGATCTTGAGTTTGAGGCCAGCCTGATCTACATAGCAAAATCCTATTAAAAAAAAAAAAAAAAGCCAGGCATAGGGGCTTATACCTGTAATCCCAGCTACTCAGGAGGCAGAGATCAGAGGATTGCAGTTTGAAGCCTGCTCAGGCAAATAGTTCCTGAGACCCTACCTTGAAAAAACCCATCACTAAAAAGGGCTCAAAGTGTAGGCCCTGAGTTCAAACCCCAGTACCGCAAAACAAACAAGAGCTGGAGGCATAACTCAAAGTGGTAAGAACTTGCCTAGCAAGTATGAGGCCCTATGTTCAAGTCAATTGACATTACCCTGAAGGAAGGGAGGGAAGGAGGAAGATTAGGAAGAGTATCCAGTAGTGAAAAGGAACAGCCTGTGGTGTTACTAAAAATAATAACAATAATACTAATAATGAGTGTGGTGTTCTGGAAACAAAATCAAGAGTGTTTCAAGCAAGGGCTGGTGATAGCTATGCCTTCTGGAAGGCTGAGATGGGGTCTGAGAACTGGCTATTAGATTTGGCAATGTGGAGTCACTGGTGATCTGGGGGTCAGTAGCTTCAGTAGAGCAGTAGGGATGGATGAAAGCCTGAATGGAGTGCTTTCATGAGAGACGCACCTTTCCAAGGTCAGCCTTGGAAAGAAGCATAACCCACTGACTCCTGGAAGGGAGTCATCTGCTGACCCTCAGAAGAAGCCAGAGTATGACTGTATCTTTAGGTTAACAGATTTGCTGATGAAATTTGAGATTTCTCTTGATTACTTTGTCTCCCCTGCTCCATTAAAGTAAAAAAAAAAAATTAGGTAATTATTCTTCATTCTTTTCCTCTGCTTTAATAATAGAACTGTGGTTTTATTAGGAGTAGGATGCTCAGCTTCTGTTCCAATGGACATTCATGTGACTACGTTCTGGTAAGTTCTTAGTTACACGTTTGGTAGTGCTTATCAGAAAGTTTCTAAAACACGATTGACTGATCTGGCATATACTTTTGCCTTTTTTCTTTTTCTTACCTAGAATGTGGAGGGGATGGCTGGACTTCTAGCAACTATCTATGACAATAAAGTGACTTTACTCTATTTGCTAAAAATGGAAGAAGATAAAATCTAGGTCCCAGATGACATCAGAGAGATGCCACACAACCCCTGGATTGCCTACCTCTGGATTTCTCATAATGGGGGAAAATAAAACAATTAGTTTAGTCACATTAGTTGTGTGTGTGTGTGTGTGTGTATGTGTGTGTAGTGGGGGGTATCTCTTATTTACAGCTGATTGAAATTCATTTGATGTGGGACCTTATAGGTTTTCTTATTATTTGTTTTCTTTTTCCACTTAGTGAAATGGGGAGGGGGATGTCATTAGATAAATTTAAGGATTGGATAGGGAGTGTGGGAAATTGGAGGAGAGAAAGTATGTGCAATAGTCTATGATTGGGAGAGTGAATTAATTAGGGACATGTAGTAGAATTTCTAGATATTGCTGAAGGCATAGTAGATCTTTTAGATATTTGTGGTTGTAAATATAAAATGAGATCGGTTGTGGTTATGTTTTTGTCTAGTCAGGTTCAGTACTCAGATAAAAAGTATGAAATATCAAACCTCAGTACTGCCAAAGAAAGAGAATTGAATTTAACCAAGATTGATTTTTTTTTTCTTTTGTGGTGGTACTGGGGATTGAACTCAGGTCTTGCACTTGCTAGACGAGTGCTGTACCACTTGAGCCATGCCAGCAGTCCCAAGATTGGTCTTTTGTTAAAGCTAGTAGGCCACTTTGTGAAATAGAATACAAGGTAGCGTAGAGTCACTGAGAAGACAATTGAATAGCTGAATGTATTTATACTATTATGTAATTAATAAAAATAATAAACTTGAAAGCAAAACTTAAACCATTTTCTCCGGTGCTGAGAGTCAAACCCAGGGCCTTGCGCTTGCTAAGCATGTGCTGCTCTGCCACTGACGTACACCACAAGCCCACATGTAGATTTCAAAAAGATAAAAAATTCACCAGAGGCAAAAGATACATATTGGGAAGTTTTACCTTCCCTAATGCTTACTTATCACATTCCTCCCTATTACCCTTATAAATAAGCTTTATTTTAGTGAATTCTTTCAGAGTTTTTTTTTTTTTATGAAAGTATAAACAAATACTAATTGGTCAGTCTATTATTTTATCCTTTTGTAATACACAAAAGGTAGCAAGTTATAATGCGTGCTGTCCTGTATCTTGCTGTATCTTGCTTTTTTCACTTTTTTTTTTTCACTTATTTGTATATTGTAGATATCTTCCCATATTACCAATGCCAGGCTGCATTAGTTTTTTTGGGGGGATAGGATCTTACTTTATGCCCTTGACTTCCCTGGACCATGATCCTCCTAATTTGTGCTTTCCTACCTAGCTGGCTAGACTGGCTCTGGCCATCAGGCCAGCCACTGGGTGAGATGGCCTCCCACAAACTTTTTGCTCTGGCTGGCCTCAAAACTGCATTCCTGGTTAAGGAAGGAAAACGTCAAGTTCAAGGCCAGCCTGGGCTACGTAGCCAAGACCCTATCTCAAACAAGACAAAACAAAACAATTAAAACAAACAGCCAGGTGCTGGTGGCTCATGTCTGTAATTCTAGGTACTCAGCAGGCAGAGTTCAGAAGATGGAGGTTCAAAGCCAACCGGGCAAACAGTTGGAGAGACCCTATTTTGAAAAAATCCAACACAAAAAAGGGCTGGCAAAGTGGCTCAAATGGCAGAGTGAATGCTTAGCAAGTGTGAGGCCTTGAGTTCAAACCCTAGTTTTTTTTTGGTGGTACTAGGGTTTGAACTCAGGGCCTTCACCTTGAACCACTTCACCAGCCCTGTTTTTGTGAAGGGTTTTTCAAGATAGTGTCTCACAAACTATTTGGCTGGGCTGGCTTCAAACCTTGATCATCCTGATTTCCGCCTCCTGGGTAGCTAGGATTACAGACCTGAGCCACTGGCACCCAGCTCAACCACTTTTTAAGCATACATTTCAGTAGGGTTAAGTACATTCACATTGTTATGCAGCAAATTTCCAAAATTCTTTCCAATTTGCAAAAATTACCTATTGGGCTAGAGGTATGGCTCAAGTGTTAGAGTGCTTGCCTGGCAAATGCAAGGCCCTGAGTTCAAACTCTAGTGCCACCAAAAAACAAAAACAAAAATACCTATTAAACAACTCTCCACCCCTCTCTCCACATCCCTGGCAATCACTATTATATTTTCTCAATGAATTTGAGTATTCTTAGAACTCCCTGTAAGTAGAATCATATAGTATTTGTCTTTTTTGAAGCAAGCTTATTTTTCTTAGCATAATGTCCTCAAAGTTAACTCATGTTGCAGCATATATCAAAATGTACTTCCTTTTAAAGAATGAATACACTTCCATCGTAGGGGGTAACTCAGGGGGTAGAGTGCTTGCTTATTATGTATAAGGCCCTGGGTTCAATTCCCAGCCCATTCACATATTCAGTCACATGTGAGTAGCTTCCACCTTCTGGTTATTAATTATACTGCTATGAATATGGGTGTGCAAATATTTTAGACCCTCCTTTCAGTTTTGGGGGGGGTTATACCTAGTAGTGAAATTGCTGAATAATTCGGTAGTTCTATTTTTAAGATTTTGAGGCACCATCATTGTTTTCCAAAGAAGATACATAATCTTTTTCAAGACAGGGTCTCACTATGTAGCTCAGGCTAACCTTTCTGCTGTGATTACAAGCATGTGTTGGCATGCCTGGCTATTTCTTTTTAGTAGAAGCCATTTTGAGGAGATGAGGTGATACCTCATTGTAGTTTTGATTTAAATTTCCCTATGCGGTTGAGCATCTTTTCATCTGCTTATTAGTCATTTGAGTATCTTTTTTATTTTTTTTTGACAGTACTGGGGTTTGAATTTAGGGCCTCACAATTGCTAGGCAGGCATTCTACACTTGAGCCACACCCCCAGCTGTTTGCCTTTAGTTATGTTTCTGCTAGAAAAATAATTTTTCTGCTAGAAAAATCAAAATTGGGCTGGTGGAGTGGCTCAATTGATAAGAGTGCTAGCCTAGTCCGCATGAGGCCCTGAGTTCAAACCCCAGTACCACAAAAAAAGAAAAAAAAGAAAAATCAAAATTAACAACAGATACACGATCAGAAGAATTTTGGGATAATCAAAATATTTTTAAAACCTGACTGTAGGGGTGGTGGAGTGGCTTAAGTGGTAGAGCCGCCTGCGTAGCAAGTGTGAGGCTGACTATAAAGATGTATTTTATTCTGAGACCATCATATGTCTTATAATTCTCTTGTATGTATTATTTCCTTCATATGAAAAAGCAGAGTCATAATAGTAGCCCTGGTGCTCATCTTACCATTTTTCCTCTTTTTGTTTTTTTATCTTGGTGGCACTGGGATTTGAACAGGGCCCCATGCTTGCTAGGAAGGCACTCATCACTTGAGCCACTCTGCCAGCCTCATTTTTCCTATCTTTAATTGGAATGTAGCTTTTGGTCTTGAGACATTTTAAAAAAATTTTTTTCTTAATATATTCAAAGTATATAGGACATCTGTATTATGATTTATACTAGAATGGATGTTGAATTGTATTAAACATTTTCAGCAATATTTAGAGATTAACGTTTGATTTTTCTCCTTGAATATATATATATATTGAATATATATATATATATATATTGAATATATATATATTGAATATATATATATATATTTTTTTTTTTTTTTTGTGGTACTGGGGCTTGAACTCAGGGCCTTCACCTTGAGCCACTCATCAGCCCTATTTTTTGTGAAGGGTTCTTCAAGATAGAGTCTCATGAACTATTTGCCCAGGCTGACTTTGAACTGTGATCCTCCTGATCTCTGCCTTCTGAGCAGCTAGGATTACAGGCCTGAGCCACTAGCGCTCAGCCCATGATGAATATTTTGAAAGAGTTCCTAATGCTGAATCATCATTACATATCTTTTTTCTTTCTTTTTTTTTTTCTTTTGGTGATTTGAGCTCAGGATGTCACACTACACCTGAGCAAAACTTCCAGTACATTTTGCTCTGGTTATTTTGGAAATAAGGTCTCATGAAGAACTTGTCCAGGCTGGCTTTGAACTGTAGTCCTCCCAGTCTCAGCCTCCCAAGTAGGTAGAATTACAGATGTGAGCCACCAGCACCCAGCTATCATTGCATATCCAGTATAAAAAATTTGGTTATAGTGATTATTCTTCCAGTGTACTGCTAAATTGTAATGTGAAGTTTAACTCCCACCAACCGTGTATGGGATGATAGGATTAATTTTATTTTAATTTTTTTGGCAGCACCAAGGTTTGAACTCAGGGCCTCTCCTACTGCTGAGCCACTCTACCAGCCATATTTTGTGTTGTTTTTCCTCTTTTGAGGCGGGGAAGTACTGGGATTTGTACTCAGGACCTTATTCTTGCTAGGCAGGCACTCTACCACTTGAGCCACTCCACTAGCCCTATTTTGTGTTGGGTCTTTTCCAGGTAGGGAAACTATTTGCCCAGACTAACCTCAAACCACAATCCTCCTGATCTCTGCCTCCTGAGTTGCTAGGGTGTTAGTCACTGGCACCTGGTCTAGCTGTCAGTTTTCATAGATGCCTTCTATTAGGTTAAAGGAAGTTCTCCGCTTCTGCTCCTACTTTGCTGAGAGGGTTGTTTTTAGTAAATGGACATTGGATTGTGTCAAATTATTTTTCTGCATATGTATATTAAGGTGATCATATTGTTTTCTCCTTCATTCTATTAATATAGTGAATTGGATTAATTTCCTCTTGAATATGAAACCAACCTTGCACTCCTGGGATAAATCCCACTTAGTTTATATTTTAAACCAGAGGTTCTTAATCCAGGGTTCAGTATAGAGTACTTCACAGATGGTTTTCATGGGTTTGTGAACTCCCTGAAGTTGTATGCAAAATTCTGTGTAAATCTGGGGCTCAGGATGTAGTTCAGTGCTAGAACACTTGCTTATCAAAAACAAGGCCCTGGGTTCAATCCCCAGCACCACCCACAAAAATAAATTCTGGGATCCGAGCATTGATGGTTCATGCCTATAATCCTAGCTACTTAGGAGGCTGAGATAAGGAGGATCGAGTTTCCAGGATAGCCCGAGTTTCCAGGATAGCCCAGGTGAATAGTTCATGAGACTGTCTCCAAAATAACCAGAGAAAAATGGACTGGAGTGTGGCTCAAGTGGTAGAGTGTCTGCATTGGAAGCGCAAAGACCTGATTTCAAACCTCAGTTCCACCAAAAATTAATAAATTCTGTGTGAATATGCTCTTGAAAGATTTTCTCTGAAGATAACTGCTAACCATTTTTCTCAGTCCTGAAATTACATTCTACTTCATCCATAGAGGTAGACTCTATTCCCCTCTCCTTAAATCCAAACAGGCCTTGTGGTGGTTTTGACTAATAGAATGTGGCAGAAGTGAGGCTGTGCCAGATCTAGGTCAAGCCTTTAAGAAGCCTGGTAGCTTTGTTTTTATTCTTTTAAAAGCAAGCCACCACGTAAAGAAGCTCTAGCTAGATTAACTATGGATAAAAGACCATGCAGAGAGAAAGAGAGGTCATGTGGAAAAGAGTCACTGCACCTTATTCAATAACCAGCATAAAGGCCACAGATGCTTGCCATACTTGACATCCCATCCCCAGCTGAGCTCCAGAGGAACACAGCCGCATGAATAAGCCAGATTACAATATATGGAGTCATGACAAATGACAATTATTTTAAGCCAATAAATTCTGGGGTAGTTGGTTACATAGCAATAGATAATTTAAAAAGGGCTTAGACTCACATCTGAACAGAGAATATACTATTTCCATCAGATTCCCCAAAACATTTAGAACCACTAATGTGGAGAAATGAAGTACTGAAAATTCTTTAGGACATCTCTCTTAAGTATTCTTTTTATAAATGTATGTGTGTGGGGGGGGGGTTGTTTGTTTGTTTAGATGGTACTAAGGTTTGAACTCAGGGCCTTGTCCTTGCTAGGCAGGCACTCTACTTGAGCCACACCTCTAGACCCTAAATATGTTCTTGGTAGATATCAGCAGTGTATTTACAATCATATTCTTTTGTCCTATGATAAAATATAATAATACATTATAACTGTTGAAATTGGTGGTTAAATGCTTTAGCAAATTTTTTTATATGATGCCAGAGATTGAACTCAGGGCCTCTTTCATGCCAGGTGAGTGTCCTACCACTAATCTACACCCTTAGCCCTGCTTTTAACAATTTAATGGGAAGGACAACCTAAGGTAAAAACATGAGAATTTATTGGACATTCTCTCTTCTGCTTTGAAGCAAGTTTAGGTAATATTTGATTACTAGACTGCAAGTCTTCACAAAAGAATATACACATGAACATATGAAAATGTACACCCAAAAATTATACAGACAAATGAACAAAAGCAGCTCCAAAGTTCTATTCCACAAAATGAAGTCAAAATGTAGTTTCAAGTCAAACATGGTGGCACATGTCTATAATCCCAGCACACAGGAAGGTGAAGCAGGAATATCAGAGTTCAAGACCAGCCTGGGCTACATAGCAAAACCCTGTCTCAAACAAAATGCAGTAGTTTCATACATGAACTAGCCATATGGATTCAATTATCATTATAAACAGTGCAGCCATGGTGGGAAGTGAGGTTGATTTGAGACTTAGTTAGAACCTACCTGATAGAGTCTGAATTAAAAAAACCCATTAAGGCAGGACAATCTTCCATCTGGTAAATGAAATAAAATAGAGAATAGGGATGAAAAGAGAATGACAGTTCTGTAGACCACCAGTTCCATTCCAGTACCAGAGGTGATGAATCAGAAAGTAGAATATAATATGGCAAACAGGAGCTTGAAAGCAGCTTGAGGGTATCAGGCCAGGTACCCAAGAAACAGTTTGAAGGGAACACATCAGGAGCTAGGTGGAGGGCTGTTAGGCAGACTGACTGGTTCTCCTGTTTTTCTGGGTCTTGATTTCCCTGGAGAAACAATATCATACCGTACACCTTATTCTTCATACTCATCGTTACACTCCATACAACATGCTTGTTCTACTGGGATGACTTTTCTACACCTGTGATAAAATGCAGGGATTTTTTTCCCCCACCTCAAGTTTGTTAATAAATATAACCTCTTATTCTGCAGCAGCAGTAGAAAACAGTGTAAGATTTCATCTGTAGAATGTGTTAAGTGGGAGCTGGGGATGTAGCTCAGTGGTAGAGGGCTTCCTTAGCATTCACAAGACACTAGGTTCAATGCCTAGCATCCCACAAGAGGAAAACATTTTAAAAAATAAAAAGGAATGTGTTAAATGGGCAAGGTATGTTTCTAATTTGTCTCAGAGACAGAGAATTAAGTTCTTTGGTTTTTTATTTTGTTTTTGTTTTGCTATACTGCTGTACTGCTGAGCTATACCCTGAACCTCAGAAGTCAAGTTTTAAAGAATATTTACAGTTCTGAACCTGAAGTTATGCCAGATGGGATATTGAAATGCGCCATAATTTTCTTTTCTTTTTTTTTTATGGTCAGGGGATTTGAACTCAGGACCTTCGCCTTGAGCTACTCTGCCAGCCCTTCTTTGTGAAGGGTGTTTTTGAGATAGGGTCTCATGAACTATTTGCAGGGGCTGGCTTGGAACTGTGAGCCTCCAGATCTCTGCCTCCTGAGTAGCTAGGATTATAGGTGTGAGCCACCAGCGCCTGGCCATAATTTTCTTTTGAATATTGTGATATGTACAAGCAGAACATCTTGTTTGCTTCCTCTACAGAATCATGTTGGTTGGTATAAATATGCCAACATTCTTCCTAACTTACAAGGCTTCAGCTGTACAAAATTTTGTAATCTCTTATTTATACTTTTTTAGGGATATTGAAGATAGTACAGACAAGAAGAGATTTCACATTTTCTTTACCTATTTTTGAGACAGACTCTGTAGCCCAGGCTTGGTCTCAAACTCTCCAACAGGCAGGCAGTTCTGGGATTGCAGGCATGAGCTACCATGCCCACCTTATTTATTCTGATATCTGAACTCTTATTAATTTAACCTATTTATCAAAGAAAATATAGTCAAGAAATCAAATATTCTTGATCTGGTTGCTGATATACATAACATGTATTCACTTTGGTTTAATTTATCAAGCTGAACACTTATGACTTATACCCTTTATGTAGATTGTTAGATGTATGTCATAGTATAATAAAAAGTTTATAAATTTTTAACTGAGATTCAAATATTTTAAAACAATAGTTTTCCTCCATTATTCCTTCTCTGCTCCAATTCTGTTCACCAGAGGCAGTTACTCTCAATGTATCTTGCCATTTCTCTTGGGTTTTCCTGCTTATTTCTAAGGAATATACCTATGCTACTATTTCTTAATTCATCAATTTTGGATATTATTTACTTTCCAATACTCCCAACGGTTTTAATTTAAACAAGTCACTGCTTTAAGTACTATTCAGTGCTGAAGCAAATATAATCTAATCACTCCTACTTTCTCACAGAATCTTTTCCTGAACTTCATAACTGCCTCATTTTTGCTCAACTTTTCATACAAATTTTTTTTTCAAATTTTCGTACATCTCTGCCACAGGCCTGTTAGTGAAATTAATTCCATTAATTTTTTGTTCTCCATTGGATTCCCTTCTCTATAACAAACATCTAGCAAGGGCAGAAAATATAAACATGCTATGTAAAGGTATGCTTTTTGTTTAAATGTCTTATTTGACATCAGGCACTGGTGGCTTATTTCTATAATCCTAGCTACTTGGGAGGCTGAGATCAGGAGAATCATGGTTCAAGGCCAGCCTGGGCAAATAGTTCCAGAAACTCCATCTCTAAAATAACTAGAGCAAAATGGACTGGAGGTGTGGCTACCTGCTTTGCAAGTGCGAAACTCTTGAGTTTAAATCCCAGTCCTACCAAAACACTACAAAAAAGAACAAAAACAAAAAACCCTGGAAGGTACTAGTGGCTCAGGCCTGTAATCCTAGCTACTCAGGAGGCAGAGGTCAGGAGGATTGAGGTTCAAAGCCAGCTCCACCAAATAGTTCAGTGAGACCCTATCTCCAAAAAATCTATCACAAAAAGGGCTGGTGGAGTGGTTCAAGGTGAAGGCCCTGAGTTCAAGCCCTAGGACCACAAAAAAAAAAAGGAAAAAAGTTTTTTTGTTGCAGGAAAAAGAAAGTTACTAACACACGATTCTTTGGGTATATACATAGAAATAAAATTGCTTGAACATATGGTAATTATGCTTCTTTCCTTTTTTTCTTCTCTTCTCATCTCTTCTCTTCTCTCTCTCCTTTATTGGAACTGCATACTGTTTTTTGTTTGGTTGTCTTTGGTTTTTTGAGCCCAACCATGTCCAACTTCATATAGTTTTTCAGTTTTTAAAAAACTTAAACAAAAATATTTTGAGCTCATGGATTTTAACATATTTTATATCTTTCAATCTGTTAACAGTCAGTACTATCAATGATAGCCCCATTCAAGTTGGCTTTTTTTTTTTTTTTTTTCATTTTTGGAGACAGTCTAGCCATGTTTCCTGGGCTGTGCTAAAACTCCTGGACACATATGATCCTCCTGCCTCAGTATCTCTTGTGCTGGGACTACAGGTATTAACCACTATACCACTATACCCAGCTCCCTGTATCTCTTTTTTCTTTTGGTGGGACTCAGGTTTGAACTCAGGGCTTCATGCTTGCAAATCTGGTGTTCTACTGCTTGAGCCACATCTCCTTCCTATATCCTTTTCATCTGATTTTTAATAGTCTTTAATATCTTCCTTGCATTCTGTTTTTAGGTTTTTTTGGTGGTACTGAGGTTTGAACTCAGGGCCTCATGCTTGCTAGGTAGGCACTGTACCAGTTGAGCCACTCCACCAGCCCTCTTCCTTACATTCTGTAATGGCAATTTGGAACCCATCATTTCTTTAAAATATTCTGATTTGTTTTAATGGGAAATGGCATTTAGAGACTACCATATGGTGATCAGGGATGTTTGTTGATATATTGGTCCCAGGCCTTTTCAATGTAGACAAAGCTGGAAAATGTGTTTTTCTTTCTGTAATTTAAGTTGGGATCAGAGTTCTTAACTCCTATGACTTTATACTTCTGTTTCTCTTATTTTACACTTGACTCTTAACCACCAATCATTGTACAACTATCATATTACTATACTTTGCTATTGCTGGGAATATACATTTAAAACATACATAGGATCTCATTTCCATATTTTTTAAATCTGAATGAGCAAGGGTTTTTACTTTTCATACATCACCTCTATTCATGTTGGTTTCTAGTTAAAATTGCTCAGCAGCATTGACTTGACTTTATTTTTTTTTTTTTTTTTTTTTTTGGGTGTAAATAGATTTTATTAAAAGTTAGGGGAGGGAAAGTACTAAAAGGAGCAAGGGCAGGCGGGTGGAGTCTGCCTGCATGGAGACCGATTGACTTGACTTTAAAATTAACTGACTTTGGTTATTTATTTTGCTTCCTTATTTTTCTCCCATGTTGGGGATTGAAGCCAGGGCCTTATGCATGCTAAGTGTAAACTCTACTACTAAGCTACACCCCTAGCCATGTCTGTTTCTTATACTGCATTATTTTTATTAATTTAAACATAAATTCAGTAATTCTAATACTATATTACCCCTTTAGTTGGCAGTGTCAAGGGAAAATAGATTAATTGAAAAATTGGTTCCAAAAAAATAATTTTGTTCCCACTGGGTATGATCTCAGAGCAAGACAATGTGATAGTGGGAAGACAACTTGCTCTTTTGGTCAGTTGGACTGGCAGCAGAGCTCTATTTTTGGAGAAATCCTTGGTTCAAAACTGATTATAAAAATTGGTGCTCATGCCTATAACTACATTATTTTCTTCCTTGAAGTTATTGGCCTATATTAAAATAAAAATGTCCTTAGAGAGTTCACATTTACGTATGTAATTAACAGATTAGGCTAATAACTTTACCAGGCTTTACTCAGCTAAAAATAAGTTTAGGAAAAAGATAAAAGATGTAGGTTCAGTAAAGGAGGAACTTGCTTAGAGATTTCTTTTGGGAACCCATGGCAGAAGCAGTGTGGCACTAGAAACATGCCAAGCAGTTGAGGAGGCATGAAAAGTTGCTTATAAGGGCTGGAGGCATAATTCAAGTGATAGAGCACCTTATTAGCAAGTGTGAAGTGTGAAGCCCTGAGTTCAAACCCCAGTACCAAAAAAATTGCTTATAAACCCTATATTTGGAAGTTTCCATTTTTATGTTAGCAGTATGATCAGCAGCCAACCAGAAGACCTTTGCTACGTACTAGCAACTTTTTAACTCTAACAAGTACTGGCAGAGCCAGGCGTGATGGCACATGCCTATTATCCCATCTCTCAGGAGGCAAAAAGCAGGAGTTTGAGGCTAGGCTGGGGTATAACAAGACCTGTGTCCTCCCCCCCCCCCCCCACAAAAAAAAAAAAACTACTGGAAGTTTAAATAACTTTATTATAAGGAATCAAAACTTAAGAATGAGATGTTATCTAATGGTAATCTTTGGCTATATAGTTTATATTTTAAGTTTTAAAAAACTAAAATAAAAACAAGACACATGGTAATGTATGCATAAACCTCTTGCAAAGTTACTCTTTCTTCTCAATGTACTGAATGCATAAAAATTTTGACACCTAAATAGAAAACACAAGACAACTTTTTTAAGACAGGGAATACTTTATTCAAAACCCATCAGAGAAATGGACAGTTCCGGTCTGTAACAAAGCATTCACGTTTTAAAGCATAGGTCAGTAATTGTATATGAGAGCATACACTGCTGCATACAAATCAACTGATCAGACCACAACTTCCAATGTTTAAAACAGAATAAGCTTCCCTGTAAAAGCAGCACCTTTGTGACATTTTAACTTTAATATTCCTCTCCTTCCTCCTCACCCTCTCCTTCAACAGAATCCACACCAACCTCCTCATAATCCTTCTCCAGGGCAGCCATGTCCTCACGGGCCTCAGAAAACTCTCCTTCCTCCATCCCCTCACCCACGTACCAGTGAACAAAGGCACGCTTGGCATACATCAAATCAAACTTGTGGTCCAGGCGAGCCCAGGCCTCAGCAATGGCTGTGGTGTTGCTCAGCATGCACACAGCTCGCTGTACTTTGGCCAGGTCTCCACCAGGTACCACAGTGGGAGGCTGGTAATTGATGCCAACCTTGAAGCCAGTGGGGCACCAGTCCACAAACTGGATGGTACGTTTGGTCTTGATGGTGGCAATGGCAGCATTGACATCTTTGGGAACCACATCACCACGGTACAACAGGCAGCAAGCCATGTATTTACCATGGCGAGGGTCACATTTCACCATCTGGTTGGCTGGCTCAAAGCAAGCATTAGTGATCTCTGCTACAGAAAGCTGTTCATGGTAGGCTTTCTCAGCAGAGATGACAGGGGCATATGTGGCTAGGGGGAAGTGGATGCGAGGGTAGGGCACCAGGTTGGTCTGGAATTCTGTCAGGTCAACATTAAGGGCTCCATCAAATCTGAGGGAAGCAGTGATGGAAGACACAATTTGGCCTATCAACCTATTCAGGTTGGTGTAGGTGGGGCGTTCAATGTCGAGGTTTCTACGACAGATGTCATAGATGGCCTCATTGTCTACCATGAAGGCACAATCAGAGTGCTCCAGGGTGGTGTGAGTGGTGAGGATGGAGTTGTAGGGCTCAACTACAGCTGTGGAAACCTGGGGGGCTGGGTAAATGGAGAACTCCAGCTTGGACTTCTTGCCATAATCAACGGACAGACGTTCCATCAGCAGGGAGGTGAACCCAGAGCCCGTTCCCCCACCAAAGCTGTGGAAAACCAGGAAGCCCTGAAGACCTGTGCACTGGTCAGCCTGCAAAAGAAAAGAGGAGATAAAGATAAAGATAAGTGTATGGTTTTGTGATACAGTCATAGTAAACATACTTTCACTTTTCAAATATGTTCAAGGATTTAGATCTTATTTTGACAAATGCTTTTTAAAGAGTGTAGAGGGTTAGGGATGTAGTTCAGTGGTAAAGTGCTTGCATAACATTCACAAGGGCTTGAGTTCAATCCCCAGTACTGGGGGAAAAAAAAAAGGCACACCTTCTTGGAATACTTAGCATTTGATTTAAAATTCCTCAATATTAACAAAATGATACCAAATAGTTTACATTTTAGCTGAATTTGAAAAAAAATTCATTCTCACTATTGCATTTCAATTCTTTGAAAAAAAGAGCAATATTTCAAATGTCTTTCTAATACTCATTATCTTTATTCTGAAGAATAATATACCAGCTTGCGAATTCGGTCCAAGACGAGGTCAATGATCTCCTTGCCAATGGTGTAGTGCCCACGGGCATAGTTATTGGCAGCATCTTCCTTGCCTGTGATGAGCTGCTCAGGGTGGAAGAGCTGGCGGTAGGTGCCTGTGCGAACTTCATCTGGAAAAGGAACAGAAAAAGAGTCAGCCATCACTAACAACCTGCCCCACCCTAAAGGACCAAGGAGCCCCCAGGACACATCACTTACCCAGCACCCTTGGGAAACCCCTTGGGTTACTGAGGTCAACTCACCAATGACCGTGGGTTCCAGATCTACAAACACTGCCCTGGGCACATGCTTGCCAGCGCCTGTCTCACTGAAGAAGGTGTTGAAGGAGTCATCTCCTCCCCCAATGGTCTTGTCACTTGGCATCTGGCCATCAGGCTGGATGCCATGTTCCAAGCAGTAGAGCTCCCAGCAGGCATTGCCAATCTGGACACCGGCCTGGCCAACGTGGATGGAGATGCACTCACGCTGTGGAAAGGAAAAAAGAAAAAAATTAAGATGAATTGCATTTTGAATTTGTAGATTTCTAAAAATATTTCTAGTAATATACAAATATTCTTTAGATTTATTTGAGTTCATGTCCCTAATATATGACAGAAATGATTAATGAGAATCACCTGTTACAATTGCTGCAAATGGGTGTGGTCTGAATAATAGTAATGTCACTTGGTTCTGTGTAGCACATGGTACAAGCCCATTGTTCCCACAGCCAAAAATGAAAAGATTTTTTTTTTTGAAAAATATTCAAAGCACAGATTTTGTAAAATGAATTCATCAGTCATCATTAATGGGAATTCATTTCATTGCTTCTTTTCCTTCTTCAAAACAGGACTTCGTATTTCAACACGGGCATCTGTACTGCAGCTGAGGGTAGAAGCCACACCCTTCTGCAGTCTATTTGCAGCATCCATCAGTACTGTGCCATTAGAGGCTAGACGAGGTCTGCCTTGCACACTGCTGCATTGCTATATTTGCTGGGCCTGGAGCTAGGCTGTGCTGCCTGCTACATTATTTAACAGAGTAAGCTCTATTTCCAGCAACTGCCTATGTGATCTCATTGTGCTCCTCTGCCAGTGTTCTTCCTCCAGCCTAGCTTGGGACCATGCGCCTGAACTGAAATGAATTCATGAAGATGCACTAGAACAAAAGACAGCTGGATGCAGGGTATAATTCTCTGCAGCAATTTCATTATTTTTTAAAAAGTTTCCCCAGAATGTTCTCCGCTGTAAAAAACTGAAAACATTATTAGTATCTTTAAAACAGCTCTTAAGTCAGAAACAAAGAGTAGTACAAAACAAACAGTGAAAGGACAGTGAATTCATTTCAAACACTGAAATAGTATTTTCATTGAGAGTTTCTACCCAGCACATAATATTCGTGTTCTTAACCTATAGAGATGTTCTCTAGTCTTTCTAGGTACAACTTTCATTGTCTAGTCACTGAGGGGGGTGGGGGGGAAGGGCGTTTCCCTTGGTTCGAACAATTAGGGTATCTGAGCCTCACAAAGTGGGCTTTCTCCCTCCCTAATCATGCAGCCCTTACAGTCTCTCTCTCTTCTCTCTTTTCTGTGTCTCTCTCAGGCTGTCTCTGCTTCTCCTCCCACCAACACACACACACTCAAGGCGGGGTGTCCCCATTGTCAAGTAAATTGTCCTTTTGGTCCTCAAGGAAAAAAACAATTTCGTCTAAGTTTTAACAGCCAATGAAGACTCTTTGGAGCCCGCAGTTCCGCAGAGATTAAAGGTTTTTATTGCACATCTCGCGACGAAGGAGGTTTTAGTGAGGGCGAACCCCGCCCCAAACGCCAGAGCAGCAAGGAACAAACAACCCCGCCCCTGCGCCTCCTGGCACCGGCTGTCATGGGCTCCAACAGAAACCAGCCATCTTCCCGTTAATGCACGGGTGTCGCTGTAAAATGCCAACCAGCCGGAGCGGGGTCCTTCCCTGCACACTGGAGGTTTGGATTTGTGCCTGTCGCTCCCTGCCCCCACGCGCTCCCCGCCCGCTCCTCTGGCGGCGACTCCTCTCCCTGCTCCTGGGACGACCTGGGAAGGAAAGGGGCCGCTCCGAGTCACACGACCCCGTCGCCCTCCCTGCCCCACGACAGATGGGATGCCTCTGGTCCCCAGGGCCACCTCTCGGGTGACAAAAAAACTCCCCGGCGCCGCCTTTGTTCTTGCCCCCGGTTCTTGCACATTCAAGGCGCATTTCTACCGGGGTTTCTGCGCTCCGCACTGCTGCGGCGATGCTGAAGGATTTATGGCAGACAAAGCTAAACTTCAAAGAGGTTACGAAAGAAAAAAGCTTAAGCTTTTCCGAGTAGAGCACGGGCACTGACTCCACCCACCGCTTACAAAGAGAAGGAAACAGTAGCTTCTTACCATTGTTGCTGCTGGGTTTCTGCCGGACGGATGGCGGAGAGGCGACGAGGAGAGGTCGTTGCTTCTTACAGCGCGACTCTTAGGCGGTCGATGTAAGAGAACCTGCGGCACAAGGGCGGATGCGGCTCCCTATATACAACTCGGTCACCATGGGGATGGGCCGGGGCCTTTTCCTGTTGGTCCAGACCCCTCAATCTGCCCAGAGAAGCCACGACAGGAGCGTGCTGATTGGTGCAAACCACATGGGATGAGGTAATCTTTCTCCCACCCCTTTTTCCCTAGCATCCATAGACTGTTTGCATCCTTCAGACAAAGAGGCTGTGCTAAGGCTGTCAGCCGAGCATCCATTATGGGGTGGGGCTGGGAAGGAGAGGAAAGAGGAAGGGAGGAAAGAAAGAAGACTGGGGTTGGATAATTTTATATCGCTTAAGCCTCAAACTACAGTTAAAAATCACCTATGTAAGGCTTTTCCCTCCACCTAATCGCAGAATTTGTGTTGAGATTAAGTATTTATGAAAAATTACTTCCAGCCACGACTTCATTTGGTTAGGATTCAGCATCTTTTGTTCCTGTAAAAATAAAGGAGAGATGGGAGTGATGCCGAAGGTAGCTTGGGTAGGGAAAATGTGATTTTTTTAATCTAAAAAAAGATTCAGTAATCGAATCATTCAAAATAATTTCTCGGGCTCAAATAATTTATTTTCAGATCTTGTTTAGCATGTACATAAATAGCTAAACAAAAGTGGGAGATGGAAAAAAATATTGGATAAAGCACACAAATAGTGGTTGGGGTGTAGCTCAGTGTTAGAGTGCTCCCTTAGCATGGCAGAGGTCTTGGGTTCAATCCCTAACACCGGAAGAAAAAAAAGTTCTAACATGGCAATAATTAATAACTAATGAAGAAACAGTTGCTAAATAATTTGTTAGGGATTCCTTTGCCAGAGTCTATGTAATATTTTTTGTGTGGTATATTGTCCCTAGAAATGAACCATCTTTCCTGATGTAGAATTTGGAAAATACAAGGAGAGAGAATCTAGTTCAGATGCTACTTCTACCTATATGTACAGTTTTCTCTCTGCATTGTTCTTTTTTTCTGGAAAATATGGAGGAGAGAGAGAGAGGGAGGGAGAGAGAGAGAGAGACAGAGACACAAAGAGACAGAGCAAATTAAAAAGAGAGTTATGTAAGGCAAAGGAAAAC